>NC_136067.1:538438865-539638865 GCF_964261635.1 Lissotriton helveticus
TTGAGAAAGTGGATAGGCTAGATAAGATTTTGTGTGGTGGTCTACTCAATTTCCCACTAACAACTTTTCTGCATCGCATGCCTGTAAGGCTTGTCAAGATCAAGTCTTCTCGTCAAGGATTTGGGACTTTTAAGAGTAGCGTGCTAAAGAACTAGTTGAACGTGTGTGCCATTCCCATGGTCAGTGTTCATATCCTGCTCTAAAGGTGCCGGTGTAAATAGAACTAGTGAGAGTCACTTTATCAATTAGGAATTCAGTATGTTCTCAACCTTTAGCCTAAGGCCTCTGTCTCTTTAGGTAGTGCCTTGTAGTTCCAGTTCATCTAGGAACCTGTGAAGGAGAAATGTATGGACACCATGGCCTACGTTAATGATGAAAATGTAATTACCTCGCATTGCTGTGCAGAGTGGCAACAGTCCCTGGTGTTGAGGGAGCTGTTGGGCATGTTCATATGGCCTGTATTTTGTTGCTATAGTGTGTTGAACCCTGCTCCGGTTGCTCTCCGGCAGTAATTTCTCCAAGCAGGGGTCCCCTATGGAGAGGTTTCATTGGAGCAGGAAAACCCATCTGCTCCGGGGTGAATGAAGGTTGAGCTGTGTTCCCAAGCACCCAATAGTACTCATAGGCTCTTATTTGTTTCCAGTTTAAAAAGTGATTCATAATTTATGGCACGTTCATCATTATTATTTAAAGAAATTACTTGTTTTACTTGGGAAACTCTTACCCCGCATCCCAAGGCGATGACCTGAAAATAAAAGCTCTCATGTGAAGACCAATAGTTTCCCATCCATAGATGCAAGGACCTGCTGGACTCGTTTGGAACATCTTTTTGCAATGTGCAGGTGAATCCTGCTCATCCTTAGTTCGTTCTTTTGTTCATGTTTTTTTTAAATCTGCCCAGCATTTTGTTATTTTAAATGTGTTTTTTTTTTTTTTTTTTGGCTTCCCAGGACTTCTACACCATGTTGCGTGATCAGAGTTTAGCATCAAAGTCAATGTATGTCACTTATATTAAATCGACTTGCTCCCCCTCATTCATTTTATATAAATGACACACCCTAGGTGTTAAGTGTCTAGCTCTACTGATTTCAAAAGGGCTTAATTAGGAGAGAATTTGTGTTTTGTGGGATTTATGTATGTTTTTTTTTTTTTGGCTTATTGAATTAGAGGTTGTGCTGGAAAACCCAAATGTTGCGTCTAAGCTATCCTTGACAAAGCATTGTTTGAGGGGGAGCGGGGTAAGAGGGCTCACGAAATGGAAAGGTTGGTCCCCAATTATGGAAACTGATTAGACCAGTTACTGGAGCAAGCTATGCAGTGCGCCTGCAGGGTTTCAGGTAAAGGGCCCGTGCCCATGAACTAGCAAAACATTGCTGTCAGTAGATAGCTTGAGGTGAGGGGGGAAGTAGCCACTCTTACTTAAAAATGAAGTCCAGGAGCCATCCAAACATGGCACAGAAGAACAAAACCATAAAAAGAGGGGGCACCTCCAGTGGGATTGCATGATCCACCGGAGTAAAGGGCAGGGCTAACCAAAAAGTTGCATGGTAGGGTGCCATAACTTTAGCAAGCTATTCAGGTGACTTTCAGCACATCATACTTTGCTGCTCTCTTGGCTTTTGAGGGAGGATACACCAGGGCTAGGAGGAACGACTATATAGGGGTAGTTCTTGCTGAGTGAAGGGGAGCTTGAAGTCAGTGTGTGGTCTTACCGCTATTATCACAGCCACTTTCTAAGGTAGATTTGCATGTCGGCCCTGTCTGTATATTGGTGGTATAAGTTCTGAAGTGCGAATGCCGACTCTAGCAAGACCTAACAAAGTAAAGCAGGCAGTGCTTCTTATAGGGGTCATTCTAAGCCTAAGATTTTTAACACTACTGCACTGCTCCAGAGGGCTTATTTAAAAAAAGAAAACTTGCTGTATTTCGACCAAGTATTTTTCTGTTGTAGGATTGGCCTTTTGATGATGGTGCACCCCCCTCCAACCAGATTGTAGATGATTGGCTCAGCCTTCTGAAAGCTAAATTCCGTGAGGAACCTGGATGTTGCATTGCAGTACATTGTGTTGCTGGTCTTGGAAGGTGAGTTAACTTTTCACATGCAATACCTTCTATCATACATTTAAAGTTTTGACTATTGAATGTCTACTCCCTGTTTTTGGCTTATTCTGATACTGGTTCTTTTTAAACCATATTGAAATTCTTTCCTGGTCAATTTTATTATGACTAAACCACCAGGCATGCAATTCCCATTTCCTTGTAGAGTTTGCAATATTAATGAGCATTAAGAGAGGATGATTAGCTGTGATTTCTTAGCTTCTAGTTTGTCTCTGTTGAACCAGCTGAGAGATTGAACTCGGGAAGCTACAATTTCATGCTCCATTTTAAGCTGCAGCTCTCCTTTATTTTGTAGCCTGTAGGCTTCCTCTGTGGCCATTTGGTTGGCCTCCTCAACCGTTTCAGTGATTTTCTTCTACCATTACTTGAGTTAACTTTTCTTTGTTAATATATATTTTTTTAATTGCTAAAGACGTGCATAGGTTAGTAGACTTAAAGATTAATTAAACTAAAATATGGCAGTAGCACCTTAGTTAAATAGCTAACAGCCCAAAATCATCTTTTAACTCCAAATTTTAATTCTACTGCCCTGGTTCAATCTGTCTCGTGCAGGCTCTATTCGAGTACCCAATAGCCCAAAGTGCTGGTGAGAATATTAGAGCTTCCTTTTCAGCAGTTCAACTTTTTGACCCTAATGATGCATTGTCCTGTATGCAGTTTTTTGCTTGCTTCCACCTCCTCTCCCTTTGTGCTGTCTGTGTGGTTTTTTATTAATCGCTAGACCCAACAAATATGTAGTCTTTTCAGCACTACTTTGCTTTTTCTGAAACAGATGAGCAGTCTGCCTAAATCAAAATAATTTGACTGCTTGTCAGTCTGCACCAGAATGCAGTGTCATATTTCATATTTTGGATAATATATTAATGCTTCCTTTTTCTTGTGGGGAGACCTTCTAGTTATTACTAATTTTAATACCAGTGCCCATGTCGGAGAACTAGGGATATACTTAAGCTATCTTTATCCATTTCCTGATCTTTTTTTGGGGGGTAAATTGGTTTTTTTGGGGGGGGTTCACAACAAAGATAACTGAGGCGGCCAGACGCGCCTAATTGGCATGCAAATTGGTTACTCAGTTGATGAGAAAAACATTAGACTTCCACAGGGTGGCTTTTAAAATATCGCCTTTGCATCAGAACGTCTGGCAGCAAGGTGAAGTTGGTTATTACCGGCAGACAGTTGCAAGTGTATAGGGTGGTGGTGTAACATAGAACTACGAAAGAAGGACAGAAATGGGGCGGGGGTGCCGACTGGCTTCCTCAGTTGGGGAGGAAGTTCATGACTGTAATAGCAGTGGCTACCTAGGTAAGTGAGACTTGCCTCTAAGGGGTGATTGTTGGGTGCTGGGGGGCAGGGGGTGCCCGGTTTGCAACAAGGGTACTTAAAGCCAGTTAGATAAGGCCGACGTGCTAGATAGGATGCCGCTCCCGGAGTGTGGTCCGATGTGATATGTGCTAGTGGTCTGTGCTGTTTGCGGGGGTTAATCGTCGTTTCCCACATGTTGTAAAAAGTAAGACTTCCTAGCACAGGGCATCCCCCTCTGCCCTCCCAGATTTACGCTTTGCTCCCTGCCAAGCCTCTGCTGGTGGAGCTGCTGTGGAACTCCACTGGAGCGTAGCGCACGTTTGGCTATGAGAAACAGCAGGGCTGCACAGGGGGTATGTGCTTCATGCTGTTTCATATGTTTAAAGATACCTAAAGCACATCCTTCCTGTGTATGGACGTTGTGCAATTCTGTGACCTCCTGCAGTGTCTGCCAGTTGCTCTGAGGGCCGGACAGGACCACAGTATGTGGCTTAGGTCTGATTCTGTCAGCGCAGACAGCTAAGCATTGCTTTAGTGAAGTAATTATTCATTTGTGCAGGGGTCGGGTAGGCCTGATGGAGCATACAGAATTGTATATTTTTTATACTTTGACAGGATGTCCAATCACAACCGATTCACTCTGCTCTAGACTCACACAAGTAGCAGCTACTGCTTTTAAACAGCCAGGAATGTTACAGCCACTGGATCAAGAGTAGCAGAAAAGTATGTTACCGGACGTTGAGGAAATCCATATCTCTAGGTTAACACCGAAAGTGCACACCGTTCTCTTTCACAACAGAAAAAGGCAAATTCTTTTGTATAGTCTGGCATTCCAAGGCTGGGGCCTGACGCAAACAACTTTTCAATTTTATGAATGCTTCCTCACTTTCATCATCCCACTCAATCGGATCTGTAATCTCTTTTCGTGTCAACCTTATTAAAGGTTTTGCCAGCAGTGAAAATCCACTTATCCATTGACAAGACTATCCAACCACTGTCAAAAACATTCGCACTTCTTTTTTAGTTTTAGTCTTACTCATTTGTCAAATCACTTATTCTTTCTGGTATCACCTTTCTGGCTCCTTTTAGGTCTCGCCTACGCAGCGCGCAATCGCTGCTTACAGGCACCTCTTGGCATCGCTCTGTTCTTTCTTGGAAACTTGTGCATGTTTTGCACTGTTTCCAATGAGTACTCGTGCATGCAGAGTGTTTGCCTTGCAGGAGCGAGCAGCGATGCCATCTCTCTGTAATTATCGATCCTGCCGCTGCTCGCTCCCGCAAGGCAACTGCTCTGCATGCATGAGTACTCTTTAACATTAGGGCTGCGCTTGTTCTTTTGATTGCAGTACACTCATTTGCGTTATACGGCTATACTTTTGTGAATTCCTTTCTGACTTGTGGGGTCTCTTCACGGTGTGCTCGAATGGCTCGTTGATGCACATTTCAGTTTTCTGCTGCGCCACTAAATTTTCGGGTCCTAAATTGCCAATCGTGTTTAACCACTTCTTGTGGCTTCTTGCCGTCTGACAACAATAAAGGCGCTGTCTGTTTCGGCAGCCGGTAGGTCGTAAGTGGGTGTCGTGCCTTGATTCTTTATGAGTTAAGGCACTTCTGACTGAACGGGTGCTTAATCCCGCTCTTATTTGCCAGTCGTATTTTCAGACGGGCGCGTGCTGGTAAAAGAGGATTCAACTAATGACTCGGGCACCGTTTTTATCAGGTTCATAGGCCTGCTTGTGCAAACAAATGGTTTTCTATCACGCTAAGAACTATATGGAGAAAAGCAAGGGCTCTGCAGTTACAGTGGAAAAATATACTGTCCTCTTTTATATTAAAGGTGCATTTTGTACGTCCTTCAATGCTTCCCAGTGGCATTTTAGGGTTTTCTCTGTGGCTTGTCCATTTGCTCAAAACTGTGCCTTCAAAATAATGTTTAGATGTGGCTCAATGTAGTTTCATTTGTCCATTCGCCTGCCCATGCTCCAGGAATACTCAATGACTCTACTGTCCATGATTTTGACCCCTCCCCATTACCGTACATTGATTTTTCCCAAATGTATAGGCTCGCTTTCAAGTGTAATATTCGGTCTCTCCCATACTTTTGCCACAAACGCTGTCCAGTTGAAACCACAATTGGAAATTGGCAGCCCTGTTAGGAGAGTCTTCGGTGCGATCATGAACTGAACTCAACATAGATACATAAAAGTCAATGAGCACATTAGGGGTATGCCATAGCAGGATTATGAAGGTTAATTTAGTGCAAGGAGTGCAGAAAATGTGCACAGATCTAATCTGTGCTTAATCTGTAAAAACGTGGGGCCCACGTCAGGAGGCCACTGCAGCTTGCACTACCCTTTGGCTGTGCCAGCGCTGCAATTACTATCTGCACAACTTCAAACCATCACACTGCTGTAAGCGTGACAATCCAGACTATTTTAGGCCTGCAGAGCAAAAAATGGCTTGGGTGGCAGCAGTTAGTTGTATTTAATGTACATTGAATTAATAAACAGCTGTTGTACATTCAATTAATGAACCGCTGTTCAGCTCCTCTCTAAATCACACAAACAGCGTGACCATGTGGCAGCTGTCGTAAGTGCCGGTGTTTACAATTAAGTGCCAGTGCTGAGCACCGGAAACCTCTGGCTCAAATTAGGCACCCTAAATTACATGCCAATATCGAGGACCTCATTAATGGCCGAAGATGGTAGTACTTTGAGTACTAAACCCATCTTTGATTCATCTCCGGTAGAGCCCAACGCCTCAATGGTGTAGAAATATGTTCTATAAGGAGGCCATACAGTTGTGATACACAATGATGGGCACTGTGGAGAGTTTGCATTGAGAGATCGTCTGCTACCCAGGAGCGGA
Source organism: Lissotriton helveticus (assembly GCF_964261635.1). NCBI lineage: Eukaryota > Metazoa > Chordata > Amphibia > Caudata > Salamandridae > Lissotriton > Lissotriton helveticus. The sequence goes on from NC_136067.1 coordinate 538,445,154, forward strand.
CGAGGCCTGCGAGAATCTGCCACCTAGTGTGGTTTGATCAGATCAGTGGAGACAAATCTTTTTGTCTCTGCGACCGGCAAGAGGCAAAAGTACAGTTCTGGTACCTTCAACAGCTTGGACAGGTACAAGTGCTCTGTAAGATGGTCCAAATTCTTTCTTATCCTGAATTTTTTTCTTCCATCACATTCCCTCCCCTCTTCAGGACCCAGGCAGGTGTTGCTGATACTGCTTTCACTTCTCCAGTGGTAGTACGTGTCACTTGGGTGTTGCTCTGTATTCTTTTAGGTCCTGTAAATCATCCAATTGATCATTGAGGTTAAATGGAGTTTCAGCCACCACAGTGCTGATACTGTCTAGGACTCTTTCTCACCCCAAACTGGAGCTCATCGGGTGTACCACTATGTAAAAGTCCCCCAGGGATTTTCTAGGCATGTTAAGTTCCCTCTGGACTCCGTATAGGTGATTGACCCATCTGCCCCCGAGCCTAATACTCTAGCTGTTAATAGCTTTCAGTCCTGGTTCTTCCTCTCAACAACCGAATTTCCCTCGGGGTGGTAGGTAGAGGAGACCGCAAGGCCACACTTCAATTTCCCATGTCTTCTTTGCAAGCCTGTGAGCTAAACACCGTGCCCTGCTTGGAACGTATTGTGGCAATTGTGTATGTCCTTATAAAGACTCACAAATCCTTTCTAACAGTTTGGGCGGCAGGTGAGTGATGGAGCAAAACCCATAGGGATCTAAAGCATGAATCTACTGCCACCAAGATGTACTTGTAAGCCCTATCAGAATGTAATGGGCCGCAGTGATCCAAATAGTTTAGGTTTGAAATCCATAAATGTGTGCAGTGGACGTGCTAATGTTGAGCCTTTCATCTGCTGCCACCAGTAGCGCTGCTTCAGTAATGAAACTAGCAGTAATCCGTGCATGTGCTGAACCTAGACCCTCTTGCGGCTAGTTTTAATCCCATTCTTTGATCAATGTTTGGTATTACTCTATCCCCACTCCTCTAATTTGAGTGTACATAATATTTTGTGCATTTAATTTTGTAAGAGTACTTCAGTAGAAATCCTTTTGGTGGTGTTGAGTTGAGCGTGGCATTGACAGCTATTATAGTAGTTATGTCTATTTATGCGTTAGAACAAGTGATTGCAGCAATGGCAGCAGTTTGCACTGTTACCCTGACAGCTTCATCCACCATTGAATTCCCTTCAACGTGCACGTCAACATGCTGATTGATGACTCAATGTAAGAATTACATGATCCTGTTGCAGGCCTTCTTTAAGCTTTCACGCACACAAACCGACAGTGGACCAATTTGCCTAGAGTCAGCACCAACCTCCCAAAGTAAACCAATGATTATCTAAATACCAAAAGTAATTCTGTGTGCCAGCTCCAAAGGTGCCCTCTGTCCAAGGACACCACCCTTGTCAACAGGGTCAATCTTATGTCTTATTTTGAAGCTGCACCACCTTCCAGATATACACAGTCAGATAATTTCATATTGAGTCCATATCAAAGAGATGAATGATTCTTTCTTAAGTACTTTTATTTTTCTTTATATTTAAGCCACAGCCGACAAATTTCGTTCTGCGAACAAAGCTTCTTCGGGGCATTCATGAATCTTTTGAAGCAAATCAGTAGTGTGGAGCTATGAGGCGAAAATTTCCTCAGTGATAGATATTGGTGTTGTGCTTCTAAATCTTGTGATACACTTGACCTCCTCAGAAACAATCTGTGTGCTCCAAGTAACATATGATATGATAATCAATTCCAAATATCCAGTCAGTTTCTTATATTGTATCCAGTAAACCTGACAAAGTAGGAAAATTATTTTAGCTGCAGCCAGGAACAAAATCATAATCCCACCTGAATGATAACTCCAGCAAAGTTGCTCTCCCTTTTGAACTTGTCAACGCTTCGTCCAGACCCTTCAAGTACTCTTCTTCCGGTCTCCTGTAGTCCACGTGTCCTTAGACTGGTACGTAAGGCTGCCGAAGTTGCCTGCTTTGCCCCTTTTTACCAAAGCATCTTGTGCTTGATTGTACAACTTTTTGAATCTCGAAACCCATTTTGGCCCAAATAGGGTAGATCTTCAATATAAAATATCAACAACAGGAGAGGGAGGGAAAGGACACTCTGTCCCCCAGATGTATATGTTTCAAACAACAAAAGAGTATCGCTTATTATGTGTAAGCACAGACACATGAGGTTGGTTAGCCGGAGGTGATAAAATCGCATTAGATTTTTATGAAGCCCTCACTCACCACCCTGGTTGGTAACATGCTTCATCATTGGGCCCACCAGGAGAAGCCGAATGCCTCCCTGGTGTGCTACGACGCCAGGATACTGCGGAGCTGGTTTTTGTGGCAATAGGGTGGAAAAAAGTGGTCTAAAAATGTCACAGTTGAATACCACGCAAACAACTTTATTCAGTGGTCAATGTGACACGTTTAAAATGTGTGAGGAAATTACCAAATTAAATTGTTTGGGTATTTCCACTTAAAGTGGGGTCGACATGTTTCTGCCCTTGATGTGTTATTTACTGGGCTTTCTTCAGGACCATGGGGACTGTACCTCCGCGGTATGGACGCGCTAAGGCCCACCCTGACCAGAGGACGTGAAAGTTAAAATGGGTGTAAAAACTATAGGTGCAAACAAAAGAGAACAAACCAAAAAATTGTGGGATTTACCTCCTATTTAGAGGAACCTGTATGGTCTGAAAAAGGAGACAGACCAACATTTGAACAGGACAGACGTATAATAAGTACTGTCTTCTAGGTTCTCTACAAAGGACCGATCTCATGGAAGACGTGCTTAAAATAATCATAATTGCGTGACAAAAGTGGCATAGCTGGTATTGTTGTGCAGGAGCCAAATGTCTGCAGCGCAGATCATAGAGGTGACATGCACTATGCCTAGTGGAGAAAGGGCAAAAGTGTGCCCTCCTTGCCTGAGTTTGGCAACTATACTGATACTCGTGGGTATACAGAGATCAATAGGCCAATAATGCAGGGCCAGTGGTAGGAAGTAGTCAATAAATGGCCCAGCGTGAAAAAAGTGGCAAGTGAGATATGTAAATGAGATCTCACTTATTAATAGAAAGATCCACGCCCCATAGGTCTCGGGAGGGGAGTGGAGGCGACAATGGCACACCCTATGGGGAAGAAGATGGCAAAGTAACAGAGTGAATAGTTAAATAAGGAAGACGGCACTTAGCTTTATTTGCCAAAAAGTCGATCGTCCTGACTAACGCCTGCAACTGTAGAGGCTTCAACAGTGGTCAAAAAAGGCTCTAAAGCCTCTGTGGTGACTTTGTCTCCTCATACGTCGACGAGCCATCCATCGGCGACGAGGATGACGACGACGACGGCGTCGACTAGGACCTCGACGATGCCGTCGACGAAGACTGGGTCGACGACAGCGTCGACGACGATGACTACGTCGACGGTTACCACCTCGTCGACGAAGACTATCCCGTCGACGATGACTATCCCGTCGACTGTGGCAATCTCGACGACGATCTCGTCGACGAGGGTGAGCCCGTCGACGATGGCAGTTCCGTTGACGATGACGAGCCCGTCGACGATGGCGATCCCGTCGACGGTGAAGTTTATCTCGTCGACAGTCCCGTCGACGACGGTTCAGACTATGGAGATGCCGTCGACGGCAGGTGATAGAGGCGCCAGGAAGAGGAGAATAACTCCGGATATGACTTCACCTAGAAAGGTGTCATCATTACCCCCAGCCCTATTGTTGGACGAGGATGAGTACTCGGAGAATGAGATGTATGGGGATGCATATAGTCCATCTCAGTTGCATCTGAAATACCACGATTCTGACCAGGATGATGAGTACTATTATGGGCAGGAGCCGCGACAACAAAAACAGGTCGCATACCAGGAAACTCGGGCACAACAGGGCACGGTTACAATGCCTATGAGTCTTTTGACGGACTTGAGAGCAATGCTGGAGGAGTATAGAAGCAGGCAAGGGTCGCGACCAGTGGAAGGTCAGGCGCATGTTCAGCCACAGGTGATGGCAGTTCAGTCTGTGGCCCTTTCACAGGGGGAAGAAGAGAGGGAATATCCTCGACAGACACAAGTCCAAGATGATACCTCTGATGAGGATGAACACAACCAGGATCAGAATCCTGATAACGAATGGAACCAGTATATAGCACAGGATCCGGCTTCTCCGGTGCCGGACCCGGTAGATTCACCTCCGGCGGATGTGGGAGGTTTCTTCAGCTTGATGGAAAGAGCCACGGCACGCTTTAAGCTAACCATGCCGGCAACATCTACGGATTGTTTTTTGTATGATTTTAAAGAGGCATACCGTAAGACAGTGCGTTCGATTCCCATTGTAGAGCACATTTGGGATGAAGGAAAGAAGGTGATGCAGTCTCCAGCGACAGTCATTCCAACACTTCCACGCTTGGAGAAAAAGTATAAAGCTCCGGATGACAGTCCCGCCTGCTTGATTGGACAACCTAGACCAGACTCAGTCATATCGCAGGCGGCGCAGAAGAAATCACGGAATCCTTCGGCCACCCTCACAACTCCACCGGACAAGGAGGGTAGAAGGTTAGACAACGCTGGAAAGCGATTTTCGTCTATGGCTAGCTTGCTGGTCAGGGCGGCCAGCGGCCAACGGCCAATGCCGTGGCGATTCTAGCAAGATACGACCGCCAGATGTGGAGTGATGTGGCACACTATGTGGAACTGCTGGCGGATGACCCTAGAGCCGAAGCACAAACTTCTGGAAGAAGGACAACTGTCTTCTTCGGAAATGATTGATTGTGCGATGGACATCGCCACCATTTCTTTCCGTGCTCTGGGCAGCGCGGCTGTTCTTCGACGGCAGGGGTGGCTACGAGCGACTTACTTTCGACCAGAGGTCCAAAATAAGATTCTGGACTTGCCCTTTGATGGGGACATGTTATTTGGGAAACATGTCGATGACACCCTACAGGGAATAAAGAAGGACACAGAGACAGCAAGGGCTCTGGGGAACCTACAATATAGAAAGACACCATTCCGTGGAGCGAGAGGAAGAGGCTTCACTTCGCCAAGAGGTGGTTATCAGCAACAGCGATACTCGCAGCAGTCGCAGTCGTACAGACCGCAGTACGGCAATCAATATTATCAGCGACAGTCACAGTCTCAATCGTTCTCTCGTCAGAACGCTCGTGGACGTCAAAGGCGTCAGGGCAAAGACGCTGGCAAGCGTCAATAGCGGCCTCCTGACTCTGCCAACTGTTCCTCCGCCTCTGGTATCTCCAGTGGGCGGCAGGATATCTCAACATCTGAGCAGCTGGGAAGAAATAACATCGGATCAGTGGGTATTGAACATCATCCGACATGGGCATACGCTAGAAATCCAGGAGTTTCCACCTACAAGAGCTCCCCACGCCACTACTTCAAAACATCTAAACCTTCTGCAATTGGAAGTTCAACAAATGCTTCAGAAGGGGGCGATCCAACGTGTTCCCCTATCACAAAGAGGAGAAGGTTTCTATTCAAGATTTTTTCTGATCCGCAAAACGAAACTAAAGTGGCGTCCGATCCTGGACTTAAGGGAGCTCAATACCTATCTCGTAAAGCTGTCGTTTCGGATGATTTCACTCCAGGACATATTGCGCCTCTTGAATCCAGGCGACTTCATGGCTACACTAGACCTGGAAGATGCCTATTTTCATATCCCGATCCATCCGGCTCAGACGTTTTCTTCGCTTCACAGTGGGCAAGAGTCACTTCCAGTTCATGGTGCTCCCATTTGGATTAAAATCCGCTCCTCGGATATTCACAAAGGTGCTGGCCCCGGTAGCAGCTTTTCTGAGAAGACAGTCGCTGGAAGTATTCCCGTACTTAGACGACTGGCTGCTGAAGGCACCAAGCTTCCAAGAGGCAACAGAAGCAGTGGACACATGCTTGAGCCTCTTCGTTCATCTGGGTTTGCAACTCAACAGAGAGAAATCAGTTCTTCAACCGTCAGGTATGGTGAAGTTCTTGGGAGCGATACTCGATACTCAGGTGTGCAAAGCCTTCCCATCGGAAGAGAGATAGATGAAACTCATGTCTTCAGCCGCTCGGCTGCAGAGGAAAACTTGGATGACAGTCAGGATGTACAAATCTCTTCTAGGGTCGATTTCATCCTGTATTCAATTGATTCCGCACTGCAGGCTGCGAATGCGCCCCTTGCAGGAGGAACTGGATCTTCAGTGGAGACAAGCGGAAGGGTCGTTCGACGACAAAGTAACGGTCACCCAGCAGATGAAACGGACGGTTTCATGGTGGATGAAGAAATCTCACCTCGCAGTGGGTCTCAGTTTCAGAGCGGCACCGGCTCCTTGCGTCATTACCACAGACGCCTCCCTTCAGGGTTGGGGAGCGGTCATGCAAGATCTCCAGGTTAGTGGCCACTGGACACCAGTAGAACGTCGCTTGCATATCAACGTTCTGGAGCTAAGGGCTATTCGGTTGGCGATGTTGGCGTTCCTTCCAAGGATTTCAAATTCGGCCATCCTGGTGCGTACGGACAACACCACCGCAATGCATTACGTCAACAAGCAGGGCGGCACAAGATCGCAACTGCTTTCTCAGGAAGCCCAGCTGCTGTGGGAGTGGGTGATCTCACAGAACATCACGCTCGTGGTGGAACACCTTCCAGGAGTATGCAACACGAAGGCAGATACGCTAAGCCGCTTGAGGGCAGTCTCACACGAGTGGGAACTGGACAACACAGTGGTCAAGGACATCTTCTCCCGTTGGGGAACCCCAGCGATCGACCTGTTTGCAACACCGAGGAACAAGAAATGCCGGTGTTATGCGAGCAGGGAACACCATTGAGGGTCACTGGGGAATGCCCTTTTGATGTCTTGGTCCGGCGCATTTGTTTACGCCTTTCCGCCATTTCCCCTGATTCCTCGTGTCCTCAAGAAGCTCAAGCTGGACAAGTGCAGGATGATACTAATAGCGCCTGTCTGGGCTCGCCAGTTCTGGTACACGGAGTTGCTTCTTCTATCGGAAAAGCGGCCCATTCATCTGCACCCCAACCAGACCCTTCTATCAATGTACAACGGCCAGGTTCTCCACCCGAACCCGAGCTCGCTTCAGTTGACAGCTTGGCTCCTGACCACAGAGAGTTTAAGGATTTAGACATTTCAGAAGAATGCAGGAACATTTTGTCACAGGCACGAGCTCCTAGCACTAATAAGACATATAGAGCGAAATGGAAAAGGTTCTATTTATGGTGCCAGAGAGATGGAGTGCATCCATTCTCATCAGCTCTGCATCAACTCTTGCCATACATTCTATCTTTGGCACAGGCAGGTCTGGCTCATGCTTCCATCAAGGTCCACTTGGCAGCTATTTCCAGGTACAGAAGAACAAGATCGGGCCCTTCTCTACTATCAGCAAGGATAATAAAGCAATTCCTGAAAGGACTGTTTAGAGTTTTTCCGCCAGTTAGGCCCCCACCTCCGGTTTGGCACTTGAATGTGGTCCTGGCTCAACTGATGAGATCGCCATTTGAGCCAATACATAGGGCGGACCTGAAGTTCCTATCATGGAAAGTGGCGCTTCTTCTGGCACTCACATCTGCAAGGAGAGTAGGAGAACTTCAGGCTTTAACTATCAAAGAACCTTTCTTGCAGTTCAAGAATGATACATTGATCCTACGAATGAACCCCAAGTTCATTCCGAAGGTACCGACAGACTTTCATCTTAATGAACCGGTGGTTCTGAATTCTTTTTTTCCTCGGCCTTCCACTCGGGCTGAGAGGACACTTCATTCTCTGGACGTTAAGAGATGTCTGAAATGTTATCTGCAACGCACAGCTGGATTTCGGAAGACGCCCCAGCTGTTTGTGGCTTTCGGGGCCCCAAGAAAAGGATTTCCTTTGTCAAAGCAGGGAATTTCCAGATGGATATCGAGTGCGATCCGTTTCTGCCACCAGGCGGCAGGCAAGCCGTTGGAAGGACAGGTGAAGGCGCACTCCACAAGATCGATCTCATCGTCAACAGCGCTGTTTGCTGGAGTATCGATAAAGGATATTTGCAGAGCGGCCACCTGGAGCAGTACTCACTCATTCACGAGGCACTACTGCCTGGAGGCGGCTGCAAAGGGGGATTCGGCTGTTGGACAAGCAGTCCTGAGAAATCTCTTCCAGTAAGAGGTGAGCTTTCCTCTCTTCCCTCCTCCTGTTTTTTCAAACATTTCGTTTATTATGCTATGGTTACTGATTTATTGTTATGATGTATGATATCATTGGTTTATAATGGTTCTATAACTATGCACGAAATGTTTGAGGTATGCTAACTGCTATCTACTCTGATACAAGCAATGGGAATCTATGAAAGTTCCAATACTGGAGTAAGAAACAAGTTACTTACCTGTAACTTTAGTTCTCCAGTATTGGTAACTTTCATAGATTCCCATGCGCCCACCCGCCTCCCCTGGGAAAGCTCACTTCTGGGCTAGGTGATTATGTGGCAAAGCAACGGCTACGAAAATCTGAGGCTCTGAGCTTTCTCAGGAAGGTTCCACAGGGTGAGGCTAATCTGATTGGTTGCTAATGTGAGTTTGGGTCTTTTTACATAAGGACACCTATAGGCTACACAATATAATGAGGCCTAGGCCTAATTTTATACTTTTTACACCTATTAGGGTGTATTTACCTAAGTGTATATGTATGTGTATATATATATATATATATATATATATATATATATATATATATATATATATATATATATATATATATATATATATATATATATATATATATATATTTTTTTTATTATTACCGAGGCTCCCAGTCCGACGACGGGGAATGATACAAGCAATGGGAATCTATGAAAGTTACCAATACTGGAGAACTAAAGTTACAGGTAAGTAACTTGTTTCTTTCTGTTGCCCCATTCTCAGTGTACTTGTACATTGTCCCCCCAATAACACTGTACCACTCGTGCTTATGGGTCTCTAAATAATATTCTAATATCATTTTATTGCAGTATCGGTTAATTGTAACTCCCCTTTTGACTCAATAAAGTTGCTGGCATACAAAGGGTGTGCATGGCAAGCCTCATTTTGTTTCCCCGCTCCGATTGGCACGATGCGGGCGCTTGCGTTCCAAGCCTCGTCCTTTAATTTTATCCGGCAGATGAGAGCAACGTTAGGACTTGCCCTCCAAGCATCGCTGTAACTCGGATCCGCCTACCCTTGCGCGTCCCTAGATGCGAGGTTGCGCTTCCGGTAGGCCATTTTGTAATAGTAACTGCATGTCTGCAATTTTCCAAGATATTTAGAGTATCCTCTTATACTTCTCTGCCCTCAGCATGTTCGGTCATTGTTAGAAAATAAAATATTTTTACAAAAATGAATTTATCGGATTTTGTACAATATGGGAATATTTCTTTAATCCTTCAAGCCTGTTAAAACCTACAGCCAATACATAGGATGTGCCCACTCAGCTGAGATGAATTTGTTTCCCTTCCTACTAAGGACGTCTCTGGTTTAATGTGAGTAGGGGTCTCCGGGAAAGCACAACTGAACTACTCCTATTTGACCAATAAATAAGTGCCTAACCAACATTGGCGGCGCCAGATCGCATAGTTCCTACTAATCTGTAGGATCTGCGCATGGGTTGGACAACAAACTAAGGGCTTGGTGCCTAGACTGTCGACAACCCCGCAGGATATGTTGGCCCATAGGCCAGCTAGCTCACAGTGCCACTGTAAGGCCAACCCCCAAACTTACTAGGGAGCGGATAGTTTCTGGCAACCACTGAACATGACAACCCTGATTCCTCTGGAATCGTGGAAACCATAGTCACTCGTACTCACTTGTTCTCAGAGCATACACAGTGGGACATCTTCAATAATTGAAGCAACGTTATTTTTGCATAAAATGTGTGCTGCAATGATTAGGAGACAGAAGCAAAAAAAAGTACCCCTAATAGAGGACCATATGATTGCTAGAGCAAGCCCCTCTCTACCCCCTGAACTCTTTACACGGTATACCAGATTATTGATGTTTCGGGAAGAGCCAGCTTTCTACACAGCCTGTATTACTTAGCCCTGTTTGAAACTGCCTTCTGCTGAGTTGTGTTTTGGGTATGCAAATGCATTAAGGCCTCATTTGGGCCAGAAATACATTGTACATGCTCTGCAGTTTCCTCAGTCTATAGTGCAACTGCTTGTGCTGCGGTTCCACTCTAGGCTGCCAAGTGAGTGAAGTCTCCAGGGTAGGCGAGGTGGTACAGTAGAACCTGAATGCAGCAACAAAAAAAACCTATAGGTATGGTTGATTGAAGTGTGTAAAAGAGGTGAGGTTATTTGAAAATACCTAGTTGTTGTCTGCCTTAGTTTTTCCTGACGTCCAGCAGCCAACATGCAGTGATGAACAACACTTAAAAAGGAGCTATTTTTTTCCGACTATTCATGAATCCTGCACATGACTGGGGAAAGGTGTAGGCTTGTGTATGCAATTAATACACTAATGTTTGGGATCTGTGAAACTAAGTGTTCATTTTTGCCCCCAGAGCTCCAGTCCTTGTAGCCCTTGCATTAATTGAATGTGGAATGAAATATGAAGATGCAGTGCAGTTCATAAGACAGTAAGTATCTTTTCAAATCTAACATTTTTTTATGTTCTCTTTTCTTTTGTTTCTAGACTAGTTCGTGTTCTAAAATAGAAATTCACAAATGTTGTGAACACCCATTACTATTTAGTTCTGGTTTTTCTCCTGTTGCAGCCACCACCTGTCGTCTTTTATCCAATTGTTAAGAATTGTCTCTAAATACGATGTCCTGTAAAATACTTGCTTCTCCATAGTCTTAAAAGATTTTCTGTGGTGTACAACGTATCATTTCACATCAACCTAAAATTGATAAATTTTGTCTAGATCCAGCTCAGAACAGAATTCATAGGAGTTGAAACTTACTGGGTTTTGGGCCTTGGAGAAACATTCATCGACCGGCTACACTAAACTATTCAAATTCATTCCTGAAAAATCAGCATGGGGGTTTTCGATAGTTCTAAGTTTGTAGCCTACTGTATTCATGTTCTCTAGTTGGAATAGTTCCAAATGAGCAAATAGCTAGTCATAAAGAAGACGACCCTCCAGATCCTCTGTGGGAATTTGTGATTTTTGTCGTCCTGCCCCACCACACCCCCTGCATCAGGCATATTCTGGCCCCTCCCAAGAGGCAAGCCTCGGGAAGAGGTTCTAGTTGGACAAAGGTCTTTATATCGATCACTTGTAGTTCAAGGCCATATTGGGATCTTAATAGTCCATTCTGCTCCACCACTATGCTGAATCCTAGAACGCTTATTATTCAATAACCATTTATGTTAGTAAAATCTCTTTTAAACAAATGCCTACTTGTAGGTTTTCTCTTAGGCTATTTTGGCAGTCTGGACATCGTTCTGCTTGTGATCTTTCATAGATTTATGCGCTATAATTATTTCCGGGCAGACTGTAAATGCGGAGTAAGAAATGTTAAGCAGTGGTATACAGAAAACATGGATTAAACCATGCACCTGGGGCATTTGGTAGACGCACAACCAACAAACATGCTCCCCTCCCCTATCCGCTTGTAAAAGGCTCTATTCTCTACAAGGATTGTACTAGGACATGTAAGGTGCTCCTAGCTGTTTAAAAAAAAAACCAGTTGTGAAGTGAAAGCACATAGCACCATATACAGAGCGGCGTTAAAAAATGAAGCTCGTTTTAAAAAACAAAACGGTGGGAGAGTATGCTGATAGTCAGTGATTAGAAGGGCAACACTATGTTTTGGAGGTATGTAAATCATACTTTCCTTAAAGCCGATCAGGTATCTGACCAGTCAGCCAGGGCCAGCCAAGGTCTGGGAGAACCACTTCTCAGAACTTTACGATGATGAGGATCTTGAGCCACCAATCCTGTTCTTATGAGGAGCTCGCTCTGTGTAAATACTATACCAAAGTAAGGTGAATAGTGTGCATAGTCGAGTGGATCTCCAGAGGTACAGCTGAGGCTCAAGTAGATGGTACCTTACTCTCTTGTGGTTGAGCAGTCAGGCTTATCAGGAGTGTAGTGTTAAGCATTTGTTGTACACACTCAAGCAAGAAATGTCAACACTTCAAGGCTGAATCTAGAAAATTGTCTAAAAATGTTGTTTTTTAATTTTTAGAACAAAGACTCACTTAGTAGCACATAAGTAACTCTTAATTCAATGTTACTTTCAGTAAGTCAGTGAAGGCTGGATTTGCAGGAACGTTTAGATTACTTTTTGCAGTTGAGAAAACTGTTTAAAAATGCAGGTAAGTAATTTTTGATTAATTTCTGGGTTGGTTTGATAGCTACTCCACACACAGTTTACAGAACATAGGACACTTGTAAGCTTGTTAACTCCTGTGCGTACAATAATTACTGATTTTGCAGTACATAACAGTTCAACACTTTGAAGAGTTTTCAGAGAGAAACCCCGCCACTCAGTCCTATGGGAAAAACTAAGTGTTAAGCTACAGGCGAGCAAATTATTTTTTTGCGATTGGAGTTTTTGGGGTGGGTGGGGGTGGAACCAAGGTTCCCCATGGCTCAGATTGGCACTCAAGTGGCACCAGCAGTGGCTCTAAGGCGGCCTGGTGCACGGTGCCAAATGTTAGCCAATAGGGCTAGGGGGGATACCTTTGTTGGGGACTGCTAACAGGCAGGCCACTCTCTCAGGAGCCAAGCTCCTAGTGTTAAGGTGCGGGCAAAAGGGGACCCAGGTTAGCACCAAGTCCACGTCCCCCCAGCGGCACTGGGGCGGCGGGTACAGGGTGCTTAGTAGATGTTGGGAACCCAAAGTGTTTCAATAGATGTCTGTCACAAAAAAAGGACTGCAGGCTGGAGCCAGAAGACGACAAAGGGATCCAACGACTGGAGGATGAACTTGAAGAGTTGCTGGACACCAAGACCTAGTCGGTCGGGCACCTCGGGTCATAGACGCTGCGGATGCAGGGGCATCTTTTCCTGTCAGATTCTTCTCACCAGTGGGGGGCTTCGGGTTGAGGGTGGAGGTCGTCCAACGTTGCCACTCAAGTCGGGATCACCGGGGGGGACTTCGCTGCGGTGTTGGGCCACTAACTTGGGCAGTGCTGGTCTGGTGCACAGTGGTGGAAACTCACGGATCCGGCTTGATCTGGAGCCCTTGGCTAGGTTTTGTATTGAAGAAAGCCAGTGTCCACAGGAGGTAGGAGTTCTTTGTGAAGGCAGAGAAGGTCGCTGGGGTTCTTGGAGGCTGCTGGCTGCGGGTCACCCCGGGTTCAGCTCATAGGGGTTCAGAGCAGGAGACAGGCCGATAGGGCGGGGAACAATGCAGTTGTCGTCCTCTTTTGCAGCACAGCTCTTCGGTTGTCCTTGTCGCGTCTAATCTGAAAAGACACGGTGCAGGGGTGCCCCTAAATACTAGATTTAGGGGTGTGCAGGTTGCAACCATTGGGTCCCTTCCCTGGGGTGTTTACAACCCATAGTATGCCACCTTCCAGTGAAAGGGGGGGACAGAGGCCTCTACCTGATTGGTGGGGTCCCCCATCTTCAAGATAGCAGGGACTGAGATGTGTGCGACACCTTGCCTCCTCCACCTGAAGGGTGGGGTTGGCAAAGGTGGCACGCCTCCCATCCTGGCTAGGTTTTCCTGTCTATTCTTGTGCCCAAAATTGAGGTCAGAACTGGTGGGAGCCAGTTGCTGATATCGGCAAAAGGCTGGCAGGGTAGCTAACCAAGGAGGCATGCCTTTGAAGCGCCCTCTTTGAGGACCTGTACATCCTAGGGAGGAGACATAACACCTCTGCCCTGGATTTGCTTTATCAAACCCAGAAAGAGGAGGGCTCACTACCCAGGGGTCCAGAAACCTGTCTGGTGGTGGCAGATGGCTGGGAGCCGGTCAAGAACAACACCAGAGTTGGTTGTTTTTCAGGGGGAATCTCTAAGATGCCCTCTGTGCATTTTTCATTAAATCCAACACTGGCGTCCGTGTGATCTTATTGTGCTGGGAAGTTTGATGTCAAACTTTCCAGACTTCAGTAAAGCCATCATGTAGCTGTGGAGTTTGTGTTGACTGACTCCCAGCCCATACTCAAAAGGGCTTCACTCGATTTAGAAGGTCTGTGAACTGCGCAGACACTGTAGGGGCATAGTGCTAATGCAGCTATGCCCCTCATCCGTGGTATTGTGCACCTAGCCTTTAGGCCTCTTAGAGGGGTGACTTACCCATGCCACAGGCAGTGTAGGTGGGCATGGTACACAGGTGTGTGCCGTCTACTCTTTAGTTTGGTCTGCACCAAGACACCCAGTGTTCAGTGGCAGGGTGGGGGGGGGGGCTTTGTCTCTGACGATGGCATAGTACATACTGCAGCCCTCAGAGGCAGTCTCTGGTCACACTACCCTTGGTACCAGGGGTAGTTTATCCTTTTAAGGGAATTGCGTGTGGCCTTGAGGTGTGCCAATTGTGGGTACAAAGGTACAGTTTTGGTAAAGAACACCGGTGCTGGGACCTGGTTAGCATAGTCCACACACACTCAGACACTCACTCCATATCGCTGCTATCAGGAAGTCCTTTCCTGAGGCATGACGCCACTCAGTGATAGTGTCCGTATTTAAAAGATACCAGTACTGGATAACTGTAGTTACAGGTAAGTAACTTGTTTTCTTCTCCACCAGTCACCATAGATCTGTGCCCACCATTGCGCAGCATTTGTTCTCACGAGTTCGCACATACTAAACTCGCCCCTGCACTCCTCTCATACCAGTAATTACCATGGACACACATCCCCCATGCATTCCTATAGGAGGGCGGGCCAATCTCACCACACACACTCTGAGCACGCACTTTACACTGGGCCACAGTGCTAAAGTGCACAGAGGCCAAAAACTACTATCAGGTCACAGCAAAAAGTTTAGAGGGGAACCTGCCAAAAGGGCCAAGTCCAACAATCCTCATTAGAGGGGTGCAAATAAAAGTCTGCAAATATCATCAGTGAATTATAAATGGGAGGACATGAGGTGTACAAAGCATTTAAAAACTCACCACTGGTCACACTCACATTGACTGGCTCCTTCCCATATATGGCATTGTATAGATTAATGCAAAAACTCTATTAAATGAGGAGCACTGCACGAATATGGGGCGAATTAGATGGGACCACTTCCATTTTATAAGTCCAATTCAACTTGATAAAAGTAAGAAAGGCACCCCTGCCCTCCCACTAGAGTATAGTATGGCATTGATAGTTAAATTGGCATAGCCATCTTGGTGTAACTTCCCTAGCATGTATCACATCTCCTGTGAACAAATAATCATAGGTGTTAAGCATCTTGGTCCAGGCAGGGTCACAAAGTTTCCCCTGCACCCCCACAATGTTAAATCTTAATACCAT
Source organism: Lissotriton helveticus (assembly GCF_964261635.1). NCBI lineage: Eukaryota > Metazoa > Chordata > Amphibia > Caudata > Salamandridae > Lissotriton > Lissotriton helveticus. Next base: position 538,460,559 of record NC_136067.1, read on the forward strand.
AAGCTCCCTAGTCACGGTTGTCATACATATAGGGCCTTTGCTGACTGTTTCCGGCCCCAGTCAGTCTTGATTATTGAGCCCACTCGCCAATTCATATTGGTTAGTCAAGACTGATTGGGACGAAATTTCAAAATCTAGTTGTAATTAGTTACCCCAGTAACCCCTTGGCCTGCTTGCTGAGTTGGCCCTAAATTCATGATTGTATTGAAGAATCCCTCTGTCAACACTACTATCCTGCTAGAAATAACAGGGGAGGCTCAAAAGCCCTCTCACCATTACAGAAATTGAAAACTATGCAATCACCTGTGTAGGAGAGTAGGGTCTGCAATCCTATGATCACCCAGATTTTTGCTTTTTGCTGCACTGGTTTACGACTTTCCCTGGCTGTGGGCCTGCTAATCAGACCCACAGCCTAGCTATTCTCTCTATCCAAATTGTACCCAGGTACTGAATTGGCACTGGGCCCTCCAAGTCCCTGTACCCAGGGCTGAGGTGTACCCAGAAGTCTTCCAGGGGCTGAAGCATGTATTATGCCACCCCTGGGCTGACTAACTAAACTGACACAACTGGCTGCACGACAGCTGGGGCAAGGTGGTGTACTCACCCTTTGCTTTAGATATAGTATACCTATATCTAACCCTAAAATGGACACACAGATCTCCTATCAGTCACTCCTATGGCAGGCCTTAACAATCCTGAAGGCAGAGTGCTTGGAATCGTGTGAGATGGTGCTCTGGCATGAGCTGAGCCTGTCTGCGGCTTTCGGGATCCATCCCTTAGCCGTTTCCATGATATCGCATACCATATACTCTTAAGTGCATTATAATCCTCGCGGTTATATGCCAACTCTGGTATCGCTTTATCAAAACATGTCGAGTAAGGTGTCATACGAATTGGAATACTAACCCCTCGCCAATTCTGGCGACGGGGTTAGCATTCCACCCTTCTAGAGGGACACGACATGTATGTAACCCCTAACCCCGGTTAAAGTCAGACAGAGCCTTAGCATCCACAAAATGGATGCTGCCACCGAGACACAAGTCTGCCCTCCTGCTGCTGGGAGTCCTCCCAGAGCAGGAGATAAGGACAAAGGGTTTCCTGCCAGGGGCGGTGCCAGCACCGTCCCAGACAGGATTTTGTGTATTGTAGGTAGGCAGGGCATCAGAGGAAGGTGACTGCACGTGGCACCCCGGTGCTCACTGTGCATAGGCTGGCTTGAACCAGTTCCAGGGACACTCCAGACCCTGTGCTGGGGAAAAGCCCGCCAAGGAAGTGGGTGTAACCACCCCCCTCCTGGTCCCACCCCTAGGGCAGGACTTAGTCGCGTGCCAGTCCCCTTTTCCCAGATAAAGGTAGGAGCAGGCCCCCTTCCAAATTAGATAATCTTTGAATCCTGAAACTACTTTCTACGAAAGGAACTCAAGACTTCTTCCTAAGATTTCTCCCTTGTGGCTAAGGAGTAGTCACCCTGCATCCGCAGGCACCATCAAGAACACTGCGGTCTGCTGCACGTCCTTCCTCCGGAATCCGACTGCCCAGCTCGACGAGAACCGGCTTCCCTGGCACCTCTGACCTCTACCCACCTCTACAGCCAAGCTGAGAACCGTGGGTGCGACGAGACCTCGAGGGACCGGCCATCTTCAAGACTGCACGACTTCTGCACAGCAAGCCCGCCGAGTAATTTCCTGGTGAGTGCTTTGGGGTCCGAGAAGCCCCGACCCTGAGCAGCTCCAGCACCGAAGTGCAGCCTCCCAGCATCTCCACGATCTGCGTGGGGCCCTTCTGCTTTTTGCTGCTCACCGCGTTGTTTGGCTACTAGCCCGCTGGCTTGTGGCCTTCTGAACGACGCCCGACGACATCACTGCTGCTGGTCTGGTTGCGCCAGACTGGCCCTTGCTCCCGTCCCGAAGAGGAGCACCCCGGACCCTCCTGGTCCACTCAAGACGCCATTTTGAGTCCACCGCGTGGGCTTGAATTAGCCAAGGCTTGTTGCCCAATCCTGGGTAACTTCGACGCCGACAGCTTCATCCATCGTGGGACAGCTCGCCTCTCCATCCTGGTCGCCGAGAACGCCTCCTGGTCCGTGAGATCTGCAGAGCCAGCGTCGCCCACTCACCTAGTCGAGGTGACTGCCATCCGGTGCCCTCCTGGTGCCCACTGACTACTGGCTAGTAGTCACGAACTTGGTTCCCTCTGCTTTCAGGTGTCATCCATCTTCCAGATCCAGGCTTGGATCAACTCGAACTATCTTCACTGGTCGCCTGCCAGCATCTTTTCTTCCAGGCTCCTGGTCCGGCAACGAGGATTCCCGACGTCTTTTGAGACCTATGCAGCTGCAGCCCCTGGGCTAGGTAACTTCGGCATTTCGGTGCCCCAGCATAGCCTCACTATCCAAGGGTCAGGATCCACTGTCGTTTTCTTCCTACCAGGTCGGGTTCGCCCGTAAACACAAACTTTAACTTTACTAGCTTCCATAGACTTTGTCCCGCATCCCGCGTGAGAGTGCACACTCTGCACCCGAGTCCCCTAGGTCTCCTAGAAGTAATCTAACGATTCTATAGTAAAGTCCTAGCGATTCCAAAGCCTATTAGTACTGTACTTACCTGCTAGTAATTTCGCATTCCACTTTTAAAGTATATGGTTTTTCGTGCCCCTCGGGCATTTGTGTATACCGTGCTAACTTAAGTATTTTCGTAAGAGTTTTGTTGTGTGCTTAGCACCCTGTCCTCATAAAGAGTACAGGGTTGTTGTGATTCTAATAAATACATTGTTTATTTTCATAACACTTGTGTGGTGTCCTTTCACTGGGTGTTCAAGGGGTAATGTGATGGTAAAACAGCTGGCTTAACACGCCCTCTAGAGTCTTAGCCTTAGACTGCTCGTATCCATGCTACTAGGATAGCTGGTCTATAAGGTTGACTTACAACCAATCATCAATAAGGGTTGTTTGGACTGATATATAGTGATCACTAGAATAGTGAACACTGCACATCAGGCCAACTTCTCACAACCTGCATGTGTTTTAGGGGCCATACCAATCCACCCAACCCCTCAAACCATTGTGATTGCCTCAAAAAATACTGTGTTGCTTTTGTGGTAACCCCTCCCAGAAAGTAAGTACACAACCTTATTCGTAAGTTGTTCTTGACCAGGACACTTTAGCAGTAGGACATTGTCTAAGACCAAAACATACAGGGCAAGCCAGTGAAAGTTAATGGAAGCCGAGGGTGTGGGATCTCCAGGGGGCGGGGGGGGCTGAATAATTTCACTTGCCACACCTAAAGCACACAGACTAATGCACACTTGACTGCTGAGGATCTTTTCCCTGCCACCAAGTTGGTATCCTCCCATACCCGGGGAGCCAATTGTGGCGCAAGTACACTATCGATGTGGTGCTGCCTGCATCCGAATGTTGAAGCATGAGAACTATTGTGACCAATTTTATTAGAAAAAAATATCCCGGGCAAAGTGGGTGTTTGGTAAGTGAGGATGTTAGCCTGTTCTCGAAGACACCCCACCATTTCCCAGGGCTCCCACCCTTCCCTCCAATTTATCAAATCTTTGGATAAAGTTTTCAAACTCTGAAAGTTTCCAGATTAACAAAAATGTCCTGTGAAAGACAAATCACTATTGCCACAGCCAAATATTCCCTTATTTGCCTCTTGGTAACTTTGTGCCCAGAGCTTGTCTTGGATCCCACAGGACGCACAAGTTATGGTTACCTTATCCTGTGTAGGAAAGATCCTGAATCTTGGCATCCGGGCTAACTCTTGACGGTTTTCGAAGAGTCCCCTTCTATTAATGAGACTGTCCCCTGACGTTATGTCAAATGTTCCTCCACACAGGAATTTTCCTCAGTAAGTACATCCACTGCATTGCTCAAGAAGGATAGAACGGTGCTGTTGGTCTTAGGCTGCTTCTCACCCCTATTTGCACCTCTACTTGGCTTTTCTGTATGACAACGCAAGAGGAAAGTAATCTGCGCCACCAAAACCAGAAAACAAATCGGACCTCCAGGCAAAGGGCTCCGCTCACTACCCCGAGGACCAAAGGAGAGCATGAAAGCTTTCAAGGAAGAACAGCGGGTCAATCCAGCAGTACGAGCTTCCAAAGAGTAAGCCGCCCACAAACCAGCCTCCCCAACAGTGTGAGAATGTGGAGGAAACCGGTTCACACCCTTCCACCTGCAGAAAAGTACCAATGTCTAGCCAGTGAACTCTGGATGCAAGAACGGACGTGTGCCTTCTTGGTAAACCAACTACTATGAGGTCGTCAAACCTCCAGCGTAAAGGGCCCAGGCGGTCAGATAAGTGAGAAGGGGTTATCACCCTGGTGCATACCGTGTTGTAAGGAAAACCAAACTTGTGCAACTTCTGACACCAAGAGAAATGGCCCAACCTGGCCGATGAATGACCAGCCGCAGGATTTAGAAAGCACTTTTAAGCCCGGCGCTGGGAGAATCCAGCAGTTCTGCCTCACCAGTGGCAATTGATTTCTGGCCCAAAATGTCCCAGGAAGCAGTTTTCTTCCACAAGGGCGTCTCTTTACAAATAGTTTACAGTTGCATGCATTGTGGCATTCTTCAACACCCCAATGATACTTTAATGTGCCTCATTTGAATATGCTATCCAAGGTGTATATCTGCAATGATTTCTCGAAAGGGCATGCCAAATGGGGTCTAGAGAATTTACTTTGACATGTCACATTACATAGCAACTAACCACATTTTGAAGTATTAGTTTAAACAATTGGTGCAAATTAAATTGAATCTAAATCGGCTAAATATGTTGCACTATGCTTGATCTTTCCTGGAAAGGTTGTCCGTCCATAATAATTGGCTGGAAGTAACTTGCATTAGGCAAAAGTTTGTAAACAAATGTTTCCAGACTAAACCATTACACGGTGGAATTATACAACGAGTGTGCATCTAGAATAGCTTCCAAAGTTATTATTGCAGGTAAGTTACTTATGGCTCTACTTTCTCAGTTGGTGAAAGGATTGGCTTTCTATTCAATTGGTGTTTATAAATGTAAATGAAGGTCTCTCGTAGGGGATTTCCATGTATAGTCATAAGCACCTCAATATTCCCGCCTACGAGCCGAGACCCAGAGCACTTCTTTAGATATATCTTCTTAAGTGGATTTTTTTTTTACCTTTCTTCAGGAAGGCCTGCAAAGACACTTCAGTGATAGAAAGGCAATGCTGCCTAAATACATAGGCTACACTGGCTGCATTCTCACCAGGAATTGAAAAAAGGTAGCCAGTATACTAAATTTGTACAGTTTTTGTAGTATTAAATGCACAAAGTCTTCTCCAAATCCTTTTTTTTATTTCATGGTAGAGTTGAAAGGAAAGGACAGAGTAGACCCATAGGATGCCATTATGTCTTTGAAAAAAGCTGTGCCTTTAAGATCCCAGAGACCACCAGTATCCCATCATGCAAAGCTAGTGAAAGTTACTTCAGTTCTTTTTTTTTTTTTTTTTTTTTTTCGGCTCCTGCTTTCAGGACCCTGGAGCATTGAGCTTTAACAATATGGTGTTTCTCCTTAAAATTCCCTTCTGAATTTAGAAAATGATTGCTTCACTTGGTCTTCCTTTTCGTGTTTGTTTTTTTGACAAACTTTGCGTTTTTTCACTCAAATGCCATCTCTTTTTGACAAGTGCTCAGACTGTTGTAAGAAGAAGGCCAAGACTGATCCTCAAAAAGTGAGCATATTTGTCTTGCTGCTTCCCGTGTTCCTGACGCTTTTTCTATATGCAAAACCTTCTCAGAACGTACTCTGCGTGACTGAGAAGATTCGGCTTAAGGAAGCAGAGCGTATTCCCCTCGAAGAGAACTAGGATTACAGGAAAGCAATGTATTCTTACTTTTTATGTCCTGTAGTTTCAGTAGACTGTCAAAGGTCTGAGACCATGCCTCTGTATGCTTGCTACTAGGCATTTGTATAGTGCAGACTTAGCCAAAAGGCTAAGAGTACTACATATACATACATACCCATAATTCCTGTTTTCCCCTCCAATGCCACAAGTGGTCCAATAGTCTCCAATGCTTGTGTAAGAAGATTTCCTGTGCCTTATCATGGAGTGGTCCATATCCTCTTCAGAGATTGAGTAATCTCATGAAAGACAATGTATTAACATCTTCCCACGAGGATATGGAGTATTCACAATTCTGCACATCACTGGTGCCAAAAAAATTGTGCCCTCTTAAGATTTTATGGTTTTACGTGTTTGTGTGAGACCTTAATGCAGTCCTCACAAAGTCCTCCAACAGCCAATAAATTAACTGACAACTCACACAAATTTCTATATCTTATTAAATAATTCAACTAGGCAACATTGGGTTGTGTGAACCAGATGGGGAGACCTAAAATAGGTAAGTAGTTTACTTTACTCTTGGTTCTTGAAGTGCCTTTAACAATTTCTCTTTTAAACATGTTGAGACGGTCAGATATTTACCTGTATTCCACTTTTCTTCATTTTAGGAAACGTAGAGGAGCCTTTAACAGCAAGCAACTAATGTATTTAGAAAAGTATCGTCCCAAGATGAGGCTACGTTTCAAAGATTCAAATGGCCACCGAAACAATTGTTGTATTCAGTAAAAAACAGGCTGTTGAGAATACTCATTTTGAAAACCGAATCTAAACACAGATCTACATTTGGGCTGATGTTAATGCAAACTTAATAGAAATGTTTTTTGATGTTTTAATAGGTGAAAATTGTGCTTCCACAGAAGTATAAAGATAAGTAATGTAGATCACTACCTTGGCAACCATATAGTTGCTGAGGTGCCTTAGGTCATTATCTACATAATTGGGCTCAAAATGTTTTTTTCTAAATGAGACCTTTGAAAATAAGTTCGAATTGTCTTTCCTTTAATCATGCATTGCTTAATCTAATTTTGTTGATCCTGGCTTCCTAACAAAGCTGTTCAGCAAATAATATAAACGATTAGGTGCCAAACGTCCCAGCACAATAACTACAACATTTTTTTTTAAACCTGTAGTTCCTGAGTTCTGAGCCGCAAACTCTCTAGACAGTAACTGTTTTTATTCCAACATTAGCTTGTGAAACATGAAGGATTGAATAAAACCATGGTCATCTGGCTTCTAGCTGTATGTTTACTTACACCCACACAGCCAAATTCAAAAATCAGGGTTTGCACAACTTTTCATTTTGTTACATTTTTGTTAGTATTTGCTCTTTGTTTTGTATAGTTTTCATTCTGTTATCTAAAGAACAGTATTTAAAGAATGGTCACAACCGTCTGGTACATATTTCTGGTAGAAATCTATCTTTTACACTGTACAGAAGCACACGTCTTATCTCCCGACTCTAAGCCTTACGGTTAAATTGTTTGTGCTGCAAGGTGGAATGGATCAGGATAGGAAAGTCTAGTTAATACTTCTAGTAAAATGTTGCCTTTGTCATGTGCAGGAAGTATAGAATCTGCCCATTTACTTACTCATTTTTTTTATTTTTTATTCTAGAGGCTTTGTTATTGTAGCTTAAACAGTTCTTTTCCTGTACCCTTTTTAAAGTAGTTTGTCAACTTGCTTTGTCGGAAGTGTTCCATCTCCCTTCTCCCATTTGAGTTTCTGCGGGAATCAGGGCAGACCTCAATGACTGTACTATTTTGTATGCCTTTTGAGCTGCGTAACTTTGGATACTTGATTTATTATGTAATTGATAAAATAGTGATGTGTAATGTTAGCTCAACCATATATTTATACTGTCTTGGGAATGTGTGGTGTTAGTACTGTGGGAGAAATTATTTGCCAGTGTTCACCAGCTTATAAAATCTAAGTGCGAGAGCTTAAACATCTGAATAAATTATGAAAACGTCTACAGTGGTAACTAAATCTGATTAAATGTGTTCTTGTTATTTCATATTAAATATCTTAATTATCTGGTCATTAATTCTTTCTACCAATTGGTCGCTTTCGAAGACCACGCTTCTTTCTTTTGTAGCACTGCACATTCCACTGTTTATTTTGCCTGTTCTATCTCTATTCTGTTTGATGGGGGTGTATGTAGGGGATGTCCACTACATTGTGTTCGTTTTTTTTATCTACGAAAAATGCAAGATTCAGGTATATAGCAGTTACCATGGCCTTTTTTTGCACGTGGATACAACTCTCTAGTTGGTCCAGGTCTGTGTGCCCTTTAACTGTGGCCAGGTCGCCCAGTACTAATACCCAGAAATCCTTTATCCTACCACATTCCCACAACATGTTTGAGGTCGGTGTGTTGCCTACATTTTTTGGGGGGCATTCCGTGTATACGCTTGGGTAGATGGGGTTTAACTTTTGTGGCATCAAATATACCGAATGTAAGAGAGTAATAGAGTAAGGGCAGATTGATAGTATAGTAATCTGGAAAGAATCATCCCTTATTATAATTTTATGTAATTGCCTTGCTGCTCCAGAAAGTCATTGGAATAGTAAAGTTGACTTAAGCATGAGACTTATTTGAAATCTGTAGCATTTCTGCTGCAGGCCTGATGTCAGAGGTGGTATCAAGAGCCTAGAGAAACATGTCGTCCACATGAGATTCTGGCATCTCCCTCCAGTGGGGATGTACTAGTCTTCCCCACTTGTTCTCAGTATTTCCACACAGGGCACAATTGTCATTGCAAACAAAATTGGGGCTAATGTTTAAAATGTGTTTGCCTGCTCAGTGATTATGGAAACAGACTGCGACCTGTGGTACCTGTTTGTGTGGTGCACGTTTCACAGCTCTCCGAACCATTAACATACACTACTAATCAACAAATACAATGAAGTGATGGTATTCCACACACGTAGTAATAAGTGCCCAGTTGATGGAAATGCTGCCGTAGTAGTGTGAAGGGAAGTTTACGTTACTGCATTAAAGACATGAAATGACTTTGGTTGAAGGGCCATGATTTCTAGATCCCCCCCCATCTTCAGGAAGCCACCCTCTCGTGTACGACTGGCCCTTTCATGTTGTAGTGGCCATGAGACGCGCAGTAGTGTCCATTGGCAAAGAGCAGAGAAACGATGCTATACTCATTCATTCACTCAAGCAGTAGCTATGCACTCATCCATTCACTCGGGTACTACACATGCACACATTCAATTAGCCAGGCACTACTCTTGCACATATCCATTCACCCAGACACTACCCATGCACTCATCTATTCACCTAGACACTATCCATGAACTCATTCAATCGCCCAGGCACTACCATTGCACTCATCCGTTCACTCAGGCACTACCCATGCACTCATCCAATGACCTAGGCACCGCCATTGTACTCATCAATTCACTCATGCAGTACCCATGTACTCGTCCATTTACTCAGGCACTACCCATGTACTCCTCCAATAACCCACTTGCTACTCTTGCACTCGTCACCCAGGCAGTACCAATGCACTCATCCAATCACACAGGCACTACCAATGCACTCATTGTATCACCTGGGTACTACCCTTGCACTCATCTATCCAATGAGGCACTGCCCATGCACTCATCCATCCAATGAGGCACTGCCCATGCACTCATCCAATCATACAGGCCCTACCCTTGCACTCATCCATTCACTGAGGCACTACCCATGCACACATCTTATCACCCAATCACTGCCTTTGCACTCATCCGTTCACTCGAGCAGTAACTATGCACGCATCCATTCACTCAGGTACTACCCATGCACTCATCTATTCACCCAGGTACTAACCATGCATTCAGCCAATCACCCAGGCAATACTCCTGCACTACCCAAGCACTCATCCATTCTCCCAGGTACTACCCATGCACTCATCCATTCATTTACACGCTACCAATGCACTCATCCATTCATATACACGCTACCAATGCACTCATCTATTCACTTAGGTACTATCCCTGCACTCATCCATTTAAGCGTTTGCGCAACACCCACACAGCAGCAACACACTAGGCACACCACAAAAGAAACGCCACAGAAGGCTTTATATAAAAATAGCCTTTGTATTCTCCAAATAGAATAGTAATCGCACAATATACACTGTGCCAACTGGCACTAGGCAATGTTTACAGGGGATTATATACACATGACCGGGCCAAATGGGCCACTGTCAGAACCACCACAAAGCACGAATAGTAAATTTAGAACACCACCAGTAACTACTGGCAAAACACTGTACTCTGCATCATATCCTGCAACAAATCCGTTCAGTTCAGTTCAACAAAGCTTTATTTCGATATGAAATATCTTAAAAAGCACAACACACTTAAATACATTTCTTACAGGGAATAATCTGATAAAAGGTTAAAACAAACAATCTTTTTCATATAGTACGATGGTAAAAAAAAGCATTAAACCAAGAATCCGCTTTGATGAAAGTAACCATACAATAAATATTATAAAAATACATTATTAAAAAGCTTGATTAAAAATCTAAATCCAATAACATCTTTCCTGAGGAGTAACCGTGCCAATTCATCGTAAGGCTTTTGTTCTTCACAGCCAGGCCCTGCTTAGATATTTGGCCACCCCACATGCTAGCGTAGTAAATGCATCCGACTGAAGAATCCTGAGAGCGGTTGAATGGTTCCTTGTGTCTAACTGCCGGAGTTTTCCATACCAACAGCGTATCGTCCGCAAATAGTAGTGTGGGGACCTTGACACCAGCCAGGACAGGGGCATCGGCATTGATTTCTGATAGAAAAGAGACCACCCCATTTACAAACCGCAAAAAGAGGGTTGGGGCCAGGACGCATCCTTGGCGAACACCTCTGTTCACAGGGATTTTGTCTGTTTTTTGGACCTGAGAACCCCACCTAATCCGTGCATAGTTACCATCATGCATGCGAGCCAGAAGGTTCAGGATAGGAGGGGGAAACCCCATTTCCCGCAAGACCGACCAAAGACGCTCGCGAGGAACCAAGTCAAAGGCGGTCTTAAGTCTATAAATGCCAAGTAAAGACTGCCCTTGCCAATGGTTACAACCTTCCAGTGCAGTAGTACCAGCCTAAAAGCCTGGTCAATTGTTATGTTAAAACTGGTTTTATATAGCGCTCAGCTACTCCGAGGAGTGTCCCGGCGCATTAAAAACCCAAAGCAAAAGTCAGGCGCATATAAACAGATAAAGAAACTATTGGACAGACAGCCAGGACTTAAGCTCCTTCCTGAAAGCTGGCAAGGAGTTCCAAAGATGAGGTGCCAGATGTCAAAAGGAGCGGCCTCCTATGCGAGCTCGTCTGATGACCGGAACGGATGCCAAGGCCAGCGAGGCTGACCTCAGCACCCTAGGTGGCAGATAGAAAGTCAACCGTTTTCTGATGTATTTGGCCCCCGAATCGTGGAGCGCTTTAAAGGCAAGCGTTAGCGCCTTAAAAGCAATCCTTTTCCTGATCGGGAGCCAGTGAAGGGATTTCAGGAGCTCTGTGGCCCTGGCTCTCCGATGGAGGCCAAAGATGGCTCGTGCCGCAGAGTTTTGCACTATCTGAAAACGTGAGAGAAGATATTCCGGTAAGTCAAGGTAGAGCACGTTTGCGTAGTCAAGACGGGAGCCTATTAGGGCCTGCACAGTAGTTTTCCTATCATCAAGTGAGAGCATCGGAAGGAATTTTCTGAGCATTTTGAGGAGGGCAAAGCACTTCCCTACCAGATCAAGAATTTGGGGCCTCAGCGTAAGGCAGTTGTCAATCTGGACCCCCTGATTCTTGGCCTTGGTAGACGCAGCGGCGGGAGGAAACATGGCTGAAGGCCACCAAGACTGCCACCTAGGGTCAGATGGGCAGCCAAAAAAGAGCACCTCGGATTTGTCGGAGTTGCACTTGAGGCTGGTACGTTCAAACCACTCAAATACAGCCCCTAGGCAGTCTCTGATCGTCACACCATCAAAGTCTGAGCCCTTCCTGCAGGTGAAAAGGAGCTGGGTGTCATCCGCGTAGGAAACTGTCTGGGCACCAAAAGACTCCGCAAGTGCCGCCAAGGGAGCCATAAAGATGTTAAACAGAGTAGGGCTCAAGATTGAGCCCTGAGGCACTCCGATCTCAAGAGGCGGCACCTCGGCAGAGAACGGAGGGGCCCAGACCGTTTGGGGGCGGCCCGCTAGAAAGGACTTAAACTAGCTGAACACTGCTCCCGGTAGCCCGATCTCTCGGAGTCTTAGTAGGAGACCGCTGTGGGGAACGGTGTCAAAGGCCGCCGACAGATCCAACATTACCAGCATAACCTTGCCACCCACATCCAGAACCTTTGATGGCCTCTGTAACTTCTAACAGCGCGGTCTCCGTGCTCATATTGGCACGGAAACCTGACTGAGTGTCATGCAGGATGTTATTGTTTTCCAAGAAGTTAGAGAGAGAAGAGTGGACGTGCTTCTCAACCACCTTAGCTTAATGCCGGGAGGAGAGAAATGGGCCTGTAGTTGGGGTGTATGAGAGGGTCCAAAGTTTGTTTCTTTAGAAGTGGCAGAATTAGAGAATTAGAGCCTGCTTCCAAGCCTGAGGGACCACTCCAGTGCTCAGAGAAAGATTGAGCACCGGGTTAACTAGGGAGTTGATAACTGGAGCTATTTTTCCGAGGAATTTTGCTGGACAAGGGTCCCGGGGAGAACCAGATTTTAATTTAGAGAGATCGAGTGAAGAGGTAAAAGACAAAGGAGGAAAATTAGACAAAGTAGGGCCACCACCGGTCAGGGGCGAAGAGGCATTGATACCCGAAACGGTCACCACGCCAGGAGGCCGGAAAGAGTTCTGAATAGATTTAAATTTAGTAGCAAAAAAATTGGCAAGTTGGATAATCCAGGATTCAGAATGAGTGTGTGTGCACACTAGCAATGGGCGATTTGAATTCCTTAACAATAAGAAAAATGTATTTGCTGGTGTTCACGGCAGCCTCGATTCTTTTTGCAAAATAAGCTTTCTTTTCAGACAAGATGTTGCTGTGGTACAGTTTGATGGAATACCTATACACGATTTTGTCTGATAGGTCATAATGTCGGCGCCAGGCCCTTTCAGTTTCTTACATATTCTCCTCATCTCAGAGAGAGCGGCAGTGAACCAAGGGGCCGAGGCCCGACTTGTAAGTTTACGGGATAAGGTCTCTGGGGCTACTTCATAGAGAGTCTCTCTACCAGCCATGTTTGCAGGAGGTCGAGATCAACCTCTAGACTACCTGACAGCTGGCGAGGATAGTGCATGCGCCAGCATGTCTGGGGATACTCGATGAAAAGCTCGCGGGGCCTGATGGGGGGTCTTGCTGCGGCCTAGGAGGAGGTTTGTCCACCAGAGGGATCTGAAAGTTAACGAAGTAATGGTCGGACCATAGGACAGGTGTCGGAGGGGACATGCCAATTGGAATGGTAGAGAACACTTGATCAAGGGTATGACCTTTATAATGTGTAGGAACGGCGAGATAGGGCAAGAGACCTAATGGTGATGTGATAGCGAGGATCTTCATAGTATCGGCATTGGTTCTAGAATCCATGTGGATGTTAAAGTCCCCCAGAAGCATGCAGTGCCCCGTTTTCAGACAGAGTGCCGAGACCACTGCAAGGAGCTCTTCGAAAAAAGAGCCAGAGGGGCCAGGGGGGTCTATAAATTAATAGGCCAGCACAGGATTGGTGAGGGGACAGGGATAGGGAAAACCCAAGGGACTCACAACCCTCGATGTCATTCGTTGGAATGATGGAACAGGTGACGCGCTTGTCTACCACCAGAGCTATACCGCCTCCCCTTCCATATTTCCTGTCCTTCCTGAGAATGATATAGTTAGCGGGAATGGGGGCTGCTATGTCAGGACCCGAGCCCTTGCCCAACCAAGTCTCCGTTAGGAAGAAACATAGTGGGTTTACCTCAGACAGAAGATTATAGATGTCCAAGGCATGCTTACTCAGGGAATCTTGTATTAAGAAGTAAACAGGGGATGTGTTTAGGCCGATTACCAGGGGTATGCCACGGCCGCCAGCCGCAGCCGGGATAACGCCTTTTATTAGGAGTCCTGCCAGGAAAAACACTACCGCAATTAGCCATACTGCCCCTCAACAAAGTAAGCTCAGATGCCGAATATGTAAGCATGATGGCCGTAAGCGGGAGCAGAGGTAAGCCGCACCCGTCTGCCTCCGGGACACTGCCGGGCGCAGACGGGCTTACCTTAGGCGCGAAAGAGGCGCGTCCGCTGCGCGGAGCAGAGGGCCTCTAATTTTATAACTTCGCAGGTAAAGTGAAGAGACCGCACCACTGGTCCGCCGACCAGCGTGCCAGACTCCCCTAAGATGGCCGCTAGCTGAGTAGGCAGCCTACTGATCCCAGGATGCCCTACGGCACCTCATCGGCTGTGCGGGTTTGGGAACTGGAAAAGAAGCCCAACGTGATACAGCTGCCACCAGGCAGAGGGGTGAAACTAGGAAAGAGGTAAAGTTAAGCAAAGAGCGAGATGACACCCGGCTTTCTGCCTCAGGTGTTGAAAAAGGAAAATAAAAAGGAGTAAGGAGTGCACAGTAAAAGGTAAAAACACAAAGATAACACTTTAAAAGCGCTAGCAATCAGCGCGAGGTCACAATCATGCCGCACTAATGGTGAAACTAAAGGTGAAAACTTAGTGGCGCTAGCAGTCAGCGCGCAATCCAAGTAATGCAGCCCTATTAGTGAGGTATTCAGAAGCGCTAGCAGTCAGCGCAGGTCGCAACAGATTAAAAACATCTATGGGTCAGCAAAAGTTATTCACCTGCTCGTCAGCACCCAACTTCCGCCTCAGGATTAGCGGGAGGGTTTACAATCGTACAAGGCCTGAACCCCGCCTGGTATTGCGATAGGATGTTATTCTCTTCCGCCCACAGAAGAATCCTCTCCAGTAGAACCCTACCAACCACCTTCTGACCAGCGTCAATAAGACTTATTGGGCGGTAGTTGGCAGGGCTCTCCCTGGGGCCCTTTTTGTAGATGGGGATCACCTCGGCCCCTTTCCAAGAGCTTGGTACTGGTGAGCCCTCTAAGAGTGCATTAATCAGTAATACAAAAAAGGTGGCCCATTGGCTCGGAACAGGTCACCTGGTATACCATCCTGTCCCGGAGCCTTAGCGGATACAATTTTGTTTATTGCCACCACCACCACCTCGTTTTTCCCTACAGGGTCAAAAGAAACTGATGGGCCCAGCGTGAGGGGCGTTAGATTGCCGGAGTGCCTGCTACTTTCTAAGGCCTCGTCCCCTGCATAGAGGCTACTGAAATGTTCAAACCACTCCCTGTCGGTGATATGATTGGGAATTTGGTCCGGATCACAACCATTAGATTTCCTTACCAAAGCCCAAAAAAGTTTGCTATTCTTAGACTGGCTAGCTGTTTTCAGGGTGGCCCAATGGTTTTCCTCCCATTCCCTTTTTGCTTCTAAGATGGCTTGCCTATACTGTTGACGTGCAAGGCGTAGCTCCGTAGGATTTTGAGTTTTTATGACAAGCATTAGGGTAGACTTTTTCCTCTTACAGGTCTTATTAAACCAATGCTCTACTCGTTTCGTGTTGGTGGAATACTGTTTTGGGGCCTGGGTCTCCAGAAAGAGAGAGCCTGTCAAATCGATTGTTTTCGTGTAAATTATCTCCGCCTCAGGAGATCCCACCGCATTTGTGCAAGCTATGGAAAGCTCAGAGGTCTGATTGTTTATAATCTCCTCCAGGGCACTAATTTTCTGAACATTCAGAGAATTTTTGCCATTTTAATGAACCTTTTACAGTTAGAGGGGATTAATGCCTTTGTGAGCATTTGAGGTCTGATAGCAGTCCGATGCTCCGTAGTTTGTAACTGTTCCCGCATGTAAAGTGACGGTGGATTGTGGTCGCTATGAATAGATGGAATAATTTAATATATCGATCACATTTTTCCATAGCCTTTTGTCCACCAAAATGTAGTCTATTCTGCTTGGACAGGACACCCTATTAAATGTACTGGCTCCCAGAAAATCCGAGGGCGTGCGCCCATTAACCGCTATTAAATCATGTTCCAAGGTTAGTGCATTCAATTGCAAGACAATCGGCGACCATTTCTTCACTGGCGGGATCTGCAAGAGTGGTATGCCCCATCTAACATCATCATCCTCTAGTCCTAGGTCATCATTTAGTGCCAAGGGTTCAAAAGAACAGTTGAAATCACCAGCTATCACAAATAAATTGCCAGAGGGGCAAGAAGTGAGCATCTCGGACAGAATGGAAATAGTTGGGGATTTAGTCCTCCCACCCCTCCTTGCAAGCCTCTGACATAGATGTTAAAATTCCAAAATGACACTGTCCTTTGAGTTCTTGATAGTCAATCTCAAGAGATCCGGTGAAACATTCGGATGGTGAACAATTTTGCAATTAAGTGCAGCTTTAACCCATATTATCAGTTACTAGATTGACGACTGCGCCCAGAATAGATAGCTGGAACATGAAACAACAAAAACCAGGCTTATACAATGGCTCAAGACTCCAAGTTTCCTGGAATATACACAGATCATTATCATCAATGAAAATGTTCCAGTCCGGTAAGGATAGGTTTTTATACAAACACGCTATATTCCACGAGATGATTTTGAGGTTCCTGGAGGATTCACTGCGGGGGAGCGACCCTTCACTGGGGGGAATGGGGCTTGCATCATTATCAGACGCAGCCACCTGACTAGTTGAAGCTAAAACTGGTAGTTCCGGGGCTAGAGGCTGCCGAGGCCCCGAGGGAGTGGTACAACTAGTTCTTAATGGACCAATTGGAGGAGAGGGAGCCTTGGCTCGTGCTTGGAGTCAATCAACAGACTCCAAACCACTAAACCGATTGTGACAGAGGGTTGGATTCGGGGTTGACAAGGGCTCGAGCCAACCTCCAGTGTACGGTCTCCTCCCTTTCCGCTGTGATAATGACCAGCCATCACCTGTAGGTGAAGTGTAACCTGGGGGGTAAAAATAGGACAAAGCGAGAGAAACGATGGAAATACCTGAAATGAATTGTTTCCAGCTACAGATGTGTCCCACTGTCCTGGGATCTTTAAAATTAACCAGGACGCAGTCCCTCTTGATGGCCTTAACCGAGTGACCCACCCAGGAAACCCTTTGCACCATTAGTATTTTACTTAACCCCTTCGCTGCTAGGCCTTTTCCCCTCCTTTGCTAAGCCTTTTTTTGGAGATTTGGGATAGTGCGCGCTTAGGCCCCTGTAACTTTTTGACCACATAAGGTATCCACGCCAAATTTGCATCCTTTTCTTCCAACATCATGTGGATTCTAAAGGTGCCCAGGGTTTTTGGATTCCCTTGGAGGGGTCCCAGAAATTAAGCAAAATACAGTGAAATTTTCGTTTTTTTCAGAAAAATGGGCTGGAAATGAAAGCCTCTGGGTTTTTCCCTGCAAATGTTATAAAAAAGGGTTTGTGGGGCTGAAATCTCCATTTTCTCAGCTTTTAGGGAATGACAGTCTTTTGTCAGAGAACCAACATTTTTCACACAGTTTTGGCATTTTTCTGGGATATAGCCTATTTTTGCTATTTTTAGAGCTTTCAACCTCCTTCCAGTTAATGGTAGAAATGAGTTTGAAAGCAATAATGGATCCTAGAAAGCTATACATTTTCGAAAAGTAGACAAAATTCTGAATTCAAAAAGGGGTCATTTGTTTAAATCCATGAGGGTTTCTTTATAGAAACTAACAGTTAAATATTGGAATAATAGGACAGGCAAGGGCCCCAAACCTAAGGAGGCAACATCAAAATAACCTATCCCTAAACAACTGGGTTTTGCAAGGGGGTTCCCATTAGTTTTTGGCCCGGGGCTCGGCGGCCATCTAGGGAAACCTACCTAACCCACACATTTCTGGAAACTAGACGCCCGGGGGAGTCCAGGGAGGTATGGCATGAGTGGGTCACCCAAGGTTTACCTACCCAGAATTCCCTGCAAACCTTAAAATTAGGGTAAAAAACACTTTTTCATACATTTGTGCGTGGGATCTCCATGCCGGCACAAATGTCCTACAGCCCAGTGTTCCCCATTGTTCTCCCGAGTAAAATGATACCTGGGGGAACGCTGGGTGGGTGCAAATCTGTGTGAGCCCAGTGATGCCACACTTTTACACACAAAAACGTTTGAAAAAAAAAAAATTCAAAAACATTTAAAGTTTGCTAGGGATTCTGAAAAAAGGAACGTTGGAGGATCCACGCAAGCCATACCCCCTTGAAAGCCCCCGGGTGTCTACTTTCCAAAAATGTGTGAGTTTGCTAAGATTCCCTAGATGGCAACCGAAAAAGGAGTGAAAAACCCGTGTGACCTCCCTAGGTAAACCTATTAGTTTTGACAAATTTAGTTGTTTACTTGTGCAGCGTGACAATTTGGGCGCAATATTGCAAGAACAATATGACGAACATTGTGAGTTTTGCAGGATATTGTGGATACATTTAATTGTTAGATTTCACCAGAGAAACATCACCATGTAGTCCCATGGGTTTTTAACAATATCGACAATTGGCACAGAGACTAAAAAAAAAAAATCCCTACACAGCCATCTATACCTCAAACACACACACACATACATACTGGTTGGATTTGGCACGAGGGCGAGTGATGGTTCAGTATATATAATTTTATTAACAAGAGATTTCACAAAAAAGAAATGCACTGTCAATTACATGGCCAAAAAAACTGAATGACTCTCAGCTCGTGAGCTGTAAAGCCACTTCAAGGCATCAACCGCTTTACAGGCCATTCACACACCTTTCATATCTGACACACAGAAGACCATTCACACCACCAGGCATGAAAGCAAGACATCACAACAGTTACAAAAAAAGTGAGAAGGTGCGTCCTGCTTAAAAAAAATACACTGAAAACAAGTTTTCAAACACACACACACACATACTGGTTGGATTTGGCACGAGGGTGAGTGATGGTTCAGTATATACCATTGTATTAGCAAGTGATTTCACAAAAAATGAAATACACTGTTAATAATGGAAAGGACAAGAAACTGAACCATTGACTCACAGCTCGTGAGCTGTAAAGCCACGACAAGGCACCAACCGCTTTACATTCATACACCTTTCATACATGTGACACTTACAAAACATTCACACCGCTAGCCGCAGGCCCATCACATTAAAACACTCACACCAGCAGACAGCGCCATTCAAGGGCCCATCACTTTCACACGCCCACATTCCTGACACAGCAACTACACAAAAAGATGGACTGCGTGGAGTGGCACTCCGCTAGCACTGTGTGTAGTGACCAACAGAAAGCAAATACTCACACACCGCCAGCCGAGCGCCAGTCCACCCACACCACCATCCAAGCACCAGTCCACACACACCGCCAGCCAAGCACCAATCCACACACACCGCCAACCACACACCAATCCTTGCACTCTGCCAGCCAAGCACCAGTCTACACACACCACCAGTCAAGTGCCAGTCCACGCACACCACCAGCCAAGCACCAATCCACACACACCGCCAACCACACACCAATCCTTGCACTCTGCCAGCCAAGCGCCAGTCTACACACACCACCAGCCAAGCGCCAGTCCACGCACACCACCAGCCAAGCACCAGTCCACGCACACAACCAGCCAAGCGACAGTCCACGCAGCCCGCCAGCCAACCACCAATGCACGCACACCACCACCCAAGCACCAATCCTTGCACTCCACCAGCCAAGCACCATCCACTCACACCGCCAGCCAAGCACCTATCAATCAATCAATCACGGCATTTATATAGCGCGCTTCTCACCCGGGAGGGTCTCAAGGCGCTGGGGGAAAGGGGTGTGTTACTGCTCGAACAGCCAGGTCTTGAGTTGCTTCCTGAAGGAGAGATGGTCTTGGGTACGTCGAAGGTGAGTGGGGAGGGAGTTCCAGGTCTTGGCTGCCAGGTAGGAGAAGGATCTTCCTCTGGCGGTGGTACGGTGGCGAGTGCGTGGCTGGTAGATCGTAGCTGGCGCGTGGGCGTGTAGAAGGTCATTCGGTCGTTGAGGTACTTGGGTCCCAGGTCGTGTAGGGCCTTGTGTGCGTGGGTGAGGAGTCTGAACGTGATTCTCTTGCTGACGGGGAGCCAGTGCAGTTCTCTCAGGTGTCCGGTGATGTGGCTGTGTCGGGGGATGTCCAGGATGAGTCGTGCGGAGGCGTTCTGGATTCGCTGGAGTCTTCACTGGAGTTTGGCTGTAGTTCCGGCGTAGAAGGCGTTCCCGTAGTCCAGTCGGCTGGTGACGCGTGCCTGGGTGACGGTCTTCCTGGTTTCAGTGGGGATCCATCTGAAGATCTTACGGAGCATGCGCAGGGTGTTGAAGCACGAGGAAGAAACGGCGTTGACTTGTTTGGTCATTGACAGGGAGGAGTCCAGGATGAAGCCCAGGTTGCGTGCGTGGTCTGTAGGTTTGGGGGCGGTGCCCAGGGCCGGGGGCCACCAGGAGTCGTCCCAGGCGGAGGGTGATGATCCCAGGATGAGGACTTCCGTCTTGTCTGAGTTTAGTTTAAGACGGCTGTTTCTCATCCAGTCGGCGACGTCTTTCATCCCTTCGTGGAGGTTGGCTCTGGCGGTGGTGGGATCGTTGGTGAGGGAGAGGATCAGCTGGGTGTCGTCGGCGTAGGAGATGATGTTGAGGTTGTGTTGGCGTGCGATGGGGCTCATGTAGACGTTGAAGAGGGTCGGGCTGAGGGAAGATCCTTGTGGTACGCCGCAGATGACTTCGGTGGCCTCGGATCTGAACGGAGGGAGGCGGACTCCCTGGGTTCTTCCAGTGAGGAACGAGATGATCCATTCCAGCGCTTTCTCTCGGATTCCGATGTTGCTGAGGCGCTTCACTAGGGTTCGGTGGCAGACTGTGTCGAACGCTGCGGAGAGGTCCAGGAGGATGAGGGCCGCTGTTTCCCCGTTGTTGAGCAGGGTTCTGATGTCGTCAGTGGCTGCGATCAGGGCGGTCTCGGTGCTGTGGTTGGCCCGAAATCCGGACTGCGAGTGGTCGAGGGATCCGTTCGTCTCGAGGAAGGCGGCAAGCTGTATGTTGACGGTCTTCTCGATGACTTTGGCCGGGAAAGGAAGGAGCGAGATGGGACGGTAGTTCTTGAGGTCGGTGGGGTCCGCTGTTTGTTTCTTCAGGAGGGCGGTCAGCTCGGCGTGCTTCCAGCTCTCCGGGAAGGTGGCGGTGTGGAAGGAGGTGTTGATGGTGTCTCGGAGATGGGGTGCGATGGTGGCGGCGGCTTTGTTGAAGACGTGGTGTGGGCAGGGGTTGGTTGGTGATCCGAGTGGATTGAGTTCATCGTGCGGGTGGTGTCTTCGGTGCTGATCGGGGTCCAGTTGCAGAGGGTGGTGGTGGCGGGCGTTGGATCGGTGGTAGGGTGCGTGGTCTGTGAGTCGAAGCTGTTGTGTATGTCGGCGATCTTGCGGTGGAAGAACGAGGCCAGCACTCCACCAGCCAAACAAAAATCCACACACACACCACCCGCAAAACACCAATCCATGCACTCTGCCAGTCAGGCGCCAGTCCACGCACACCGCCAGTCAAGCGCCAGTCCACGCACACCGCCATCCAAGCACCAGCCTGCACACACCACAATCACATTTAGAATTCTTTTTTTCAAAATAACACTAAACAAATGGAAATACCTACAAATCAGCTAACACAAATTCTAAAACTAAACACATTGCACTAATGCCAATCCTTGAAACAAACTAATTTTTTTTACAGAATACAGACCAGGCAATTCACTTTACAGCTCATTAAAACTCCCAAAACTTCTTTTGCGTGTGGTACGATTTAAAACAAGCTGACACACAATCCAGGCTTAGAAGGACAGTCAGGGCAGTACTTACAGACTCCTTCTGCACGCCTCTTCGCCAACAGACTCTGCATCCAGTAAAGCCAGTAAGCCAGTAAACCAGCCCATTTTGAGTATGGGGAGAGCTGTGGGAAGCTTCTGGCATGGAAGACCAAGCAAGACCTGGCCAGAGGTACCATTAACGAGCTGAACTCTGCTGCCTTGGAGGGTATACTTAAGCCACCAGATGAAATCGAAAAGGCCTTTCAGTCATACTTTGAGGAAGTCTATCATGAAGACCTAAATGTTCAAGAAGGAGAAACAAGAGAGTGGCTATGTCAGACCCCTATAAATAGGATTACCGAAGATAAATCTCACAATATGGACAAGCCGATTCCTTGAGCTGAGATTGGAAAAGCCATTGATTTGGGTAAATCTGGGAAAGCTGCACGCCCGGATGGGTTACCTGCGGAACTGTACAACATTCTAAGGGATGTTTTTGCTCCGGTATTGATGACACTGTTTGCTCACATTTTTGAAGAGGGTGGAGATATCCCACCCTCTAGGAATGAAGCAACGGTTTCGCTAATACTCAAACTCTCCAAATCACCAAGATCTTGTGATTCATATCGGCCGATCTCTCTGCTCAATATTGATTATAAGATCTTTGCAAAAATATTGGCTGAGAGGTTGAATGGAGTAACAGAGTGCCTTCTCCATAGGGACCAAAAGGGATTTGTCAGAGGGAGAGGAATAAGGGAGCTCACCTATACCTTGATTGGGGCGGTTGATATAGCTACCGCATACAAAATCTCGCTAGCTATAATAACTATAGATGCTACAAAGGCTTTCGATAGAGTAAACTGGGCCTACTTAAAATACACATTATAAGACTATAATCTAGGAAATGACTTTTGTAGGTCAGTCTCTCTGATATATCGAGCCCCTATAGCGAGAACTCTAGTAAATGGTAATCTATCTGCTCCTGTCAAAATCCAGAGAGGCACTAGGCAGGGATGCCCTTTATCCCCGATGCTTTTTAATTTATATATTTAGACTTTGGCTGAAATGATTAGACAGCACCCAGATATACAATCTTTTAAATTTAAGGATTGGGAAAAGAAGGTGGCGTTATACGCTGATGATTTAATGAATTATACATCGGACTTGAATGCCTCAATCTCGTTGAGATATGAAGAGGCAAAGAAGTTTGGGAGTGTTTCGGGATATGAAACAAATGCTACTAAAACTGAATGTATGGAATGGAATTTGGGCACCTGCGCTTATCCAACAAAAAAGGTGATTAGGAATTTGGGAATACTGATTACCCAAAATATTAACAAGATTGCAGAAACAAACCTTCAAAAGATCACAAAAGAAATATACAACTCTTTAATGGGTTGGGTTACTTACCTCTGACTCTGATTGGTAGAGTTAATTTATTAAAAATGATGCTGCTGCCCAAGTTATTTTTTATATTACAGAATATCCCACTGGTATTCAATGAAAAAAGCTTGAGGACTCTTCAGTCGAAATGAAATACCTTTACTTGGGCCTCAAAAGGGATTAGAATATCATGGAGGAAGTTGCATAGAAAAAAATTGGGGGGTTATGCCTACCTGATTTAGTTCTGTACGCAAGGACATTTTCATTGAGGCCAGGTAAAATCCTTATGGACTTACCAGATGGTTCGGATGTAGGTGTGATATTTAGGGAGTTCCTCATGGATGTTGAGAGTGGGAGTCATGGTTTTCTATACAAATATGGAGACCTGAGATTTTTTAAGAAAGTTTGCTTAAAATATTAAGCGTTTTTGCTGGTTCTTGGGCTAAGATTATGAATACCTTGAAGATTAGCCACTTTAGTGCTTTAGCTCCCATCTGGAATGCTCCAGGTTCACCAGAGTGGACCAGAGACTCTCTGTCAATCCTCTGATAGAGGCACGAATTTTGCACTGGGAACAGATAATATCGGAAGGGTCTCTACTATCCTGGGATGAGCTGAATTGACTTATATGCAACCAGCTTTCCAAATGTAAGTACTGGCAAATAAAAAGTTGGTATCAAACCATTGGAACTGAGGTGGGCTTGTCCAATGAACTAGAAAAGGCACTTTGGAGGAACATTGCAAAAAAGAAGGAGGTAGCGACATTTTATTGGTCATTGCTGGACCTGGAAGGGAGAGCTTAAACTACCGACGGAGCTGTGGGGAGAGACCTTGCCCGGCAGTCATCTTGAAGATTTATGGCAAGTATCTCATGACATCCTGTACACTACAGTACACCCTGCAATTTTAAGAAGGAATCATATCTTTGGTATTCTCAGGGTGTACTGGTCTCCCCTTCAGCTCTAAAAACTCTCAAAAGGTCCTGTGCCCAAAGTGTCTCCTGGTTATTGATGTTCATACGTTTTTAACTTGTTCAAAGCTACGACATTTCGGAGCAGAGGTAAATAAAGGTAATGAAGATATTTATGGCCTAAGCCTCCAGGTAAGCACAGCTTTAGTTTTCTTTGGCTTGTTTCCAGATTATAAGTCGTTGTCCAGGTGGGAAAATAAGTTATGTTTATTTTGGATTTTGCTTGCAAGAAGAGACATTTGCAAAAAGTGGATAAAGAATATCTCCCCCACTTTTTTTAGACTGGGTGATTTCCATCAAATACACAATGAAGATGGAAAGAGTTAAATTAAAAAAATATAAAAAATAATATGGATAATAAAAAAGATTTTTGGGGTCCATGTGAGGAATTGTTGGGCACTCTTGATCAATAGGGAAATCATTCCAATGATTAGGCCTTTACACTTTTTTTTACTTCACCTCTCTGGTACTGTAGAGTGCCCAGGATTATACAGAACAAGCATGTAGAGAGGCTCTGTGTAAAGCATTTCCATCTAGATACAGAGCTCTCCAGTTGGTACTATTTGAGAGGGGGGCCACAGGAGTAAATTCAACAGCTCTGAATTATCTGATGGCGAATGAGAACATTAAAAAAAAGATTGCAAAAGTACACACAAAGTTCCTTTTCTCCTTTCCTTGGCAATAAAGTAACCTCTGCGGGCCATCCCCAACAGCACAGCACAGGGACAGTCTCCTCCTTCAGCTTCCTTGGTTCTTCTCCTTGGCAAAGGGTCGTCTTGATTCCCAGAAGTGATCAAAAGTTCTGGGGTCTGTGTCCCCTTCTCATACACACAAATCCTTTGTCGCTGAAGGCAGAGTTTGTCTGTACCTATTCCAAACCAGTTCTGAGTGCATCCTGCTGCCAGTGCACACATTCTTCCTTTGTCAATGTGGGCCAGGGTCATCAGACGTACCACAGGAGGTGGAGCCAGCATTGTGGAAGGCAGGCAGAGCCCTATTCAGGCCCAGGTGCTATTCCTCTCACTGCTCCCAATGCAGATAGGTCTATTCAGCCTAGTGCTCACTCACCCTTGCTCCTGGAGCCACCCAGCACCTGTCACTCACAAACCAGACATGGAATACACAAACCTAGCCGAGGCAGGCTGGATGGTTAGGCAAGAAAATACCTACTTTCTAAAAATGGTATTTTCAAACACACATTGTTAAAACCAACTTCACTAAAAGATGTATTTTATCATTCTGAGTTCAGGCATACTAAACTCGGATTTATACCTAGTTCCCTTAGTCAGTTAGGATTTTATGATGTTATAATCAAACTGCCCATTTTGGCCTATGGGAACAGGTAGCCTTGCAATAGTGAAAAAACATAATTGGCTGTAATTCACTATCAGGACATGCCACACACAGGAGTGAATGTCCTACCTTTTACATACAATACTCCCTGCCCATGGGGGTACCTTGGGCCTACCTTAGGGGTGAATAACATGTAGAAAAGGGAAGGTTTAGGGACTGGCAAGTGGGTGCACTTGCCAAGTCAACATGGTTTCCCAGACTGCACACAGGCTCTGCAATGGCAGGCCTGAGCCAAACTTTACAAGCTGCTTCTGTGGGTGGCACAACCAGTGCTGCAAGCCCACAGCAGCATTTGATTTACAGGCCCTGGGCACACATGGTGCACTGTACTAGCGTCTGACAAGTAAATAAAATAGGCCAATCTTGGAGTCCCTAATACATTACAACAATTTACAATAGGGTACACTTGCAATTTGGCACTGAATAGCAGTGGCAAAGTGCCCAAAGCATCTAGACCAGCAAAAACACAGGAGGCAACAGCAAAAAATGGAAGGGAGACCGACGCCAATGGTGCCAGGTCTAACAGGCAGTCTCCTCCTTCAGCTTCCTTCATTCTTCTCCTTGGAAAAGGTTTGTCTTGATTCCCAGAAGTGATCTAAAGTTCTAGGATCTGGGTCCCTCTTTTTATAGACACAAATCCTTTGTCTCGTAAGGCAGACAATGTCTGTACCTAGTCCAAACCAGTTCTGGCTGCACTCTGCCAGTGCACAACTTCTTCCCTTGTCAGTGTGGGCCAGGGTCATCAGACGCACCACAGGAGGTGGAGCCAGCATTGTGGAAGGCAGGCACAGCCCTATTCTGGCCCAGGTGCTACTCCCCCACCACTCCCAATGCAGATAGGTCTATTCAGCCTAGTGCTTTCTCACCCTGTCTCCTGGAGTCACCCCAGCCCCTGTCACTCACAAACCAGACATGGAATACACAAACCTAGCAGAGGCAGGCTGGATGGTTATGCAAGAAAATGCCTACTTTCTAAAGGTGGTATTTTCAAACACAGAATGTTAAAACCAAAGTCACTAAAAGATGTATTTTATCATTCTGAGTTCAGGCATACTAAACTCAAATGTCGACCAAGTTCCCTGAGGCAGTTAGGATTATAAAATGTTATAATCAAACTGCCCATTTTTGGCCTATGGGAACAGGTAGCCTTGCCTATGGGGACAGGTAGCCTTGCAATAGTGAAAAACAAAATTGGCTGTAATTCACTATCAGGACTTGCCGCACAAATCAGGGCATGTCCTAACATTCACATACAATGCACCATGCCCATGGGGGTACCCTGGGCCTACCTTAGGGGTGACTAACATGTAGAAAAGGGAAGGTTTAGGGACTGGCAAGTGGGTGCACTTTCCAAGTTGAAATGGCAGCCCCAGGCTGCACACAGGCTCTGCAATGGCAGGCCTCAGCCACAATTTACAAGCTGCTTCTGTGGGTGGCACAACCAGTGCTGCAAGCCCACAGCAGCATTTGATTTACAGGCCCTGGGCACACATGGTGCACTGTACTAGGGTCTGACAAGTAAATCAAATAAGCCAATCATGGAGTCACTAATCCACTAAAACAATCTACAATAGGGAGCTCTTGCACTTTGGCACTGAATAGCAGTGGCAAAGTGCCCAAAGCATCTAGACCAGCAAAAACATAGCAAAAACACAGGCGGCAACAGCAAAAAAAATGGAAGGGAGTACCACGCCAATGGTGCCAGGTCTAACACTACACAACAGTTTATTACATAGTCCTGAGTTGGAAATTAAAATTTGCCATTACTTACATTGTGTCATCACTCCTTAGCTTGAAAAAAAATGTTCTTCTCTTTAACACCCTTCCCCAATACAGTCTTAGCACAGTGTACCTACCAACCCAGTGGAACCAGTAGGACACAAGTTCACAGCACATTCTAGAGCAACATGCTACTTCCACGTGAGAAACAGCAGGAGTGGTTTACTCCACAGATTTAAAAGCATATCAATGTCTGTATTACATTTCGTTTTTTTAAACAACAGCCAATAATACGACTTTTTTTAGAGCCATCCAACACCCATCCAAAGAATATATATATATAAAAGAAATGTAATACAGACATTGATATGCTTTTAAATCTGTATATAGTGGATGAGTCGAAGGAGTAACAGGTTCACTAATGCTTGTGTGAAGGGTAGGCAGAAGAGATCTACTCGTAGTATTTGAAAAGTAAACGAGGGAAGTTTACTTGCAGTGAAACAAATCTTTTCTAACTAGACACTCGAGTACATTGGCGAATGTGTTTTCGTTGTAAATTAAACAGAGCACTTGCACTTTAAAGGATAGAATTCGAAGTATTTCTTACCTTGTGAAGGAGGGAGTCAGTTGCGGAGCTGCGCTGACGTCACTCAGTGCCGTGCTGGTATTGGTCGAGACAGCGGGCGTGTAGCTGAGGCGGAATTGTAAAGGAGGGGTGAG
The DNA here is from genome assembly GCF_964261635.1 of Lissotriton helveticus. NCBI lineage: Eukaryota > Metazoa > Chordata > Amphibia > Caudata > Salamandridae > Lissotriton > Lissotriton helveticus. Next base: position 538,488,420 of record NC_136067.1, read on the forward strand.
CACAGGAGCGTGAGAACTCGTTTACGAGAAACGCCGCGCACCCATTGGTTGGAATTTTTTTGAAATCGCACATTTGATTGGTTGCACGAAAATAAAAGACGCGATTGGATTGGAAGTGATTTTGTGATTTTGTGAACAGAGTCGCTTGCGGAAAAGTATATGTGGCATACGTCTAACCCAGAGACCAGACCTGATCCAAAATATTTAGGGTTTGGAAAAGAGAAGTGGAAAGGTTGTACATACAACATTATGTACGGAAACAAGAGGAAGATGACCTTAGTAAACAAGGTGAAGAATTATTTTAAAAAGGATAAGTCTATCAAAACTAGAGAAGGAGTTGTCATTCCACCACCTAATACTCCCGCATCTTTCATGATGTTTGATAAAGGATACCACTCTTGTGTGTGGTTGAAGAATTGGGTGGAATATACTAAGAATGACGGAGTTTTGGCATTTCCGTTAGATGGTACATTTAATGGCAGGATTCTGTTCAATTTGAGAACCCGAATGAATGATTTACATCCCAGACCCAGATTAACGCAGTACGAGGCCTTAGAAGAATGGGAGATAGAGGCTTTTGAGCGAGACAGGCCCCGAATGGATAAAGGATTAACCAAATGGTATCCAAAAGTGAAACAAGAAACCCGAGAGAAAAGAATGAAAGAATGGAGACAAAATATGATAGTAGAAGGATTATACCCTATGATGGCACTAGAAGAACCCATGGGAGGGAAAAAGACAGAAAAGACCAAGCGTCTGGTGACCGGGGGGATTCAGATGATGACTATTTGGAGGAATTGTTAATGAAAAATCCACCTCCTTATAATGAAGGGCTAAGACCAGTAAGTGCAAGAGACAGTTGTCTAATACTTCCTTATTCGGAGGAGCCAAGATCTTTAAGCACAGGGAATCCATTCCTGAAACCTAATTATGGTGAAGGACCAAGTATGACGCATCCAACTGCCCGGACTTATGCCCCAACCCTGACTCCGCAAATAGTGCATGAAACAAGCCTGGAAAGAGTACTCCAGGAGAGAGAGCGAGAGGCTATAGCTAAACAGAGAACAGAATTAATTCAGAAAATCTCCCAACTTAATACAAGTCCTGAAGCCTTGACTAGCCCAGTGACTATTGGACCAGTTGTTCCTTTGTATGGGGATAAACAGGGGTGTCCAAAGACTCAGATTATTACCCCAGCTGTAGTGCAGCTGAGAAAAGAACCCCTAATTGTAGATGACCAGGCAAGTGAATGCGAATCTGTGATTTCCTTAATGGATTTACCGATAAGGGAACCAGAAAGGGGTTCAAGAAAGAAGAGCACTCCTTTCAGTTCAGGAGAAGTGCAGATTGAGTCAGCTTCTGGTATTAGAAGTGCCACTGTAGTGACTCCGGAAGAAATAGAGAGATAAAGTCGAGAATTAGAGAGACCAAATCCTCAGTCGAAACCATTGGATATTTACAAATTAAGAATAGAATTGGAAGAACTGATGGCTGGAAATGTGGGGTTAGACAGACTAAATACCTTTTCCGAGGAAGAACTGCTGTTTATCTGTAAGAGTATCACCCGTAACACCAGAGTGTTCCATGAGAAATTAATGGACACTGCGGCTAGTATGGGAATAGATATTGGGAAATCTAAAGCGTTGCAAAAACCCTACAGAGCGGAATTCTCAGAAAAAGATTTGGAAAACATGAATGTGTCAGGCAAGAAGGTACAGATCAGAGAGTTGTTGAACTTGTTGCAAAAATGGGGAGAATTAGAAAAATGGAAAGCCAGATGGGCTAAGAAAAAGGAGGAGATTAGATCAAAACAAATGGCTACTGAGTATGTCTTAAAAGAAGCAGACAAGGCAGAAAAAGTATGTCCTATGCGAGAAGTGCCAGGTGGGAAATATGTGCATGTTCCTTGGTCCCGACAGGATATTGTGTCCTTTACCAATGACTTCCCAAAATTACGAGGGAAGCCTGTAGATTGGTACAGACAGGTAGAAAGGTTTGTGAAGGTACAAAAGTGCATTTGGAAAGATTTGGATGGTTTCTTTGATATTGTAGTCCCCGTAGATTTGTGGACGGAATGCAACATTACTATTGATTGGCCTAGTGAGGAATTCCCGAGGGACCCTAACACAGGGGCTCCTTCACCCGAGGTAATGAAAAAGTACAACCAGGTAATGTTGCATCTGAAGGGAAAAGTGCCTGCAAAGGAAACTGATAGGACCCGAATAGATAGAACTACCCAAAATAGAGATGAAACTGTGCAATCCTATTATGAACAACTGTTACAGGTATTTAAAACGTACAGTGGTCTAGACAACATCGAGATGAAGGACATGACCCATTTCATTTACAGGTTTGTATTAGGCTTAAGACCTGAAATTTCACAATGGATAAAAGACAATAAAATCTGTTGGCAGTCTAAACCAACTGATGAGGTTCTAAAGTATGCCAAGTACTGTGAAGATGGGATGGCAGACAAACGAAAAGCATTGAAGGAAAAGGTCATGTGGGCACAGGTAAAGTTGGCAGAACAGCAGGAACAACAGCTAAATGAATTGACTAGTAATCAGAATCAAGGCCCCGGGGGAAGCCCAGAGTAAAAATGAGCAGAGAAGAGGCCAAAAAGAAGTTCCCCTGTCACGGGTGCGGACAGATAGGGCACTGGAGAGACGAGTGTCCACATGTACAGAATGGTAACGTCCAAATAACTGATTTAAATCCACAGACGCAGAATGAGAAACCACGAAAGACCCAGCAACAGGTAAAACAGAATCAGTTGCCTCGTGCACCTAGACAGAATTTTAGGAGCAAGGCACAGCAGGGTGAAGACACCGAAGTGTGGGAAGTAAGGGAAAATAAGAATGCAGCAACCTCACAATTTTTGTTAAATGACACGTTTCTCTGTGATGACACCTACTGACGGTGCCTGAGGGGGGAGGACGAGGAGTGTGTGCTTGGAGCCTCCTTGCCGGTGGACCAGTCAGGGCCATACATTGAAGGAAAAGTTGAAGGAAATGACGTCACCTTCCTGTTGAACACTGGTGCTACCCGTTCTACTGTGAGAACAGCAGACGTTCCTAACCTACCCCTCTCGGGAGAAGCGATCCAAGTAGTGGGCGTTTCTAATCAGCTAATTAGTACCCCAGTTACAAAACCCATGGAGATTAAAATTGGAAATTTTAAAGAGATGCATAGATTTGTTGTCTGTGACTCCAGTCCTGTAAATCTGTTAGGTCGAGATTTGCTGTGTAAAATGAATTGTACTATCTTTTGCACACCAAATGGCGTCGAAATTCAATCCCCTGACGAAGATGGAATTTGCAAATTAATGTTAGCAAGACCCGACTCTGAAATTAAAAGACTGACAATGGAAGACTTGCCTGAAGAGCTCCAAGGAACAGTGAAACCAGAAGTATGGGATTTCACTGGAAAAGACGTAGGATTAATGGAAAATGTTGACCCAATCAAAATAGCCATAAAAGAAAATGCGACATACCCAAATATTAAACAGTACAAAATGAGTGCAGAGGTAAAAGCAGGAGTTGCCATAGAAATAAAAAGATTGCTAGAAGCAAACATCATACAAGAAGTGATGAGCAGCCCATGTAATTCGCCCATAATTGGAATCAAGAAACCTAGTGGGAAGTACAGGGTAGTACAGGACCTGCGCAAAGTTAACAAAATTGTGGTTCCTTGTTGTCCTGTCGTGCCAAACCCTGCAGTGATTCTATACCAAATTCCATGGAATGCTGGATGGTTTACCGTCATTGACCTATGTCATGCATTCTTTTCAATTCCATTGCATCCGGACAGCAAATTTCTTTACTCATTTGAATTTGACAGTCACGTGTACGTCTGGAATCGCATCCCCCAGGGGTATACAGAAAGCCCCTCAATCTTTAATCAGATTCTGAAAAAGTGCCTTGAGACCCTAATTTTGCCCGGAAAATCAGTTTTGGTGCAATACATAGACAACCTCTTGGTGGCGTCTAGAAGCCGAAAGGACTGTGTAATTGACACCATTGCCTTGCTAAACCATTTAGGTGAAGGGGGAATAAGGTATCACCCGAAAAGTTGCAATTCTGTACCACTTCAGTAAAATATTTGGGACACCAGATAGAAAGAGGTATCAGAAAAGTCACCTCAGAAAGAATCAGAATAATTCGAAACATGGAATTGCCAAATACCCAAAAAGAAATCAGAATGTTCCTTGGAGTTGTAGGGTACTGCAGGCAGTCGATTGTGGGATTTGCAGTCTTAGCAAAACCGTTAATAAAAATGACAAAGAAAGGAGCAAGTGACCCTGTCGAATGAGATGACGAAAGCATGACCGCTTTTACAAAATTACGAGACTGTCTCTGTACTGCTCCTGCCTTAGGAATGCCCGATTACTCAAAAGATTTTGCACTGTTCTGTGACACACGAGATAATTGTGCACTTTCAGTCCTGACCCAAATTCATGGTTTGACTCGACGTCCAGTGGCATACTTTTCTTCCACATTGGACCCAATAGCAGCTGGATTACCAGGATGTCTGAAAGCTGTAGCTGCAACCTGCATGAGTCTTGAACAGAGTGAGTCCATCGTTATGGGACATCCAGTAACTGTGTATGTTCCACATTCTGTCGTAATTTTGCTGACAAGGACAAAAACCCAGTACCTCACACCTAGTCGGCTAACTAAGTATGAGAGGATCCTTGTAGGTGCAGGAAATGTAACCATCGAACGATGTAACATTCTGAATCCAGCTACCTTACTGCCCAGCTCATTTGCAGAGGAAGTGAGGGAGGAATTTGCACATAATTGCATTGATTTGACTGAGTTCAGTACGAAACCACGCCCCGATATTAAAGAAAGCCCTCTGTACAGTGAAGATTGTGAGCTGTTTGTAGACGGCTCGTGCATGAGACATGAGGATGGGAGCCTGAGCGCCGCCTACTCAGTGTGCACTCTAGAGCGACCAGTCGAAGCATCCTATTTACCTGGAGTTAAGTCTGCACAAATAGCCGAATTAGTGGCATTGACAAAAGCTTGCAAATTTGGGAGAAATTTGAGAATAACCGTATATACTGATAGCCAGTACGGTTATGGGGTTGTGCATGACTTTGGCCAATTGTGGCTTCAGAGGGAGTTCCTGACTTCTTCAGGCACCCCTATCCGAAATGGAAAATACGTGCAGGATTTACTGGAAGCAATCCAGTTACCAAAAGAATTGGCTGTGGTCAAGTGTGCTGCTCACAAATCTGGCAATGACGATGTGACAGCAGGTAATTATTATGCAGACCAGTTAGCCAAACATTGTGCGAAATACAAAATGGCAATCAATATAAGGGTTGGGGGAAGTGGAAGCAGCTGCCAACTTTTGATGTTAGAGGAAGTGAATACATGGGAAGAAGTGAGAGATTTACAGGAAGCAGCAGACCCACAGGAGAGGCAAAGATGGAGAAACTTAGGTCGTCGTAGGAGGCATGAAGATGGTGTCATTGTGTACCTTGATGATGCGCCTGTGTTACCAGACTGTATGCTTGCTCCTATGGCTAGGTTGATTCATGGAGACACCCATGTAGGCAGAGATGCGATGATTCGCATGTTCCGCCAAACATGGTTCAATTCGAAATTCAGAAGCGTAGCAGAGGCACTCTGCCAGAGGTGTTTGACCTGCCAACAATTTAACCCTGAAAAGAAAACCATAGTATTGCCAGGGAAAATTGGAAAGGCAGAATGCCCTTTCATTAGATTACAACTTGACTTCATTCAGTTACCCCCTTGTCGAGGAATGAAATACCTACTTGTCATTGTCTGCCTGATTTCAAAATGGGTGGAAGCTTTCCCTGCACGAAGAAATGACAGCATCACAGTAGCAACATTGTTACTTAGGGAACTAATACTTCGTTACGGTTTCCCGGTCTTAATTGAATCAGATAGAGGAAGTCATTTTCAGAATGAAATAATAAAACAGATCTGTGAAGCATTCAAAATCACGCAACATCTGCACTGTGCATATCGCCCAGAGGCTTCTGGAGTGGAAGAACAAATAAATGGCACAATCAAATCAAGATTGGGAAAGATGTGTGAATACACTCAGCTGGAATGGCCAGATGCTCTGCCTCTCGTACTGATGGGACTCAGAAGTATTCCAGATCGGAACACAGGCTTGAGTCCCCATGAAATCCTGATGGGAAGAGCAATGCGGCAAGCATGGGTACCAGGATACAAATTAATAAGCATATCTGATGATTTAGTACTGGAATATTGTAAGGAACTGGCTGATCAAGTGCGTTCTATCTCTCGCCAGGTTGGGGGAGAAGACGTCGCCAGACCAACGACTCCAGCACATAACCTGAATCCAGGTGAATGGGTCGCAATAAAAAAGCACACTCGGAAAAGTTGCCTTGAACCCAGGTGGGGAAAGCCACGACAGGTGATCCTGGTAACCACCACAGCTGTAAAGTGTGCAGGAGTACCTCGCTGGATCCATGCCAGCCACACGAAGAAAGTGACTGAACCAGACCTAACTGAAGCTGAAGGTTGCGCACCTGAAGGATCCCAAGACGTCGGTCCTGAAGTAGCTGAAGAACAACCGAGCTCCAGTCAAGAAGATTGGATTCCAATTATCGATCTGACCATCGACCCCATACGAACTAGAAGTCAAGCTCAGTTAGATAGACATTGGGATAGTGAGGACGAGACAGGTGAAGAAGAAGCTACTCAGATCATCGAAATCCATGTAAAATCTGATTCTGAGGAGAACCAGGTAGGGAGAGAGCAGGTAATTGACACTTCTCCAAGAACACCTGCACCAGAAAAGGGACAGATAGAAATTAGGGCGGAAGTTCATGCGGAAGAAAATCAAGAGTTCGAAGAGCTTGAACAGGAACAGGTAGGGTTAGACAATTGTGTTCAGGAAGAAGAGACCGAAACAGATCAAAGCCAAGCTCAGAAAACACCTGAACAAGGCCAGTTTAGGGACCAGGCAGAAGAAACAGATGAAAGACCTGGACCTAGTCAGTTAGGGAACAATACCGGAGATGAACTTGATTCAATTGTGCCACAACTGAACGAAAACAAAAGGGTGTTTGAAAAAGGCCAAGACACAGCGCCAGTTAAAAGACTCAGAAAAGGTGACTCAGTTCCTCGATTTGTAAAAAGGCTGAGATTGCGCTTGAAGACAATTAAACGAAGAGCCTAACCAAATAAATGAGGTTTCGAGTCAAACTGACCCAGTGGTGACAAAGCAAAGGAGAAGAAGTGCTCGCATTAAAAAGCTGAATAACAAGTATTCGAGCCCTGAATGGACTTACTATGTACAGGAAGAATTTGAAAATCTGGAAATAAGTGACGCAAGTACTGAAAGTGACAGAGAATTGATTGCTGAACAGAGCGAAGACAAAGCAGAACCACACTGAAAAGGTTACTCAATAAAGCAAATTGTGCAGAGTTACAAAGAGGGGTTGAAGCTTCTTTTGAGCCAAAATGTCTGATTCTTCTGAGAGTGGGAGACCGAGACGAAATTGTTGTAAAACATGCTGGCAAGTATGTTTATGTAGTGTAGCAATAGTACTGATCCTCTGGATAGGACTAACAATAACCCTTCCTTCTATGATGAGAAAAAACCCAAGTCTGTACCCAAATAATAATTTACCTGACGACACTGTAGAATCACATACTAGAAAGACACCACGAAGAGTAGACTCATTGGACAAACCCATTAGCCTGAAACGGAGACAATTAGACTTAGAAGCATCAGATGAAGAAGGATTACACTTTAACAAGATTAAGAACAAAACTCATTTAAATTTTTTCGCAAACCTGTTATTGCATTATGTAGAAACTATGGAAATAGACGACTGTTATGTCTGCATGAAGCTACCTACTTCTGTAGCTGAAGGCGTGACTTATCATCACCTGCCCTTAACCTATGGAATTTCCTGTAGTATACTAACCAGCTTATTTTACAAAAGAGGACCTTTACAGTATTACTATTCAAACTCTGACATGACATTTTCTGAACTTCCTGTTCGAAGAAACCTGGATCCTGTACATACGACTAGAGATGTAGCTAAGTACATGAGTGATTATTTTCTAACTGTAGGAAAAATTAATATAGATGATGCACATAAAAATAACCTGACCTGTTCTTTACATGAAAAGGAAAAAGAATTTCTGGACATGGTAGAGAAGAGAAGAGAGAGTTTCCAAAAGAAAGCCAAAGACAAGAACCATAAAGTTCCTAAATGGGCAGAGAATATAGGGAGCACCTCAAATGGTGGAGCTAATGCTGCAATGCTTTTGGATTTTGAAAAGAAGCGGAAACTCTGTCTTAAAAGAGAAATGACTAGTTACTATAACAATATTTTCATTGGTTCCAGTGAATGCGATCATAATTACAAGGTAATTGGAGGTTGGGGTTTCAAAGATGGGACAGAGCCTGTGTTTCCAGGAATTAATTTTATTTGTGGGAACAAGGCTTACTTCAAATTGCCCAACCATTGGTATGGGAGTTGTTATTTTGGTATTGTCTTCCCAAAGATATACCATGTGGGGAAAATCACTGGAAGCAATGAAGAAACTAACCAATTAGTACGTATTAAAAGAGAAAGTGCTGGTGAAATTGTAGGAGATATTTTTAGTGCACTGATACCTGCAGTGGGAGTGACTCTGAATACACACAGAATTTGCAAATTGTCAACAGTAGTAGACCGGTTATCTACCGATACTGCTGGAGGTTTCCTGATGGTCAATACCGAAATGGTTGCGGTCAGATCAATGGTTTTACAAAACAGACTTGCTCTTGACACCCTATTAGCAAAAGAGGGCGGAGTCTGCAGGATGTTGAAAGCGCAACATTGTTGCACTTACATACCTGATAAAAGTGTAGAAATCCAAAGGTATGTAAGGAATATTACTAATTTGGCAAAGGAACTCAAACCACTGGAGGTTGACAGTGCCTGGAAGAGACTTACTGATGGTCTTTCCGCCATAGGTCATTGGTTTGCTAATTTAGGTAAAAGTTTGTTGATTAAAGTACTAATGCCAATTGCAGGAATAGGTTTAGTAATATTCATTATATTCGCCTGTTGTAAATGTCGAAAGCACCAGAAAAAGTATACTGTGAACCAGAGAGGAGTAAAGAGAAATGTGGATGAACTTTAATTAGAAGAAATGAATAACCAGCTTTATAAAAGGGTGAAAAATTCTCACCCTAATAAAGAAACAAAAGAGAAATTAAACAGAATGTTTGAAGAAATCGAATTCAGCAAACTGTGAGAAGTTGGCATCTGGTTCTATTTTTGATTAGTGATGATATAAAATATCATCAAAGAGGGGATTGATGGAGCAAGAATTTGCACGTAAAGCGTCTTGCTTGTATCAAGAACCTCAAATAACAGTAATAAAATATAACCAACATGTTTGTCTTACTAATTTCCCCTTTATCCAGACATTTGGGATGTCCTAGAGAAGCTTGCCTATGTGTTCATTAACATTAATACGCTTGCCTTTAAAATGGCCGCTGCTTGGCGGGATTTTCTTCTGCGCATGCGTTGGTCACAATCACGTGACATGACGTACTCGCAGTTCTGGTGGGAACCTTTGCGCTTGCGCACTCGACTTAAGATGGCCGTTTTGTGTGCTCACATGCTGAAGCTTGCACTGTCGCCTTCTGCAAATCTTGTTCGTTTGCACTAATATTAATGCTATAAGTTAGTATAAAGTAAGGGGAGTCATATAGGGATTCCTGGTATACAGTGTATTCATTTATTTTCTGTGTTGTAATTTGATTTCGCTTACTTTTCATGTATCGAAATCCGTGGGCATGAGGGATGGGAATACTCCACATTGAACAGCCTTTCTGCGCATGACAGTCTTCTGCCAGTGGATGAATTCTATGACATTGAACCCTTGCCAACCCGAAGTCCCAGCCAAGATGTGCCTGGGAAGATGCACCTTCGCCTAGCAGAAGAAGTTAACATGTACTAAATGTATCATAATTCATAGATGCGCTATTGTAATATTGAGGCTTAAGTCATGGGAACCCCAAATTTAATAGGCGGTCCCAAAAAGATGTAAATTAGGACTTGTGAAATTGGAATCTGGTTGGTGTGTTGACCTGTCCTACTTGAGGACCAATCAAAATTGGGGAGTCTTACACTTGCAACATTTGGGGGTGGTACACTGACCCGAAAACAGTATAACTAGCCTAGGTTTAGCTAGAGAAATCGTCCGACTTGTCTGAATAGCTGACCTGTCACTGACCCAACGCACTCAATAGGTGACTGATACAGAGGGCTGCGGAGCACTCTGTCCGTAATATTCCCAGACCCAAGCAGGGAGTTTTGAGAACCTTAAGTGCTGGCGGAGCACTTTGCTGGAAAATTCGATAAACCCAATCGGGGTTCTGACTGATAGCCGCAGAGAGGGCGTAGCGCAGGTGTTGCTACCGAACTGCGGGTGCTTGTCTTTCCTTGGTGGTCCTGTCCTGATCCTAATCTGGTTTTCCTGTCCTGTCCTGGGGTGTCCATACCGCACCTGCTGGCCTACTGGCGACTGTCCTATCCTTGGGGTTTCTCCTGTCCTTAACTGACCCGTGGCCAGGGTTGGTCTTCACACCGTTCTAGGTAAATATAGTGCTGGGAAATCTATTCTGCATCTTTCATTTTTCATATGCTTTAATAAAGACGTACTCTTGCATATTGATTTTCCATGCTTTCTTTGCATTGACAAAAGAAAAGGTCATACAGTAAAGTTGTTATACTAGCATGTTCCAATTTTCCCTATCCTTTAAGTACGTTCCTGCATACAGTTCATGAAATATAGATGTTCCTTTTTCTTTACCCTCCTTTAGCAAATTAAAGTAATCTGCTCTGAAATATTAGTGTGTTCCACTTTTACCCTCCCTATAGTCACATGTTACTCCATAGACTGACTAAATTCTCATACTGTGTCACTTTTGCCATAGTATACATTCTAGCATGCACCTTATCTTTCCCGTCTTTTAGTCACTCCACGTCTAGTCTAAATTCTTGAAAAGTCTTACTAGCATGTTCCCTGTTTTTACCTTCCTTTAGAATTTTAAATGGTTGGTCTGATCTACTTTCTATGTGGATACGTGCTCTTTATAATTTTAGTTATTGACACCTTATTGGTTGTAAATCTAATGCTAAATGAAACTGATGAATTTTAGATAAAGGTTTTCAAAACTTCCCGAGTTTGCGGTTATTATCTGAGTACAAATTGGGCAATGGAATAAGTAGTGGTTGTATTTTTGTGTTTGCCTTTCTTTTACAGCTAGCTCCCTGATCCATTGTGGTCATTAGTTACCCGTAGTAGTAGAATGGTAAGTCGGGTACACTGAAAATAAAATAGGAAGGAACAAGGGTTACTGGTAGTAGAGTGCAAGGTTACCCGATTAATGAATATGGTGTATAGAAATGTATGGGCCCACTGTGCATATGGTAAAATTATAGTCAGATGACCTGCGCGCTCTATCAGCACCGGTAAGCGGCTTCGAACGCATAAAACCACCAATTTCTATAAGACTGTGAAACGCATTATCCGCAAAGCGTTGGGGGAAGAAGCACGTTGAACGTGCTGCTGCAGAGGCAGCAAAGATCTAGAAAATGTTTTGTGAAACAGAACGACGAGCGGCTGAACAAAGTATTTTAAAAACAAGAAGAAATCTAACGAGGGCCAGAAAGCAGAGCACTGTCAAACGGGAGGAGGTACCACTGATTTGAATACGAAGTTGACCACCTTAGAACGTCTCTACGAGCGAGAGATAAGAAAATGGTGGGAGGCGACTTCCCTTCAAAATTATATTGAAGTAGATCGTGTGCCGAGAGGCCTCAGAATTTACACGATACCGGCCTATGAAAATCCTGATCCCTTATTATTAGACGCATGGGCAGAACATACAGCTCAGTCGTGCAAGGGAAGTTTGGCAATTTTGGTACGCTTCACCTGGAGTGACTGTGAGAAGGCTCTAGCATTGATTAAAGAATTGGAACATGAACTGGCCAAAGAAGAAGATCAGACAAAATTGGAAGAAAAACGTGAATTAATGTAAAAACGTCTAAAAAAATATGAAGAAAAAATAAAACAACGCAAAGAAGAGAAATTTGAAAGGGATGCGAAAGATTACAGCTTGGGAAGAGTATTGACCTTCTCAAAGAAGTATGACAATCCCCGGAAAGAGCTCAGAAAGAAAATACCAGGAGCCCCAATAACGGTTCCAGAGACTTCTGAATCCTCAGCTACAGACGAATTATCAAGCGAAGATGGACAAGCAGAACCGTCGCCTTTTCACGAGGAATTCAAAATAATGCACAAACAACAGCTGGAAGGAGGAAGGGGGAAATCTCCGGAGAGAAGAGTGGGGAGAGGAAGACGAGGCGGGGGGCTGGAGCAAGAAACATCGTAGACTCGCCTCCCATGACCCGCAGCAAGAATTTCTACAAGAAGAAGGCTTAGAGGAAGAGGAAAATCTAACTATTGTGAATTTGACATAAAAAAATCTAACGACTGAGGAGGAATCTATTCTGAAATTGGGACTTTCATTTTGCCCCCAAAAGAAATTTGAGTTTGCCCAAAGAAGAATAGACTTATTCAAATTTACTCGAAAACTTAAACTGCACAAGTTCTTCAAAATGAAGCCGCCACCTAAGAAATCCACGGCTGTGGAATCTAAGGAAGTGAGCAGCTTAACTTGTAAAAATTTGGAGGGAATAAGAACGCTTGAAGAACTGAGAATGGAAATAAATGAAGATAGAGTGGTGGACATAGGTAATACCCAAATGTTGACTAATTTGGAGATACAACAGAAAGGAGGGGCTAGTAATTTTAAACCTACTTCCACGTTTATGCCCATTATGGCGACAGATGCGATCGACACCTTTTCTGACGCTGTGCTGAAAGATCTGATACGCTTACGAAACAACCATAAATTTAAAAAGAAAGATCTAAACTTCACAAATAAACAGCAGTTGGCACTCAAAAAATTGTGTGAGGATTCTTCCTGGGTGTGTAAACCCTCAGATAAAGGAGGGAATATTGTTTTACTAACAAAAAAACAGTATGAGACAGAAGCTTTACGCCAACTAAATGATACAAAAACTTATAACAGAGTAAGTGACCAGGTCTATAATAAAAGTATAGTGGATTATCACGAAATGATCACTAAATGGCATAAAAACAACATGCTAGACATGTATGAATATCTGTACCTAAGATGTTTAAGTCCCACAACACCGACCTTTTATTACCTGCCAAAGGTCCATAAAGACAAATTTAATCCACCTGGGAGACCTATAGTGGCTTCACAGGGAAGTTTGACAGAACATCTATCATCATATATAGATCATTTCCTTTTTCCTCATGTGGTGACATTAAAGTCATATTTGAAAGACACTAAACATTTTTTAAACTGCATTGATAATGTGGTTTGGTGTGAAGTCTATAGCATGATGGTCCTGGACATAACGAGTCTATATACGTACATTGCACATGATGATGGACTAAAAGCAGCATTGGGCTTTCTGAAGAGGAGATCAGGCGTGTACTATGAACACAATAAGATGTTAGCCGAATTCATGGAATTTTGCTTAAATAATAACATGTTTCTGTTTGGCAAGCAAATGTTCAAACAGATGTCGGCGTGGCCATGGGTACCTGCTCCGCCCCCAGCTTTGCGAGTCTCTTCGTGGGTTGGTGGGAGGAGCAGGTGGCATGGTCAGAGACAAATCACGAGTGGAACAAGAAAATCAAAGGGTGGTATAGGTACATCGATTACCTTTTTATTATTTTAGATGGTCCGGTGGAAATAGCCAAGACATATATCGATGTGCTAAATGCTAATGATATGAACCTGAGATTTTCTGGAGAAGTAAGCAATATTGAAGTGAATTATTTGGATCTTACATAAAGGACGGAAAATTACAGACGAAATTATTCCGTAAGCCCACGGCAGGGAATTCCACACTTTAGGCCACCAGCAGCCATCCTAAGCAATTGATAAAAAGCATCCCGTACGGGGAGATGCTCAGACTTAAGAGAAACAACACATGTGACCTAGAATTTCAAAATACAGCGAAGAAATGCATGACCAGATTTAAGGCTAGAGGTTATGAAGAAAGTGTGGTAACTGAGGCTTTGAAAAAGTAAATAACCTGGATAGACAGGAATTACTTAAAAGTAAAAAGAAGGAATTGGATAGTGGTACATTCAGGTTGATTACAACTTTCTCAGATAATGCAGGAGACATAAAAAGAATCCTGAAAAAGAATTGGAATATCTTAATGACAGATACCATCATTAGGAAAGACTTACCACCTAATCCGTTGGTCACATTTAAAAAGGCAAGGGCATTGAAGGATCCCCTTGTACATAGCCACCATGAAACAGAAAGTACTCAATCGGAGTTGAAACAACTAAATGGGTTTTACCCATGCGGCCGCTGTAAAGCGTGTAAGCATAGTAAACGCACCTTGAACTATAGGATCCCAGGCCTTAAAACACCTAGGAAAATAAACAAATTCTTAACATGTACGACCCCATATGCGATATATTGTCTAACCTGTCCCTGTGGAAAGAGATATATCGGGAGCACCACTCACCCAGTTAAGATACGTATCTTAGAACACTTGAGGACCATAAATAATGCAGGCGCAACATATCCGGTTGCGAGACATTTCGAGACTGCACATGGACGCAACAGGGACCTGTTGTCCTATATATGCCTAGATAGTGTCCCCATTAGTGTGAGGGGAGGAGATGGTCTACAGAAACTTAGACGACTAGAATCACGATATATAATTGATTTACAAAGTAAGGCACCGAATGGGCTTAACATGCATGAGGAATTAGCAGTGCACCTGGGCTAGAGATTATAATCATGATTTTTCCAACAGTAATTGTCTGATATATGTATATTTTAAATGTATAGTGATGAATGCACTAGGAAATGAATTTGAATTAATATTGTAGTCATGATAAAGTGATACTTAAGTACAATAATCAGTATAGCATTAGTGTGAGCCCATCCAGGGCATATATGAATTGGGTGATAGGAATGATCCGATAGCCCATCCAGGGCTGAATAATGTTTTAAAGTTAAACCATAATGGTCTATTTCTTAGCAATATAAAATTGCGAGTGTTTACAATGTGTATCGCGTATATAATGACCCTTTGCATACTACAAGATGGAGGTATAAAATTGGGAAAAAGAATAGTCCTCTTTCTATACTAATGAGAGTATCACGTGACACATGTATATTTGAATGGCCGTGGCGCGAACTGTGTAACAAATTGATGAAGGCTAAGCGCCGAAACGCGTCTTTGATGTGCAAAGGGTTTTTGAAATAAAAAATCTTTGAAAAACCCACCCCCGTGAGAGCTGCCGATCTGAAACAGGCCGAGTCCTGTAGGATGTTTGGAGCAGTATGTGTATGACAGGCACACCCCCGTCAAGCAGGCACCCGCTTGAGAGTGCGGCAGGCTGGTGTTGTCAGGAGCAGAAATATATATATATATATATATATATATATATATATATATATATATATATATATATATATATATATATATATATATATTCACTGAAAAAACCATAGGTTTTACACACGTTATAGTTAGGAAGTAGCATTTACAAAACCTATGAAATTCACTGAAAAAACCATAGGTTTGACACCAGTTATAGTTAGCTGGAAATTTTACTGATATAAAACCAATGAAATTCCACGTTATAGTTAGTTGGACTCACTATAACTTGCGCGTGTAATGCACTGCTGATGACGTCACATATTACATCACTCATGACATCACTGATGACACCATCCTTGTGACACAGTGACAGACCTCCTTTCACTGTAATCTAACCCTTGAAACGCATATTAAAAATCAATAATTATGATTTGTCATTTAATGTGCCATGAAACTGTGAACCTCTCGTGATGTTCACTGAGAAATCATAAGTGTACACCACGATTCTAAGGCACAACGAACATAGGCGCCACGGAATTCAAATAAGCAGCATAGGATGCTGTCAGCTGGTAAAAAACGTAATTTCAGATGTGATTGTGTTGTGATTTACACTGAACTAACATTCTGATATATATGAGAGCTCCCAATGCATTGCATTTGATGATTTGTCATTAGTATATTAGCTGTTACAAGATGGCTGCCGTGGAAGTAATGAATTAATCACAATGATGTGCCTTCTTTTATGTTGATTTTCATTTTTGTTTGAAACACGTGACATATGGTAACCACGGTTTCATTTAAGTAATGGTGGAAACGCCGAAACGCGTTTGTAAACTGAGTTTGCGGGGGCTCTGTGAATAAACTATCTGGCGAACCTACGCCATACTGGCTTTGAGTGCTCTCATTTTTGAATCCCGAGGATTGGGGGTTTCTTTGCGTTGCTGAAATACTTAACGCACACCACCGTGCGGCAAGAGGCACCCGTGGACGAGTGGAGCGGCGGTTGGTGGAACCTGTGTGCCATAAAATTGGATTACCGACTGGCCCCGCCGGAGAAGTGTGCAAGGAGCACAGCTTTGGAAACTGAGAGGCATATTGTGACACAACCCCGGGAAGGACGACCGATCGTGAGGGAACTCGGCGATTGGGAAAATCTAGAACGGGTGAGTGGACGGCGCTGATATTTCTTCTCTATAATCCGGCAGACCACGTACAGCCTGAGCGAAAGGTAGAGCCATACACACAACAATCTAACCTCCCGCAATAGGAAATGTTCACAGACAGTGAAAGGGAGAAAGCGGCAGACACACTGTTCATACCCCTAACGGGGGCAAGAAAAAAAGACATTCCTTCGCAGAAAGCGACAGCACCCGACACACTTACAAAACTGTTTTCCACACTTGAAAAAACATATGAGCGAGAGATTCGCAAGTGGTGGGAGGCCACCAGTCTACAAAAGTATTTGGAAGTTGGGCGTGTCCCAAGGGGACTGAGGATCCTTTTGGTCCCATCATATGAAAAACCCAACAACGACTTATTAAGAGAGTGGTCAGAATTTATGAAAGATGTCATGCAAGGTATGCTGAAACTGCTGGTAAAACACGCATGGAACGATAGGACAAAACTACAGGAGGAAATCAAGGACATTGAAGATAAGATTAGCGGCGACAAAGATACAAAGAAGTGCGAGGAGTTGCGCGATCTAATGAGAAAAAGGCTGATCGATTATGAAAACATGATTAAATTGAGGAAACAATCCAAGTTCATCCGTGATGAAAAAGACTATGCAAATGGGAGAATTTTGACATTCGCACGGAAGTACGATGCTCCAAGGAAAACACTACAACAAGAGAAACTAAAGAATAGAACTCCTGCTAGCACTGAGGAGTCTGAAATCTCTGAGGACGAATCGACTAGGGCGAGGAATACAGGAGAGTCTAGAGGTGCAGAAGGTGGTGATGACCACTCAGCTGCAAAAGCAGCTACTCCAGAGTCAGATCCTTTTCTCGAGGAATACGAGGTAATCAGAGGACTCAGACAGCGACCCACGGCAACCACACACCCACCAACAACCCCAAAAGGAAAACGAGGAGGGGCAGGCGGGGACGCTCAAGGAAGATCCACCCCGGTAGTAACAAGGAGCACCCGAGGGAAGAACTGGAAGAAATGATGGTGAGAATTCCGAAAGAAAATACCATAATGAATCTATCGGATAGAGAACTAACCTCAAAGGAAGAAGAACTATTAAGACTTGGATTAACCTTTTGCCCAACTCCGGCATTTGATTACACACAGACTCGAATAGATCTATTTAGATTTATTAGAAAATTAAAATTGCAGAAGATACATACTCTTAACCCGAAAGTGGATGATGGAATCAGAATTGAGGAGATTGATCCTCTAGCAATGATAACAGGCAAAGATCTACAGGCAATTGCGGTGGCACAGACTATGATTGGAACGAGCCACACGCAAGATTGTGACATCCAACCCACACAGACTTTGGAGGACTGTGGTATCACACAGCAGGGTTGTAAAAGTGGAATGACTATAAAATCCAGAACCAACCCGAGGACACCACACGATGGAATTGACACGTTTCAGGAAATAGTCATTGAAGAATTGAAATGCCTACAGGCTGAAAACTTTAATTGTAAAAGGAAAAATCTGAGTAAGGAAGAGTGGGCTGTTATCCAAAATCTAAAACAAGATGAAAATATCATCATAAAACCCAGTGACAAAGGGGGAAATATTGTCATCCTGAAACGTAGCCAATATGAAGACGAGGCCTTTTCCCAACTGAACAACAAAGAACATTATGTTGAGATAAAGAGGATAAAATATACAGAGAGTATTAAAGCCTTCAGTGATCTAATTGAGAAATGGAAGGACAAAGGAATTTTGGACTTCAAGGATTGGAAGAACCTGAAATGTGACTTCCCTCAAATTGCAACGTTTTATCACCTACCAAAGGTGCACAAGAGTAAAATATGGCCACCTGGTAGACCCATCGTATCTGCCAAAGACAGCCTATTGGAGAAAACTTCGAGCTATATCGACAGCTTCATTGCCCCATTTGTGAAAGATCTTAGTTCGTATCTCAAAGATACGAAGGACTTTTTGAGAATTATACAGGATGTCAAGTGGGAAGAGGATATGATCCTAATAACATTGGACATTGCCAGCTTATATACGTCCATTAGACACGAAGACGGTCTCATGGCAATGAAAAGCTTCCTAGATCTTAGACCGATAAAGTACAGAAGCCACAGTGCTATGCTGTTGGAGCTTACTGACTTCTGTTTAAGAAATAACATCTTTTTGTTTGCAGGGAAATTGTACCTACAACTGCAGGGGACCGCGATGGGCACGTGCTTCGCCCCCAGCTACGCGAATTTATTCGTGGGTTGGTGGGAGAAGCACGTGGCCTGGGCGGGGAAAAATGACAGGTGGATGAACAACATTGTCCTGTGGACCCGCTACATCGACAATTTGTTTTTGGTGTGGCGGGGACCACGGAATGAGGCTGAGAGATATATTGCTGAACTCAATAAAAACAATTTGAATCTCAGTTTCACAAGCAATGTTAGCAAAAGTGAGGTATTCTACTTGGACCTTCGTGTCTATGTGGAAAATGACACAATACAAACCGCTGTGTATAGAAAACCAACGGCGGGCAATACTATATTGCACTCACGCAGCTATCATCCCCGCAGTGTCATAAATAACATCCCTTTGGGAGAGTTTTTGCGAATGAAACGCAATTGCTCAACCACACAGGAGTTTGAAAAAGCTAAGGAACAGTCTAAAAGAAGATTCTCACAGAGAGGATATGGGAGAGGAATTCTAGATCAAGCGGAAGTGAGAAGTAATCTAGTGGAGAGAAAAGATCTGCTAACTGACAAATTGAGCACCCCAGATTCTAAGATCAGATTAATTACCGATTACTCGGAAAAGTCTCCAGAAGTTTTTAATATAATGCGAAAAAACTGGAAGATTTTAAAATCTGATTCCGTAATTGGAAAGTCGATATCTGACTATCCTCTCATCAAATACAGAAAGGGGAATTCTTTTAAAGACCATTTAGTGAACAGTCACTACGAAAAGAAAAGAAAGAAAAAACCTACTGTCTCAGGCTTCTTTCCTTGTATGAAGTGCAAGGCCTGTAGAAACTCTCAAAAGGTCAAGGAATACCCAATTCCAGGCAATAAAAAGAAGGGCAGAATAACTAAACTTGTAAACTGTAACTCTGACTATACGGTCTATTGTCTGATATGTCCCTGTGGGAAGAAATACATAGGGAGTACTGTAAAACAAACCAAACTCAGGGTCCTTGAACATATGAGGGCAATCACCTCAAAGGATCCGAGCTACCCAGTAGCCCGTCATTTTGAGCAGACACACAACAGCAACAGTAATCTTTTGACTTATTTCATTTTGGACCAACTAGTCAGGACAGAAAGAGGGGGAAACTGGGTGAAAAAACTAAGAACCTTAGAATCAAGATTTATCATCCAGTTACAGACCAAGACCCCGGGAGGGATGAATAATGAGGAAGAGATGTGGACTCACATCTAAACAATCCCTTCCAGTCTCTAACTCTGTCTTCCTGTGAACCTGGAAAAATAGACATGTATACTGTTTTCCTCTAGTCAGACATGTCTGTTCCGCTACCCTGTATACCTATTTTTTTTTAAAAAAGAATTCGTTTTGCTCATGGCGAATCACACTGACAATTCTAAATAATGGTGTCTGAATGCATCAATGTATAACGCTATGCCCATTCAGGGCCTGATTGTACTTGATTTCAATAATTATGATTTGTCATTTAATGTGCCATGAAACTGTGAACCTCTCGTGATGTTCACTGAGAAATCATAAGTGTACACCACGATTCTAAGGCACAACTAACATAGGCGCCACGGAATTCAAATAAGCAGCATAGGATGCTGTCAGCTGGTAAAAAACGTAATTTCAGATGTGATTGTGTTGTGATTTACACTGAACTAACATTCTGATATATATGAGAGCTCCCAATGCATTGCATTTGATGATTTGTCATTAGTATATTAGCTGTTACAAGATGGCTGCCGTGGAAGTAATGAATTAATCACAATGATGTGCCTTCTTTTATGTTGATTTTCATTTTTGTTTGAAACACGTGACATATGGTAACCACGGTTTCATTTAAGTAATGGTGGAAACAAACGTCAGTGTACACTGACGAAGGCGGCAACGCCGAAACGCGTTTGTAAACTGAGTTTGCGGGGGCTCTGTGAATAAACTATCTGGCGAACCTACGCCATACTGGCTTTGAGTGCTCTCATTTTTGAATCCCGAGGATTGGGGGTTTCTTTGCGTTGCTGAAATATATATATATATATATATATATATATATATATATATATATTCACTGAAAAAACCATAGGTTTTACACACGTTATAGTTAGGAAGTAGCATTTACAAAACCTATGAAATTCACTGAAAAAACCATAGGTTTGACACCAGTTATAGTTAGCTGGAAATTTTACTGATATAAAACCAATGAAATTCCACGTTATAGTTAGTTGGACTCACTATAACTTGCGCGTGTAATGCACTGCTGATGACGTCACATATTACATCACTCATGACATCACTGATGACACCATCCTTGTGACACAGTGACAGACCTCCTTTCACTGTAATCTAACCCTTGAAACGCATATTAAAAAATAGAAACTAAAATGTTCAAAAAAATGGAGATACCCATACCAGTTACAACAACCAATTCAATAATTCCACGATCTATATACACATGCACTAATTCACCAACAGTTCTATATAGTCAGTCATACATATATTCACTAATCATATGTAGTGATACACGTACACATCCTGTTACACACCGACAGTCATCCAAAAGTTATTCACACACATACTCACACATGCAAATAAACTATTGAACATCCATTTATTTGCATAAACAGCTATACACACACTACCACTTTACTTTTAAGGAAACTTACACATACTTACTCTCTTAAAAAATCACTTATAGAAACACATACTAATTTAAACAGGAACTCTTACAATCCCTCACTCTCACATATAGTCACTTATATACATCAATATTCACATATACTACATTAAAACATATGTAGTTACTGATAAAGACACTAATAAGACAGTCATTCACTCACTAACACAGACATATGCACACTAATCCACCCACACAGTCCTGCACATATGCTGTCTTCAAAACACATACAAACAGAGACTCAGTCATTCTTGCATCTATGTAGTAAGTAATACCCCCACCAAACCATGCAAACACTCATACTGATACTAAGAAAAACATCTAATAACCTATATACATACACATGTACCTACTCATCAACCCATGCAGCCACTTATACACAAAGTGAAACACTAATACATATATTTAAATATTTAAGCATTACTCAGTAATATATGTATTCACTAAGATATTCAATAATATATACATATATAACACATATTTATTTTTCAGAAAGACACACATTCACTGGATGGTGTCATCAGTGATGTCATGAGTGATGTAATATGTGACGTCATCAGCAGTGCATTACACGCGCAAGTTATAGTGAGTCCAACTAACTATAACGTGGAATTTCATTGGTTTTATATCAGTAAAATTTCCAGCTAACTATAACTGGTGTCAAACCTATGGTTTTTTCAGTGAATTTCATAGGTTTTGTAAATGCTACTTCCTAACTATAACGTGTGTAAAACCTATGGTTTTTTCAGTGAATTTCATTGGTTTTTAAAATGCTAATTCAGAAATATCTCGTGTATACAACCTATACTTTTGTCAATAAAGTTCTGGCAATATTTTTTTCGGAAACAAGCCGTTTTCTTCACTGTTCAAGTTGCATAGAGACTCCTTGTAAAGCGATACAGAATTAGAAAGTCTGTACCTTGCCTTTTTTTCAACGCATTAAAATTTGCCTGTAAATAAAAATAGCCTTTCTAAACTTTCGTGCACGACCCGGTGTGCGCACTCTCGGCAACAGTTCTCAATAAAATGGATAGCGCATTTCCAGGCTTTCGTGCGCGACTGACTGCGCGCACCCGCCTATATATTTCGTGAAAACTTTGCAATCTGAACTTATTGAATTTCTTCATAGACCCATCAAAGAACTTATAATACGTCAAAGAGACTAAACCTATGCTTCTTTTTTAATATTATGAAAATTTTCATTAAATGGAGCCGAATGTCTTTTTAAACTTTCGTGTGTGACCGAATGTACACACTTTGGTATTTTAAAAAAAAATATAAAAGGTTTTATACTTTAACAATTGTATGCTTGAATCGAGCTCAGAAGATGTATTAAATCCGGATATGTTTGGATTTACTCCTTTTCACGTTTTGAAACTTCGCTGAATTAGACCTCTACTTCCAAATGGCGTACGTGACCAGATACTATCACCGCGTACACGTCCTGAGACGCGCATGTGAAGTCATGTGACTTGAAAACAACACTTCCAATTGGTTCTTAGTAGTTTCTATTCTGCAATTTACACGGAGAACTCCACCCACTTCTCTCACTATCTTTTCTACTCTCAAAAGAGAACAACGTTCAACATCTTTCGAAAGACTTTCTTTTCACGCGATAATGTGAAATACTGAGATTGGTACAGGATTTTCTATCAGATATGTGTTCCCATTTCTGTTGAAGCACTAACACCGTGGAAAATTCCACCGATAGCAGTGATATTTTTAACGCCGAGCACCGGCGATTTTTATCACTTAGAAGCCTTCCTATTATGAAGGTTTATCTCCTAAGTCTCTGATTCTCAAACTGTGCAACGCGGCTCCCCTGTGTGCCGTAATGAAGTGCTAGGGGCGCCGCCCACACTCTAGTGTGACTAACCATCTATAAATTCCACAGACATCTCTACCCTGTTATCTGCAATTGTGAGCATCAAAAGGAGCTACGCTACGCCCCTGTGAGAGGCCTCACTCCCACTGCTGCAACGGCTTGGCAGTCCTCCAGATGCACAGGAACAGCCCCTCCGATCCATTGAAGTTCTGTGTCGGTCTCAATACCACTTACAAAATGAAAATAGGCACTGAAGAATATTCAAGTATGTAGTACTCCTCCTGCTACAGCATACAAAATGCATTCTATTACCTATAAAAAAGTCAAACACCCACGCTACAATCATATAGAACACTTCCTCTAAAGAAGCCTGTGAATAACTTTAAAACATCAGGTTAACCTTGTTTTACTCTCTCATCATTATTAAAGATAAGTATTTACAATGCTATATTAAACAATGCCATGGTTCTTGCTTTTTAATTTTAAAAATCTTGCAATCTTTCACAAACCCAATACTCATGGCTTCTTTTTCATGACAAAAATCTTGCAATATTACATACCTACATAGAATAACAGAAAAAACATAACACTACAAAGGCCAAACACTCTACTAAACGCGGATTTGTAACCTATGGGGCAGATTTATGTTAACTACTTCATACCCAGATATGCACCAGTTAATGTGCACCACAGTATGCTAGTGCTCCGTTACCCATGGTGTGCCACATTTGAAATGTGGCGCACCATGGTACAAAAACACCATACATGCGTAACACATCTGTGCTGAAAAAGTAATACATTACTAGAGTTGCATCGCAAGTGTGATGCAGCTCCAGCAACGCTCACCAATGCACTATATTCACAATACTGCGTCAATACCTACGCCTGCTTCAAGCACATGCACAGTTTTGAAACAGCATGGGTCTGAAAGTCACTGAGTGAAATATCATGCATTACAGTCAGCCACTTTCAAGACGCATTCCTTCAGAGGAACACTTCCTTATGGTGCAGGGCTTTAGAATGTGACATATCTCCTAGATCCATAACGTTGTAAATATGGTACATTATTTCCACTGTCATTGTATTAAATAAACTGACTAAATTGTGGCGCAAAGAGACGCAACGTCAACATAAAGCTGCCACAATGTGTTTTAAAGTGCCCTTTAAATTACAACCAACACTCTCTTTGAAGAGACCCCTCAGGTTTTTTTAACACCTGTTAAGTCCTTCCATGCTCATGACAGAGCCGCTCCATCACGAGCATTGCCTCAGCTGTCCTCAGGATGGACCAGTTTTGTCATGGGCTTGCCGCTGTGCTTGCACAGCACTAATATTGCGCCTCCATGACACGTTCTATTGACTAAGCAGAGCCATGACAGAACCACTGTATCATGAACAGATCTCAACCGTGCCTCATGAAGGAGTAGCTCCATCATGAGCATAGAAGTACCACTCAGCCCCCCGGCCCCCTAATGCTGTGGCAGAATTGCCACTGCAGCAAAGAACTTAAACTCCTGGAAAGAACAACATGTAACATTTAATATCATTTCCCACCAATGTTTTCATATATCAGTGTTGCTGAACTCACTCAGTGAAATGTTGCTCATTTCATTAAATCACTTTTAAAGCATGCCTTATAACAATGCACCCAATCCTATGTGGAAGTGCTTATATTAAACATGACATTGCTTTAAGCAGGATAGACAAAGAAATGACACAGTGATGTTAAAGTTTCTTTATTTTTTATACTTACCTAAAAAATAATAAAAAAGTAAAGTAAATTTCTTTTAAAAACGTAGTACCTGTGGAAGAAAAGTAAAAATAAGATTATAATGTACATTTCATAAAATAAAAAAAAGTAGGAGTCAATAAGAGAGAGGCAGAGAAAACTCTTGGATGTTTTAAGTTGTACTTACCTTATAAATATAATATCTGTGGAAGACAGTAAAAAAATATGTTATAATACATATTTCTAAATTCAATGTAACAAAATAACTCAAACAACATATTAAATGGTTTATTTTTGCTGTCCTCAGAATACATTGATTTTCACTATAAACAGTGATTTCAATATTAATCATCATATAACAGCGGGGAAAAAAACACAATCAAAATGATTGTGTTTAAAAAACCCATCCAAAATCTCCATACATATTATAAATACCTGAAAAAAACATATCTTAAATGTTTTTCTCAAATTCGCAATTTCTTGAGTAAGCACACTACATCTTCCACAGTTACAAACTAATTAAACTATACGACCTATTTTTAAATATATCTCGAAAAAACACCGTGCAAGTATCTCCTATAAAAATCTATCTTAAGTATACATTTTCTTCTCTCATACCTTTCCGCATGGCCAAATTGTATAAGTTAACTCATTACCTTTTAAATACCTCTCCCAAAAACTTGCGTCCATATGTGTTCTAAAATAATTATCTAAAGTACTCATTTTCTTCTCTCATATTTTTCCACATGGCCAAATACTATGAGTTAAGTAGTTTTTTTCTGAAATTTCTTAATCTTAATCTTATCTATTCTTTTCTGAACCTTTACACTAAAAATGTGTAACATGTTTTATACCACCAAACATTAACTACATTTCTACCTGATGTTATCACTATACCAAACACAAATTTCATTTATAGATTTGTAGACCCTCAGTCACATGATATTTGTAAACAAGAAAGTTTCATATCTTTACAGTATTAATCTTCCTACAGCAAGTGATTCTACTGAAATTTGGGTTCCAAAAATAGCAGATAGGAGTTAGTTAAGGCAAAAGGCAAACGTTTCTTAAAAGTCAATTGGGTATCATTGCAAAGCGTCCAGCCACTTCCACACTTCAAATAAGCTGTATAATGTCCTGATGATGTGGAAGGCCCTTCATGAAAAATAATGGCTACAGTTACAAATGTTCTTCTAGAAATAGATACTTGAGTAGCCACAAAATGTTTAATTAAAGTTGACAATTTACTCCCATCAGCTCTGCATCGTTGAAACATTAATATTACATATTGTCCATATCTATGGATAAATAAAGTTGATAACATTTCAGACTTACATTGAGAACAGACCATGTTCTGATGCGCATCTTTAACTAGTTTATTAAAAGACACTTCTTTACAGTCTGGTAATGTTAAATATATAAATCTTTCACTGTGTATATCAGTACTACTTGAAAATGAGCAATTATCACAGTTATGTTCCCATTTATAAGAAAGGCCAAAAAGATTATCAATATCTACACCTTCATCTTCCAAAACTGTAAACATATACATAATAAATTCCTGACAATCTTGCTGAATATTCTGTGAAAATTGATTTACTCCTGCACATATGTCTAAAACATTCCTTAGTTCTGAAACACTTCCTACTTCACTTTCACCACTACTACATTTTTCAAATATAGAATTTAAGGAATAGCAAAATGTTTGCTCCTGATTTTCTACAATCTGTTCCCTAACATTTTTTAGAAAAAAAACAACATTAACTACTACATTTGCATAACAGTTGACACCAGACCTGTTTTCAAACTTAAATCCAACAATCTCTTCAATACTAACTGTTTTCTTATGCCTACCAACAACAGCTACATCTTTTTTTCGTCGTTTCTCAACTACTTCAGCACATTTCTCCTCATTTTTCCTTTTCTGACCAACCATACGCCTTTCAATTAAAGGATATTGAGGTAAACTTGGAGCATATTCTCTTCTTAACCTATTATACTCCTTCACACAATTTAAATCTGCACTAATCTTTGTCTCATCATAATCAATTAAATAAAGTCCACATAAAGTTCTAACTCGCGATAAAGCAACATATGCCATACCCTCTTTGAATACAGTGCTTCCAATATTTACCAAAGCACAATCTACACTTAAACCTTGAGATTTGTGAATAGTCACTGCATATGCCAAACAAATTGGAAATTGCTTCCGACGGACATATAAGTCTTTCACAAGCAAAAAACGATTTGAACAGCGACTAATTTGCTGAACTTCCTCAATTCCATCAAATTTTATTCTTAAAAATTCAATCTCATCTCTATTTGTATAATTAACAAAACCAACAACATTACCCATTGCTCCATTTACCAATCCTCTTTCTACATGTAAATTTCTCCTTAAAATTATCCGACAATTTAAACATACATACAGATTTTTCTCTAAACCAGCAGTTTTAGATATACTTTTTTGAAGAGAATCCAATTTTAACTTCAACTTTTCAGACAAAACAATAGTACTACCTTCATGCTCTATTCTATCTTTAGCTTCCAGTTTCCTAATTTGTTGATTTTCTAAATTCAACATTTTCTCATTAAAAACTGAACATTCTTTCACAGTTGGCATCAAGCATATCACTGATTTATCTGCTACCTCTTTACTATATATTTTCTCAGGTACATTATCTTCATTAGGAAACAGCTTGGAAAGTAATCGTGTTCGTAGAGTGTGTTTCGCATCTTCAGTTAGTTTTCCAATCCTGATATCTTGAAGAATATTTCCATATTTAGTATCCTTTGCCTGTCGCATATTTTGAATCAGTTCAGTATATTTGAAATGTGACCATATATTAACATTTCCAATACTGCCCAGGCACTTTCTAGTCTCCTCATGCGTAACAGTTTCAAATACAGGTTGTCCTTTCACTGGAGTTAGTTGGAGTAGATCTCCAAAAACTATGACATGTTTACCTCCAAATAACACATCATACTCTGTCTTAAGTATCTGTTGTATTCTTAAATGCACAAAAGCAAGCATTAAATTAGATACCATGCTTACTTCATCAATAATAAGAATTTTCATTTTTTTAAGCACTCTAGAAACTTCAAAACAAGCTTCTCCAGATAGCTTGTGATATTGTAATTTATTTTCATGTTCAACTGGCAGCATCAGTAAACGATGTAAAGTAATACCTTTAATATTATGTGCTGCCAATCCAGTTGGAGCAGTAACAACACACGACAGTGTTGACTGAGTTCTTTGCTGTAAATATGTAGTAATTCCTTTAATTAGGAAACTATTACCAGTTCCAGCTTCTCCACTTACATATAATCGAATAGGTTCAAATGACATACATGAGCAATCTTTTCTCTCATGACGAAAGCCATGCTCAATGTGCTCTGTCACTTCATCATATATCTGTCTTTGCTCAATATTAAATTGCTTCTTTAATTCTTCTAAGTTGATTACTTCCTCTTGACCTTGCTGCATTGCTCTTTCCACCTCATCCATGGCAGTGGCTGCTTCATTTTGGATAATTGGTTGTCCCAGTGGATCTTGACTTAATGAAGCCGAACTTTGACTATCTTGTGAACTATCTCTAGCAATCTCCGCTGCAATTGTCACTTCTTGCTCTATTTCATCATTCAACATTTGCAGATAATTACTAAAAACAGTACATTCAATACTACTTTTAGATGCGTTGAATGAATCTTCATAACTATCAAAGTCCCCAAGTAGTTCCTCTTCTCTACGCCATGGTTTAAAGAGTTGCAAAAGAGCAAAATAGTAAAATTCTCTTTTGTCAGGTGTTTCGCAACTCAGTTTCCGATGATTAATCAAGTGTCCTTTTCTTTGCTTCACCAGACATCCTTCTTGTCCAATTACAGCATATACACCTTTATCAATGTTCTCTGTAACATTCCTTTTAAAAGTGTAGTTTTGAAGTATTTCATACAGACAAATGTTTTCTAGAAGAGTACTTCTATTTGGATAGTATGTATCCAACATATTTGTTTTCAGAATGTCTGTACTGTTTGGTTCTTTCTGGGCTAAATATTCAATTTCTTGCACAGGTTTTAGAACACGGTTTCGTGTTTCTGCAAGACCCAAACTCACCCAGAGAATAGTCCTTGATTTAGCATAAAGACTTGCTGATGATAATCGGTCACAACATTCATATGCTCCAATTTCTCGATGAGACAACATCTTCAAACTGTACGTATACAATTTCTTGCTTAGGCTCTTTTCATGAGAAATGTCTTCCCACATCTCCTTCAGTTCCGTCTTTTCAGATTTTGTGATGTAAGACGTTACATATCGAGCCACAGCAATAGAGTTGTCTGCAACATATTGTATGTCCATGTTAGCATTCCACATGGACAAAATGACTGGGTTATAGTCATTTATATATTTGGATTCTTCACCTCTTCTTAAATTGTACGTATTTTTAGGTGACCTTCTTCTGATGTTATGTCGCAAAGATGACATCAAATTGTTGACTCTTCCCTTTGAAAGTACGGGTCGTGCAAATCCAAAACGACATTTGGTGTAGAATTTACTCTTTGATTTGAATTTTCGCCGACAATATTTTCCACAACGATGACTTTGAAAGCGTAACACTTTTCCTCTTAAGTCCTTATCAGTTATACTATTAGGTATGTCACAAGTGGCATACTGTTCAATAAAAGAGAGTACAGTCTCATCCGAGTCTCTTCCAAATTGAGGAGCATCCTTGATCCATAACAGCATATGAATATGAGGAGCACCTCTTGCTTGGTATTCTTTTCTCCAAAAGAAATCCAGTACTTCACCAAGAGGCGGATTTTTCTTGTTTGTAAGAAAAGACATCATAGCTTCAAATCTATGATTAAAATATCTGCAAACATTAACCGGATCTAACGAACACAGTTCTACGGGTGTCTTGTAGTTTATATTTTCTATGTTTGCATTCTCCTCCTGAAGAAATTCAAGTAAATCTTCCCAAGCATACTCTGCACAGCTTAGAGTTAAAAACCATGTTGGTGCTCCTAAGTTTCTAAGCATGCACTTCAAATCTCCATGACGACGGTACCAATACTCATTAGTACCACGCTGACAAGCCATTACATTAATTAGGTGTGAATCCAAAACACTATCTTTCTGTTGCACTTTATCCATAAATTCCTTTGCTGAAATATTATGCAGATGAACTCCACTTTTTAAGATATGATTTACTGCATAAGAGAGACCAGATAAGTCACTCTCAAACAGAAGATGAAACAAATATGGAATGCATTGGCGAAACCTCGGATCTTCTGCATATAATCTTGTTGTCCGGTATTCAGATGCAGGAATCTGCATAGGTCGATCATCATATCGTGTACCTTCACCTGTAGGGAATAACTGTGGGAAACAACGACCTTCCAAACTTTCTTCCCACACACTAATAGGATTTCCTTTCGCCTTTTTCATCTGAAATAATTCAATAGCATTCCCTATTGCTTCTTTGGAATGCAGTGGATGAACACTGTAATGTTCATAAATTTCTTCACTTCTGGATAGGTCAACTTTTTCAATTTGTCCAATAGACAAATCACTCTCCTCTTCTTCACTTACATCTTCTTCTTCTACGTATACATCTTTATAGTACTTATTGTTTTGAACTAAATACAATGTTGCCTTTTTGACTTTTCTAACATCCACTAAATCTTGCCAGATTTTCTTACTCTTTGTAGGTACACCATTAACTAGAATAACTAGAGGTTCCTCTTCTACATTTTCAACACCAATTGTTTCCATATTTTTTTTAAATCAAGTGGCAAATATACAACTCTACCCTTTAATCCTCTTTGTAAATCTGAAGGATTTAATTTACCAGTCTTAGGCTCCATACGAACAATAGCCTGAAAAGGATGTACACATTGGATCAGAATAGTCTCATAAGTATTTAAATCCATCAATTCTGATGGAATATTTATCAACTCGAGATTATTATGAACAGCTCTAGCAGGCATTTTATTTTCATTTAATTAATTATAACAATATTTACAAATACGTTGCTCAAAACCCAAATCAAAATAGTTTTCCACCAACAAATAAGTTGCAAAATCTTTCCATTGACCATTACTTTCATCTTCACTTTTTAAATATAAATCAACTAACCTAGTTTGACTTTTGTAATGAATGCGTCGACAACAGACACAAGAAAAATTTGGTTTCTCACCTGCAATTACCTTAAACTTTATTATTTCCTGTTCAAAATTTTCAATAATAACATGTCCAACATTTTCTAACACATTTCCTTCTATAATTATATCAGTTTCTGCATTACCTTCCTCTGGACCAAAATAACTTACCTCAATTTCTGCACAAATCTTCTTAACATCTAATTCACATCCATACAAAAGAGCACTATTTAACTGTTTAAGTTTAAGTGCTGGACTTTTTGCATAATACAACTTTCTCACCAATTTTCTCATTTTAGTATGATGCACTGCTAACATCCTGAAGTGATGAAACACACTCTGGCATATTTATTTTAGAAAGACAAGCCAGAGAATGACCTTGCAGACCTATTTTTTCTCGCACTCTGCAATGATCTAATTCTTGCAACATAACAATTTTTTTTCTAAGACTTTCTTTAGTGTACTTACGTAAGAAATTGCGAAAGAAATCAATTGAATCCTGTCGTACACTACAAATGCTACTACAATTCCAACTGTAAACAGGAACATTAGCACGTCCCCCTGAAGCTTCTCCAGCCATCACCTCTTCTACATTTCTAACCACAATTTTCTCTTTCTCAATTACACATCCCTCCTTCACCTCGTATCCTCAACCACTGGTGTCAACTGCATGCAACAAATCGTTAAAAAGTATGCCTCCACTTCCCAGAAAACACTTTACAAAAATTACTCCTATTTATGTGTCTCTTCCATTTACTTTTAGCTTTTAAAACTTGTATTGCCTTATTTAGCGTATTTATTCTATTAAGTACTAAAATAAATAATTTTCTTTTTGTCTCAAATGCGCGCTCAACAATACCCTCTATATATTGTTTCTTCTTAAGAAAAGCAGATCTTCTTTTAGAAACTTTCTCCTTTTGTAATAAATTCGAAACTACTCTGTTGTAAAACATACGCTTCCTGATTTGGCTAAATTGATTCATCCGAGTTTTACTGTACAGATTTTCCTGTCTCCTGATTCCAGAAACATTTTTATCTTTGGTTCCATGTCTCCTTCTCGATACTGGTATACTTTTTTCCTTGAGCACTTCAATACTAACATTTTTCCTTCCACATATTGCTCTCAAAAACTTTTTGGTTTGCTTACCAGGAGCACTCTTCTTTTTATCCGTCCTATGTTCTTTTGATACTTCTTCAATTCCTTTCTTCTTCAAATTGTAAGTCCGTTTATAGAGCTTTCTTTTTTCAGTTCTGGTCGGCATCTTAATTTAAGATTTTGATGAAATTCTCAATCTGTAAAACACAAACATAACACATATTATAGTTGACTACTAGCATATAACGTACAAATTTAAACCACAGATTCATTTTCTAAGTAGAATAAAGAAAATAACAGAAAGTCTCTGAACAGAGTAGGAAATCCTGTAGTGAATGTTGGTTCTTAATTTTATCACACTCCATATCTGTTTTAACATTATAGACAGTTTTTAATTCTAATTTTTAAAGCATACAAACAGTACACTTTTTTCAAGAACTATGGGTCATCGTAGATGTTTTAATCTTTTTTACTACAATCTCTTTTACACTTCATGAGAACATGTCTTATCACTCTCCTAAAGCACATCAACGACGAATAGGACAAGAAAACTGTCTTCAAGAATGCTTTACTATAAAAAAAAAATGTATTTATTGAAATCTTCATAATTTTGTAGAACTTCCACCATTATATCATCAGGGACTTCTTCAAGTCCAAAGTCCTCATCTCCTTCTACCATCTCTAAGTAAGCGGAGTCTAAAGACATGTCCATAAAATAATTTTTTTCATCTATTTCCTCTTGAAAGACTGCGTCTAAAATTTCCTCCATCACTTCGTTAATGATTTCAAAATGAATTTGTTTCTCTTCTGAGGAATTCTCCATAACTAGACTCAGTTTATTCTTCTGTATCCTTTTAAAAAATATAGAGACTAAATTATATCTTTTTTCATAAATGTATAACTTAAAAGTACCTTTACTAATTTTTAAACTACATATATTTTTATAATTTCTAACTTATTAACTCTATATATTTTAAGATACCACGTTCCTCTTGTTTTGAAAAGAAATTGGCAATATAACCCTAAACATTAACACTGATCTTTTTTTTCCATTAAATAATTACTGTTGTTAAAAGACATTTTACTGTAAAATTTCTTTTTAGATTTTCTAGATATCACAAATATTGATAATCTGTAGAATTAATTTTTAGAGACCCATTTTTTCAGTTCACCAGTACAAAGAGCTATGTAAACTATATGCACTCTGAAGAGAAGGCTCACACTATACAAACCATAGCATTCACTTAACAGATTACTACTTCCCACAGAGACAGTTCCTTTTATGTTTCAACAGCATACTCACCATGTAAAAGTCATAGCATATACAAAATGTCATACTAAGCATGAAGAACAACCTCATAATAAACCTCTGCATGAATATGTAAAACAATGCCTATACATAGTATAATCACAGATATGCAGGAAAGATACCCATCACACCTAGAACCATATCATAATACCTCTTTGTAAATAAAGGAGAAAAACTGCCAAACATAATGCAACAAGATTTCAAAAATCATGAGCACTTCACAAGATTTAAGTAATGGAAACATGAAAGAATTATACTCCAATGATCCGTAAATCTGAACTCCATCAAAAAGAACACATGCACCAAGCCCATTAAAAGATAATTTCAACTGTCAGTGGAGAATATCTCAAAATACATATCTAGTATAAGCAGATACAACCCATGTGAATAAT
The DNA here is from genome assembly GCF_964261635.1 of Lissotriton helveticus. Classification (NCBI taxonomy): domain Eukaryota; kingdom Metazoa; phylum Chordata; class Amphibia; order Caudata; family Salamandridae; genus Lissotriton; species Lissotriton helveticus. Next base: position 538,522,424 of record NC_136067.1, read on the forward strand.
TCAAGATAAAATCATATTCCAAAATGAAATTTTACAAACATTTAAAAAAATCTTCTTCATTATTTTCATGTGCACCCAAAATAATTGCCTATGCAAAAATACCAACTCACCTGAAAAAAAGAATATAATTCCTCAAATTCTGTAATTCAGAAGGCAGGTTGTTGCTTTTCAGCACCAAACACTGTAAAAAAGAAAATAATAAAATTTAATTAACTTATTACAGACTTATTTCTTACACAACATAGAGCCATTATAGCAAAGAACAAGCATAACAGATAAATTCCCCAAGATTCTCTATCATTACAATAAGATACAAAATGTCTCATTTATGAAACCATTGCGCCACAGATATATCACTTTTTCCCATGTTAAAACTCATGCACCAGCGACACAAGGCCTTCATAACTAAAAGCCCATGTGACGGAGAACAAGTGCATAGACAGAAAATACAGGGTCAACCATGGGCATATGCAAGCAGTACACCTGCACAGGACCACCAAACCCCAGGAGCCACCATATTAATATATATCCTTAATATAATAATCCTCTAAGGATGCATACATATTTGCGTAGCGGACCAGGGCAGGAATTTGGCGTGCTCTGCGTCTGTTCCACTTCCAAACACCTTGATCCACCCCACCTCTTCAGTGGGCTGCACGCTCCGCCCCGCCCAAACCCCCTGTTACAGAGCCCCCTACCTACGCTCCCTGCCCAGGGCTGCCATGACCCTATACCCGCCCCTGGAAAATGTATAAGACACAGCAACAGTAAAAATCAAAGAATAGGCAACATGCAGAAAAACTGCACAGTAGATAAAGAAACGAGGGGCATATTATCAAGGGGGTTTATCTCCGCTTGTTTGGCTTTAAAAGCCAAGAAAGCAGAGATAAAATGATCTCCCTATTACCTAGCTGTCGCTAACACCATTTAGCAACAGCTAGTAGGAGATAGCGACCATCTTGGGCCCCACTTTGCATGTCAGTGATTTTTATCACTAATGACATGCAAAGTGGGCGTGCCAAGATGTTAGCGACTGGAAACAGTCGCTAACATCGCTATCTCCTATTACCAACTTTTGAAGATATTCGTGCTAGGCGCGAATATCTCCAAAAGCTAACACCTGCCCTGAGCAGTTCTTAGCCATGTTATCCAATGGGAGGTGGATAACATGGCTAAGAGCATTAGCTCGGTAATGCATAAATATCGCTGACTTTTCAGCGATATTCATGCATTGCGGCCGTTTTTTATCGCATTTGCGATAAACCTTGGTAATACCAAGGTTTATCTGCGATAAAAATTGCCGCAGCGGTACATTTTTGTCTCTAACCAAGCAATAGCGATAATTATCACTATTGCTTGGTAATATGCCCCCATATGTTTAAGATAACCCCATTGAAAAACATGTAGTAATTTTTTTAATCTGCCATGCATCTAGCCCTCCACGACCGCTTTGGAAACTCCTGCTCTAAACCTTTACATTTCATTTTTAAAACAAACGCACGTTTTTTTTCAAAGCTGCATATTAAACGCCTAAACATATATTTAGTCGTCCACATGCAGGCACTTTCAATTACATGACTTATTTAAGTGGAATCCCTGTAATGTTGCATATCTTTCCAAAAATACACCAGTGCCTATTATTATAACGATTTGTTTTCATTCTTCATCAGTGATATTATTTTTTACATATAATGAAAATCACTATGACTTTTTAAACGACAAAGCTTACGCGGTAAAAATCACTCTGCATTTGCTTCCCTTTAAGAATGTAGTTTATCTACCCCACGCATGTGAACCTTGATATTTCCATCTGGCAGCAAATTCCGACCTTGAATCACAAGACATGAACAACAGCCTTATTGTCACAAAAACAAGTTAGCGTAGCATCTGTTCGCGAACATATCTTTCACTTAGCTAATATTCACAGACAACACCATTCCTTATAAAAGAGTGGCCTTCCTTTACAATGTACTAAGGTGACTCCCTTAATTTTAAATGCATCCTCCACTTCAAGACAGGCTATTTTTTTTATAACTACTAAGCAATGGTTTAGTGACCGGACAGCCAAAAATTATATCAAGTCATTCTGCTACTCTTCACTCCATGCTCTACGACCTATTTCTGTGGACTTCCTGTTGAACTGCCAGTGCTGCGACGTTTGTGTTCCCATCTCGTTTATTTCAAAATGGATGTCCCTCCTGTCTTCGCAAACAAGCCGGAACACTTAGAACTATTTCGCCAAAAGATGCTTGACTACTACGGCATCTTAGCACTCTCGACTCTGAATACTTCATATCGATTATCATTTCGATATTCCTATTTCACCTGTGTGCAGCCTGTATTTCATTGCCTGAGCTGTGATTTCATGTGGGCCCTGGACTTATGTCTCTGCAACTTGGTACCTCCTGAAGTGAATTACAATCATCTCATGAATCCGTTAATTGATCATGAACAGTTTTGTTGCAACGGAGGGATTATGGCCTTTGCAGCGATACAAGGAGTTCTGGGTCATTGGGATATATTCGCAGCGGCGCAAGATTTCCTGACAGACAGCTACATTGAAAATCCACCGAGCTGTCCTCTGATGGTACTAGAGGCTCCGGTAATAACAGATCATGAATGCTGCTTTCCTCTTTTCAATTGGATGGCTGACATGTTTTCGGATCATAACAGTGACTTCTTGTTAGAAGCAGTTGCTGCCTACTTTGCCTATACAATCCTGGGTTGACTGTTATGCAAGCCATTGACGTCCACATTTCGTTTTGCCTCCCTATATTTTTCACGTTTTCTTGGATATTTTCTTAACATGAACAGACCTATTGGCTTTACTAACAGTGGACATTATGATTTCCTACTGGTTAAATTTTGATCTTTTATGTGGACTAAATTTTTTTTCTTCACCTACTCGATTTTGAACTTTATTTTTTATTAAAGTCTAATCTCAACAATTCTATTGTATATCTTATCTTATGTTATTTCAAACGTACTCGAACCAAAACTCGCTAATATATGCTACATGTGCCCTAATTAATGTGTAAATATAGAATAACTTTTTAAAACTGTAAACGCAACTGAAATATTTTGATTACATACATGCACCTCTCGCCATTTTGTCCGTTTTGGCGCGTTTTTTTTCCCTTACACAATAGCATAACAGAAACGTGATAGTGCTTTGCATGCAGAGAGCTGATTGATAAAGACATAATGTCTAACCACTAGCATTTTCATGTATCTTTCCTAAACTGAAAGGCCAGAGACCTTCTTCCATTTATTAAAATATAATATACTTCCTCATAAGAGTGTATAATTAATTTTCCAAAACCATATTCATTTTTCATCAACTATACCGTTTGTATTCTATGTACTACTGACTATACCGATTACTTTGTTTTTTGCAATGTCTCTACTCGTATTAGATTAGAAACTTGCCTTGAAAACAGTGCATTTCTGAATAAACATTTCAAATATACACGTTCTCTCTTTTAATCCATAATCTCAACTAAAATGATTGTATACTGAAACAGTATTCATGTGTTCCACGTAACTTCAGCTGTACTAACTTAATATTTTCTTTTGTCGACCTGATTTACTCATACTAGAACCCACAGGCCTATAACAGCCCGTGAACCCTTTCTTAGTAGGTCGCGCACCATGCAGACAGTTGTACCTCTGTAAAAAAATAATTTATTACTCTTCTCAAGCACCGTCGCAGTTCCGCTTCTCTCAGTCTTAATCACTGCTCCCACGCTTCTACAGACCAGACGCTATGTCGTATTTCACTCCTTATCACGCTTTAATCTCCACAATAACAAACACTTCTCCGCCAGCCACCAGAGAACAGAGTGCAGATGCAGAGGCACTAAGTAGTGAAATACAACATACCCTCTGCTCTATGGAAGCAACCGAGCGGTAATTCTGAAAGAAAACATTCACTAGCGCTTCAAAAAAGCATTTCAATTATATAAATAGTTTTTTGAAAACGTTCCAACTACTTTGATGCGACTATCTGTGTGTGCCTCCACAGCAAAGTTCCTCAGCCCAGACTGAAGGCAGACACAGACAGACACACACACAATAAGATAACACAGGGCAACGGAGACGGAAAACAGAAGGCAGATGAAGATGCAGTCAAACAGCAGGAGTGAGAGAGATATTTTTATACTCGGTTTGGTACCTCAATTTACGAACACATTTACTGCACAAATCTGTGTACAACCTCATGGTCAGAACTTTTCATTTTATTTTACTCGACCACCTCCCCCTCTCACCCCACCAGTACAAGCCGCGGCCACAAACTACAATGTAATTTTGTCGTCTGTCAGAAAGTTTAAGAATTCATTAAGCATTACCACTTTTTCAAGACGGTATCACATGTAATGTACCAACTTTTCATTTTATTTTACTCGACCACCTGCCCTTCTCACCCTACGCCCACCAATGCAGGCCACGGCCACAAACCGCACTATAATTTTGTCGTCTGACAGAAACTTTAAGAATTCATTAAACATTACCACTTTTTCAAGACGGTATCACATGTAATATACCAACTTTTCATTTTATTTCACTCAACCACCTGCCCCTCTCACCCTACACCCACCAATGCAGGCCGCGTCCAGAAACCGCACTCTAATTTTGTCGTGTGACAGAAACTTTACGAATTCATTAACCATTAGCATTTTACTTTTCATTTTATTTTACTCGACCACCTCCCCCTCTCACCCCACCAGTGCAAGCCGCGGCCACAAACTATAATGTAATTTTGTCGTCTGTCAGAAAGTTTAAGAATTCATTAAGCATTACCACTTTTTCAACACGGTATCACATGTAATATACCAACTTTTCATTTTATTTCACTCAACCACCTGCCCCTCTCACCCTACACCCACCAATGCAGGCCGCGTCCAGAAACCGCACTCTAATTGTGTCGTGTGACAGAAAGTTTACGAATTCATTAACCATTAACATTTTTTCACGACGGTATCACATGTAATTTACCATTTCTCTCTCTATCTGCATTATCTGTCTCTCTGCTAATATCATTTTTTCACTTCATAAACAACTTCTCTCATTATATATAAAGGCTTCAAAATCACACAAATAATTACTCTTTATATTAAACATATTTTATACTTCATATTTCACATTTAAATTAAAAATAGTTTTAGAAATACAACACATTATGACAGCCAAAAATGAGTTTAGTTTCAAACTATGAGGAAAATCAATCATTGTTTGTGAGTAAACCATATTTTACGGTACATGACAAAACAAACAGTTACAGACTTACCTTTACCAATGCTTTGTACGATGTACAACAGTGACAGTCACAAAATAGATATTCGTTTGACGGAAGTCTCAATTATGCTGCTATCACTGCAACCAAAATTCAATGGCACAGATATCCAGTCAATACAGACTCATATATGTCTCTTCAGCCAATCATATTTCCTCCCGCAAAATTTTGTATTCAAATTTACATTTCAGTTGGTTGTCCCTCACAATATTTTCAATGTCACATAAAAGTCACCCATCACCCACTGCCATCTCTGACTGTTTCCATGGTAACACCTCATTCTGCACCTGGCTGAAGGCACAGGTCAAAAGTTCATATCTCAACGTTCTACAGCAAACTAACAACACTGTTTCCCCTCCAGAAACACCTGCCTATCCACAGCTCCGTTACATGTCATTTTTTTCACACCCAATACTACTTTTTCTTTTACATAACATTAACATGCAACGTAGTCTTCAATCTTCACGTATTAGAATCAACCAATCATTTTTCGTTTTTCAACCACACCAAGCTTCATCCATTTTTTTATCCTGACTTTCAGCTTCTAACTGCCATTCCACTTCCAGAACCCATCGGAGTACGAGTGCATCTGCCTTGAAAATGAAGGTTTGGCTTTTAGGACACAGCTATATTCACTGGAGTGGAAAATATGCAGCAAGCAGACGAATTTCCAACCTTGATTTACCAAATGTGCAGATAACGTGGATTGGGCAAAGAGGATTAAGATGTCACCAATTAATACCATTGGTGAAAACTTTTATGCATCTCCCAGAACCAGACCTTATAATTGTGCACTGTGGTGGGAACGATCTAGGCACATTGACTGGGGTAGGTCTGGAAATGCTTCTAAAAGACACCTTTCGACAATTGATGACACTTTTTCCTCGAACTGCCTTAGTATATTCCAATATATGCCAAAGACAGAAATGGAATTGGTCCAATCAACATTGTGCACAAATTGAGAAAGCAAGGAGACATGTTAATAAATCTGTTTCTGCTTTCCTCAGAGATTATAGCATGGGTTCTATTTACCACAACAACTTGCGTTACCACATGCAAGACATCTATAGGACAGATGGTGTTCATTTCACGGATGAGGGAAACAGAATCTTCCTCTGCAACATCAGACTCTGCATCGGTACTTACTTATAAATGCAGAAAAAACTCAATTAACACAAGGGCTCTTTTCAAAGCCACCTTATATCAAAGCACTCAAACTTCTGATTTATCTCCATTTTCACACTCTTGTAAATAGGTGTGCGCGCCCGGGTGCACGCACCCCGCAACTTTAAAAAAAATATATATATATATATTTTCGCGTTTAAGGGCTTTACTGCACATCCTGAGAGAACCTACGCAGCAAAACAATCCCTACCTTCTCCCCTTTCCATGTTCCAACGCTTTGAAATGACAATATATTTACTCGCAGTGACAAAATGGCGGTCAACACTTCCTGATTTCCTTCGAATCGAACATTAACAGACGTCACGCAGCAACAAAAAAAATTCCGCTCGCGCGCAGCCGCTTGAGTGCGCGCACCCGTGCGCGCTTATAGATATATAATTGACTTTAAGTTTAATTTTCTCAGCAACTACTGAACAGATTTACACCATTCCAAAAAAAGCGTCATCTGCGAGCCGGACTCTACAGTTTTGCCAAATTTCTTATAAATCCATTCAGCCGTTCGACCTGTAGCCGTGTCTAAACGTCCTATGGAAAATAAGATGGAGAAAACACGTTTTGGGACCCCCGTTTTATCTCAGCCCCCACTTCACCAATCCCCCCCAAACTTTCAGGGAAGGAGCGCAGCGGACCGAGCCATCTTCTTTGAGAAATTCGCAAAGATTCATCCACCAGGGCCAAAGTTAATCTAAATAGAATGTTGAGGATTTCTTATGGAAACTAGGTCCTAACTATAACTACCTACTGGTGACCGCCAGTAGGTAATATATATATATATATATATATATATATATATATATATATATATATATATATATATATATATTACCTACTGGCGGTCGCCAGTAGGTATATATAGTTAGGATTTTTTCCCTATGGGATTTTTGAAAATTCTATGTCTAATAACTTTGGCGTTTGTGGACGGAATTGGCTGAAATGTTCTGGAAAATGGAACATTTTGTTTCTGAGCAGCCCTTGGAAATTTGGGGGGGTTTCGTCAAGGGGGGGCCGAGAAAAAAGGGGGGTCCCAAAACGTGTTTTTAACATTGAGTTTTCCATAGGGCGGTTGGCCTCACTTTTAGCCCGAACGGCTGAATGGATTTCCATGAAACTTGGCAAAATTGTAGGGACTGGTAGCCCGATGTGCCTTTTCTAGGTCTCAATATATGTGCTCCAGTGGATTTTGAGAAATTAACGTTTAAAAAAAGATATATATCTGTAAGCGCGCTCCGGGCAGCGCTCCGGTCCGCGGACCTTAAGCGTACCGGAACTTCGCGTAGCTAAGCTGATTGGCTCTCCGGTGTCTGTCAACATTCTAAACAGTCCGGAGCGGCCGCCATCTTGTCTCTCGGTAGGATTGAGAGACAAGAGGAGGCCAAAACAAAGGCGAAAATGACCATAAGGGGGCATACTAGATCCTCCCTGACCCCCTAGGTTTAATGTGGAGGTTTTAAAAGGGCCCCGCGGGGCAAAAAAAACAAAAAAATGTTTTTGTTTTTTTTGCGTGGGGAGCGCCCGGTCCGCGAACCGGGAAGCGTTCTGGGCAGCGTACTGCAATGAAAAATGAATGATAGACTTTTCAAATGCTGTATGTTAATTGATTGTTTATTTTTTATTTTCTTTATTTTTTAAGCATTTTTTTTTAATGTGATTGTGTTTCATAATTTATTAAACTTTCTAACATTTCATTGTCAGAAATTTCATAATTATCATGGAATATACATTGTAGTCTCTGAGGGTGTAAAATGTCCTCATTTGCAAGGAGGTTATCTACTGCTTGTACACATTGCAGTAGTTCATTGTCCCAAGTTTCATCGAAAAATTCAATGTCAATTTGATCAATTGTATCAATCAATTCTTGGCTGCTCTCTTGCAGGTCCATTTCAAAAGAAACTTGGTTTTCGCCTTCCATTTTGCCTGAAATTTGGATTAAAAAAATATATATTAGTAGAGATAGGGCAATGTTGGGAATAATTTTAGATAGGCATTTTTTATCAGTGAATTTATCTTTGGGCAGTGTATAGTATCAGAGTGGAAGTAGGAATATAAAAAAGTGTATGTGATTTAACGTAAGTAAATTCATAATTATACAAGAGAAGCCTAACTCCATCCATAACTATAACAGAGAAGTCTCTCTAAATCTATAACTACTACAGAGGGATAGTATATATCTATCAGAAAAAGTTTACCATATTAACTTATAGTGCACAATATACTTCAGTTTTAAAAATAAAAACTTACCTTTAGAAAGAAGTTGAAGGAATTAGTGAAAATACTATTGAAATGTACAGCAAGAAGTAGTAGTCAAAATGGCTGTGTTTTCTTCTCTTCCTTTATATATATTCAGGTATATAACCAATGAAATGTCAGGTAAAAAAATAGAAAATGAAAGTAACATTTTCATTGGTTGTCAATTCCAACACTTCAGATGTGTTTTGTGAAGTAATTTACCTCAGGGTATTTAGAGAGGTCTACAGGCTAAATGACTAAATGGAATTCCAATCAAATTTGTGAAAATGGTAGGGATTGGTATGTAGTATGAGCTAATCTATATTTGGTGAAATTGTCTCCAGTGGCTTTTCTGTGAACTACTTTCCCACCTTTTTTGATGGTGCGCTTCCCAGAGAGCGACCCGGTACGCGAACCGTTGAGCGCCCCGGTTCGCGAACCTTAAGCGTTCCGGGAGTCCACCATTTTGTGTTTCGGTCGAATTAAGATACAAGATGGAGGGCAAATAATGTTCAGAATGGGTAGAAGGGGGCACGGTAGAGTTATCTTGACCCCCTAGGTTTTCTGAGGGTGGCTGAGGAGGCTTATATGTGCGAAAAAAAAACATTTTTAAAAAATATTTCGCGAGGTTAGCTCCCGGTTCGCGTACCGGGTAGCGCCCCAGGGAGCGTACTTTGTTGGAAATTAGTGAAAAATGTTAGAGTAAAATAATAATTGTGAGTGATCAGATGTAGGGTAGCTCTGAGAAGAGCTTTTGGGTTTATGGTACATTTAGGTACTTATAAGTAGGTACCAATGCACATTCTTAAATTCAGAGTGAAAACTCTGTTGCCCTCATCTGAGAAGTGAACTCCATCTCCTCTGTAGATATCTTGCATGTAGTAACGCAAGTTATTGTTGTACAGGGAGCCCATTCCATGGTCTCTCATGTAAGCTGAAACAGATTTGTTTACATGCTTCCTCGACTTCTCAATTTGTGGACAAAATTGGTTTGACCACCTCCATTTCTGTCTTTGGCATATATTTGAATATACCAAGGCAGTCTGAGGAAAAAGTGCCATTAATTGCTCAAAGGTGTCCTTTAAAAGCATTTCCAGACCTACACCAGTCAAAGTGCCCAAGTCATTACCTCCACAGTGCACAATTAACAGGTCAGGTTTGGGCAAATGCATAAAGGTTTTCACCAATGGTATCAATTGGTGACATTTTAATCCTCTGTGGCCAAACCACTTAATTTCCACATCTTGTAAATTGAGGTTAGGTAATTTCCTGTTTTCAACGTACCTTTGAGCCCAGTGAATATAACTATGTCCAACAATCCAGACAGAAAACATGGTGAGAGAAGGTTCTCCTGCAGTCAGATGAAGTGTGGCAATGAAATGGCAGTTGAAAAAATGAGAGTTTAAAATGAAAAAAACTGTGGAGTTTCTGTGTTCATGAAGCAGTAACAGTGATTGGTGGATTTTGATTGCTGAAAACAGAAAGTTAGGGTGCACGGATGTGTTCTTTGAAAGATGTATTTTGAATGGTCAATAAAAAATCATTAAATGAAAGAATGCACTGGATATGCAGGTGCACTGAGAGTTCAGAGTTCAATTGCAACAAAGTTGTGTGAACTTGCAAACACCAGAAGTCTTCGAAGAGGTGGTTGCCATGCAGAAAAGACAGAAAGGGCAGAGGGGGAAGGGTTTTCATTTGAAAAAAAGTGAGGGAAGAGTTTTGATTGGGTGACATGAGAAATATGTGTGAAGAATTACAGCATTTCTGTGCTTTTGATAGTTGCAGACTCTGGAGTGCATACCTTTTGCTCTGCTGAAGACAAATTGGTGTGTTTCTGAGACTGTTTTCAAACTCAAAGTATTTGCTAAGGTGAGAAAATATTTCTTTAATTTAGAGAATAGTGTGCTTTAAGGAGAAAACTATGAATTATGTGGCGCAAATTGCTTGTAAATATGCTCCCACCTGTGCATGGAAAATTTAGATTTTGAATGTTTGTGTTACATAGCCATGTTAAAAGTGACCCAACCATGCAGGAAAGGCAATCAAAAAACGCTTTTATGTGTCTTAAGGACATTTTAAGTAATTTTCCCATGTGCAGTGTTTTGAAATTATAATTTGAAAATCGTTTTTGAGGTAAAGGAATTGTTTTTAAATTTATGACAAGGACATAATGGTGTATGCTTCTTTATAAGGCAATTGACTGTCCTTGACTTTTCTCTGTGGCGCAAATTGCTTGTAAATATGCTCCCACCTGTGCATGGCAAATTTAGATTTTGAATGTTTGTGTTACATAGCCATGTTAAAAGTGATACAAACATGCTGCAAAGGCAATCAAAAAACGCTTTTATGTGTCTTAAGGACATTTTAAGTAATTTTCCCATGTGCAGTGTTTTGAAATTATGATTTGAAAATCGTTTTTGAGGTAAAGGAATGTTGTTAAAATTTATGTGCGCCATATGCCCCCAAATTTCTTTTTCAGGGGTGCAGCAGGGTGTTATTGAGACACCCCTGCAGCTTTGGAAAAATTCCTAATTTGCGATGAGCAAATTGTTAATCGCAAATTGCACCTTCATTTATATGAGCCTCCTAGCCCATGGAAATGAATGGGTAATTTGCAATTAGCAATTTGCTCATCGCAAATTTGGAATGGTAAAGAATCGCTATTTATTCCTTAAAATTCGCTATTTTGGAAATGCAAAATAGTTATATGATACATATGGCGGTTGATGTCTAAGAAGATAAGAAGCTTAGGGATACATTTATGATGACTGGCGCAATGAAGTTGACATCACTTACTTCATTGGTAGAGCTTTACATGTATTATGTCCTCTGTATTCTTCATCAAGCGTAACTTTAATCTGCAATCCTGAGTAGGCCTCACCTTAAACAAACCTCTGGATAGGCCACATCTTATTGTCATCCTGAATTAATCATTTAAAATGCTAGGGACAGATTTATGATAGGTGTATGCCTCTTTTGCGCCACTTAGAAAACACTGTCCATGGGGAAATGACTTAAAATGTCCTTAAGACACATGAATGTGTTTTTTTAAAACGTTTGCAATTTTTTTTGGGTCACTTTTAACATGGTTATGTGACTCAAACAGTCAAAATCTAAATTCGCCATGCTCAGGTGGGAGCATATTTACAAGGAATGTGCTCCATGTGGAAAGGTCTTATAATGTAATATGGGAAAAATGACATCAGAGACACTGAAATGCCTTATAGAGAAGCATACACCATTATGTCCTTGTCATAAATTTGCAAACCATTACTTTTCCCCAAAAACGATTTTCAAATCATAATTTCAAAACACTGCACATATGGAAATGACTTAAAATGTCCTTAATTCAAAATTTGCTATTCCTTATTTTGCGATTGCACTGAAGGATTTGCAAATTTTACGATTCCTTAAATGCAATGTATCAAACAAAAAATATGTAAAAAATGATATTAAGGATTTGGAAACTTCCACCAACTTCTAGTTTGTGGTAATTTGCGAATTCTTTTCAAAAAGCATTTTTTTCCAAAAAACAAAAGGTGCCATATGACGCCCATACATGCCCTTAGGGCATGTAGGTGTGCCATATGCCCCCAAATTTATTTTTCAGAGGTGCAGCAGGGTGTTCTTGAGATACCCCTGCACGCTTGAAAAAATTCCTATTTTGTGATGAGCTAATTGCTAATCGCAAATTGCAACCTTCATTCCTATGAGCCTCCTAGCCCATGGAAATGAATGGGTAATTTGCAATTAGCAATTTGCTCATTGCAAATTAGGAATAGTAAAGAATTGCTATTTATTCTTTAAAATTTGCTATTTAGGAAATGCAAAATAGTTTGATGGTACATATGGTGGTTCATCTGTAACAAGATAAGAAGCTTAGGGATACATTTATGATGACTGGCGCAATAAAGTGGACATTACTTACTTCATTGGTAGGCGTTTACATGTATTATCTCCTCTGTATTCTTCATCAAGCGTAACTTTAATCTGCAATCCTGAGTAGGCCTCAACTTAAACAAACCTTTGGATAGGCCACACCTTATTGTCATCCTGGATTAATCATTTAAAATGGTAGGGACAGATTTATGATAGGTGTATGCCTCTTTTGTGCCACTGTGCGTCACTTTTATGATGCAACGGCGGTGCTAATTTGCAATTAGCAATTTGCTCATTGCAAATTATGAATGGTAAAGAATTGCTATTTATTCCTTAAAATTTGCTATTTAGGAAATGCAAAATAGTTTGATGGTACATATGGTGGTTCATCTGTAACAAGATAAGAAGCTTAGGGATACATTTATGATGACTGGCGCAATAAAGTGCACATTACTTACTTCATTGGTAGGCCTTTACATGTATTATCTCCTCTGTATTCTTCATCAAGCGTAACTTTAATCTGCAATCCTGAGTAGGCCTCACCTTAAACAAACCTCTGGATAGGCCACACTTTATCGTCATCCTGGATTAATCATTTAAAATGCTAGGGACAGATTTATGATAGGTGTATGCCTCTTTTGTGCCACTGTGCGTCACTTTTATGATGCAGCGGTGGTGCAAAAGATTTGCTATGAGGCGACAACATTACAAATTGATGCATTTAGGCAGATATGTCATGGTGTAAAAAAAACGTACCACATGAAACCGATGCAGCAGTGATGCAAAAGATGCACCATGTCGTAAGACAGGCCTCACTTGGGGCCATATGTATCAAGCTAATTAGCATTCGCAAAGATCAAAATTCTACGAATTTTGGCCTTTGCGAATGTTAATTAGACAAATGGTATGTATCAAACAAGTTTGATGCAAAATAAGGAGTAGCAAAATTTGCTATTCCTTATTTTGCAATTGCACTGAAGGATTTGCAAATTTTGTGACTACTTAAATGCAATGTATCAAACAAAAAATATGTAAAAAATGACATTAAGGATTTGGAAACTATTGTGGTAAATTGGTGGTAATTTGTGAATTCTTTTCAAAAAGCTTTTTTTTTAAAAAACAAAAGGTCCCATATGACGCCAACACATGCCCTTAGGGCATGTATGTGTGCCATATGCCCCCAAATTTCTTTTTCAGGGGTGCAGCAGGGTGTTCTTGAGACACCCCTGCACCCTTGGAAAAATTCCTAATTTGTGATGAGCAAATTGTTAATCGCAAATTGCACCTTCATTTATATGAGCCTCCTAGTCCATGGAAATGAATGGGTAACTTGCAATTAGCAATTTGCTCATCGCAAATTAGGAATGGTAAAGAATCGCTATTTATTCCTTAAAATTCGCTATTTAGGAAATGCAAAATATTTTGATGATACATATGGCAGTTCATCTCTAACAAGATAAGAAGCTTAGGGATAGATTTATGATGACTGGCGCATCACCAGGGATGTGCCAGTCATCTTGCGCCGCTGTTCCGCCACCCATGGTGTGCTGCATGTACAATGCGGCGCAGCATGGGGCAAAAACGGCACAGATGCTTGACGCATCTGTGCCGTTAAGGTGGCGCATTGCTGGAGTTGTATCGCAAGTGCGATGCAGCTCCAGCAAGGCTCAGGGGTGCACCATCTCCACAATGTTGCGTCAAGACCTATGCCTGCTTCAAGCAGGCGCAGGGTTTTGACGCAGGTTTCTCCTATCTGATTGTAAATGCGGCACACCATGGGTGGCAGAGCAGTGGTGCACGTTAACTGGTGCATGCCTGGGGTTGTGCCATTTAACATAAATCTGCCCCTTTACATTTAAGTATGTGCAGGGGACACAGAGTCGGTGAGGCTTATCCAAGGTTAAGAAGAGATGAGTCCTGTTCAGTGAAAAATTAGACATAGGCTTCACCTGCTCAGCATCGCTGGACATGGCTAAATAATAGCTGCAAAATGTTACTCTTGTTAAACAATTTTACTATTATAATCTGTGAGATTTGTCTCTTACTCTGCAACATCTCATTGTTGTTATCTTTCTTTAAAGATAAAGACAACCTCAACATGAGCGACAATCTGCAATCAGTTGATTTTGACCTCATCATAGAACTTGTAATTGAAACATCAGTGGATGTTGATCCCTTGGATGATTTAAATCCTGAGGATGAAGAAGAGCGTGATGAGGATGCAGATTTGTCCGAATTATATGATATAGGATGGGAAGCTGACCTGCTTGAGCCTTTGGAAATATAAACATTTATTTTTAAAATTTATAATTAATAAAAAGTAAAAAGGTAAACCGTTTAATTTAAAAATAAAGACACCTTCAAAAGCAGGTTATGTGTAGTGTCTTCAATAAAATATTAAAATATGCTCATAAAATTAGATCAGATTCACATATAAAATGGCATAGGTAACATAAATATAAATGTCATTTCTTTTCTGGTATTTCTGTATTGTAAATTTGCCAACGACTAAAAAATCTTCTAATTAAAATGTCAAGTAGTGTGTTAAGTTTTTGATCGTTGTTACTGATTTACTGTTTGGTAATAATGGTTAATAACATTATTTATTATATTTTTCCACAGATTCAACTGCAGATCATTTCAAGATTTCACCATGCCTACAATAGAAAGACAGATAAAGGCTGCAAAACGTCAAAGACAGCAGGTGAAAAAAAATACGCAGCAGTCCTCTAACAAAAAGATTTGTCAAGTCACGAAGAAAGCACCGGGTAAGAGCACAAAACAATTTATAAGAAATATGTGTAGTAAAAAAAATATTACTACAGAAAATGTTTCAGTCCATAAAACGAGAAGGAAATCAAATGGAAAGGAAAGGCCAATGAAAAATGTTACTGCTAGAGCAAGAGATAACTCTGTGCATGATAGTAGAAGGAAACAACAGTTTAGGGAGATTCGTAAACGAATGTTCCGGAACAGGATAATTGGCAATTTGTTAAAAAATATTAAGAAAGGTCAACAGAAACTGGTTTTTTATAAGACAAAAAAAAAAGTTGAGAAAGTTATTGATCAGGCATTTGAAATTAAACGTAAGTTATTTATTTTGATAATCAATAGAATTAGGAAGCTAAACAAGGCAATTTTTGATTTCAAAAGAAATAGTAGATGGAAGAGAATAGTTAATCGTAGTAATTTTTGTGAAGTTTTTTCTGGAGAATGGATGCATAGTTCAAGCTGTGAGGCATTTTTTAATGAGGAGAGTTATTTCCAGGATAATGATTTGGTGCATGCAGTTGACACCAGTGGTCGTGCTTATGAAGTGAAAGATGGTTGTCCAGTTGAAAAAGAAAAACTTGTGACAACAGAGGCAGAAGAGGTGTTAGGTAATGAGGTTTTAGGAAGACGTGCTAAGGGTCCTGTGTACACCTGGAAGTGTAGTAGTATTTGCAGTGTGCGACAGGATTCCATCAATTTGCTTTGTGATTTTGTACGGTCATTTAATAAGAAAAGTTTGAAGCAGAAAATGATGTTGTTGCAAGAATTAGATCCTTGCAGAGTAAGAGAAGTGACAGGTTTGCATGGACATTCACTGGCTTGTCTTTCCAGGAGAGTATGCCAGAGTGTTTTTCATCATTTCAGGATGCTAGCAGTGCATCATAACAAAGTGAGGAAATTAGTTAGAATGTTGTATTATGCTAAGAGTCCAGCAATTATGCTTAAACAATTATGCGCTGCTCTTTTGCATGGTTCTGAAATAGATGTGAAGAATATATGTGAAGAAATTGAGTTTTGTTACTTTGGAAGTAAAGAGGAGAATGTTGAAATTGAGCAAGAAGAAGAGGGTCATGTGGAAGATAGTGTACAGGTTTCCAGTACAGATAATTTCCAGAGGGAAATTGCGACGTTTGAGGTGAAATCAAGTGAGAGGCCTAATTTCACTTGTGTGTGTTGTCGACGCACTTATTATAAGAATCAGACTAAGTTAGTGGATTTATATGCAAAAAGTGAAAGGGAAAATAATAGTGAATGGAAGGATTTTGCAACATACTTGATGGTAGAAAATTGTTTTGATTTGGGATTGGATCAACGTGTGTGTACTTATTGTTCTTGCAAATTAAATCAAAACCAGATGCCTGCTAGAGCAGTTCATAATAATCTGGAATTGGTTGAGATTCCTTCTGAATTGAAGGATTTAAATACTTATGAATCTATTTTGATTCAAAGTATCCATCCCTTTCAGGCTATTGTAAGAATGGAGCCAAAGACAGGGAAATTGCCTCCATCAGATTTACATAGAGGATTAAAGGGAAGAGTTGTTTATTTGCCTCTAGATTTGAAGAAAAACATTAACACAATTGGAGTAGAAAAAGTGGAAGAGGAACCTCTGGTTATCTTAGTTAATGGGGTTCCGACAAAGAATAAGAAAATATGGCAAGATTTAGTAGATGTTAGGAAAGTTAAAAAGGCAACATTGTATTTGAAAAAAAATAATAAATACTATAAGAATGTATATGTTGCAGAAGAGGAAGTAAGTGAGGAAGAGGATAGCGATTTGTGTGCTGGTCAAATTGAGAAAGTAGAACCCTCTACTAGTGAAGAAATATATGAACATTATAGTGTTCATCCTTTGCATTCCAAGGAAGTCATGGGGAATGCTATTGAGTTGTTTCAAATGAAACAAGCCAAAGGGAGTCCCATTAGTGTTTGGGAGGAAAGTTTGGAAGCTCGGTGTTTCCCACAGCTTTTTCCAACAGGTCAGGGAGGAAGATATGATGAGCGACCTCATCAAATTCCTGCTTCTGAATACCGGACTTTGCGATTGTATGCAGGAGATGCTAGGTTTCGACAATGCATTCCTTATTTGTTTCATCTCCTGTTTGAAAGCGATCTGTCTGGACTGTCATATGCAGTGAACCACATCTTGAAAAGTGGTATACACATGCAAAACATCTCGGCAAGTGACTTTATGGATAAAGTCAATGTCCAAGATAGTATTTTGGATTCTCACCTGATTAATCTCATGGCGTGTCAGCGTGGTACTAATGAGTACTGGTACCGTCGTCATGGTGATTTAAAATGTATGCTGAGGAACTTAGGTACTCCCACATGGTTCCTCACTCTGAGCTGTGCCGAGTATGGCTGGGAAGACTTACTTGAATTTCTACGAGAGGCAAATGCTAACGTAGATAACATCGAATTCAAGACACCCGGAGAACTGTGCTCTTTGGATCCAGTCAATGTATGTAGGTACTTCAATCATAGATTTGAAGCTATGATGTCTTTCATCATGAATAAGAAGAATCCACCTCTTGGAGAGGTGTTGGATTTCTTCTGGAGAAAAGAGTACCAAGCAAGAGGTGCTCCTCATATACATATGTTGCTGTGGATCAAGGATGCACCTAAATTTGGAACGGATCCAGAAGACTCAGTGATGAGTTTCATCCAACAGTATTCTACGTGTGCTGTTCCAAACGCAAAGGAGAAGAAAAGCCTAAGAGAAAAAGTTCTGCGTTTCCAAAGCCATCGATGTGGAAAGTACTGCCGTCGTAAATTCCGAAACAAAGACAAGTTCTACACTAAATGTCGTTTCGGCTTTCCACGACCGGTGATTTCTAAAGGAAGAGTAAACAGTTTGATGTCTTCGCTGCGACACAATGTCATGAAGAAATCACCTAAAAACACTTACAATTTGAAGAGGAACGAAGAGTCCAAGTACATCAACGACTACAACCCGGTGATTTTGTCCATGTGGAATGCTAACATGGATATACAGTTTGTGGCTGATAACTGTATGGCTGTGGCTCGGTATGTGACGTCTAACATCACCAAAAAAGAGAAGACAGAATTGAAGGATATGTGGGAGGACATTTCCCATGAAAAGAGCCTCAGCAAGAAGTTGTACAGTTTCAGTCTGAAGATGTTGTCGCATCGAGAAATCGGAGCGTACGAATGTTCTGACCGGTTGTCTTCAGCAAGTCTCTATGCCAAGTCCAGGAGTATCGTTTGGGCGAGTCTTGGTCTTGCTGCAACGCGTAATCGAGTTCTCAAACCTGTGCGGGAAATTGAGTATTTGGCGGAAAAGGAGCCAAACAGTACCGACATTTTGAAGACAAACATGTTGGATACATATTATCCAAATCGAAGCAGTCACCTCGAGAATGTTTGTCTGTATGAGGTTCTGCAAAATTACATATTCAAGAGGAACATCAAAGAAGATACTGAGAAAGGAGTGTATGCTGTAATAGGAAGTGAGGGATGTCTAGTCAAGCAAAGAAAATGCCACTTGGTAAACCATCGAAAATTGAGTGGCGAATCTCCTGAAAAAAAGGAGTTTTTCTATTTAGCACTTTTGCAACTTTTCAAGCCTTGGCGTGCAGAAGAGGAACTGCTTGGAGATTTCCTCTGTTACGAAGACTCTTTCAATGCCGCCAAGGAGACCATAGAATGTCCTGCTTTTCCCAAATATGTAGAAATGTTGAATGCGGAAATTGAGCAGGAAGCAACAATTGCAGCCGAGATTGCCAGAGACAGTTCTCAGGACAGTCAGAGTTCTGCTTCATTGAGTCAGGATCCACTAGGAGGACCTGTTATCGAAAATGAAGCTGCCACTGCTATGAATGAAGTGGAAAGAGCCATGGCACATGCTCAGGAGGATGCGGTTAACTTAGAAGAGTTGGAAAGACAACTCAACGTTGAGCAGAGGAAAATATATGACAAAGTTACCATGCAAATTGATCATGGATTAAGTCATGATAAGAAAGAGTGCTCATGTACGTCGTTGAAGCCTGTCCGACTGTACGTGAGTGGAGAAGCGGGAACTGGAAAAAGTTTCCTCATTAAAGCAATATCATGCTATTTGCAGGAAAGGACAGAGTCATCGCTGTCTTGTGTTGTCACTGCTCCAACTGGACTGGCAGCACATAATATTAAAGGGATTACTTTACATCGTTTACTGATGCTGCCAGTGGAGCATGACAACAAATTACAATATCACAAGCTATCTGGAGATGCTTGTTTTGAAGTTTCAAGAATCTTGAGGAAAATGAAACTTCTTATCATTGACGAAGTAAGCATGGTTTCCAATGTCATGCTTGCCTTTGTGCATTTGAGGATGCAAGAAGTTCTCAAAACAGAGTATGATGTGTTATTTGGTGGCAAACACATCATTGTTTTCGGAGATCTTTTGCAGCTGACACCAGTGAAAGGGCAACCTGTGTTCAAAATGCTCACGCATGAAGATACCAGGAAGTGCCTAGGCAGCATTGGCAACGTCAATATATGGTTAAACTTCAATTATGCTGAACTGCATGAAAATATGCGTCAGGCGAAGGATGAAGTTTACAAGACTATTCTACAAGATGTTAGAATTGGAAAAGGGACCGAGCATGGGAAAGAAGCTTTACATGCACGATTACTGTCAAATTTATATCCAGAACAAGATGTTGTGCCTGAGAATATTTTTCAGAAAATTACTGAGAAGAAATCTGGAATATGTTTGATGCCAACTCTTGCAGAATGTGCCAAATTTAACAACAAAATGTTGCATTTAGAAAAGCAAGAGATTGTGAAACTGGAAGCTATTGATAGAGTAGAGCATATGGGATCAACAATTATTTTGTCTGAGAATCTGAAAACAAAATTGGATTCATTAGAGAAGAGTATATCTAAAACTGCAGGTTTTGAAAAGACTCTGAATGTGTGCTTGAACTGCCGTATAATTTTAAGAAGGAATTTACATGTTGAAAGAGGTCTGGTAAATGGATCAATGGGTAATGTTGTTGATTTTGTGAAATACAGAAATAGAGATGGAATTGAATTTTTAAAAATTAAATTTGATGGCATTGAGGAAGTACAGCTAATTGGTCGTTGTTCTGCTAGATTTTTGCTTGTAAAAGACTTATATGTTCGCCGTAAGCAGTTTCCTGTTTGCTTGGCATATGCGGTGACAATCCATAAATCGCAAGGTTTAAGTGTAGACAGTGCATTGGTGAATATTGGCAGTTCTGTGTTCAAGGAGGGTATGGCATATGTGGCATTGTCACGAGTTAGAACTTTATCGGGATTGTACTTGATTGAGTGTGATGTCACAAACATTTGTGCGGATCTAGATTGTGTTAAGGAATACAATAGGTTAAAAAGAGAGTATGCGCCACATTTGCCTCAGTATCCTTTGTTTGAGAAACGTGTGGTAGGCCGGAAACGAAGAAATGAGAACAATACTGGGGAGGTTGTAGCAAAAAGACAAAAAGTCAATGAACCTAAAATTACAAGCAGAAACAAAAAGGATTCTGTTGAAGATGTTGTTGGTTTTCAGTTTGAAAACAGTTCTGGTGTCAACTGCTATGCTAATGTAGTGGTTAATGTTTTGTTTTCTCTAGAAAATGTAAAAGAAGAGATTGTGGTCAATTCTGATCAAAGATTTTGCAGTTTGTTAAATTCTGTGTTAGAGAAATGTAGCACTGATAGAAGAAACATAGAAAGTGTGTCTGAAATTCGAAATCTGTTAGACAGATGTTCAGGCCAAACACAATTCTCTCAAAATATTCAGCAAGATTGTCAGGAGTTTTTAATGTACATGCTTGATGTATTACATGCTGAAGGTGTAGATGTAGATCAGCTGTTTGGGCTTTCTTATCAATGGCAGCATGACTGCGAGAACTGTATGGTATCAAGTACTACTAGTGTAGACTCAGAAAGATTTATATATTTAACTTTGCCAGACAGTAAATCAGTCTCCTTTAATAAGCTAGTAAAAGCAGCTGATCACAACATGGAGTGTAGCCAATGTAAATCTGAAATGATGTCCACATTATTTATACGAACATATGGCCAGTACGTCATTTTAATGTTCCAACGATGTAGGCCTGATGGAACAAAATTGACAACTTTAATTAAAAATTTTGTAGCTTCGCAGTTGTCAATATCAGGAAGGACTTTTGTAACTGCAGCAATTATATATCATGACGGCCCTTCAATAACATCAGGACATTACACAGCTTATTTAAAGTCTAGAAATGGCTGGTCATTCTGCAATGATTCTGTTTTAATTTTCAAAAAAAATTGCCGTATGACCTTAAAAACTCTTACCTGGTGTTTTTAAAACCAAAATTTTAGGGAAATAATCTCGGGATGTGCTCTGTGGAATTTCAAGAAGTTCTAATGGCTCCTACACAATTTGGCCTTGAGGATAAGTGTAGTTCAGAGACATAACTTCTAACCATAGGACTGGACGTCATGGAGAAATATGTGCACTTTGAATGAGTTCAGAAAAACTGTTTCTTTTTATAAGCAAATTGAAGCAGCCAATCAAAACATGGAGTAGAGGGAATGTAAGTCTGCAATGCTGTCTACTGTTTTACATTGCTTTGTGATTAAAAGTGATGTAGAGAATTAAATAATTGTAGTAGTCATAGAGGTAGTGTAAGTCTGCTTCATAGTAAGCAGTATCAGTGTCATAGGAAATGTAGAACATGACTGAGCAAGAAGGGGAAGATATTACTATTCCAGGATTGTGAAAATGATCTTCAACATTTTAATTCTGAAAGTTGCGGAAATTCCAAATGACGGGATTGGCTTACAAGAAATCCAAGAGTTATAAATGGCTCTGACCAGATTTGGCCTTGAGGAAACTTGTGGTAGAGAGCAAGAAGTCATTTATTCGATGTAACGTGTTTTTAAAAACGATGGAGATTTTCTTTCAGAAAGTGGCGGGCTGAAAGTAATAACAGCACAAAAGAGTGTAAGCTGTTCATAGGACATCCTTGGACGTCATGGAAAGTAAGTTAACTTTAAGGAGTTCTGAATTCTGATTTCTGATGTTGTATGGGTTTTTTAAACACAATCATTTTGATTGTGTTTTTTTTTCCCCGCTGTTATATGATGAATACCTTTAAGTCACTGTTTTTAGTGAATTTTGATACATTCTGAGAACAGCAAAAATAAACCATTTAACATGTATAATTAATTCTGTACTGTTTCCATTTATGATGTACATGTAGAACTGTGTAGGAGGCATGGAGAAGGTGAGGCTTCTGTAAGTGTCAAAGGTGTTGCATACAGTGCTGCACTTCTGCGTATTCTTTCATATGCTAGACTACATCTGCACAATGAGATACCTAAGCAAAGGAAACGCAAGTGATGTGATTGAGAAATGAGCAAAATAAATTGCACGTATTTCAATTACATCACCTGTGTTTCCTATCATTACGAATCACATTGTGCAGATCAAGTTTAGGTCTGTCCAGGGAAACATAGGAGGTTTGTACTTTGTTGAAGAGTGCAGTGGACATGACTCACTTCATTGGTAGACTTTCACAGATATTATCTCCTCTGTACACTTCAACAAGTGTAAATCTCATCTTGAACTCTGAGTAGGCCTCACCTCAAACAAACCTCTGGATAGGAGACATGTTATTGGCATCCTGAAGCGACACTTTTCTGAAACAAGAGCAATGCAAAAGATGCACCATGTTTTAAGATAGGCCTCACTTCATCTGCATCAAGATACTGTTAGTTTAAAATGTATATCTTTAGGACTGTGTAGGGGGCCTGGAGAAGCAGAAGCTTCTGTCAGTGTCAAAGTTGTTGAAAAACTATTTGTCCTTCAATCTTTTCCCTTGTCTTTTGTAATTTTTAAATACATGTTTTAATATTTTTCAAATGTTGGTTCTCTCTTTCACAGATTGAAAGTATAAAAACAAAAAGTGAGTAATTTAACGGCAATTATAAGGTAAATATTTTGTACTCTTTTCGTTACATTTCTATCACATTCACCTACTATTAGTTCCACTGCTTCACTTCTTTAACCCTCAGTTTCCTGCCTTTGCTACTTTCCTCATTCCTTTCTCTATTACCTACTTACTCAACTCCTTCCACTCTTTTTCTCAGTCCCTCTCTTCTCATAGTTCCTCAGTCTTGTTCACTCACTCCGTCTCTATTACTCTTAGTGTCTGTGAATTACTTTCCCACCTTTTTTTTTGGACCGCTTCCCGGGAAGTGGCCCGGTTCGCAAACCAGCAGCGTTACGGGAGTCCACCATTTTGTGTTTCGGTCGAATCAAGATACAAGATGGAGGGCAAATAATGTTCAGAATGGGTAGAAGGGGGCACGGTAGATGTATCTTGACCCCCTTGGTTTTCTGAGGGTGGCTGAGGAGGACCATAGTTCTTCACTCTTGTTCACTCTCTCTGTTTCTATTAATGTCACTGTTTCTGACTGATCAAAATTTTTTTTTTAAAAAGAACAGTAACTATAAGGGAAGGAAACAGACAGTTATGTTAAAAGAAAGACAGCTATAGGGAGTAAACTAAGGATACTGTTACCCGCAATCCACTGCTGATGATGTTACTGACCATGTCATGAATGATGTAATATGTGACATCATCAGCAGTGGATTGTGGGTAACAGTATCTCTTGTTTACTCCCTAGAGCTGTCTTTCTTTTCACATAACTGTCTGTTTCCTTCCCTTATACTTACTGTTCTTTTTTTTTAAAAATAATTTTTTTGGTTAGCTTCCGGTTCGCGTACCGGGTAGCGCTCCGGGGAGCGAACTAAGAGAAACAGAGGTTGGCAGAGTTCCAAATATTCTACCAATTTTTTTATAACGGGGAGGTAGTTCTGAAAAGAACTTTTTTTTTAATGTTTTTGTTGTTTTATATTTTTTTTAGTATTTTTTGAACATTTTTTTACTTTTTTTGTATTTTCTGAACGTTTTTATATTTTTTTGGGGTTTTTTTGGGGGGGGGAAACAAAAACGATCCATTGTAAAGGGCTCAACAGGAGCAACAAAAAAAAAAGAATTTATTTTTTGGGGCGTTTCGGACAAACATTAACATGATTCTGAATAGCTCTCATAATCAAAATGATGCTACTTTCCCTGTAGCAAATGAAATCGCCGCAGTGCACGCACACTTGCTTCACGTGCCCAAACAACATTTGAATGTTTGGGATCATCTCCCTCGCCTCTGGTCCCGACACCTCTGGAACAACCGATCTTCTTGCCATCGGAAGGGGATTTTGTTGCTCATCACGTAGCTGGGCAGCACTATAATTATTAGGATGCCACCTACTCATATGCCGATGCATAGTGTGATTGCCGTAACTGTATTTTTTTTCAGTTCCCCTTGACAGTCTATCACCGCATATACGGCAAAACACGTAGCGTGCATTTACTTTTTTTTGCCCCTCAGGAAATTTATAGAATTGCCAAATGTAGTTCTCTTTTCGATTATACCTCCTGGGCTCCTCTGGCAAAAACCTTGGCTCTTCCTCCTCTTCCTCCTCTTCCTGTTCTTCCTCTTCTTGTTGTAAAATTAGTTCAGCAGGTGGTCCTCTCTTCTTTGGATTTGGTGGAGGTGGTGGGTTAGAACCAGCTGAAGCTACTAATGAAGCCATGTCACAATGTAAATAAAGGGTCTTTCTCTCACCAAGATGAAAGTCAGAGTGAGGAAAGAAGGAGGGGTTTTCATCATTTGGGAAAAGCAAAAGTTCTAAACCAATGAAAAGTGTTCATTTTAGATCACATGACCTAGTATTACATCATTAGGAAACCAAAAGTGAAATGAACCAATGAAAAGTGTTATTACCGAGTCACATGACCTGCTGTGTTTACGTTACGCGGTCGGCGCCGCGCCGCGGATCGCTTCCGGTTCGCGTACCGCTGCGCTTCCGGGTACGCTAACGTAGCACGTCATATGACGTATCACGCGAGAACGCGAAACGTCATGCTGACGCGACGCGTCACGATGTTGTTTTCTAACGCGACAGTTGCGCAAACGGAACGTTTACCGGTTCGCGGACCGGGTCGCGGCTCCGAATTGAGCTAACGGGAAGCTAACCGGTTCGCGTACCGGGAGCGAAACAATAAAAATAATTTAAAAAAAATTGTATTAAAAACATGTAAAAAATATTTTTCGATTTAAAGAAGAATACATTGTAAAGGTTTTGATATTTGCTATTAAAAAACCATTGAAATTCACTGAAAAAACCATAGGTTATAGACCATATATAGTTAGGAATTAGCATTTACAAAACCTTGAAAATTCACTGAAAAAACCATAGGTTATAGACCATATATAGTTAGGGATTAGCATTTACAAAACCTTATTTTACTCACACAAAACCATTGAAATTCCATATATAGTTAGTTGTACTAACTATATATCGCGCACCCGCAATCCACTGCTGATCATGTCACATATTACATCATTCATGACATGGTCAGTGACATCACTGATGACATCACTGATGACATCTCAAATGACATCACTGATGACATCACTGATGACATCTCAATGACATGACTGATGACATCACTGATGACATCTCATTTGACATTACTGATGACATCACTGATGACATCATTCATGTGATAATACGATGAACTTCTTCAGACTCTAAAATAACCTTAGATACACTCAGTGTAAACAGACACTCACAGACTGTCACTCATCCATGGAGTTACTCACACACCTACTCAGTCATGCAAAGAATCAATTACACCTCCATTTCCTCAACTATACAGTTATACATACCTTACTTATTCAAACATATACTAACACATATTTACTCTCTTTTACAATCCCTGATACAAGTTCACAATGATCAATACAGCCACTCACACATTCACGGGCTCTTATGCACAGTTATTTATATATGTCAACTCTCACATGTACTGTGTTTTACATATGTTCTTACTTTGACATGTAGCACTCAGATATCCATTCACTCACCAATGCACTCAGTCAACCGCCCATACACCTGTTTCCACATGCACTTTTGAATCCATATATCTAGTGAATCAACTGCTTACACATCTATGCACAGAGTCACACACCTCCCAGCCACCCACACACACACTCAGTCTCCCATACAAATACTTGGGCAACCAATCAATAACCCATATACTTACTCATATAGCTACTGATCAACACATGCAGCAGTTTACAGAACAACAGACATAATGATGCACAAATTAAGACAGTTTACTCACTAACCCATGCACTCAGTGACACACATTTAATCACTCACTCATACAGTCAGTCACACACCTACTAAATCCTTCATCCAAACACTTATACATCCACTCATTCTTCAATATGTAAGACATTTGAGATGTCATCAGTGATGTCATTTGAGATGTCATCAGTGATGTCATCAGTCATGTCATTGAGATGTCATCAGTGATGTCATCAGTGATGTCATTTGAGATGTCATCAGTGATGTCATCAGTGATGTCACTGACCATGTCATGAATGATGTAATATGTGACATGATCAGCAGTGGATTGCGGGTGCGCGATATATAGTTAGTACAACTAACTATATATGGAATTTCAATGGTTTTGTGTGAGTAAAATAAGGTTTTGTAAATGCTAATCCCTAACTATATATGGTCTATAACCTATGGTTTTTTCAGTGAATTTTCAAGGTTTTGTAAATGCTAATTCCTAACTATATATGGTCTATAACCTATGGTTTTTTCAGTGAATATATATATATATATATATATATTACCTACTGGCGGTCGCCAGTAGGTATATATAGTTAGGATTTTTTCCCTATGGGATTTTTGAAAATTCTATGTCTAATAACTTTTGCGTTTGTGGACGGAATTGGCTGACATTTTCTGGAAAATGGAACATTTTGTTTCGGAGCAGCCCTTGAAAATTTGGGGGGGTTTCGTCAAGGGGGGGCCCAGAAAAAAGGGGGGTCCCAAAACGTGTTTTTAACATTGAGTTTTCCATAGGGCGGTTGGCCTCACTTTTAGGCCGAACGGCTGAATGGATTTGCATGAAACTTGGCAAAATTGTAGGGACTGGTAGCCCGATGTGCCTTTTGTAGGTCTCAATATATGTGCTCCAGTGGATTTTGAGAAATTAACGTTTAAAAAAAGATATATATCTGTAAGCGCGCTCCAGGCAGCGCTCCGGTCCGCGGACCTTAAGCGTACCGGAACTTCGCGTAGCGAAGCTGATTGGCTCTCCGGTGTCTGTCAACATTCTAAACAGTCCGGAGCGGCCGCCATCTTGTCTCTCGGTAGGATTGAGAGACAAGAGGAGGCCAAAACAAAGGGGGAAATAACCATAAGGGGGCATAGTAGATCCTCCCTGACCCCCTAGGTTTAATGTGGAGGCTTTAAAAGGGCCCCGCGGGGCAAAAAAAAAATAATTTATTTTTGTTTTTTTGCGTGGGTAGCGCCCGGTCCGCGAACCGGGAAGCGTTCTAGGCAGCGTACTACAATGAAAAATGAATGACAGACTTTTCAAATGCTGTATGTTAATTGATTGTTGGTTTTGTTGATTATTTTTTATTTTCTTTATTTTTTAAGCATTTTTTTTTATTGTGATTGTGTTTCATAATTTATTAAACTTTCTAACATTTCATTGTCAGAAATTTCATAATTATCATTGAATATACATTGTAGTCTCTGAGGGTGTAAAATGTCCTCATTTTCAAGGAGGTTATCTACTGCTTGTACACATTGCAGTAGTTCTTTGTCTAAAGTTTCATCGAAAAATTCAATATCATTTTCATCAATGATTTCTTGGCTGCTCTCTTGCAGGACAATTTGAAATTCAACTTTCTGTTCGCCTTCCATTTTGCCTGAAATTTAGATTAAAAAAATATATATTAGTAGAGATAGGGCACTGTTGGGATTAATTTTAGATAGGCAGTTTTTATCAGTGAATTTATCTTTGGGCAGTGTATAGTATCAGAGTGGAAGTAGGAATATAAAAAAGTGTATGTGATTTAACGTAAGTAAATTCATAATTATACAAGAGAAGCCTAACTCCATCCATAACTATAACAGAGAAGTCTATCTAAATCTATAACTACTACAGAGGGATAGTATATAACTATCAGAAAAAGTTTACCATATTAACTTATAGTGCACAATATACTTCAGTTTTAAAAATAAAAACTTACCTTTAGAAAGAAGTTGAAGGAATTAGTGAAAATCCTATTGAAATGTACACCAAGAAGTAGTAGTCAAAATAGCTGTGTTTTCTTCTCTTCCTTTATATATATTCAGGTATATAACCAATGAAATGTCAGGTAAAAAAAGTAGAAAATGAAAGTAACATATTAATTGGTTGTCAATTCCAACACTTCAGATGTGTTTTGTGAAGTAATTTACCTCACGGTATTTAGAGAGGTCTACAGGCTAAATGGCTAAATGGAATTCCAATCAAATTTGTGAAAATGGTAGGGATTGGTATGTAGTATGAGCTAATCTATATTTGGTGAAATTGTCTCCAGTGGCTTTTCTGTGAACTACTTTCCCACCTTTTTTGATGGTGCGCTTCCCAGGGAGCGACCCGGTACGCGAACCGTTGAGCGCCCCGGTTCGCGAACCTTAAGCGTTACGGGAGTCCACCATTTTGTGTTTCGGTCGAATAAAGATACAAAATGGAGGGCAAATAATGTTCAGAATGGGTAGAAGGGGGCACGGTAGACTTATCTTGTCCCCCTAGGTTTTGTGAGGGTGGCTGAGGAGGCTTATATGTGCGGAAAAAAAACATTTTTTTTTTAAATTTCGCGAGGTTAGCTCCCGGTTCGCGTACCGGGTAGCGTCCCAGGGAGCGTACTTTGTTGAAAATTAGTGAAAAAAGTTAGAGGAAAAATAACAATTGTGAGTGATCAGATGTAGGGTAGCTCTGAGAAGAGCTTTTGGGTTTATGGTACATTTAGGTACTTATAAGTAGGTACCAATGCACATTCTTAAATTCAGAGTGAAAATTCTGTTGCCCTCATCTGAGAAGTGAACTCCATCTCCTCTGTAGATATCTTGCATGTAGTAACGCAAGTTATTGTTGTACAGGGAGCCCATTCCATGGTCTCTCATGTAAGCTGAAACAGATTTGTTTACATGCTTCCTCGACTTCTCAATTTGTGGACAAAATTGGTTTGACCACCTCCATTTCTGTCTTTGGCATATATTTGAATATACCAAGGCAGTCTGAGGAAAAAGTGCCATTAATTGCTCAAAGGTGTCCTTTAAAAGCATTTCCAGACCTACACCAGTCAAAGTGCCCAAGTCATTACCTCCACAGTGCACAATTAACAGGTCAGGTTTGGGCAAATGCATAAAGGTTTTCACCAATGGTATCAATTGGTGACATTTTAATCCTCTGTGGCCAAACCACTTAATTTCCACATCTTGTAAATTGAGGTTAGGTAAATTCCTGTTTTCAGCGTACCTTTGAGCCCAGTGAATATAACTATGTCCAACAATCCAGACAGAAAACATGGTGAGAGAAGGTTCTCCTGCAGTCAGATGAAGTGTGGCAATGAAATGGCAGTTGAAAAAATGAGAGTTTAAAATGAAAAAAACTGTGGAGTTTCTGTGTTCATGAAGCAGTAACAGTGATTGGTGGATTTTGATTGCTGAAAACAGAAAGTTAGGGTGCACGGATGAGTTATTTGAAAGATGTATTTTGAATGGTCAATAAAAAATCATTAAATGAAAGAATGCACTGGATATGCAGGTGCACTGAGAGTTCAGAGTTCAATTGCAACATTGTTGTGTGAACTTGCAAACACCAGAAGTCTTCCAAGAGGTGGTTGCCATGCAGAAAAGGCAGAAAGGGCAGAGGGGGGAAGGGTTTTCATTTGAAAAAAAGTGAGGGAAGAGTTTTGATTGGGTGACATGAGAGATATGTGTGAAGAATTACAGCATTTCTGTGCTTTTGATAGCTGCAGACTCTGGAGTGCATACCTTTTGCTCTGCTGAAGACAAATTGGTGTGTTTCTGAGACTGTTTTCAAACTCAAAGTATTTGCTAAGGTGAGAAACTATTTCTTTAATTTAGATAGAGAATAGTGTGCTTTAAGGAGAAAATTATGAATTATGTGGCGCAAATTGCTTGTAAATATGCTCCCACCTGTGCATGGAAAATTTAGATTTTGAATGTTTGTGTTACATAGCCATGTTAAAAGTGATACAAACATGCTGCAAAGGCAATTAAAAAACGCTTTTATGTGTCTTAAGGACATTTTAAGTAATTTTCCCATGTGCAGTGTTTTGAAATTATGATTTGAAAATCGTTTTTGGGGAAAAGGAATTGTTTTTAAATTTATGACAAGGACATAATGGTGTATGCTTCTTTATAAGGCAATTGACTGTCCCTGATGTTATTTTTCCCATTTTAATGTAAGACCTTTCTCTGTGGCGCAAATTGCTTGTAAATATGCTCCCACCTGTGCATGGCAAATTTAGATTTTAAATGTTTGTGTTACATAGCCATGTTAAAAGTGACACAACCATGCTGGAAAGGCAATAAAAAAACACTTTCATGTGTCTTAAGGACATTTTAAGTAATTTCCCTGTGGGCAGTGTTTTCAAATTATGAATTGAAAATCGTTTTTGAGGTAAAGGAATGTTGTTAAAATTTATGTGCGCCATATGCCCCCAAATTTCTTTTTCAGGGGTGCAGCAGGGTGTTATTGAGACACCCCTGCACCTTTGGAAAAATTCCTAATTTGCGATGAGCTAATTGCTAATCGCAAATTGCACCTTCTTTCATATGGGCATCCTGGCGCATGGAAATGAATGGGTAATTTGCAATTAGCAATTTGCTCATCGCAAATTTGGAATGGTAAAGAATCGCTATTTATTCCTTAAAATTCGCTATTTTGGAAAGGCAAAATAGTTATATGATACATATGGCGGTTGATGTCTAACAAGATAAGAAGCTTAGGGATACATTTATGATGACTGGCGCAATGAAGTGGACATCACTTACTTCATTGGTAGAGCTTTACATGTATTATGTCCTCTGTATTCTTCATCAAGCGTAACTTTAATCTGCAATCCTGAGTAGGCCTCACCTTAAACAAACCTCTGGATAGGCCACATCTTATCGTCATCCTGAATTAATCATTTAAAATGCTAGGGACAGATTTATGATAGGTGTATGCCTCTTTTGCGCCACTTACAAAACACTGTCCATGGGGAAATGACTTAAAATGTCCTTAAGACACATGAATGTGTTTTTTTAAAGCGTTTGCAATTTTTTTGGGTCACTTTTAACATGGCTATGTGACTCAAACAGTCAAAATCTAAATTCACCATGCACAGGTGGGAGCATATTTACAAGGAATGTGCTCCATGGGGAAAGGTCTTATAATGTAATATGGGAAAAATGACATCAGAGACACTGAAATGCCTTATAGAGAAGCATACACCATTATGTCCTTGTCATAAATTTGCAAACCATTACTTTTCCCCAAAAACGATTTTCAAATCATAATTTGAAAACACTGCACATGTGGAAATGACTTAAAATGTCCTTAATTCAAAATTTGCTATTCCTTATTTTGCGATTGCACTGAAGGATTTGCAAATTTTGCGATTCCTTAAATGCAATGTATCAAACAAAAAATATGTAAAAATGACATTAAGGATTTGGAAACTACCACCAACTTCTAGTTTGTGGTAATTTGCGAATTCTTTTCAAAAAGCATTTTTTTCCAAAAAACAAAAGGTGCCATATGACGCCAATACATGTCCTTAGGGCATGTATGTGTGCCATATGCCCCCAATTTTCTTTTTCAGGGGTGCAGCAGGGTGTTCTTGAGATACCCCTGCACCCTTGAAAAAATTCCTATTTTGTGATGAGGTAATTGCTAATCGCAAATTGCAACCTTCATTCCTATGAGCCTCCTAGCCCATGGAAATGAATGGGTAATTTGCAATTAGCAATTTGCTCATTGCAAATTAGGAATGGTAAAGAATTGCTATTTATTCCTTAAAATTCGCTATTTAGGAAATGCAAAATAGTTTGATGGTACATATGGTGGTTCATCTGTAACAAGATAAGAAGCTTAGGGATACATTTATGATGACTGGCAAAATAAAGTGCAAATCACTTACTTCATTGGTAGGCCTTTACATGTATTATCTCTTCTGTATTCTTCATCAAGCGTAACTTTAATCTGCAATCCTGAGTAGGCCTCAACTTAAACAAACCTCTGGATAGGCCACACCTTATCGTCATCCTGGATTAATCATTTAAAATGCTAGGGACAGATTTATGATAGGTGTATGCCTCTTTTGCGCCACTGTGCGTCACTTTTATGATGCAGCGGCGGTGCAAAAGATTTGCTATGAGGCGACAAAATTACAAATTGATGCATTTAGGCAGATATGTCATGGTGTAAAAAAAACGTACCACATGAAACCGATGCAGCAGTGATGCAAAAGATGCACCATGTTGCAAGACAGGCCTCACTTGGGGCCATATGTATCAAGCTAATTAGCATTTGCAAAGATCAAAATTCTGCGAATTTCGGCCTTTGCGAATGCTAATTAGACAAATGGTATGTATCAAACAAGTTTGATGCAAAATAAGGAATAGCAAAATTTGCTATTCCTTATTTTGCGATTGCACTGAAGGATTTGCAAATTTTGCGATTACTTAAATGCAATGTATCAAACAAAAAATATGTAAAAAAATGACATTAAGGATTTGGAAACTACCACCAACTTCTAGTTGGTGGTAATTTGTGAATTCTTTTCAAAAAGCTTTTTTTCCAAAAAACAAAAGGTGCCATATGACGCCCATACATGCCCTTAGGGCATGTATGTGCGCCATATGCCCCCACATTTCTTTTTCAGGGGGTGCAGCAGGGTGTTCTTGAGACACCCCTGCACCCTTGGAAAAATTCCTATTTTGTGATGAGCTAATTGCTAATCGCAAATTGCACCTTCATTCCTATGAGCCTCCTAGCCCATGGAAATGAATGGGTAATTTGCAATTATCAAATTGCTCATTGCAAATTAGGAATGGTAAAGAATTGCTATTTATTCCTTAAAATTCGCTATTTAGGAAATGCAAAATAGTTTGATGGTACATATGGTGGTTCATCTGTAACAAGATAAGAAGCTTAGGGATACATTTATGATGACTGGCGAAATAAAGTGCAAATCACTTACTTCATTGGTAGGCCTTTACATGTATTATGTCCTCTGTATTCTTCATCAAGCGTAACTTTAATCTGCAATCCTGAGTAGGCCTCACCTTAAACAAACCTCTGGATAGGCCACATCTTATCGTCATCCTGAATTAATCATTTAAAATGCTAGGGACAGATTTATGATAGGTGTATGCCTCTTTTGCGCCACTTACAAAACACTGTCCATGGGGAAATGACTTAAAATGTCCTTAAGACACATGAATGTGTTTTTTTAAAGCGTTTGCAATTTTTTTGGGTCACTTTTAACATGGCTATGTGACTCAAACAGTCAAAATCTAAATTCACCATGCACAGGTGGGAGCATATTTACAAGGAATGTGCTCCATGGGGAAAGGTCTTATAATGTAATATGGGAAAAATGACATCAGAGACACTGAAATGCCTTATAGAGAAGCATACACCATTATGTCCTTGTCATAAAGTTGCAAACCATTACTTTTCCCCAAAAACGATTTTCAAATCATAATTTGAAAACACTGCACATGTGGAAATGACTTAAAATGTCCTTAATTCAAAATTTGCTATTCCTTATTTTGCGATTGCACTGAAGGATTTGCAAATTTTGCGATTCCTTAAATGCAATGTATCAAACAAAAAATATGTAAAAAATGACATTAAGGATTTGGAAACTACCACCAACTTCTAGTTTGTGGTAATTTGCGAATTCTTTTCAAAAAGCATTTTTTTCCAAAAAACAAAAGGTGCCATATGACGCCAATACATGTCCTTAGGGCATGTATGTGTGCCATATGCCCCCAATTTTCTTTTTCAGGGGTGCAGCAAGGTGTTCTTGAGATACCCCTGCACCCTTGAAAAAATTCCTATTTTGTGATGAGGTAATTGCTAATCGCAAATTGCAACCTTCATTCCTATGAGCCTCCTAGCCCATGGAAATGAATGGGTAATTTGCAATTAGGAATTTGCTCATTGCAAATTAGGAATGGTAAAGAATTGCTATTTATTCCTTAAAATTCGCTATTTAGGAAATGCAAAATAGTTTGATGGTACATATGGTGGTTCATCTGTAACAAGATAAGAAGCTTAGGGATACATTTATGATGACTGGCAAAATAAAGTGCAAATCACTTACTTCATTGGTAGGCCTTTACATGTATTATCTCTTCTGTATTCTTCATCAAGCGTAACTTTAATCTGCAATCCTGAGTAGGCCTCACCTTAAACAAACCTCTGGATAGGCCACACCTTATCGTCATCCTGGATTAATCATTTAAAATGCTAGGGACAGATTTATGATAGGTGTATGCCTCTTTTGCGCCACTGTGCGTCACTTTTATGATGCAGCGGCGGTGCAAAAGATTTGCTATGAGGCGACAAAATTACAAATTGATGCATTTAGGCAGATATGTCATGGTGTAAAAAAAACGTACCACATGAAACCGATGCAGCAGTGATGCAAAAGATGCACCATGTTGCAAGACAGGCCTCACTTGGGGCCATATGTATCAAGCTAATTAGCATTCGCAAAGATCAAAATTCTGCGAATTTCGGCCTTTGCGAATGCTAATTAGACAAATGGTATGTATCAAACAAGTTTGATGCAAAATAAGGAATAGCAAAATTTGCTATTCCTTATTTTGCGATTGCACTGAAGGATTTGCAAATTTTGCGATTACTTAAATGCAATGTATCAAACAAAAAATATGTAAAAAAATGACATTAAGGATTTGGAAACTACCACCAACTTCTAGTTGGTGGTAATTTGTGAATTCTTTTCAAAAAGCTTTTTTTCCAAAAAACAAAAGGTGCCATATGACGCCCATACATGCCCTTAGGGCATGTATGTGCGCCATATGCCCCCAAATTTCTTTTTCAGGGGGTGCAGCAGGGTGTTCTTGAGACACCCCTGCACCCTTGGAAAAATTCCTATTTTGTGATGAGCTAATTGCTAATCGCAAATTGCACCTTCATTCCTATGAGCCTCCTAGCCCATGGAAATGAATGGGTAATTTGCAATTAGCAAATTGCTCATTGCAAATTAGGAATGGTAAAGAATTGCTATTTATTCCTTAAAATTCGCTATTTAGGAAATGCAAAATAGTTTGATGGTACATATGGTGGTTCATCTGTAACAAGATAAGAAGCTTAGGGATACATTTATGATGACTGGCGAAATAAAGTGCAAATCACTTACTTCATTGGTAGGCCTTTACATGTATTATCTCCTCTGTATTCTTCATCAAGCGTAACTTTAATCTGCAATCCTGAGTAGGCCTCACCTTAAACGAACCTTTGGGTAGGCCACACCTTATCGTCATCCTGGATTAATCATTTAAAATGCTAGGGACAGATTTATGATAGGTGTATGCCTCTTTTGCGCCACTGTGCGTCACTTTTATGATGCAGCGGCGGTGCAAAAGATTTGCTATGAGGCGACAAAATTACAAATTGATGCATTTAGGCAGATATGTCATGGTGTAAAAAAAACGTACCACATGAAACCAATGCAGCAGTGATGCAAAAGATGCACCATGTTGCAAGACAGGCCTCACTTGGGGCCATATGTATCAAGCTAATTAGCATTCGCAAAGATCAAAATTCTGCGAATTTCGGCCTTTGCGAATGTTAATTAGACAAATGGTATGTATCAAACAAGTTTGATGCAAAATAAGGAGTAGCAAAATTTGCTTTTCCTTATTTTGCGATTGCACTGAAGGATTTGCAAATTTTGCGATTACTTAAATGCAATGTATCAAACAAAAAATATGTAAAAAATGACATTAAGGATTTGGAAACTATTGTGGTAAATTGGTGGTAATTTGTGAATTCTTTTCAAAAAGCTTTTTTTCAAAAAAACAAAAGGTCCCATATGATGCCAACACATGCCCTTAGGGCATGTATGTGTGCCATATGCCCCCAAATTTCTTTTTCAGGGGTGCAGCAGGGTGTTCTTGAGACACCCCTGCACCCTTGGAAAAATTCCTAATTTGTGATGAGCAAATTGCTAATCGCAAATTAAACCTTCATTCCTATGAGGCTCCTAGCCCATGGAAATGAATGGGTAACTTGCAATTAGCAATTTGCTCATTGCAAATTAGGAATGGTAAAGAATTGCTATTTATTCCTTAAAATTCGCTATTTAGGAAATGCAAAATAGTTTGATGGTACATATGGCGGTTCATCTGTAACAAGATAAGAAGCTTAGGGATAGATTTATGATGACTGGTGCATCACCAGGGATGTGTCAGTCATCCTGCGCCGCTGTTCCGCCACCCATGGTGTGCTGCATTTACAATGCGGGGCATCATGGGGCAAAAATGGCACAGATGCGGGATGTATCTGTGCTGTAAAGGTAGTGATTGCTGGAGTTGTATCGCAAGTGCGATGCAGCTCAAGCAAGGCTCAGGGGTGCCCCATCTCCACAATGTTGCGTCAAGACCTATGCCTGCTTAAAGCAGGCGCAGGGTTTTGACGCAGCTTTCTCCTATCTGATTGTAAATACGGCACACCATGGGTGGCAGAGCAGCGGTGCACGTTAACTGGTGCATGCCTGGGGATGTGCCATTTAACATAAATCTGCCCCTTTACATTTAAGTATGTGCAGGACACACAGAGTCGGTGAGGCTTATCCAAGGTTAAGAAGAGATGAGTCCTGTTCACTGAAAAATTAGACATAGTCTTCACCTGATCAGCATTGCTGGACATGGCTAAATAATAGCTGCAAAATATTACTCTTGTTAAACAATTTTACTATTATAATCTCTGAGATTTGTCTCTTACTCTGCAACATCTCATTGTTGTTATCTTTCTTTAAAGATAAAGACAACATCAACATGAGCGACAATCTGCAATCAGTTGATTTTGACCTCATCATTGAACTTGTAATTGAAACATCAGTGGATGTTGATCCATTGGATGATTTAAATCCTGAGGATGAAGAAGAGCGTGATGAGGATGCAGATTTGTCCGAATTATATGACATAGGGTGGGAAGCTGACCTGCTTGAGCCTATGGAAATATAAACATTTATTTTTAAAATGTATAATTAATAAAAAGTAAAAATGTAAACCGTTTAATTTAAAAATAAAGACACCTTCAAAAACAGGTTATGTGTAGTGTCTTCAATAAAATATTAAAATATGCTCATAAAATTAGATCAGATTCACATATAAAATAGCACAGGTAACATAAATATAAATGTCATTTCTTTTCTGCTATTTCTGTATTGTAAATTTGCCAAGGACTAAAAAATCTTCTATTTAAAATGTCAAGTAGTGTGTTAAGTTTTTGATCACTGTTATTGATTTACTGTTTGGTAATAATGGTTAATAACATTTTTTATTATATTTTACCACAGATTCAACTGCAGATCATTTCAAGATTTCACCATGCCAA
The DNA here is from genome assembly GCF_964261635.1 of Lissotriton helveticus. Taxonomy (NCBI): domain Eukaryota; kingdom Metazoa; phylum Chordata; class Amphibia; order Caudata; family Salamandridae; genus Lissotriton; species Lissotriton helveticus. Next base: position 538,560,335 of record NC_136067.1, read on the forward strand.
CAATAGAAAGACAGAGAAAGGCTGCAAAACGTCAAAGACAGCAGGTGAAACAAAATAAGCAGCAGTCCTCTAACAAAAAGATTTGTCAAGTCACGAAGAAAGCACCGGGTAAGAGCACAAAATATTTCATAAGAAATATGTGTAGTAAAAAAAATATTACTACAGAAAATGTTTCAGTCCATAAAAAGAGAAGCAAATCAAATGGAAAGGAAAGGCCAATCAAAAATGTTACTGCTAGAGCAAGAGATAACTCTGTGCATGATAGTAGAAGGAAACAACAGTTTAGGGACATTCGTAAACGAATGTTCCGCAACAGGATAATTGGCAATTTGTTAAAAAATATTAAGAAAGGTCAACAGAAACTGGTTTTTTATAAGAGAAAAAAAAAAGTTGAGAAAGTTATTGATCAGGCATTTGAAATTAAACGTAAGTTATTTATTTTGATAATCAATAGAATTAGGAAGCTAAACAAGGCAATTTATGATTTCAAAAGAAATAGTAGATGGAAGAGAATAGTTAATCGTAGTAATTTTTGTGAAGTTTTTTCTGGAGAATGGATGCATAGTTCAAGCTGTGAGGCATTTTTTAATGAGGAGAGTTATTTCCAGGATAATGATTTGGTGCATGCAGTTGACACCAGTGGTCGTGCTTATGAAGTGAAAGATGGTTGTCCAGTAGAAAAAGAAAAACTTGTGACAACAGAGACAGAAGAGGTGTTAGGTAATGAGGTTTTAGGAAGACGTGCTAAGGGTCCTGTGTACACCTGGAAGTGTAGTAGTATTTGTAGTGTGCGACAGGATTCCATCAATTTGCTTTGTGATTTTGTACGGTCATTTAATAAGAAAAGTTTGAAGCAGAAAATAAGGTTGTTGCAAGAATTAGATCCTTGCAGAGTGAGAGAAGTGACAGGTTTGCATGGTCATTCACTGGCTTGTCTTTCCAGGAGAGTATGCCAGAGTGTTTTTCATCATTTCAGGATGCTAGCAGTGCATCATAATAAAGTGAGGAAATTAGTTAGAATGTTGTATTATGCTAAGAGTCCAGCAATTATGCTTAAACAATTATGCGCTGCTCTTTTGCATGGTTCTGAAATAGATGTGAAGAACATATGTGAAGAAATTGAGTTTTGTTACTTTGGAAGTAAAGAGGAGAATGTTGAAATTGACCCAGAAGAAGAGGGTAATGTGGAAGATAGTGTACAGGTTTCCAGTACAGATAATTTCCAATGGGAAATTGCGACGTTTCAGGTGAAATCAAGTGAGAGGCCTAATTTCACTTGTGTGTGTTGTCGACGCACTTATTATAAGAATCAGACTAAGTTAGTGGATTTATATGCAAAAAGTGAAAGGGAAAATAATAGTGAATGGAAGGATTTTGCAACATACTTGATGGTAGAAAATTGTTTTGATTTGGGATTCGATCAACGTGTGTGTACTTATTGTTGTTGCAAATTAAATCAAAACCAGATGCCTGCTAGAGCAGTTCATAATAATCTGGAATTGGTTGAGATTCCTTCTGAATTGAAGGATTTAAATACTTATGAATCTATTTTGATTCAAAGTATCCATCCCTTTCAGGCTATTGTAAGAATGGAGCCAAAGACAGGGAAATTGCCTCCATCAGATTTACAGAGAGGATTAAAGGGAAGAGTTGTTTATTTGCCTCTAGATTTGAAGAAAAACATTAACACAATTGGAGTAGAAAAAGTGGAAGAGGAACCTCTGGTTATCTTAGTTAATGGGGTTCCGACAAAGAATAAGAAAATATGGCAAGATTTAGTAGATGTTAGGAAAGTTAAAAAGGCAACATTGTATTTGAAAAAAAATAATAAATACTATAAGAATGTATATGTTGCAGAAGAGGAAGTAAGTGAGGAAGAGGATAGCGATTTGTGTGCTGGTCAAATTGAGAAAGTAGAACCCTCTACTAGTGAAGAAATATATGAACATTATAGTGTTCATCCTTTGCATTCCAAGGAAGTCATGGGGAATGCTATTGAGTTGTTTCAAATGAAACAAGCCAAAGGGAGTCCCATTAGTGTTTGGGAGGAAAGTTTGGAAGCTCGGTGTTTCCCACAGCTTTTTCCAACAGGTCAGGGAGGAAGATATGATGAGCGACCTCATCAAATTCCTGCTTCTGAATACCGGACTTTGCGATTGTATGCAGGAGATGCTAGGTTTCGACAATGCATTCCCTATTTGTTTAATCTCCTGTTTGAAAGCGATCTGTCTGGACTGTCATATGCAGTGAACCACATCTTGAAAAGTGGTATACACATGCAAAACATCTCGGCAAGTGACTTTATGGATAAAGTCAATGTCCAAGACAGTATTTTGGATTCTCACCTGATTAATCTCATGGCGTGTCAGCGTGGTACTAATGATACCGTTGTCATGGTGATTTAAAATGTATGCTGAGGAACTTAGGTACTCCCACATGGTTCCTCACTCTGAGCTGTGCCGAGTATGGCTGGGAAGACTTACTTGAATTTCTACGAGAGGCAAATGCTAACGTAGATAACATCGAATTCAAGACACCCGGAGAACTGTGCTCTTTGGATCCAGTCAATGTATGTAGGTACTTCAATCATAGATTTGAAGCTATGATGTCTTTCATCATGAATAAGAAGAATCCACCTCTTGGAGAGGTGTTGGATTTCTTCTGGAGAAAGGAGTACCAAGCAAGAGGTGCTCCTCATATACATATGTTGCTGTGGATCAAGGATGCACCTAAATTTGGAACGGATCCAGAAGACTCAGTGATGAGTTTCATCCAACAGTATTCTACGTGTGCTGTTCCAAACGCAAAGGAGAAGAAAAGCCTAAGAGAAAAAGTTCTGCGTTTCCAAAGCCATCGATGTGGAAAGTACTGCCGTCGTAAATTCCGAAACAAGGACAAGTTCTACACCAAATGTCGTTTCGGCTTTCCACGACCGGTGATTTCTAAAGGAAGAGTAAACAGTTTGATGTCTTCGCTGCGACATAATGTCATGAAGAAATCACCTAAAAACACATACAATTTGAAGAGGAACGAAGAGTCCAAGTACATCAACGACTACAACCCGGTGATTTTGTCCATGTGGAATGCTAACATGGATATACAGTTTGTGGCTGATAACTGTATGGCTGTGGCTCGGTATGTGACGTCTTACATCACCAAAAAAGAGAAGACAGAATTGAAGGATATGTGGGAGGACATTTCCCATGAAAAGAGCCTCAGCAAGAAGTTGTACAGTTTCAGTCTGAAGATGTTGTCGCATCGAGAAATTGGAGCTTACGAATGCTCTGACCGGTTGTCTTCAGCAAGTCTCTATGCCAAGTCCAGGAGTATCGTTTGGGCGAGTCTTGGTCTTCCTGCAACGCGTAATCGAGTTCTGAAACCTGTGCGGGAAATTGAGTATTTGGCGGAAAAGGAGCCAAACAGTACCGACATTTTGAAGACCAACATGTTGGATACATATTATCCAAATAGAAGCAGTCACCTCGACAATGTTTGTCTGTATGAGGTTCTTCAAAATTACATATTCAAGAGGAACATCAAAGAAGATACTGAGAAAGGAGTGTATGCTGTAATAGGAAGTGAGGGATGTCTGGTCAAGCAAAGAAAATGCCACTTGGTAAACCATTGAAAATTGAGTGGCGAATCTCCTGAAAAAAAGGAGTTTTTCTATTTAGCACTTTTGCAACTTTTCAAGCCTTGGCGTGCAGAAGAGGAACTGCTTGGAGATTTCCTCTGTTACGAAGACTCTTTCAATGCCGCCAAGGAGACCATAGAATGTCCTGCTTTTCCCAAATATGTAGAAATGTTGAATGCGGAAATTGAGCAGGAAGCAACGATTGCAGCCGAGATTGCCAGAGACAGTTCTCAGGACAGTCAGAGTTCTGCTTCATTGAGTCAGGATCCACTAGGAGGACCTGTTATCGAAAATGAAGCTGCCACTGCCATGAATGAAGTGGAAAGAGCCATGGCACATGCTCAGGAGGATGCGGTTAACTTAGAAGAGTTGGAAAGACAACTCAACGTTGAGCAGAGGAAAATATATGACGAAGTTACCATGCAAATTGATCATGGATTAAGTCATGACAAGAAAGAGTGCTCATGTACGTCGTTGAAGCCTGTCCGACTGTACGTGAGTGGAGAAGCGGGAACTGGAAAAAGTTTCCTCATTAAAGCAATTTCATGCTATTTGCAGGAAAGGACAGAGTCATCGCTGTCTTGTGTTGTCACCGCTCCAACTGGACTGGCAGCACATAACATTAAAGGGATTACTTTACATCGTTTACTGATGCTGCCAGTGGAGCATGACAACAAATTACAATATCACAAGCTATCTGGAGATGCTTGTTTTGAAGTTTCAAGAATCTTGAGGAAAATGAAACTTCTTATCATTGACGAAGTAAGCATGGTTTCCAATGTCATGCTTGCCTTTGTGCATTTGAGAATGCAAGAAGTTCTCAAAACAGAGTATGATGTGTTATTTGGTGGCAAACACATCATTGTTTTCGGAGATCTTCTGCAGCTGACACCAGTGAAAGGGCAACCTGTGTTCAAAATGCTCACGCATGAAGATACCAGGAAGTGCCTAGGCAGCATTGGCAACGTCAATATATGGTTAAACTTCAATTATGCTGAACTGCATGAAAATATGCGTCAGGCGAAGGATGAAGTTTACAAGACTATTCTACAAGATGTTAGAATTGGAAAAGTGACCGAGCATGGGAAAGAAGCTTTACATGCACGATTACTATCAAATTTATATCCAGAACAAGATGTTGTGCCTGAGAATATTTTTCAGAAAATTACTGATAAGAAATCTGGAATATGTTTGATGCCAACTCTTGCAGAATGTGCCAAATTCAACAACAAAATGTTGCATTTAGAAAAGCAAGAGATTGTGAAACTGGAAGCTATTGACAGAGTAGAGCATATGGGATCAACAATTATTTTGTCTGAGAATCTGAAAACAAAATTGGATTCATTAGAGAAGAGTATATCTAAAACTGCAGGTTTTGAAAAGACTCTGAATGTGTGCTTGAACTGCCGTATAATTTTAAGAAGGAATTTACATGTTGAAAGAGGTCTGGTAAATGGATCAATGGGTAATGTTGTTGATTTTGTAAAATACAGAAATAGAGATGGAATTGAATTTTTAAAAATTAAATTTGATGGCATTGAGGAAGTACAGCTAATTGGTCGTTGCTCTGCTAGATTTTTGCTTGTAAAAGACTTATATGTTCGCCGTAAGCAGTTTCCTGTTTGCTTGGCATATGCGGTGACAATCCATAAATCGCAAGGTTTAAGTGTAGACAGTGCATAGGTGAATATTGGCAGTTCTGTGTTCAAGGAGGGTATGGCATATGTGGCATTGTCACGAGTTAGAACTTTATCGGGATTGTACTTGATTGAGTGTGATGTCACAAACATTTGTGCGGATCTAGATTGTGTTAAGGAATACAATAGGTTAAGAAGAGAGTATGCGCCACATTTGCCTCAGTATCCTTTGTTTGAGAAACGTGTGGTAGGCCGGAAACGAAGAAATGTGACCAATACTGGGGAGGTTGTAGCAAAAAGACGAAAAGTCGATGAACCTAAAATTACAAGCAGAAACAAAAAGGATTCTGTTGAAGATGTTGTTGGTTTTCAATTTGAAAACAGTTCTGGTGTCAACTGCTATGCTAATGTAGTGGTTAATGTTTTGTTTTCTCTAGAAAATGTAAAAGAAGAGATTGTGGTCAATTCTGATCAAAGATTTTGCAGTTTGTTAAATTCTGTGTTAGAGAAATGTAGCACTGATAGAAGAAACATAGAAAGTGTGTCTGAAATTCGAAATCTGTTAGACAGATGTTCAGGCCAAACACAATTCTCTCAAAATATTCAGCAAGATTGTCAGGAGTTTTTAATGTATATGCTTGATGTATTGCATGCTGAAGGTGTAGATGTAGATCAGCTGTTTGGGCTTTCTTATCAATGGCAGCATGACTGCGAGAACTGTATGGTATCAAGTACTACTAGTGTAGACTCAGAAAGATTTATATATTTAACTTTGCCAGACAGTAAATCAGTCTCCTTTAATAAGCTAGTAAAAGCAGCTGATCACAACATGGAGTGTAGCCAATGTAAATCTGAAATGATGTCCACATTATTTATACGAACATATGGCCAGTATGTCATTTTAATGTTCCAACGATGTAGGCCTGATGGAACAAAATTGACAACTTTAATTAAAAATTTTGTAGCTTCGCAGTTGTCAATATCAGGAAGGACTTTTGTAACTGCAGCAATTATATATCATGACGGCCCTTCAATAACATCAGGACATTACACAGCTTATTTAAAGTCTAGAAATGGCTGGTCATTCTGCAACGATTCTGTTTTAATTTTCAAAAAAAAATTGCCGTATGACCTTAAAAACTCTTACCTGGTGTTTTTAAAACCAAAATTTTAGGGAAATAATCTTGGGATGTGCTCTGTGGAATTTCAAGAAGTTCTAATGGCTCCTACACAATTTGGCCTTGAGGATAAGTGTAGTTCAGAGACATAACTTCTAACCATAAGACTGGACGTCATGGAGAAATAAGTGCACTTTGAATGAGTTCAGAAAAACTATTTCTTTTTATAAGCTAATTGAAGCAGCCAATCAAAACATAGAGTAGAGGGAATGTAAGTCTGCAACGCTGTCTACTGTTTTACATTGCTTTGTGATTGAAAGTGATGTAGAGAATTAAATAATTGTAGTAGTCATAGAGTTAGTGTAAGTCTGCTTCATAGTAAGCAGTATCAGTGTCATAGGAAATGTAGAACATGACTGAGCAAGAAGGGGAAGATATTACTATTCCAGGATTGTGAAAATGATCTTCAACATTTTAATTCTGAAAGTTGCGGAAATGCCAAATGACGGGATTGGCTTACAAGAAATCCAAGAGTTATAAATGGGTCTGACAAGATTTGGCCTTGTGGAAACTTGTGGTAGAGAGCAAGAAGTCATTTATTGCATGTAACATGTTTTTAAAAACGATGGAGATTTTCTTTCAGAAAGTGGCGGGCTGAAAGTAATAACAGCACAAAAGAGTGTAAGCTGTTCATAGGACATCCTTTGACGTCATGGAAAGTAAGTTAACTTTAAGGAGTTCTGAATTCTGATTTCTTATGTTGTATGGGTTTTTTAAACACAATCATTTTGATTGTGTTTTTTTTTCCCCGCTGTTATATGATGAATACCTTCAAGTCACTGTTTTTAGTGAATTTTGATACATTCTGAGAACAGCAAAAATAAACCATTGAACATGTATAATTAATTCTGTACTGTTTGCATTTATGATGTATATGTAGAACTGTGTAGGAGGCATGGAGAAGGTGAGGCTTCTGTAAGTGTCAAAGTTGTTGCATGCAGTGCTGCACTTCTGCGTATTCTTTCATATGCTAGACTACATCTGCACAATGAGATACCTAAGCAAAGGAAACACAAGTGATGTGATTGTGAAATGAGCAAAATAAATTGCACGTATTTCAATTACATCACCTGTGTTTCCTATCATTACGAATCACATTGTGCAGATCAAGTTTAGGTCTGTCCAGGGAAACATAGGAGGTTTGGACTTTGTTCAAGAGTGCAGTGGACATGACTCACTTCATTGGTAGACCTTCACATGTATTATGTCCTCTATTCTCTTCAACAACTCGAAATTTCATCTGCAACCCTGAGTAGGCCTCACCTCAAACAAACCTCTGGATAGGACACATCTTATTGGCATCCTGAAGCAATTATTTAAAATTTTAGTGTCTTGCGACACTTTTCTGAGACAACAGCAATGCAAAAGATGCACCATGTTTTAAGATAGGCCTCACTTCATCTGCATCAAGATACTGTTAGTTTAAAATGTATATCTTTAGGACTGTGTAGGGGGCCTGGAGAAGCAGAAGCTTCTGTAAGTGTCAAAGTTGTTGAAAAACTGTTTGTCCTTCAATCTTTTCCCTTGTCTTTTGTAATTTTTAAATACATGTTTTAATATTTTTGAAATGTTTGTTCTCTCTTTCACAGATTGAAAGTATAAAAACAAAAAGTGAGTAATTTAACGACAATTATAAGGTAAATGCTTTGTACTCTTTTCGTTACATTTCTATCACATTCACCTACTATTAGTTCCACTGCTTCATTTCTTTAACCCTCAGTTTCCTGCCTTTGCTACTTCCCTCATTCCTTTCTCTATTACCTACTTACTCAACTCCTTCCACTCTTTTTCTCAGTCCCTCTCTTCTCATAGTTCCTCACTCTTGTTCACTCACTCCGTCTCTATTACTCTTAGTGTCTTTGACTGATCACTCTATCACTACTTGTTCATAATGCTTTCTCTGTGTAGTTGAAGCACACTAAGGGGCATATTATGAACACAGCCAATAAAATTATTGCTCTTTTTATTGGCAGAAAACTGGTGCAAAAGTGGTTTTAGCGGCAGTTTTCTGCCGCAAAAGCAGCTTTAGCGACACATTTCTGCCAATAAAAGCTGCAAAACTTTTATTGCCTATGTTGATGATATGGCTCTATGTTACTTACATTTCTTTGCTGTTTCAATTAATCTTTTTCTGTTATTTTTGGTTTTCTGTTTTCTATTTTTTCTCTCTGTTATTCCTCATGTTTTAATCTTATTTTGAACATTCACTCACATTCTCCAAGAAACTCTTCTTTGTTAATGTTATACTCTCTTTTTTTTTCTTTCACTTCGTTATCTATTTTGTTTTTCACAATTATACCCTCTTCCGTCTTTTCTTCGGTAAATAGATCTATTAAACAGTATCTCTTCTTTACTCCCTATAGCTGTCTTTCTTTTAACATCACTCTCTGTTTACTTTCCTTATACTTACTCTTTTTTTTTTTTTAATTTTTTTTTGGTTAGCTCCCGGTCCGCGTACCGGGAAGCTAACCCGGGAGCGAACCAAAAGAAATAGAGCTTGCCAGAGTGCTAAACATTCTACCAATTTTTTTTGAAAGGGAAGGTAGTTCTGAAAAGAACTTTTTTTAAAATATTTTTGTTGTTTTATATATTTTTTTTATTTTTTTAACATTTTTTGTTTTTTTTGTATTTTTTGAACGATTTTATATTTTTTGGGGTTTTTTTTGGGGGGGGGGAAACAACAAAAAACAGGCGTTGAAAAGGGCTCAACAGGAGCAAAAAAAAAATTACTGGGGGCGGTTAGGGCAATCATGGTGTTCATACGCCAGGTTGAGTGCATTGATGCTCATGTTGCCACACGCTAACAACGCACGACAGTGCATACAAGAGTGTATCATGTGGCCAAAATGTTCTTGTATATTTGGCACAGTTTCCCGTGCCTCTTCTGGTGTTAATGAAATTGGTATTCTTGGTCTGGCCACAGGAGTTGGTCTTGGATTGTCCTGCATATCCCTTATTTCCGCCCGGCTGTAATTGAGCGGATGCTTCCTTGTCATGTGCCTGTGCATTGTGTGATTTCCGTAACTATATTTCTTGTCCGTCCCTCTGGATAATTGTTCTTTGCATATGAGGCAGGTGACATACCTCGCATTGACTTTTTTTTGGCCACGAGGGATCGAATAAAACTGCCAGATGAAACTGGCTTTCTTTCTGGAAACCCGGGGCACCTCTTCTAAGAACTGTGGTTCTTCTCCCTCCTCATCCATTTCTTCCTCTTCCTCCTCAGTGTTGGTCATGACCTGGGGAGGTGGTCCTCTCTTCCCATGAGGAGGTGGTGGTGGTGGTGGGGGTCCACCAGCTGAAGCTACCAATGAAGCCATTTCTCATATAGTAGTAAAGGTCTTCCTCTCACAATGATGAAAGTCAGAGTGAGGAAAGAAGGAGGGGTTTTCATCATTTGGGAAAAACAATACTTCTCAACCAATGAAAAGTGTTATTTTTAGGTCACCTGACCTAGCCTTACATCATTATGAAACCAAAAGTGAAATGAACCAATGAAAAGTTTTATTAACAAGTCACATGACCTCTCACGCTCATGTTACGCGCTGCGGTACGCGCCCCGGTTAGCTTCCGGGTCGCTGAGCTTCGCGCCTCGGTCCGCGCCCCGGGACACTTCCGGGTGCGCTAACGCAGTACGTCATAAGACGCATTACGCGGCAACGCGATACCGTCACTATGTTGATTTCTTACCGGTTCGCGGACCGGGTCGCGGCATCAAATTGAGTTAACGGGAAGCTTCCCGGTTCGCGGACCGGGAGCGAAACAAAAAAAATATTTAAAAAAAATTATTAATAAACATATAAAATATATTTTTGGATTTAAAGAAGAATACATTTTACAGCTATAGATATTAGCTTTTAAAAAACCAATGAAATTCACTGAAAAAACCATAGGTTATAGACCATATATAGTTAGGAATTAGCATTTACAAAACCTTGAAAATTCACTGAAAAAACCATAGGTTATACACCATATATAGTTAGGAATTAGCATTTAAAAAACCTTATTTTACTCACACAAAACCATTGAAATTCCATATATAGTTAGTTGCACTAACTATATATCGCGCACCCGCAATCCACTGCTGATGATGTCACATATTACATCATTCATGACATGGTCAGTGACATCACTGATGACATCACTGATGACATCTTAAATGACATCACTGATGACATCACTGATGACATCTCAAATGACATCACTGATGACATCACTGATGACATCTCAAATGACATCACTGATGACATCACTGATGACATCTCAAATGACATCACTGATGACATCACTAATGACATCACTGATGACATCACTGATAACATCTCAAATGACATCTCAAATGACATCACTGATGACATCTCATTTGACATTACTGATCACATCACTGATGACATCATTCATGTGATAATACGATGAACCTCTTCAGACTCTAATATAACCTTAGATACACTCAGTGTAAACACAGACTCGCAGATTGTCACTCATCCATGAAGTTACACACACACCTAGTCAGTCATGCAAACAATCAATCACACCTCCATTTCCTTAACTATACAGTTAAACACACCTTACTTATTCAAACATATACTAAAACATATTTACTCACTTATACAATCCTGGATACAAGTTCACAATGATCCATACAGCCACTCACACATTCACTGGCTCTTATGCACAGTTATTTATATATGTCAACTCTCACATGTACTGTATTTTACATATGTACTTACTTTGACATGTAGCACTGAATTATCTATTCACTCACCAATACAGTCATGCACACAGTCAACCACCCATACAGCTGTTTCCACATGCACTTTTGAACCCATACATCTTTGCAGAGAGTCATACACCTCCCAGCCACCCATACACACTCTCAGTCTCCCATACAAATACTTGGGCAACCAATCAATAACCCATATAGTTAATCATATAGCTACTGATCAACACATGCAGCAGTTTACAGAACAACAGACATAATGATGCACAAATTAAGACAGTTTAGTCACTAACCCATGCACTCAGTGAGACACATTTAATCACTCACTCATACAGTCAGTCATGCACCTACTAAATCCTTTGTTCAGACACTTCTACATCCACTCATTCTTCAATATGTAAGACATATTTTAACTTTACAGAAACATACAGTCACTGGATGTTGTCATCAGTGATGTCATCAGTGATGTCATTTGAGATGTCATCAGTGATGTCATCAGTGATGTCATTTGAGATGTCATCAGTGATGTCATCAGTGATGTCACTGACCATGTCATGAATGATGTAATATGTGACATGATCAGCAGTGGATTGCGGGTGCGCGATATATAGTTAGTACAACTAACTATATATGGAATTTCAATGGTTTTGTGTGAGTAAAATAAGGTTTTTTAAATGCTAATTCCTAACTATATATGGTGTATAACCTATGGTTTTTTCAGTGAATTTTCAAGGTTTTGTAAATGCTAATTCCTAACTATATATGGTCTATAACCTATGGTTTTTTCAGTGAATATATATATATATATGTATATATATATGTGTATATATATTACCTACTGGCAGTCACCAGTAGGTAGTTATAGTTAGGACCTATTTTCCATAGGAAATCTGCAACATTCTATTTGGAATAACTTTGGCGCCGGTTGACCAATCTTCATGACATTTTCAAAACTGGTGGGGCGCTCTGGTTCGCTCCTATCCTGAAAGTCTTGGGGTGATTCGTGAAGCGGGTGCTGAGAAAAAAGGGGGTCCCAAAACGTGTTTTCCCCATGCAATTTTCCATAGGTACTATTCGCAGCTATAGCCTGAACGGCTGAACGGAATTACACCAAATTTGGCAAAGTTGTAGTCCTTGGTTCAGACTCGTGCCTTTTGCCTATGGGGAAAATCTGTTCAGTAGTTCCTGAGAAGATTACAATTAAAAGTACATATATATCTATGGCCTTGGTGGATGCGCGGATTAAAAGCGCACCGTCCCGATTACGCGCAGAATGCTGATTGGTTGTCAAGTGGTTGTCAACATTCGAAACCAGGAAGTGTTGGCAGCCATTTTGTGCCTCAGTAGAAGCGAGGATCTAGAAATTAGTGGAACAAGTGTTTAAAATGTATAAAGGGAGCAGGTAAGAAATATGTTGACCCTCTAGACCTGTTTAGGGGGTCCCACAAGAACCCCTAGGGCCCAAAAAAGATTTTTTCTTTTTTTTAAAAACTGATAAATGTGCGCTGGGTGCACGGATCCTCCGTAAAAAAGTTAAAATGAAGTGCGGGCTCCTGTGCTTGTTTAAAAATTAGCTACCTGGGAAGGACCAATCCCGTGGAATAAAATATTGCATTTGAAGCGGGGGCAGGGAAAAAAAGGGGGGTCCCAAAACATGTTTTCCATTTATGAATTTACTCAGTAATATGTTTTTGGAATTATCAATGGGGCTATGTAATGTGTTAACTTGAAAGAAAGGGGATTTGACTAAGTTCCATTCATGGAGTTATGTTCACTTCATAGTATGTTGTTTATGTTTATATGTCACATGGTGTGCACTTCAGCATATACAAATAAGGCATTTCAAACTGCATTTCACTGTGATCAAGGGCATCTGCCCGAAACGCGTCAGTCCGCTGCGCTTTTGAACTTGGTGCAATAAAATCATCTAGCCTTATTCTTGGGATTCGTTTGGTCTCTATTCGCCAAAAGCTGGAGGTTCGAGATCGTTTGTTTGAACTTATTCAATTCACGGAAGGTGGTTGCTTCCGTTACGAATCCACTCCCTACAAGCAGTCCGCCGTCATCAACCAGCCTTTTTCGTCTTTGTGGAAGCAAAACTTGGACGGCGGACCCTGCCTGCAGTGACACACCCACAATCAGTTTTGCCGCACTGTAAACAATGCTCAGAGTCAAGCCGGAGACAAGACAGGACCGGAGAGCAGTCGTTGCCGCAGCGGCTTGTAAGTGGGGTGTGTGTCCATACTGCATTACAGGCGGTGGGGAGGTTTCAGGCATAAGCGAGGGGCTATAAGAACATCTACGCCCCCCACGCCAACAATACAGCACTTATCGTACAAGTTCTATATAGCGGCAGCGGCAATGTCGGAAGAGATAGTACGAGGGCGGGAGGCGGCCTCTAAAGAACTATTTAACAACTTGCCCAAAATAATCAATAAGGGTACAGCCACTGCATCGGGTTCTCAAGTGAATCCTTTAACCAATGAAGGACAAATAAAGAATCTCTTAAAACGTATGGAAAAATGCATGCGCAGCGAGTGCACCAAATGGTGGGAACATAAGTCTTTGTCCATGTACATAGCGGAGGGCCGAGTTCCACGTGGGTTGCGTATTCTCCTAGCGCCCAGCTATGAGAAACCCCACCCTGAAATGTTGAAGAAATGGGGACAGAGCAATTTGGATGCATCCAGCAACCTGGTCAAGATACTTATAGAATGTGCAGAAATCGATCGCCTAGAGCTACTTAAGGAAATGGAGGAAATTAACATGGAACTGCTGAAATTTGAGCCAAATGAACTGATAACATCTTCTAAAAAAAAATACAGGAACGTTTGACTAAACACGAAGAAAAAATAAAGGCGCGTAAAGCCTACAAATTTGCACGCGATGAAGATGATTATGAACAGGGACGAATTTACACATTCGCGCGCAAATTTGAGAATGCAAAACAAATTAAAATGAGTCAGAAATTAGCCCCCGCAAGTTCAGCATCAACCTCAATGGGGGAAGCATAGCAACAGCCATGTAGAGTCCGCTCCTGGCACTAGTGATACTGACTCAACAATCAGCAGTCTTTACTCAGATGAAGGTAGCTCGGCAGGAGCCAGTCTAACAACAGGAGGGCCCCAAATGGTACTTGACCTAGGCGAAGAGGTAGATTTTTTAGTAAATGCACGCCTTCAAACTCTGCGCCCACGAAATCGGTGACAGCCACAGCAGCAAAAAGGGTCAGAATCAATAGACGACGCAAAGAACGCCGGAAAAAACATAAATGCAAACAGCAACAAAAACAAAAAAAGGAATCAATACTGGCGCAACAGAAAATAAATGACAATAGTATTGTGAATCTATCATCTACAACGCTAACATCAGCGGAAAACCAATAACTTTGTCTGGGATTATCATTTTGCCCCCTCACGGACTTCAACTACACCTCCACTAGGATTGATGTATTCCGCTACATACGTAAACTTAAACTACGCAAGTTCTTTAACATCAAAGAAGGACTGAATAACAGTACTGAGATCAACATAGAACCTTCGGGCTCAATACTTGAGGCCCGGGATGCAAAAGCATTACTAACCTTGCAGCAAATGGGCAGTGCCAATACCAATATGGATTCTATCATGTCCACACAACAAGAATTAGCAGAAGCGGAAATTGAACAAACAGGTGCGGGTATGAGCCCGTTCAAACCCACTTCTTGCTTCATACCGACTATGCCTAGAGATGCCATAGATTCCTTTCATGAGGTGGTAACATCGGATCTGAAGAAATTATACCACCAGGTGAAACATCGAAAAAGAATTAAAACGAGCAAAGAAATGCAATATTGGGCTCTTGTATCGAAACTTAAAAATGAGCATAAGAACATTGTGTGTAGCTCTGATAAGGGGGGCAACATTGTGGTTTGGCCTCAAGAACAATATATTGCTGAGGCCAACAGGCAATTATTAGATACTACATGTTACCAGATAACCAGTATGAAACAGTATGATCATGCTAGGGACACCTTAAAAAAGATGCTCCACAAATACAGAAGAGAAGGCCTAATATCCATGCAGGAATTTAAGTTTTTGAACATTGACCAACCGATCATGCCTAAGTTTTACCTAATACCAAAAATACATAAGGGAACCTTACCAACTCCGGGCAGACCGATAATCTCTGCCATTGGCAGTGTGGAAGAACATTTGGCGCAATATGTTGACTATTTCCTGCAAGACCTGGTAGCCAGTATACCCACCTTCATTAAAGACACTGGTGATTTAAAAAAAAAATCTAAGACATTCCATGGACAGAAAATTCGTTGTTAATAACTTTGGATATAGAAGCTCTGTATATGAGCATAGAACATCATACAGGTCTGAAGGCACTAGAATATTTTTGGGGCACCAGACCCCTCCACTGTTATAACCACAATAAGATGCTGTTAGATTTTGTAACATGGAGCCTTTACCATAATTACTTTATCTTTGGAAAGGAAGTGTATCTACAGAAAAGGGGTGTGGCCATGGGGGCCTGCTTTTCCCCCAGCTACGCGTGCTTGCACTTTGGCTGGTGGGAGAGGTGGGTCCTCATGGGGGAAAACCATCAGACATTTTCCGAACATGTGGCATTATGGGTTCGTTACATTGACCACGTGTTTTTAATCTGGAGGGGAGATGAAAATAGCGCCAAAACTTTAATTACAAGCCTTAACACCAATTTAGAAAACTTGAGGTTTACATCTAACATCAGCAAATATGCTGTAGATTTTTTGGATGTTAAGGTTTTTCTAAAGGGAAACAAAATATCCACTACCTTACACAGAAAAAGTAAGGCGGGGAATTCGACCCTCCACGCGAGCAGCGCCCACCCACGTCATGTCATAGATAACATACCTTATGGAGAATTGCTCCGTCTCAAACGAATCTGCAACAGTGAAGAAGAATTACTTACATGCACCTCTGATGCACTTGTTAGATTTAAGGCCAGAGGGTATAGTGAGAGAATACTCAATAAGGCAGTTAACAAGATGAAGCAATGAACTAGAGAGTCGCTCCTCTTGTCTAAACCCCCTGCTAGTGACATGATGGATGATCCTGAGAATTGTAACATCAGGTTCATCACGTCATTCAGTTGTCAGGAAAGAAAGATAAGAGCAATCCTAACCAAGAGCTGGCCCATATTAATGACAGATGGAGTGTTGGCATGTCAACTTCCAAGTAATCCCAATATCACCTTTCGCAGCGGCCCCTCCATGAGGACACACGTATCCAACTCATTTCCTGAATTGCTCAAAAGTACGTCTTGGTTTAAACCCCGGCTGGGGTTTTTCAAATGCTCAAGTTGTAGGGCGTGCAAGTTTGGCATAAATACCACCCAATACAATACCCCTTTCAGTCCTGTTCCATTGTCCATCAAAGGGAACTACAATTGTAAGACGGAATACACTGTTTTTGTTCTGGCGTGCACCTGTGGCCTGAGGTATGTCGGCAGCACCAGGCTGCAGGTGCATGCCAGAATATTGCAGCATCTGCGTGCAATTGTTAACAATGACAGCTCCTACCCTGTCGCGAGACACTTTAGGAGTGTACAGAATAACAACTTACAGTGTTTCAGCTACTTTGTGCTCACCTCTGTGCCTAAACCCCGCAGAGGGGGAGACAGGGACAAAATGCTACGACAACTGGAATCAAAAATGATTCTAGAATTGGATAGCAGGGTTCCTAATGGACTTAATACGACAGAGGACCTTTACCATTTTCTATAGGGCTCTACAGTGAAGGAAGAGGTGTTGGTCAACTATGAATTTTTGGGCAAACATTGGTATTAGAATAATTTAGTTTAGGCTGCCTCCGCCCTCATTTGTACTATTCTGTAATCAAAGAATTTGAAATGTTTTCATTGATCCTATTTTTTAAGATTGATCTTAATCACTTTTTTATGACATTAGGGAATACAGCTTTGGCTTATTAAATCCGGCTGTATTGGGATCATTCACTACACCATGGAAGTCATTTCTTGCCCCCCCCTATTTTTCTACTACATTCAGCCTCATTCTCTAAGGCTTAGTTCATAGGTCTAGAACATAGTGGGGTTGCCATCTATATTTGATGTCCCCAATAGAAATCAAGTTTACTTTTAACATTTTAGCTTTAGTTACAACAGTGTGAGAGGAAGACCTTTACTACTATATGAGAAATGGCTTCATTGGTAGCTTCAGCTGGTGGACCCCCACCACCACCACCACCTCCTCATGGGAAGAGAGGACCACCTCCCCAGGTCATGACCAACACTGAGGAGGAAGAGGAAGAAATGGATGAGGAGGGAGAAGAACTTGAATCATTTGCGTATGTTGCACTAATCATTATGTTTACATTGCGAAAATTTGCACATTTCACAAGGAAAAAAGTTTTTATCAGGAAATATTGTATTTCCGGAATGGTTTTAAGTATATAAAATATTACTTTTAACATGTGATACACCTTTTGCACAATTTTCATTGTTTACAATTGCGATATTTTGCACATTTACATCATGTTGCTAAACGCATTTTGGATCATCAGTACTATATTTACTTAGCTTGTTATAAAACAAACTTTCTTTTTGCATTTATGCAGGTATACATTTCCATGTATGAATTTACTCAGTAATATGTTTTTCGAATTATCAATGGGGCTATGTAATGTGTTAACTTGAAAGAAAGGGGATTTGACTAAGTTCCATTCATGGAGTTATGTTCACTTTATAGTATGTTGTTTATTGTTATATGTCACATGGTGTGCACTTCAGCATATAAAAAGAAGGCATTTCAAACTGCATTTCACTGTGATCAAGGGCATCCGCCTGAAACGCGTCAGTCCGCTGCGCTTTTGAACTTGGTGCAATAAAATAATCTTGCCTTATTCTTGGGATTCGTTTGGTCTCTGTTCGCCAACAGCTGGAGGTTCGAGATCGTTTGTTTGAACTTATATAAATATATATATATATATATATATATATATATATATGTATATATATTACCTACTGGCGGTCACCAGTAGGTAGTTATAGTTAGGACCTATTTTCCATAGGAAATCTGCAACATTCTATTTGGAATAACTTTGGTGCCGGTTGACGAATCTTCGTGACATTTTCAAAACTGGTGGGGCGCTCTGGTTCGCTCCTATGCTGAAAGTCTTGGGGTGATTCGTGAAGCGGGTGCTGAGAAAAAAGGGGGTCCCAAAACGTGTTTTCCCCATGCAATTTTCCATAGGTACTATTCATCGCGGCTATAGCCTGAACGGCTGAACGGAATTACACCAAATTTGGCAATGTTGTAGTCCTTGGTTCAGACTCGTGCCTTTGGCCTATGGGGTAAATCTGTTCAGTAGTTCCTGAGAAGATTACAATTAAAAGTACATATATATCTATGGCCTTGGTGGATGCGCGGATTAAAAGCGCACCGTCCCGCTAACGCACAGAATGCTGATTGGTTGTCAAGTGGTTGTCAACATTCGAAACCAGGAAGTGTTGGCAGCCATTTTGTGCCTCAGTAGAAGCGAGGATCTAGAAATTAGTGGAACAAGTGTTTAAAACATATAAAGGGGGCAGGTAAGAAATATTTTGACCCTCTAGACCTGTTTAGGGTGTCCCACAAGAACCCCTAGGGCCCAAAAAAAATGTTTTCTTTTTTTTAAAAACTGAGAAATGTGCGCTGGGTGCATGGATCCTCCGTAAAAAAAATTAAAATGAAGCGCGGGCTCCTGTGCTTGTTTAAAAATTAGCTACCTGGGAAGGACCAATCCCGTGGAATAAAATATTGCATTTGAAGCGGGGGCAGAGAAAAAAAGGGGGGTCCCAAAACATGTTTTCCCCATGCAATTTTCCATAGGAACCGTTCATTGCGGTTACAGCCCGAATGGTTGAACGGAATTGTACCAAATTTGGCAAAGAGGTAGTCCTTGGTTCAGACTCGTGTCTTTTGCTTAAATGGTGGAAATATGTTCAGTAATTTCTGAGAAAATTACAAGTAAAAGTACATATATATTTATGGCCTCTGTAGATGTGCATATCTTGCGCGCACACTAAGTGCACCGTCCTGATCACATGCTGAATGCCAATTGGCAGCCAAGTGGTTGTCAACATTCGAAACCAGGAAGTGTTGGCAGCCATTTTGTGCCTTGGTAGGAGTGAGGGTCTAGAAATTAGTGGAACAAGTGTTCAAAATGTGAGAAATATTTTGACCCTCTAAACCTGCTCCGGGGGTACCACAGGGATCCCTAGGGTCCCCCAAAAAATGTGTTTTTGTTTTTTTTTTTAAACTGAGAAATGTGCGCTTGGTGCATGGATCTGCTGTAAAAAAATTAAAATGAAGCGGGAGCTCTTGTGCTGGTTTAAAAATTAGCTACCTGGGATGGTCAAATCTCGGGTTCTAAAATATTACATTTGATGGTGGTCCAGAGGGGCTGTAGTATGCTGCTCAGCCAGGATGTGTGTAGTTTAGAATGTTGAATACTACAGGGGCCCTGTAGCCCGGGGACCGCCATTCCTTGGTGCTACAAAATAACTGGGTGAGGAAGCTCAAAGGTCCGTGTAAGCCCCGGGGACTATCACCTTCCGGGACTTTGTATATTTTGGGATAGGGGCCGCGGTGTCTCCGTTCTGGAGCAGTCGAAAGCCTTGAGGAACAGCACCCCACAGGAGCGGGACACTGCTGTTTGCCATGGCAGGGCAGGAGTCGAGGTTCTCGCTGTGTCATAGCAAACTTGAGGGCATATTAACAAGTGCCATCTCACCACAATTTAAGAAAAAAGCCAAAAATGCGGTGAAAATGATATCGCCCTATTTACTAGGTGACGCAAAGATGCATTAATGCATGTTAGCAGCCGGTTTGCTAAGGGGTCGCCTCGTATCTCCAATGAGTTGCAATGTAGGTGTTCTCAGTGGGAAGGTAGGTGTTTCTATGAGAATATAAAAAGGAAGAGGGAGGTATGACAACAGCGTTGTATTTACAAGGCGGCCCTGGATTTGAGGACCGATAGGAAAACTCTTGCTAATTGCGTTTTATGTTGGATCCTAACATGTGTTCTGAAGTAGACTTAAACATGTTTAATATGCGAGGTGGATTGATATGTTAAGTGCACAGTCTTATATTAACAAGGTTTTCACTTGCGAACATGAATTTTTGCTGTATTTCTCGCGATATTGGGGGCATATTTACAAGGACAGCGTTAAAATTATTGTCGCTTTAGCATTAGGAAAGTGTTGTTAAATTTGTTGTGGTTTCCTGGAAACATAAGTGGAGTTGGCTGGACTAGCATATGCCAGTGCTGCGCGAGGCTGTGATCCATGATTCCGGAGCTATGGGCGGGTGTCCGTGTTGTAGTTCTGAGGTCACCCCGGTCTTAAACGCAAATGTGTCATAATATCCGTAAAGTACCACAGCATGGCCAACATGGAAGGTACGGGGTATCACTGACCCTATATTCATCCATAGTTGCACACATAAAAGATGGTGGACATGACGTATTTCTGTGAATATGAATGTTTGTTGTACACTCAGTGGCGAGTTGTAGCTGTAGTAATACAGGGCTATGAAAGCTTTAGGATGTAGGTTTTGGCACATAACCTGCAGCTAATATATATACATGTGTGGTCATTCAGGTACACTGTCGAACTTGGTGCTGGAAATCACGGTTCGAGCCTCTGAGTCGTGTCCACATCCTGTTATTGAAGAGAAATGACGTAATCTACGCTTGCCTGAAAATGTACTGTAAATACGGTGCTCATGTAAATTGCTGATACAGTTTTAGGTCGACTTCGCGCTATATAAATATTCACACACTCCCTTTTTTCTCCGCAAACACTATTTTCTATTCAAATCTTTTTTAAAGTGTTGCCCCAAATTCTTATTAATATAAGAGGGCATGATTTACTTTCAGATAAAGTAGAATAGAAGTGCTACTACAAACACTCCCTCACTACTTCATCTTTTTTGTTTGCTTTTTGTACATTTCTTTTCAATTACTCTTTATGAAAACATTGACATTAATATTATTTTACATGTTTACTGCTTGCAACGATAAACCTCCAGTTCTTCATGAGTGAAAACAGGTCACAATACTACACAATATACATATTGATAAACCCATTTTCACTCTGGAAGAAAAAGAGAATTACTTGATAATTTGTTTTTGATTTGTACATATTTCAAACCTTCTTTTTTCTGCGTCTGTAGTATTTTCAATTAGTGACGATAATACATGAACTGTTCTTACGTCATTTTGTTTCTAAAGTACAATTATACTTTTACACACTACATTTAGAAATTATAATATTATACTTGCATTACAAAAATATATAAAGGATAAAATTATACTATTAATTTACCTCTCTTTAAAATTCTTTCCTCCTTCCGTCGACATACATCCAACTCCTCTGGAGGGAGCATAATGTTTTATATATTACAATATATACATTAACTTTATGTTCTCTCTGAGGAAATGGACGATAAACTGAAGATAAATCCACCGATCGTAAACTTTATCTTGCTCGTAGTTTGGTCACCTGTAATTAAATCACAGAAACGAAAGTAATTATCCTACGGGTGTGGTTTATATACGTTTTGGGTATTTAAGTCACTATGGAACCAATTTTGTGCTCCTCCCATTTTTTTGTCACGTTTTTCAGTTAACACATGCTCACATTTCCACTGTTTAACTTGCGCACGTGTTTTTGTAAAAGTGAAACTTGTTAAACAGTTTTAGTTTCGTTTTATATCCTCATACGTATTCGCTCTTTCTTATTCTTTTAATTCTTTCTCTCTTTCATTATATGAGTATTAAAATAAATATCTTTGTATTCATTTTTGAAAACAAGTATATTTATTGATTACTTTGTACAGATTCTGTCCACAATTTTAATACATTTCCCATCCAAAACCCCTATTATCATTATTTTTTTTAAAAGGTGCTATTCGCTTTTTTTATTTATTCGAGTATTAAAATAAATACATTATTGTTGATGTGCGAGTTCCTTCCCTTATACATAGTTGATTGCCACATCTCTGAACATCTGGAGGTACCTGGTGGGCTAGTTGTCCCCCAGGGACCCACAGGATTGAGGAGGAATGAATTCTCTAACTTAAATAAGCGCCACAGGGCGTGTTTGCAGACATGTCACCTCAGGCCACGTCCCCTTCTTTCACCACTGCACCCCGTTGCGGGTTTTAAGTTGGGGAATTAATTCTCTTTCAATGCTGAGGGTCCCTGAGGGCCAAATAGCCCAATAGGTATCTCCAGTATGAGGCAGGGAGCTGCGTTGCAGATAGGTGTTCAGAGGCCATGTCCCTTTTTACACCTCTCTGCAACACAGCTCTGTGGCGCTTATTGGAGGTATCTGGTGGGCTACTTTGACTCTAGGGACCCTCTAAATCAGCTAAACTATGAATTCGGGTGTACTCACCTGTTATCAGGAGATACCTCAGTGATGCATCTTTGAGCCCAGTACTGATCCTGAAAAGCAATTCTAACCGTACTTACCAGTAACTTGAATTTCCTTCCATAGGCTAACATTAACTGGTTTCACTTAGAAATTCTTCTAAGTGTGGAGTTTTCAAGCTTTAAAATATTCACCTAAAATCATTCGAACAACGAATTTTGATTTACTTACCTGTTATCAGGAGAGAACCCAGTGCTGCATCTTTTAGCCCAGCACTGACCCTGAAAAGTAATTCTAACCGTACTTACCAGTAACTTGTATTTCTTTCCATTGGAATCTATTGTCTGGTTTTCACAAGAAAAGTTTCTTAGCGTCGATTTTCACAAACTACAAATATTCCTTAAAAATCCCCTGAATAACTTAAACGCATTCTTTAACTGTTTACAGGAGATGCACCACTGCTAGATCCAGGATCCTCCACTGAGTAAGAAAAAGTAACGATAACACTACTTACTTGCTAAGTGAATTTCCTCCCATAGGATAACATTGCTGATTCTATGTGAAAACGTTTCTAAGTGTCAACTTTTAAAATACAATAACATTCCTTAAAATTCACTACTGTAACAAAAACGATTTTACTCAACTGTTTACAGGAGATGTCCCAGGACTGAATCTAGGATCCAGTCATGTGGTTACAAAAGTAATCCATAAAGTAACTAATTGACATTTCCATTTCAACAGCTTTATTCAACAATTTCCAGTCAGAAAATCATTTACAAAAATACAAATGGAATGAGTTATATAAATCAGCTGTCGATACAGAATCATATATTAAGTAAATATAAAAAAAATCTGCTTCATTTTCACTATTTATCCATTTCATAGATAAAAGATTAAAATACACACCCCAAAGCAGACCTCCTTTAGAGGTTCATAGTCGTATGTCTAGAAAGTAAGGTGAGCCCACTTATCATAAGGCATTAAAATCTCCTTAGAGAATCTCATTAAAAACAATTAAAATATATGCAAAGCACATCACATTCTTCTATGTGACTAACAATTAATTTGTACCTTCTTACATGTAACTAATTTTAGGTCATAGCGAATGGGTCTCACTATCAGAACCTGTACTGCTTGATAGGATGGTAACTAGTTTGGATCACATCAAGCGTGCCCTTAATGCCCATGTCCACCCTAAAAATGTTGCCATGGCTATTGCAATAGGCGGTGAGGTGTCAGTCCGCAGAATACGTTCTGCTTCGGTTGCCCGTCTAGTGCCCAGGAGCTTACAAATTGGGAGCAATCAGACACGACGCGGGGCAGCATAAGCAACACAGACAAAAAGGAGATGACCCAAGGATTCGTTACAGGACCTACATCCCGGCCATATAGATACTGCTTGAGTAATCTCACTAGGAGTGAGCCCACCCTAAACTGGAAATACAATTTACGGTCTAACGATTTAGTAATTAAGTCCCAGTAAGTCTCCAGCTTCGGAGTGGCTTTATGTTCCAAGAATCAGCTTGTGAGTGTGGATGACTCACTTTGCCTAATGTTATTATCCTGGAACCATTCCCAATACTTGGCCTTCAACACCTATTTAGTTAGAAAGTTTGAATTTTCGGGATCCGCCCATATCGAAGCCATACCTATATTAGACAGGAGATCTCTGACCGCCCATAGCCATTTAATACGATGTGAGACATTGGACCTTATTATTTCAAAGAAACATTTTGCATAGCCTGCGAGCTCTGGAGTAGGCATTTAACTAGAAATTCCCATTGAGCTCAATGTTGCATTGTGTTTGAAATTGTGTTGCCCATTGCAACAACTGTAACTACTGTACCTAAAAGTCTATTGCCTATTTGCAAAGTATTTAAACTAAAGGAATTCGTTCTGAGAAAGTATATTTTGTAATGTAATGTATAATGTAATTATAATGTAATTTACATAATAAAGTATCTAAAAATAAATAGTTTAAAAAAGTGTAGTAAATTAGTATAAAAAAATAAACATAACCGTTAATACATTTAAAAATTGTCATTTACAAAGCCTTTGAAATATACTGAAAAAAACATAGGTTTCAGAGATGGTATAGTTAGGAATTAGCATTTAAAAAACCTTAGAAATTCACTGAAAAAAACCATAGGTTTTAGTGGTGTTATAGTTAGCTGGACATTTCACTCGTACAAAACCATTGAAATTCCTTTGTTATAGTTAGTTCTGCTAACTATAACACGCGCGCCTGTAATCCACTGCTGATGATGTCACATATTACATCATTCATGACATGGTCAGTGACATCACTGATGACATCATCCACGTGACAATTAGATACACCTCATCATACACTAGTATAACCTTTTATCACTCACTGTAAAATAAAGAGTACCATATTTGAATCCATTGACACAGCAATACAAGTATCTAAAAACCCACTAGTGATTCCTATATCAACACACACATCTAATCAGTTACATATTGATTCACTCATACATGCTAAAAGAGATCAATAGAACACTATCAAATATACTTATACACCTATATCGACAGAACACACAAGCACACATCTTATTCACTTATGCAGTCATCCTACTCACAATGTATCATATTTATATTTACTCAACTACACACTTATACAAATAGCACTTTATTTATTCATATAGATAGTAACTCATACTTAGTGTGTTATGAAATCACCATTACAAGTATACAGTTATCTATACAGTCACTCATGCAATCAATGAGTCTTATGTATACTTATTTATATACAACAACTGTCACATACACTGCATTTTATTTTTCTAGTTTGTTGGACATGTACCATTGAGAGATATATTTGCTCGTCACCACACCCATAAAGATATTCACTCACCCAAACAACTGTTTCCACATGCAGTCTTAACCTCATATACCCACTGAATCAACTAATGTCCAGCTAACTATTTACACCCCTAAAACCTATGGTTTTTTCAGTGAATATATATATATAAACACCTCCATTTTAACTTCTTTTGCTTTGGAAAACTATCTCATTCAGCTCCAGCCTTCTCCTGACTACTATAGCTCTTTCAGGTCAAAATGCTTAGAGTATAGATTGTGGGCCACAACTATATCTATTGGGCTAAAGAGGCTGCAAAAAAGAGAGGTATTGACAGGGACATCGGTTTGCCAAATGTGCAGATTACTTTGTTTGGCCAGAAAGGGTTAATGTTTCATTAGTTGCTGGCTTTGGTTAAATCCATTGTGGGTTCCCACGCTCCTCACCTCATGATTTTGCACTGTGGTCGCAATTACCTTGGCACACTGACTGGAGTAGGGCTGGAAATCCTAATGAAAGAAACCTTTTGTCGCTTTTCCCTCATACTGTAAGGGTGTACTCTAATATATGTCAAAGACAGAAATGGAAGTGATCAAATCAATTCAATCCCCTTATTGACAAAGCCAGAAAACATTTTAATAAAACTGTTTCTGCATTGCTCAGAGACCATCACATGGGCTGTATCTATAACAACAATCTGCGTTTTGACATGCATGGAATTTATAGAAATGATAGAGTGCACTTTACAGATGAAGAAAACAGGGTATTTCTAAGTAACCTGAAACTCTGCATCCAGTCTTATGTGTAGCCGCCATATACACACAACCACCACAATGGCTCTTATCAGAGCCACCCTAGTAGCCAAAATATTGTGAAGTGTTGTTTGAAAGGGTTTTTTTCCTTTAGTTTTTGGTATCTTTGCGATGACGTCGTGATCCCTGGGGGCATGTCATGAAAACCTAAAACAAAAGCAGACATTCAATGGCCACCAACACACCCAAAAATATTATGTAAAAAAATCCATCCTGAACATTAGCCTACATACATTACTATATACATACTTCTTTCAAAGCATGTTTAAACACATATTTTTGTACTAAGTTTCTTTAAAATCCATCTTTTTGACCTATTTCCAGTTTTCGCGGTTATTCGGGACATCACAATGGAGTTGTTAACTGCGACGATTGCGCCATTCCCATAAAGTGAAAACATATATATGCACACACATTACAGTATTCTACACACTACAGGTTTATTACTGTACACTTCAAACTCATGTTTTTCTACTGTATTACTAGAACAACCATAGCTTAAACCTATTTTCTGTTTTCACTGTGACTGTGGCTATCGCATCGGTAATCGCGATCCCCACGAATAAGTTGTGAAAGCAGAAAGCAAAAGCAGGATTTCAATAGCCACCACCACATAAAACAATTATAACTATATAATGAATTCTACCCATCACTGTAGATAACTCACTATATAAATAACTCTATAACAACATTTATCAGAATCTTAATATCTCTATAAGAATGTGCATTAATGATTCACTAATAATCGCAATGATATTGGTAGTCGCAACGTCTCGGTGGCAGTATACGGGGTCGCACTAGCGGTCGTGCCATTATCGCGAATATGTTGTGCAATTAAAAAAATCTAATTTGGAAAAATAACTTGTGTCACTATTACCTCCATTTCTCAACCATCGGGTCAGAGTATCTCCACTATGACCTCTTATGTGGTTTTTCACACAGATTTTCAGCCCAGGGACCTATTCCTGATAGATAAAATGGCAGCCGCAACTTTCGATTCAGGTTGTGACCAGCCAATCAGAGCATTGCCATTGGCGCGTGCATTCGCGATTCCTCACAAAACCACCACGAAATATACGCAGCTAGGGATATCACTATAATTTTGAACTTAAATTTCTCAACAACTACTGGATTTACACCAAATAAGCTAAAGGCACTTCCTTGAACCAACATCTACCTCCCTGTCAAATTTGGTGTAAGTCTGTTCAGCAGCTCGGGCTGCAGAGGGGGGGCTAAAGGTTCCTATGGGAATTAACATTACAAACGCAACCTTATTTTGCACCCCAAGTTCTGGGTCCCCACTGCACAGATCACTCCCAAACATACCCAATCAATAGTTTCCACCATGACACTTTTTTGGCAAAATGTCAAGCAGATCAGTCAAGGGACGCCAAAGTTATAGCAAAGTAAAAAAAGACTTTTCCTATGGAAACTAGGTCCTAACTATAACTACCTACTGGCGACAGCCGCTAGGTAATATATATACATATTACCTACTGGCTGTCGCGAGTAGGTAGTTATAGTTAGGACCTAGTTTCCATAGGAAAAGCGTTTTTTCTCTTCCTAATAACTTTGGCGCCAGTTGATAAATCCTCGTGAAATTTTCAAAACTCGTGGGGCACTCCGGTCAGCTCCTACCTTGAATGTTTCGGGGTGATTCGGCAAGCGGGAGCCAAGAAAATAGGGGGGGTCCCAAAACGTATTTTCGCAATGTTAATTTTCATAGGAAAATTTAGACACAGCTACAGCCCGAACTGCTGAACGGAATTACACCAATTTGGCAAAAAGGTAGCCCTTGGTTCAGAAAGAGACCTTTTTGTTAAATGTTCAGTAGTTCCTGGGAAATTAAAAAAATAGAGGTCGAAATATCAATTTTCCATAGGATACTTTAGACATGGTTGCAGCTCAAACTGCTGAACGGAATTACACCAAATTAGGCAAAAAGGTAGCCCTTGGTTCAGAAAGAGACCCTTTTTTTAAATGGTGTAAATCCGTTCAGTAGTTGCTGAGAAAATCAAAAAATAAAAGTTTTGATATATAGAGGCACGGTCAATCCTGACCAAAAGCTTTATTCTAATTGACTGTCAACACGCCAAACCAGGAAGTGTTGGCAGCCATCTTGTGACGTGGTAAAACCGAATTATAATATGGGAAGTGCCATATCTTTCTTATTTTCGACCATAGTTTAAACGCTGCTCTTGGTACCTTTAATTTAATTTTTTTAAAGTACTTTGGATGGCCAAATTTGTAGAGGCAATGGTCGTAGTTAATAATTGCTTTCCAATAGGTAGGGTAGCTCACATAACTTCGAAAAAGGTGTCTTACATTTTTAAAGTGAAATGCTTTATAGTACATCATAAGATCTGGGGTAGCAATTCCTCCTCGGTTTTTCTTCTGTCGAAGCTTACTCCAAGCTATCCTAACACCTTTAGAGGCCCAAATAAAGGTATTAATTTCACTCTGAGTCTTTGTATGCATGATAAATTAAATTCCAGGGGAGTTGCATTAAAGACAAAAGTAATCTTTGGAAGGAGGCTCATTTTTATCACATTAGATCTCCCCAAAAAAGAGAGAGACAAACAGTTCCATGATTTTAGTAGTTTTCTCATCTCTTTGATCTTTCGCTCTAAATTGACTTGAGCTATATCATCAATATTTTTTAGAACATGGATCCCAAGATATTTGATTCTGTTTCTAGATTCTATCAGTGGCCTATGCATATTCCAGTGCATAACCTCTGGGTTTTTTTTAAAGCCTTTATTGTCACGTTAAAACAATTACAAAAATGGGCCTACAACCACCAGGACCGGCCGCTAGTTAGGTTCCACCACAGTAGATTAGCACGACTCAGCAGCCCGTGAAGCTGAAGCACCACAGATTCGATTAAGGACGTACCATTGGATGCACCCACTAAAGTACAATATTCAAAAGGCTCCGTTTTATAATATAAGAAATAAGGATCAGGTGCCACAATAATACAACGTCATATGAAGGGCTTGCCAGGTAGAAAGACAACCACAATTAGATTGATCGCAGTTAAAATAATGACGCAAGAGCATATGATTCAGGATAAGAAAGCATTCAATCACAGTTCGCACAGGTGAAGCACTCGCCCAACGATACAATAGTACCCTAGAAGTAGTGGCACAAATAAAGAAGGATCAATAATAAACACAAAAATGAACCCATGACACTGACCCGAAGAATAGGAAACAAAAGAAAGAAAAGGAAAAGAATGAAAGAGAAAAAGGCCATAGAAACGAACAATGGCAAAACAAAAAATTCCCTCCCCCCCCCAACCCCTCACCCTGCACCCCTGCAGGTGACTACGGCCTACCCCCCCTAGCAGCGTGCCTGTCGCCCCAAGTGACTAAAACCCGAAATATAGAGAAAAAAGGGGAAATATAAGAGGTGGGTAGACCCCGATCCTAAAAGTAGGAATGGAGGGGGATAGTGTTGTACGCAATACCGGACTCTCTCCCCCGCCCCAACAGCCATCACCCATAGGCAGATACCATCGTGTAAGACACAAGAGGAGAACACACTGGAGGAAACTGTAAACCCCGCCCATACTCTGACGACCCAATGGAGTAAATCTCGTCCCCGATTAGACCTCTACAGTAAACCCAAAACAACAGCCTCAGCCCTGTCCCCTTCGATCAAACGTGCTGTCTCCTCCCAACAAGTAGGACTTTCTCCACAAAGTGTCAAAAAATATATGAAAGCGCCAAAATACAGTCTGCGAGATGAAGGATAGCTGGCAAACCCCAAAGTACATGGCCGAAGTCAACGACACTCCTCCCCTACTGTACGGCCCGACATCTCCTCCTCCGCCATCTTAGCGAACCAGCCGGGAAGGGGGTGGACACAGTCCAACTCGGTTCACAGTCTCGATACGAAGTTACCAGAATGGGAATAGCAGTTAGAGGGTCCACAAATAGCGAATCCAGTGAGTCAAGCCCCACAGTCGAGAAGCAGTTCCACTTCTGCAGGGGCAGGCACGTCTCCATGTACATGGTCTAAATGCGCCGCCGGGGTGTCTGTCGAGAATAGGGTCACACATCGAGTCCCGAGCGATGAATCAGGGTCCGGTTCCAATCGCCGAATGCCGTCTACCGCCGACGTCAATTTAGAGACCCAGGCCTCCGTTGTCACTAGAAGTGCCTCGAGGGCTGCCAGCACAGTTCGCAATGTCAGGCCGCACTCAGTCCGCCCCGCCATGTTCGCACACAAAGGCCCAGCGAGGCGAACACTAGGTCTCCGGGTCCGGGACCTCCGCCACACCGCCTGGGGCGTCACATGTCTCCTCACCTTCAGTACGAAACCGGGCGGCAAATGGGTTACAAAGCAGACTAAAAGATGCCGCAAGGCCAATTGACCGGACCCAGCCGCCCTCTCCAATCCGCTGTCATTCGATCGGGACCCGGCAGGGCAGACAGGGGCAGGGTGCAAGCTCAAACCACGACATTACTCCACTCCACAATGTCGGGGAATTCTCGGGATTGCTCCATCAGGCTTCAGTACTGTTCATGGACACTGATGCGTGGCGGAAAAACAGAACATGCGACAGAATCCGTGAGCTAAGGACAGAGGTCGGGGGTCTCCCGCCCCACGCCTCCTCCCTTCAGCGCTAGGCCGATGTATTCAGTGCGCTCCGTAGTCGTGAGTGTTCAATCAGGGCCCATATATGTAGGCTTAATAGTTTCTCCGTAGCGTCTCAGGGGTCATTTTCCGCCGGCGCTGCCGTGTGTCGGAGGCCCAGAAGCCCAGACGGAGCCGGGGGCTAAATTAAACGGTGCGCTCGATCTGGCGCAGCAGGCCCGTGTGGCACACACAGTCCGGCCCTTCCTCCCGAGACTCCTCACCGGGGGCGCTGATTGCTGTCTTCACGGCTCCGGGTCTGGTGTCCCAACGTTCAAGCACCCCCGGGCGACGGCAGCCGCGGGGCCCCCAGCGCAGGCCCACCGACGTCTTCAAAGCCCAGGGAGTAGCGTAGCAGTCAGTCCCGTACGGAGCTTGCCCAGGCCCTCAGGAGTGCCTCCCGCCGTCGGCTCGGAGCGCGGAACGTCTCTCGTGTGCCCCCAATGTTCCGACACGATTTGCCGGCGTGTGCAGGCAGTTTGGCACCGGCAACACAGGATATTTTATCAGGATATGAAGTGCGGCGGAGGAGCCGATGGCTCAGGCGGCCATCTCCGTTGCAGGCTAGCTCCGCCTCTATAACCTCTGTTTTTGATGATTAATTTGATATCCCTAGATTTTCCCAAACTCTGTTAATATATGTGTTATGCAGCTAGAGGACTTATTTAGATTGCTTGTATAAATCATTAAGTCGTCAGCATACAGTGCCACTTTTAGATTCTAGTCATTAAAACTAAAAGGGGAAATTTCTCTGGAAGACCTGATCATGTTTGCTAGGGGTTCTATGTATAAATTAAAGAGATGGGGAGAGAGTGGGCACCCCTGTATGGTGCCTCTTTTAATAAGAAACCCTTTTGATACGCATCCATTGACAAGTATTTTGGCTATATGAGTTGAGTATATATTCTCAATACTCCTAGAGAAATTATGGCCTAAGTTGTTATGTTGAATGACTTTTTGCAGGTATGCCCAGTTTACGCGGTCGAAAGCTTTGGCCGCGTCAAAAGTAAAGACTGCTAGAGGGACCTTTTCATGAGCCGCGATATCTATTGCTCCAATCAGTTGGTGGGTAAGGTCATGTTCGTTTCTCCCACTTATAAAGCCCTTCTGATCTTCATGAATCAATTTAGATGAAAGTGCACCCAATCTTTTTGCCAACAGCTGTGTAAAAATGTTATAGTCTTTATTGAGAAGCAAAATGGGCCTATATGACTCACAGTGTAGGGGGTCTTTACCCGGTTTTAAAATCAGGCTAATAACTGCTTCATTCCAGGATTTAGGAATCGGGGAGTCGTCTAGAAAAATGGTAATAAAATGGTCCACTAATTTAGGGGCCAGGATTTCCTTTAGAGCTAAGGAAAGCTCATTTGGAAGTGCATCAGGGCCAGTAGCCTTTTCTCTTTTCAAGCCATTAAGTACCTCTAGAACCTCCTTCAAAGTAAAAGCTGAATTTAATACCTTACAGGAATCAGCATCAATCTTGGGGAGTTGTAGATTTGTTAAGAAAGAATCTATGACTATAGGTGAAGGCGAGAGGTCTTCTTCGTATAGTGTTTGGAAACATTTACAAAGGCTTCTTCAATGTCCGCTCTGTCTTCAACTTTTTCTGTATCATTACCCTTATAAATAGCAGAAATTTTGTTTCTGTTAGACTCCGTTTTGAGCTTCCAAGCTAGGAGTTTCCCACTATTTTCACCAAATTCATAATTTGCAAGGGAACTAGCTTTCCACCTCTTCATTACTCTTTCCTCCAAATATAAATCTAACTCCAATTTTATTTTTAATGTTTCCTCCTTCAAGTTGTTTTGCTCTTCCTCAGAAACTCCAGCTTCTAATCTATTTTGTTTTCGCAATATTTCAGCCTCCAACTGCGTTACTTTAATTCTTTTCTCTTTATTTTTGCCTGCGGCTATACCTATTAATGCTCCTTGTAGGCATCCCACATGGTCATATTAGTGTCTTGTCCCCCAATATTATCTAAGAAATAGTTTACTGTTGTTTCTCTTAGTATGTCAATAACCTGTTGATCCAGCAGGAGGGTGCGATCAACTGTCCATCTTCTATCCCCTTGCACTTGTTTAAGATCTATATCTAATAAAACTAAAGAGTGATCTGAGAGATGAGCAGGCATAGGCAGAACTTTTTTAACACTGTTAGCAGTTTATCAATCAAAATGAAATCTATTCTTGAGGCATGACCATATGTATGATTCCTATACGTGAATTTGTTCAAGTGGTCTCCTCTTAGCTTTCAAATATCAATTAGACCCAAATCATCTTTAACTCTATTCAAACACTCTCGCATTCTAGGGAGATTTAAAGCTCGACCAGGAGGGTGTCTATCTTTTTTGGTATCTAATAAGATGTTAAAATCGCCGCCTAGTATAATAGAAGTGGAAGACATTATTAATTGCTCGTAAAGGAACTGTAATGGAACAGGGTCATCAACACTGGGGCCATAGTATCCTACCACTGATATTGTCTTACATATCGGACAAGTATATATATTTTTATTTTTCCCTGGATGCTTACCACCCAAAAGAATTTTTAAAGTGCAGAAAAGAAAAAGAGAAAAAGTCTTAACCTTACTCCCACCCTGGAGAACCCTCCCTGCCATCATTGGGCAATCCCTTATTGCCCAGTTTGAGCATCACAAGTGTATAGGTAGTGTAGCAGTAGTGCATGGGTGAATAGAGTGGTGTAAAAGTAGTGCCTGTGTCATTTCATGAGTACATGGCTACTACCTGGGTAATTGAAGGAGTGAACGAGTAGTGTCTAGGGGGTTAGAGGACTGCATGGGTAGTGCACAGGGAATTGTACAGGGCATGTGTTAGTGCCTGGGTCATTGCCTGAGTACATGGGTACTGACTGGATGATTAGAGTACTGCAAGGAGAGTGCATGGTGAGTTTACAAGTGCTTAGGTATAGGTGGACTGATTGTTTAAGTACAGGGTAGTGGCTAGGTGATTGGAGGAGTGCATGGGTAGTGACAGGGCGATGGCTGGATTGCATAGGTAGTACCTGGGTAATTTAAGGAGAGAATGTGTAGTGTCTAGGGGGTTAGAGGACTGCATGGGGGGTGCACAGGGGATTGTAGCAGTGCATGTGTTAGTGCCTGGGTCAATGCATGAGTACATGAGTACTGACGGATGATTAGAGTACTGCAAGGAGAGTGCATGGTGAATTTACAAGTGCTTGGATATTGGCGGAGTTATTGGAAAAGTACATGGTACTGGCTGGTTGATTGGAGGAGTGCATGGGAAGTGACAGGGCGATGGCTGGACAGCATGGGCACTACCTGGATAATTGAAGGAGCGAATGAGTAGTGTCTATGTGCTTAGAGGACTGCATGGGTAGTGCACAGGGAATTGTCGCAGTGCATGTGTTAGTGCCTGGGTCATTGCATGAGTACATGGGTACAGACTGAATGTTTAGAGTACTGCAAGGAGAGTGCATGGTGAATTTACAAGTGCTTAGGTAGTGGCGGACTGATTCGATAAGTGCATGGTACTGGCTGGATGATTAGAGGAGTGCATGGGGAGTGACGGGGCGATGGCTAGACTGCATGGGTAGTACCTGGGTAATTGAGGGAGTGAATGACCAGTGTCTAGGTGCTTAGAGGACTGCATGGGTAGTGCACAGGTGATTGTAGCAGTGCATGGTTAGTGCCTAGGTCATTGCATGAGTACATGGGTACTGACTGGATGATTAGAGTACTTCCAGGAGAGTGCATGGTAAATTTATAAGTGCTTAGGTAGTGGCAGAGTGATTGTTTAAGTACATGGTACTGGCTGGGTGATTGGAGGAGTTCATGGCGAGCGACGGGGGGATGGTGGACTGCATGGGTAGTACCTGGGTAATTGAAGGAGTGAATGTGCAGTATCTAGGTGGTTAGAGGACTGCATGGGTAGTGCACAGGTGATTGTAGCAGTGCATGGTTAGTACTTGGGTCATTGCATGAGTACATGGGTACTGACTGAATGATTAGACTACTGCAAGAAGAGTGCATGGTGAATTTACAAGTCCTTAGGCAGTGGAGGAGTGATTCGATAACTACATGGTACTGGCTGGGTGACTGGAGGAGTGCATGGGGAGTGACGGGCAATGGCTAGACAGCATGGGTAGTACCTGGTTAATTGAAGGAATGAATGGGCAGTGTCTAGGTGCCTAGAGGACTGTATGGGTAGTGCACAGGGAATTGTAGCAGTGCAAGTGTTAGTGCCTGGGTCATTGCATAAGTACATGGGTACTGACTGGATGATTAGAGTACTGCAAGGAGAGTGCATGGTGAATTTACAAGTGCTTAGGTAGTGGCGGAGGATAAGTACATGGCACTGGCTGGGTGATTGGAGGAGTGCCTGGGGAGTGACGTGGTGATGGCTAGACTGCATGGGTAGTACCTGGGTAATTGAAGGAGTGAATGAGCAGTGTCAAGGTGCATAGAGAACTGCATGGGTAGTGCACAGGTGATTGTAGCAGATCATTGTTATTGCCTGGGTCATTGCATGAGTACATGGGAACCAACTGAATGATTAAAGTACTGCAAGGAGAGTACATGGTGAATGTACAAGTGCTTAGGAAGTGGTGGAGTGGTTGTTTAAGTACATGGTACTGGTTGGGTGATTGGAGGAGTGCATGGGGAGTGACAGATGATGGTGGACTACATCAGTACTACCTGGGTAATTGAAGGAGTGAATGAGCAGTGTCCATGCGCTTGGAGGACTGCATGGATAGTGCACAGGGGATTGTAACAGTGCATGTGTTAGCGCATGGGTCGTTGCATGAGTACATGAGTACTGACTGAATGATTAGAGTACTGCAAGGAGAGTGCATGGTGAATTTACAAGTGCTTAGGTATTGGCGGACTGATCGTTTAAGTACATGGTACTTGCTGGGTGATTGGAGGAGTGCATGGGTAGTGACAGGGCGAGGGCTGGATTGCATGGGTAGTACTTGGGTAATTGAAGAGGTGAATGGGTAGTGTCTAGGTGCTAAGAGGACTGCATGTGTACTGCACAGGTGAATGTAGCAGTGTATGGTTACTGCCTGGGTCATTGCATGAGTACATGGGTACCGACTGAATGATTAGAGTACTTCAAGGAGAGTGCATGGTGAATTTACAAGTGCTTAGGTAGTGGCAGAGTGATTCGATAAGTACATGGTACTGGCTGGGTGATTGGAGGAGTGCATGAGGAGTGACGGGGCGATGGCTAGACTGCATGAGTAGTACCTGGGTAATTGAAGGAGTGAATGAGCAGTGTCTAGGTGCTTAGAGAACTGCATGGGTAGTGCACAGGTGATTGTATCAGTGCATGGTTAGTGCCTAGGTCATTGCATGAGTACATGGGTACCGACTGAATGAATAGAGTACTACAAGGAGAGTGCATGGTGAATGTACAAGTGCTTAGGTAGTGGCAGAGGTATTGTTTAAGTACATGGTACTGGCTGATTGGAGGAGTGCATAGGGACTGACAGGTGATGGTGGACTGCATTGGTACTACCTGGGAAATTGAAGGAGTGAATGAGCAGTGTCTAGGTGTCACAGGGATCCTGCTCTCACACAGAACTGTGCATAGAGACTTGGAACCTCAGTGAATTAGGGTGTTCCAAAACTCACCTTAGTACCCAAAATCCCCTACCAGACTAGCAATCAGTGTCTCATTGGTTCTTACAAACTCCCAATGTTTAGACAACCCAGAACATGGACTTAGAACACCTCAGGTGATGTGGAACACATGAACACTCTCTCGTTATACTATCATACCAGTCCTAAACGAGGAGTGAATGAAGACACGTGCAGGTTTGAAATGTTTATTTCTAATGCAGTGTTCTGAAGCGCAGTATCTTAGCTAATACAAGCAAACATATGATAAACAACAAGGTTATCAGCATAGTTACTAGTCCATAAAATACAAAGGGAGAAAGCATGTTAAAATGCTAAAGGGAAGAAGGCTAAATGGCACCTAAGTCTTACCATCCCTTGCTAGTATATTATATTCTATCTAAAGAAGGTCTCTTTGGGTTTTAGAAGGGCAGCCCCATACCTCTGATCCTAGTGGAAAGGGAACACATCATCTTCCACCAGCTCTCTGCATGCGAATATTCATCAAGTGTGTGTGCATGCTCTGCGCAGTGCAATATTAAACGTGCCTAAAGCCAGAGTTGGCCGCAGCTGCATATGTGTTATGTCTAGAACATGCGCAGATCAGACCTCACAACAACCACTGTGTTGAAATAACCTTGAAGGCCTCGGCACTCACTGTTCAGACATAGCTTACCAAGCAAAGCTGATACAATAGCAAAACATATTATTCTCGTGTGAAGCAAAATATTCTACTAGGCTCAAAGCTCTAATAACAATATGTGCAGTGTGCAGAAGCAGCAGAAAGGTAAAATGGCGTGTCTTTCAAAATTCTTATAGTCAAGCAAATTTAGTCATAGGCCATAGCAAAGTCAATAGGCCTGGGGCTGAGAAAGATTTCATATGCTAGAAAAAAATAATAATAATAAAAAAATGTTCAATGTCCAATAAATGTCGATGACACAACTCATCCTAACATTGAATATGCAAAATATGCAGCAACAGCTTCCAATAGGAAGTCACTGTTCTCATCCGAAAACAGTTCAGCCATCCAATTTAATAGCGGGAAAGAACATACATTCTTTTCAATTACCGGAGCCTCTAGCACCATCAGAGGACAACCCGTGGGTTTTCAATGAAGCTGTGTGCCAAGAAATCTTGCGCCGCTGCGAATACATTCCAACGACCCAGTATTCCATGCATCGATGCAAAGGCCATAATCCCTCCGTCAGAACAAAGCAATTCATGAGCAACTAAGGGGCTCATAAGCTGGTTATAATCCACATCGGGAGACACCGTATTACAGAGACACAAATCCAGGGCCCAGTAGAAATCGCAACTCAGGCAATGAAAAACAGGCTGGACACATGTAAAGTAGGAAAACTGAAACGATAATCCATAAGCTGCACTTAAGGTTGCAAGAGGCAGCGCTCCATAGTACTCAAGCATTCTGTTGCGAACCAGCACCAGCCGTGACAGTTCGTCTCGAAACACAGGACGTGCATCCATTTTGAATTAAACAAAACAGCAAAAGAACGCCTGCAGCGAGAGACAGTAGTATGGGAAATCCACCAAATAGGCTGGAAAAGATTGAATGAAAGAAAGCAGGAAAGACCCCGAATATAGTTTGAAATGAAGTCACAAGGCCACTGCTAACCACTATAAAAAAGTGCTCCAGCCCCGTTGTGGAGGATGCATTAAAGATTGTGTGAATTAATTCACCGAAATGCAAGGGCAAGTCAGTATTTAATAAAGCATGCACCTCTGTTAGCCACGTGAAGGACAAATGTTTCACGAGCAGATGTGAGGGCAACTTCTTTTTGGGACAATAGAGCTCTTATGCGACTTATCTTATTGAACTCTGCTTTCAAGGTTGGAATCTTGGGCCAGATGGAAACATCAAGTTTCCCATGCGGGGGTGGATACATTACATTCTTACAGCAAACCACACGCTCACTGACGGTAACGACATAATCAATTCCTTTTATTAACCCACAGCAATCCTCATTGTTCAATAGTAAGTAACTCCCATTTGCCAGTAATGTGAATGTAGGAACGATAGCAGGCACGGGGGTACCTTTCAAAATACAGGCTAAATTGGGCTTGTTCTGATTACAGGAGCTGTGTAATTGGATATGTCTACACATTAATGAGTGATCCGGTGTTTCAGTGCATTCTTTACCATTCAAATAAACTTCCTTGCCCTCCCTAAGGCATCTATATGTAACAGGAAGCGACCAGGCTTCATGGAGATAAGAACTTCCAAGAGGCTCGTATCTACCAATGGCAAAGTACTTCATACAGCCTTTGAACTCGAACAGGGAAAACGGGAGAGTTATCAATCCGTGGATAAGCCACGTTGCAGTATTGGCCTCTGCCACAGAAAACGGTAAAGGCTCCAACCTCTCAATGTGTAACATGGAAAAAGAGGCATCCTTCATTGAAAGTAAACGCTGCTTGTCAGTCAAATTCATTGGGGCAAACAGGGAAGAGGTATTCATGTAATGCCATGGCACTTTTCCTGCCTTAAGGGTCTGCAGGGTCCAAGCAAACTGCATAATCGAACACAATTGATTTTGACCATGGTACAATACAGATACTTCATCTTGCACAATATCAAAAACAGATGACACAATATTATCCAACGTGTCAATACGGGAAGAAAGCGTGTTAATGCTATTATCTACAACTGCTAGCACTTTTTCTAAATTAGCTTGATCTATAGCCCTAAGGCGGGTAGCCGCCTCAATCTGGGATGTTTTCCAGAATTCATTATAAACAGCAAATATCCATCTTTTAGATCTACCTTTAGCCGGGCCTTTTATGAAATCATTCAGATCAACATCGTCGGTCAGTTTAGATAAATGCTGTTTAACTGACGTCAAGGTAGAATGCTTGAGCCAATTCAGACATAATTTGCCTACAGAATAGGTAGTCACAGAATGGTCACTTTCAAAACGGGGATCCACCCTGACCTGTGTAAAGCCTAGACCTAAACCCAGAAAACGATGCTGGCACGAGTCAGCACTTCTGTGCCAGAGCAACCAGCCATTGGGATCCAAACTGGAAATGTTAAAAGAAGAATTTAGCAACAGAGTTTGCAACTCTCTAATCGAAAATGTTGTAGTATTACCCCAACCTGAATATTCTTCTAAGTCAGGGAAAGAAGGAGCATTTAATTTTTTAGTGGCAGCCAATCCAAAGCATGTCGTCTGTGAAATTGTAGAATTCAAAAACAACATATGATTCGGGATGAGACATGCACTGTGCAAAGCCTCAGTGCCTTGCACTTGCCAACTTTTAGAACCCCGAACCGATTTAAGGTCAACTGTTTCCTTCCACAACTCGTAGCCCCCAACAGCTAACTGGTCTAGAAAGGACTTCGAGTACAATAATTTAGTATTGGTAAGTCTAACTTTGGATGTGGACTTTTCGGTCATTTTAAAATAAAATGCATTGGGATTTGACTGATTAAAATCTGTAAAATAAGTGAACCTTTTCAAAAAGGAAGCAGAACTGCCTTGTATAGGAGCTGGACAGTATTCCCACTGGGTATAATTGACCGTGAGCCTCCTGGTATTTGTCTTATGCAGGTAGTGATTGCCAAAATGTTGATAACAATACAAATCACTGTAATTGGCAGACTCCAAATACAAGTCTTCAGCATCAAAGGCAGCATAATATTTCAAATCTGAAAACAATGATTCTACAGCCTGAACGTCCCAATCATCAGAACGTATATATTTTGTTTAATTACATCCCCCATAGAAACTCCAAGCACATTCGGGACATTTATAACCTCAGTGGGGCCATGGATTTTAAATTTAACAGCATCCCACACAATCCCATCTAGGACAGGCCAAGCAGTGATGTTAACAAAAGCCAAGTCTCTCTTCAATCTGTGTGATGAGGAATGAGGTGCCAATGTTCCATTGATATGTCGAATGCATGTTCTCTCCACGACATAGTGTCCATTGACGAGACGTAAAAAATAAAACACAAAACCAATTGACATAAAAAGGTAAATTGAAAAAAGCACCAGCCAAATATAGGTCCATGGGGGAATTAAAAAATGTTTTTTAAACAGTCTTACATAAACAGTAATCCTTGAAGGCTTTCTTGATGTGTGAAACAGTGTCAAATGAAAATCTGGATTCTGTGGCCAAGCGAGTTTGTAAATCAGGCATCGATAAGTCAGTTGGGTAAGTGTAGTCAGTTTCCTCAAGTTGAGTACCAGGCAGTGTACTCAATAAAGGACTAGAAATTGCAGGCATCTCAAGGGCAACATCAGGCACAGGATTTGAAGCCGGGGCCAAAACAGAATTTCTTAAAATTGAAGGACATGAGACCGCCGGTGTCATACTAAGAAGAATCGGCCACTCTGTGTATTTTGACATTGTCAATGTAGATATACCTGTTTTCCTTACGACCTGGAAGTGGTGGTAAAATGACTGTTCTTGTGCCCTTCACACCAAGCACTACTTAGCACAACTGGGTAGTAATTCAAAAGGAAACCGTTTGAAAAGATTCAAGCTTGAAAAGACCTATGTAACTATAGGTAGGTTTGTCCGACACCACCGTCTTCTGGAAGCAATAGTGAAGGGTGTTAAGGACTGACAGAAGCACTACTCAAGTGTCATGTAATAAGACCACCAACGGTTGGGCGCCATGTAGCAGGGATCCTGCTCTCACACAGAACTGTGCATAGAGACTTGGAACCTCAGTGAATTAGGGTGTGTCAAAACTCACCTTAGTATCCAAAATCCCCTACCAAACTAGCAATCAGTGTCTCATTGGTTCTTACAAACTCCCAATGTTTAGACAACCAAGGACATGGACTTAGAACACCTCAGGTAACGAGGAACACATGAACACTCTTTTGTTACACTATCATACCAGTCCAAAACGAGGAGTGAATGAAGACACGTGCAGGTTTGAAATGTTTATTTCTAATGCAGTGTTCTCAAGCGTAGTATCTTAGCTAATACAAGCAAACATATTATAAACAACAAGGTTATCAGCATAGTCACTAGTCCATAAAATACAAAGGGAGAAAGCATGTTAAAATGCAAAAGGGAAGAAGGCTAAATGGCACCTAAGTCTTATCCTTCCTTGCTAGTATATTATATTATATCTAAAGAAGGTCTCTTTGGGTTTTAGAAGGGCGGCCCCATACCTCTGATCCTAGTGGAAAGGGATCACATCATCTTCCACCAGCTCTCTGCATGCAAATATTCAAGTGTGTGTGCATGCTCTGCGCAGTGCAATATTAAACGCGCCTAAAGCCAGAGTGGGCCGCAGCTGCATATGTGTTATGTCTAGAACGTGCGCAGATCAGACCTCACAACAACCGCTATGTTGAAATAACCTTGAAGGCCTCAGCACTCACTGTTCAGACATAGCTTACCAAGCAAAGCTGATACAATAGCAAAACATATTATTCTTGTGTGAAGCAAAATATTCTACTATGCTCAAAGCTCCAATAACAATATGTGCCGTGTGCAGAAGCAGCAGAAAGGTAAAATGGCGTTTAAACTTCTAATAAGCTTATGCTAACTTACCACAGTGTAAAGGCAAAGCATATCTATATGACATAGGTGCTTAGAGGACTGCATGGATAGTGCACAGGGGATTGTAGCAGTGCATGTTTTAGTTCCTGGGTCATTGCATGAGTACATGGGAACTGACTGAATGATTAGAGTACTGCAAGGAGAGTGCATGGTGAATATACAAGTGATTAGGTATTGGCAGACTAATTGTTTAAGTAAATAGTAATTGCTGGGTGATTGGAGGAGTGCATGGGTAGTGACAGGGCGAGAGCTGGATTGCATGGGTAGTACTTGGGTAATTGAAGGAGTGAATGGGTAGTGTCTAGGTGCTTAGAGGACTGCATGGGTACTGCACAGGTGATTGTAGCAATGCATGGTTACTGCCTGGGTCATTGCATGAGTACATGGGTACCGACTGAATGATTAGAGTACTGCAAGGAGAGTGCATGGTGAATTTTCAAGTGCTAAGGTAGTGGCAGAGTGATTTGATAAGTTCATGGCACTGGCTGGGTGATGGGAGGAGTGCATGAGGAGTGACAGGGCGATGGGTAGACTGCATGGGTAGTACCTGGGTAGTTGAAGGAGTGAATGAGCAGTGTCTAGGTGCTTAGAGGACTGCTTAGGTAGTGCATAGGTGATTTTAGCAGTACAAGGTTAGTGCCTGGGTCATTGCATGAGTAGATGGGTAATGACTGGATGATTAGAGTACTGCAAGGGGAGTCGATGGTGCATTTATAAGTACTTGGGTATTGGCAGAGTGACTGGAAAAGTACATGGTACTGGTTGGGTGATTGGAGGAGTGCATGGGTAGTGACATGGCGATGGCTGGACTGCTTGGGTAGTACCTGGGTAATTGAAGGAGTGAATGAGCAGTGTCTAGGTGCTTGGAGGACTGCATGGGTAGTGCACAGGTGATTGTAACAGTGCATGGTTAGTGCCTGGGTCATTGCATGAGTACATGGGTACGGACTGAATGTTTAAAGTACTGCAAGGAGAGTGCATGGTGAATTTACAAGTGCTTAGACAGTGGCAGAGTGATTAGATAAGTACATGGTTCTGGCTGGGTGATTAGAGGAGTGCATGGAGAGTGACGGGACGATGGCTAGACTGCATGGGTAGTACATGGGTAATTGAAGGAGTGAATGGGTAGTGTCTGGGTGCTTAGAGGACTGCATGGGTACTGCACAGGTAATTATAGCAGTGCATGGTTACTGCCTAGGTCATTGCATGAGTACATGGTTATCGACTGCATGAATAGAGTACTGCAAGGAGAGTGGATGGTGAATTTATAAGTGCTTGGGTAATGGGACAGTGATTGGATAAGTACATGCTACTAGCTGGCTGATTAGAGGAGTGCATGGGGAGTGCCAGAGGGACTGTATCGGTACTACCTGGCTAATTGAACGT
Source organism: Lissotriton helveticus (assembly GCF_964261635.1). NCBI lineage: Eukaryota > Metazoa > Chordata > Amphibia > Caudata > Salamandridae > Lissotriton > Lissotriton helveticus. Next base: position 538,603,720 of record NC_136067.1, read on the forward strand.
CTGAATATGCAGTGTCTAGGCGGTTAGAGGTCTGTATGCGTAGTGCACAGGTGATTGTAGCAGTGCATGGTGATTGCCTGGGTCATTGCATGAGTACATGGGTACTGACTGGATGATTATAGTCATGCAAGGAGAGTGCATGGTGAATATATAAGTGTTTGGGTATTGGTGCAGTGATTGGATAAGTACATTTTACTGGCTGGGCGATCAGAGGAGTGCATGGGGAGTGACAGGGGTATTGCTGGTCTGCATGGGTACTACCTGGATAATTGAAGGTATGAGTGAGAGGTATCTAGGTAGTTAGAGGATTGTATGGATATTGCACTGGTGATTGTAGCAGTGCACGGGTAGTGCTTGGGTGATTTAATCTTACCTTTTTTGAAGTAGATATAAAACTGATTGAAATATTTTTTCAGTTGTTTTATTATAATTTAAATTTGAAATATTTATTGAAACAGTAAATCTTCACTTCTTCCCAATAGGCCGAATGATGTTTGCAAAATCGTTTGCACTGAAAATATCCAAACGTCGACGTCTTAATTCATATCTATATCTTCCCACTAGGCCAAATAATACTTCTGAAATGGTTTATTCATAAGGCAACCTACTTTTGAATTCCAAATGGGCATCATTACAATGGGTCCATCCTTTATTAGACTTTAAATACACAGTATAGAGCCAGATGTTGTAGAAGGTTCATCATGGAAAATAATTGGCACTGCTTTGAAAGTTCTTCCTGTTATTTACAGTTGGCTTGCCACAAAAGTTTTCATTTTAGTTTCCAATTTTCTTCCATCTGCTCTACAATGTTGTATCATTAAAATTATATATTGTCCAAATCTTTCTATAAATAATGTAGAAAACATTTCAGATTTGCAGTGACTACATTCCATATTTTGATTGGCTGATTTTACTAATTTGTTAAAAGACACTGTTTTGCAATCTGGTATTGTCAAATATATGAATCTTTCAGTGTCAATTTCAGTGGAGGAAGAAAATGAACAGCTATCACATTTATGGTCCCATCTAAAACGTACTCCAAACAGATTTTCAATTTCTATTCCTTCATCTTCCAATACTGCAAGCACAAGCATTACAAATTCCTGAGCATCTTACTGTGCATTCAGTGTAAATTGTGAAGAACCACAACATATATCCAGAAGATGGCAATAGTCGGAAGCACTTTGGATTTTAGTTTTATCGCTTGTCAAGTTTTCATAAATTGAATGTAATAAAGAACAACATCTTTTTTCTCGATTCTCCATAGTTTGTTGTTGAAGATTTTCTAGAACAAATATGATGTTCACAACTACATTAGCATAGCGGTTGATACCAGAACTATTTTTTTTTTTTTTTTTTTTTTGGTAATCCTCATATATCACGAATGGAACTCTTGATGGAAAGCTGGCACCTCCATGCACCATTGGTCGTTCTGTACCGGCCCTCGTTGTTTACGGCCAAAAAGCGAAGTGGTACGCCTGCATCCTCAAGTAGCCACTGCCTTCCCCTCCATACTCCTTTTTTTCGCCGATCTTTGGGCGCCCATGCTACTTAGGAGTCCAGGGAACCAGCAGGGCTCCAGACAAATCATTGGAAAACCAATCACCGAAGTTGCCATGCCACCAAGGCCTCCCAGACCTTAGTCTCACTCACGGGGTCACATGCCATATCTGATTTACTTGTTATCATAATCTGCCGTAGACAATTAGCAAAGGTAGGGGGAGTTGGGTCCTTCCACGCCCTACAGATCTCTCGCCTTGCCAACAAAATGATGTAAAAGACAAATTTCTTGGGGAGATCGTCTTCCTGATAAGCCGTGATTAGCCCAGAGATGATAGTGAGCGTTGAAACTAATATGGGCATTGAGAGGACCTCTTCCAAGAATTCCCTTATCTTACTCCAATATTCCTCCAATTCGGGACAATCTGCGAACATATGTACATCATCTGCTTTCAGATGACCGCACCTCGGGCAGTCATAATCTATGTTAAAGTATTTAGCTAGTTTCTTAGGCGTTATATAAACTCTATACATTGTGAACAGATGATTTCTTTTCAGAGCTGCTGGCTTAATTACAGCGTTTAACACTCTGAAAGAGTCGTGCCAAAACTCCATAAAGGACCCACTGGCCGGATTTATAGCGTTGCTCCATATTTTGGTAATTTCAGCCTCTGACACCTCCTCACCCTCTAACAGTGCTGAATACCAAAAAGATATTTGACTCTTCCACTTGCCCCCTCTCGTTACTCAGTCAAATTTGGGATTGGGGGGATAGTTAGCCGCGGATCTTACGGGTCTCCTTGCCCACCACCCTGATAGTTGATAATATTTAAACCTGGTCAAGGTCCCCCTTGTTAAATTGGAGAGCGTGTCCCAGCTTAAGAGCTGTCCATCTTCCTGCAGATCCCCCCAATATTCCAACCCAGCCTGTTTTAATGGTAGCGATAAAAGGTCATTTAGGCATGCAGGAAATCCGGGAGAATCCCATATCGGGGCCTGTGACGCATAATAAGGGATGTTCAGTTTATTCTTCACAAATACCCAATTTTTCAAAGCTGTCCCCAAAATCTTCAACCTTACTTTTTTGAAAAATTTTGGGTCCCCGAATTTATAAAGGAAGAAACTCGATCCCTGGGGGACATCTTTTAACAAGGCAGAAAATAGCAAACCCATCGATGATTGGTCCAGTTGACCAGCCATGGTTCTAAAATGCTTGAAGTGGAAAGCTTGACAATACATAAGTAAATCTGGAAAAGCAAGCCCTCCTGTCTTTAGACCTCTCCTTAATTTTTTCCAAGCTATTCGAGGGCCTTTGGCATTCCAAATAAATGATCCTAATTTTCCTTGTAGTTTTTTAATTAAAGCTAACGGAAAAGATAAAGGGATTGCATTAAATAGGAAAGTGATTTTTGGAAGGATTATCATTTTCAAGAGGTTCACTCTTCCATAAATATTTAGGGGGAGCGAGGACCAACGTTGTAATAAGGCAATTATGTCTTTAATGACTCTAACTAGATTAATTTTTGGGATTTCTTCTATCTTATTCACTAGATGGACTCCCAGATACCTCATATTATCTTTTTTCCCTACTGAGTCTGTCTGCTGGTTCCATTCCATTATTTCAGTTTTTTCTACATTTATAGAATACCCAGAAATGTTACCAAACCCTTCGGCGAGATCTAATAATCTGGGTATTGCTTCTTCTGGATTTGACGTATACATCAGCAGGTCATCTGCATACAATGCAAACTTCAATTCCATGTCAGCGATCTTAAAGGGTATGATTAATGGTTCTGCTCTTAACCTACAAACAAAAGGCTCTATTTTCTAACATATATCCTACAATATCTTCAACAGTGTCCTTTTTCTTTTTGTTTGCAACCTCAACATTCTGTTGATTTTTTTCTTGTTTTCAACCTCACGTCAGAGTGTCTCATATGTTTGTTTTCAACATACTACACGCTTTTCATATACAGGATATTCACCTAAGTTGGGAGCATACACTCTTCTTAAACGCTTATACTCTCTTATATACTTTGCATCGGCACTAATCTTTCTCTCATCAAAATCAATCAAATACAATCCAGCTAAAGTTCTGACTCGAGGCAATACAACATATGCCATACCCTCTTTAAACATGGTACTTCCAATGTTTACCAAAGCACTGTCTACACTTAAACCTTGAGATTTATGAATAGTCACCGCATATGCCAAAGAAAGAGGAACTGTTTTCTATGAACATACACGTCTTTTATAAGTAAAAAACGAACAGTACAACATCCAATCTGTTTAACTTCTTCAATCTGATCAAATTTAATCTTTAAAAATTCAATTCCATCTCTATTTTGATAATTAACAAATTCTACAACTTTTTCCATGCTCCATTTACTAAACCCTTTTCCACATCCAAATTACACCATAAAATTACATGACAGTTTTCACATATAAATTATTTTCTAAACCAGCAGTTTTAGATATAGATTTTTCCAAAGAATCCAATTTTGTTTTTCATTTTTCTGTCAAAATAATAGTCATTCCTTCGTGTTCTATTTAATCAATGGCTTCTATTTTTATTATTTGTTGTTTTTCCAGCTTTCGTAGTTCTTCATTGAATGTAGAACACTCTCACAGTGTTGGCATTAAGCAGATTATAGATTTCTTTTCTCCAATTTTTTTGCATATTTTTTCTGGAGCAACATTTTCATTTTGGAAACAAGTTTGTAAGTAGACGACTTTGCAAAGCTTCTTTTGCATGTTCTGTCAAAACACCAATTCTTATATCTTGAAGGATGCTTCCATAATCTTAATCACTTGTATTCAAAATATGACCAAATGTTGACATTTCCAATACTTCCCAAAGATTTCCTGGTGTCTTCATGCAGAAGTATTTTAAAACTGATTTCCTGATTTTTTCAGGAGTAAGTTGCAGCAGATCGCCGAAAAAACAATCACGTTTTACTCCAAATAACACATCATAATCTGTTTTTAAAATTTGCTGCATCCGGAAATATACAAAGGCAAGCATTAAGTTTGAGACCATGCTCACTTCATCAATTATCAGGAGTTTCATTTTCTTTAGTACTCTTGAAACTTCATAACAATCTTCTCCAGAAAGCTTGTGATATTCCAACTTGTTTTCATGTTCAACAGGTAGCATTAGTAAACAATGTAATGCAATCCCTTTAATGTTGTGTGCTGCTAACCCAGTTGGAGCGGTTACAACACAAGATAAATGTGAATCAGTCATTGCCTGTACATAACTGGTCAAAACTTTAATTAAGAAAAGTTTTCCTATTCCACCTTGACCGCTGATATAGATTCAGATAGGTTTAAATGGTGTGCAGTTGCATTCTTTATTTTCATGAGGTAAACCATGGTCGATCTGTTGTGTAACTTGCTGATAAATTTCTTTCTGTTCAATATTTAGCTCCTCTTCCAAGTTTTCCAACTCCATAATATCCTGTTGAGCTTGATGCATTGCCGTTTCTACTTCAGTCATAACAATTGCTGCTTCATTTTCAGGAATTGGTTCTCCTAGTGGATCTTGACTCAATGGAGCAGAACTTTGACTCTCTTGAGAACTGTCTCTAGTAATCTCAGCTGCAATAGTAGCTTCTTGTTGAACCTCTTCATTCAACATTTGTAGATAATTTTGAAAATATTTGCATTCAATGCTATCTTTACATGCATTAAAAGAATCTTCATACGACTGAAAATATCCAAGTAATTCCATTTCAGTATGCCAAGGCTTGAAGAGTTGCAGAAGGGTTTTCAAGATAGGGACTTCTTTTAGGATAGTACATAGCCAACATGTTTGTTTTAACAATATCTGTGATTTCCTGCTCGTTTAATGCTAAATATTCGATTTCTTGTATAAATGTAAGTACTCAATTTCGTGTTGCAGCAAGACCTAGACTAACCCAAATAATTCCTCTTGACTTTGAATATAAACTTGCAGACGTCATCTGATCCGAACATTCGTAGGATCCAATCTCTTGATGGCACAGCATCTTCGAACTAAAGTTGTACAATTTCTTACCAAGAATCTTCTCTTGGGAAATTTCTTCCCACATGTCCTTCAACTCCGTCTTTTCAGATTTTGTTATGTATGACGTAACATGCCGAGCAACAGCAATAAAATTATCTGCAACATACTGGATATCCATATTTGAATTCTACATTGACAACATTACTGGATTATAAGCATTAATACACTTAGATTGTTCACTTCTTTTTAAATTGTAAGTATTTTTCAACCTCTTCTTCAATACCTACACTTATCAAACTCTCACTTTCTCTACACTCATGTTCAGGACCAAAGTAACGAAACTCGATTTCATCACAAACTTTGTTTACATCTGAAACTGACCCATGCAAAAAAGCAGTGTTTAAGTCACTTAAAATTATTGTTCACTTCTTTTTAAATTGTATGTTTTTTTGGGAGATTTACTAGTGATAGTATGCCTCACTGCTGACATGAAACTGTTGACTCTTCCTTTAGATATTACTGGACGTGGAAATCCAAAACGACATTTGGTTTAAAACTTTTCCTTTGACTTATATTTCAGTCGACAGTATTTGCCACATAGATGAGTTTGAAACCGTAAAACTTATCCTCTTAACGTATTTTATTCTCATGTTTTTGGTATATCACATGTGACATAGTCTACAATAAAAGATAAAACAGTGTAATCTGAATCAGTTCCAAACTTAGGTGCATCTTTGACCCATAAAAGCATATGTATATGAGGAGCACTTCTAGCTTGGTACTCCTTTCTCCAAAAGAAATCAATAACTTCTCCAAGCGGTGGGTTGTTTTTATTTCAGATAAAATACATCATAGCTTGAAACCTATGATTACAATATCAGCACACATTTACTGGATCCAAGGAACACAGCTCTCCAGTTGTTTTGAATTCAATGTTTTAATGTTTAAATTTGCTTGTCAAAGAAATTCATGTAAATAATTTCATGCGTATTCAGAACAGCTTAGCGTGACAAACCATGTAGGGGTTCCTAAGTTCCTTAACATATATTTAAGTTCTCCATGACAATGATACCAATACTCATTAGTACCATGTTGACACACCATCAAATTAATTAATTGAGATTCTAAATGATTGTCTCTCTGTTCTACTTTATCCATGAATTCCTTTGCAGAAACATGTTGAAGATGAACCCCTGTTTTTAATACGTGGTTCACTGCATATGAAAGTCCAGACAAGTCACTTTCAAACAAAAGATGAAATATATAAGGAATACATTGTCGAAATCTTGGATCTTCTGAGTACAATCTTGTTGTACGATATTCTGATGCTGGAATTTGTACTGGTCGTTTGTCATATCTTCCACCTTTTCCAGTGGGGAAGAGCTGTGGAAAACAACAAGCTTCCAAACTTTGTTCCCAAACACTCCTGGGAGTTACTTTCGTTTTCTTCATTTGGAATAATCCAATAAACTTCCTTTGAATGTAAGGGATGTACAATGTAATGTTTATACATTTCTTCACTTTTGGAGATATCCACTTTTTCAATTTGGCCACTTGAAATTTCGCTATCATCAACTAAATGGCTTTCTTCTTCTTCCACATACACATTTTTGTAGTAATCATTGTTTTTTGTGAGATATAACGTAGCCTTTTGCACTTTGCTGACATCTACTAATTCTTGCCATATCTTCCGACTCTTCGTAGGAACACCATTAACTAGAATAACTACAGTTCAGTTTCCTCTTTCTCTATACCAATAGTTTCAAGATTCTTTTTAAAATCTAAAGCTAAATACACAACTTTTCCTTTTAAGTCTCTTTGTAAATCTGAATGAGGCAGCTTACCTTTTTTAGGCTCCATACGAACAATAGCTTGAAATGGGTGCACAGATTGAATCAGAATGGACTCATAGGTGTTTAAATCTACCAGTTCTGGAGGAATAGCTCCAACTTGAGGCTATTATGTACAGCTCTAGCTGGCATTTTGTTCTCCTCTAATGTGGTATAACAATATATACAAATATGTTGATCACCACCCAACTCAAAACAATCTTCCACCAACAAATAAGCAACAAATTCCTTTCACTTATCATTGTTTTCTTTTTCACTTTTTAAATCCATATCAACATTTCTAGTTTGTTTTCTATAGTGGGTACGTCGGCAACAAATACACACATAGGGGCCCATTAGGATGGTGGGCGGATCGCCCCGTCGGGTCGGTGGTAGCCACGCCGGCCGGCGGGTATGAACTGCCCTCCATCCTGCCATGAATGACGCCCGCCACATTAGGAGGGCTGAGGGGTCTGCGGCGGATGGAAAGACCGTCTGCCGCTTTTCCACCGGTCGACTGGTCGACTGGGTGTAAAACGTGTTTATTATCGTGGCGGTGTCTGCAAGACACCACTATCCATTTTATGATCATGCGGGTGAGCAACCTGTCCATGGCGGCATTGCCGCCATGAAAAGATATGCAGTTTCTGCTGTTGAGGGCCCGTTACAAGCCCTCTGGATGTTGGGGGGGTGGGGGTACACTTGGGAGGTACCACATTGGCATGAACAAGGTGGCAGGCACCGCAAGGTGCCTGTCACCGTGTGCATGCCAATGCACAACGTGCATTCCCAGCATTGTGGTGGGCGGTGCTGTGAGCACCGCCCACCACAATGCTGGGAATAGGGGATGCCACTGTCACAGTGCCATCATAATTGAAGGTGCAGGACCGCCGCACTCCTGGAGGACAGGCCCGCATACTGTTATGATGGCGGGTGGAATCCGCCTGCCATCGTAATGATGCCCTTAGTTTGCTCTTTCACAACAAATTACCTTAAACTTCGTAATTTCGTCTTCAAACTTCTCAGTACTACTGTCTTCCACCTCTTCTTCAACACCTACACTTATCAAACTCTCACTTTCTCTACACTCCTGTTCAGGACCAAAGTAACGAAACTCTATTTCATCATAAACGTTTTATACATCTGATACTGACCCATGCAAAAGAGCCGTGTTTAAGTCACTTAAAATTATTGCCGGACTTTTTACATAGTACAATCTTCTTACTAACTACCGTATTTCTGAGTGATGCACTACTAACATTCTCAAATGATGATAAACACTTGGACACACTTTTCTACAAAGATAAGTCAGAGAATCACCTAGCAAGCCAGTAACTTTTTCTCACTTTGCAAGGATCTAGTCCTTGCAACATCTTAATCTTTTGTTTAATACTTTTTTTAGTATAATTTTGTATGAAATTTTGTAAAATATCAATAGACTTCTGTCGTATACTACAGATACTACTACAAACCCTTGTATACAATGGAGCTTGTGTACGTCTCCCTTGAACTTCTTCAGCTATCACTTCTTCCACGTTTCTAGGAACCATCTTTTATTTGTCAATTGCACAACCGTTCTTCACTTCATAAGCACTGCGTGAACTAAGGTATTGTTTTGAAAATAGCTCTCGTCATTAAAAAAAGGTTCTGAACTAAAAGTATGCTTCCATTCACCCAAATTGTTTTTACAAAAGTTAGTTCTGTTGATTAGCCTTATCCTTTTAGTTTTGTTCTTCATAGATTGCATTGGTTTATCTAATGTTCGCGTTCTCTTTAAAACTAAAATGAACAATCTTCTTTTCAATTCAAAAGCCTTTTCAACTATACTGTCAATCTTTTTTCATTTAAAAAATGCAGATCTTCTTTTATATTTCTTGCCATGTTTCAAAAAAAATTGTAGTACTCTACTTTTATACATGCATTTCCTGATCTCATTAAATTGCTTCTTTCTTCTTTCAACATAGTTTTTTTTCTCATTTCCTGAATTTCTATTAGTTTTCTTTTTAAATTTCATTCTTTTTCATTGTACAGGTATTCTTTCTATTTTCATCATTTCCAAAATCCTTTCTTCCTCTTGAAATTCTTTTAATAAATTCCTTTATTTTCTTACCACAAGACTTTTCTTTTTTGCCACATGTTGTAGTTCATCTAATTTGTACGTTTCTTTCTCCTTTGAATAGTACTGTTTTCTTTGTTGTACCTTCCTTTCTGCTTTTCTTGTCATGGTTATTCTTTGTTAATAATAATGCAGAATATCTGTAAAAAAGAATTTTACAAATTTAAGATTATTAAAATAATTATGTACATATATGCCTATCTATTACTAAATAAACACTTTCTATTGTAAAAGCTACAAAGAAATGCATTTATGGTTTTCTGAATATGGTAACAATTACACCTGAGCTGCACTATAAGTGAAAAGAGCTACTGAAAATAATTACAACAGTAATATGTGAATGATTACAGCATTCCATATGCAGTGCATGTATTATTGTAAAACTGCATGGCGAGTACTTTGGTGTCTTCATAACTATATGAGAGGGATGTAGAAATTTGCAAGAGAAGTCATAGAAAGAAACAACAGTAGTGCATAAGAATCAACAGAGGTGCAAAAAGAGGCATGTAAGGTACACAAAGAGTGAACAGGTGAGCACAGTAACGCAAGAGAGGTGCAGAAAGAGGGAAGAAGGAGCAATAAAAGGCCAGAGAGATAAAGAAATTTGAAACAGAGGTGCAGGAAGAAGACAGATCAGTGCTGAAAGAATGAAGAGAGCTACAGAAAGAGGGAAGATATTTGCAGAAGCAGGCAAATGACATACAGAAAGGAGGAACAGATGGGCACAGTGAGAGAAGAGAGGTGCAGAAAAATACTGTGTAAATGATCAGTGCTGAATTAATGCCTGAGTGATTATAGCACTGCATTTGTAGCGCCTGCATTATTGTAAGATTGCATGGTGAGTATTTGGGTGTTTTTATAAGTGCATGACAGTTGGGCCTAACCCAATACAAAGCAGCACACTATTACATACGTCAACTGTAAGTCACTGGGTAAGTACAGGACAAGATGAAAAGTGACTGGCTAATTTCCTGAGTGCAAACATACACATCCAGTGCATGGATAACTGTATGGGTAGCAGTTGAAGGGATTTATCATCATTGAGTACCGCCTAGGTGAATACCTGAATGCAGCAGAAACGCATGTAGGGATTTGAAGACTGCAAGGGTAGTGTGTAGATAATGTGATAACTACACAGCAATCAATCAATCAATCAATCAATCAATCAATCAAGGACATTTATAGAGCGCACTACTTACCCGGAGGGTCTCAAGGCGCTTGGGGGGGGGGGTGCTGCTACTGCTCGAACAGCCAGGTCTTGAGCTTCTTCCTGAAGGAGAGGTGGTCTTGGGTCAGGCGCAGGTCGGGAGGGAGGGAGTTCCAGGCCTTGGCGGCCAGGTGGGAGAAAGACCTTCCTCCTGTTGTCGTTCTTCGGATGCGGGGAACGGCGGCGAGGGCGTGACTGGCTGATCGGAGGTGGCGTTTGGGAGCGTAGAAGTTGATGCGGTTGTTGAGGTAGCTCGGGCCTTGATCGTGTAGGGCTTTGTGTGCGTGGGTGAGGAGATGGAAGGTGATTCTCTTGTTGACGGGGAGCCAGTGCAGGTCTCTCAGATGTACGGAGATGTGGCTGCGTCGGGGGATGTCGAGGATGAGTCTGGCTGAGGCGTTCTGGATCCGCTGGAGTCTCTTCTGGAGCTTGGCGGTGGTTCCGGCGTAGAGGGCGTTGCCGTAGTCCAGTCGGCTGGTGACGAGGGCCTGGGTGACCGTCTTCCTGGTCTCGGTGGGGATCCACCGGAAGATCTTCCGTAGCATGCGCAGGATGTTGAAGCATGACGAGGAGACGGCGTTGACTTGTCTGGTCATGGAGAGGGAAGAGTCCAGGATGAAGCCCAGGTTGCGTGCGTGGTCTGTCGGTGTGGGTGCGGTGCCCAGGGCGGGGGGCCACCAGGAGTCGTCCCAGGCGGAGGGCGAGGAGCCCAGGATGAGGACTTCCGTCTTGTCTGAGTTCAGTTTCAGGCGGCTGGTCGTCATCCACTCGGCTACATCTTTCATCCCTTCGTGAAGGTTGGCTCTGGAAGCGGCGGGGTCGTTGGTCAGTGAGAGGATCAGCTGGGTGTCATCGGCGTAGGAGATGATGTTCAGGTTGTGTTGGCGTGCGATGGGCGCGAGGGGGCTCATGTAGACGTTGAAGAGGGTGGGGCTCAGCGAGGATCCTTGAGGGACGCCGCAGATGACTTCGGTGGCCTCTGACTTGTACGGTGGTAGACGGACTCTCTGTGTTCTTCCGTCGAGGAAGGAGACGATCCATTCCAGTGCCTTCTCCTGAATTCCGACGTTGCTGAGGCGCTGCACTAGGGTGCGGTGGCAGACAGTGTCGAATGCCGCGGAGAGGTCTAGGAGGATGAGGGACGCTGTTTCTCCGTTGTCCATCAGGGCTCGGATGTCATCGGTGGCAGCGATGAGGGCGGTCTCGGTGCTGTGGTTGGCTCGGAAGCCAGACTGTGAGGGGTCGAGGGATCCATTCGTCTCGAGGAAGGCGGCCAGCTGTTTGTTGACGGTCTTCTCGATGACTTTGGCTGGAAACGGGAGGAGCGAGATGGGGCGGTAGTTCTTGAGTTCGGTGGGGTCCGCTGTTGGTTTCTTTAGTAGAGCGCTGAGTTCGGCGTGCTTCCAGCTCTCCGGGAAGGTGGCGGTGTCGAAGGAGGTGTTGACGATGTCCCGCAGGTGGGGTGCGATGACAGCGTCGGCCTTGTTGAAGACGTGGTGAGGGCAGGGGTCGGTCGGAGATCCGGAGTGGATGGAGTTCATCATGCGGACGGTGTCATCGGTGCTGATCGGAGTCCAGGCGCGGAGGGTGGTGGTGGGCGGCGTTGCTGTGGTCGTTGTGTGCGATGGTTGAATGCTGAAGCTGTTGTGTATGTCCGCGATCTTGTTGTGGAAGTAGGAGGCGAGGGAGTTGCAGAGGTCTTGCGATGGGGTGATGTCGTTGTTTCCGGCGTTGGGGTTGGAGAGCTCTTTCACGATGTTGAAGAGTTCCATGCAGTTGTGTGCGTTGTTGTCCAGTCGGTCCTTGAATGCAGTTTTCTTGGTGGCGCGGATCAGTTGGTGGTGCTTCCGGGTGGCAAGCTTGAGGGTGGTCATGTTGTCCGGTGTTGGTTCCCTTCTCCAGACTTTCTCGAGGGCTCGGCAGTTCTTCTTGGAGCTCTTGAGTTTGTCGGTGAACCATGGGGCTTTCTTGCTGCCGGGTCTGCTGGGCGGGGTCCTCAGAGGGGCGAGTTCGTCCGCGCAGTTGCTGATCCACTTCGTGAGGTTGTCGGCGGCCTGGCTGGGGTTCGCTGAGCTGGCGGGAGGGTGCTGACTCAGGGAAGCGACGAGCTGGTCGGCTGTGATCTTGTTCCAGCTTCTTCGGGCAACCTGTTGCTGGTGGTGGTGGGTCGTCGTTCTTCTGAAGGTGAAGTGGACGCAGCTGTGGTCCGTCCAGTGGAGTCCTGTGGCGTGGCTGAAGGCGATGTGTTTGCTGGATGAGAAGACGGCGTCGAGAGTGTGTCCGGCGAGGTGGGTGGGGGTGGTCACCAGCTGCTTGAGTCCCAGGTTTGTGAGGTTTTCCAGCAGGGTGGTGGTGTTGCGGTCGTCGTTGTTCTCCAGGTGGAAGTTGAGGTCCCCGAGGAGGATGTAGTCGGCGGAGGGGAGGGCGTGCGGGCTGATGAAGTCGGCGATGTCTTCGCTGAATTGTGTGCGTGGTCACGGGGGTCTGTAGATGAGGGTGCCTCTGAGGGTGGTCTTGGGGTTGACGTGGATCTGGAAGTGCAGGTGTTCGGCGGGTGCGATGGTGTCGTCGGTGTTGGTCGTGATGCGGATGGTGTTCCTGGGAATGATGGCGATGCCTCCTCCTGTCTGGTTGACGCGGTCTCTCCGGATGATCTTGTAGCCGTCCGGGATGGCGATGGCGATGTTGGGCGCTGAGGAGGCGTTCATCCAGGTTTCCGTGAGGAAGGCGACGTCTGGGGCTGTGGTGTCGAGCAGGTTCCAGAGCTCGACGGCGTGTCTGTGGACGGAGCGGGTGTTGAGCAGGATGCACTTCAGGTGGGTGCTGCTGGAGTTCGGCTTGGTGGGTGCTGGTGCAGTGCAGGTTCGGGTGCAGGAGAACTTGCAGGACTGGCAGATGAAGGGTCCGTGGGTGCGTCTCGGGGTGGCTCGGTAGCATCCAGGGGTTCAGCCGGCGTTGAGTGCGTTGAGGGTGGCGGCGTCGTACGTCCGGCGGGTGGGCTGGGGTCTGTGGGGGCCAGGGGTCCTGGCGCTGGGCGCGGTCCAGGCGCGGACGGGCGCAGACGGGCTTACCTTTGGCGCACCTTCGGCGCTCAATCGGTGCTCCCGCTGCGCGCGTCCGCTGCGCGGTCGCTCTGGGGACGTCATAAGAAGGGAGCCGGTCGGGAGGGTCTGCGGGGAGGCGGGAGCGCGAGCCAATCGGCTGTCGGGGGGGCGGGGCCATGGGCTGGGGCGGCGGGAAAAGCTGGTGTAGGCTCGGCGGCCCTCGGGAGGCTGGGGCGGCGGGAAAAGCTTGTGTGGGCTCGGCGGCCCTTGGGAGGCTGGGGCTGCGGCAGCGGCAGCAGGCACAGGAGCGTGGGGGTGACCAGGCTGTAGGCGCAGTGGTCACTCCCTGGATCTTGCTCTGGCTCCCCTTAAGAAGGGAGCCGGTCGGGAGGGTCTGTGGGGAGGCGGGAGCGTGAGCCAATCGGCTGTCGGGGGTGGCGGGGCCACGGGCTGGGGCGGCGGGAAAAGCTGGTGTGGGCTCGGCGGCCCTCGGGAGGCTGGGGCGGCGGGAAAAGCTGGTGTGGGCTCGGCGGCCCTCGGGAGGCTGGGGCTGCGGCAGCAGGCACAGGAGCGTGGGGGTGACCAGGCCGTAGGCAATAGCCTGCATTATTGCATAACTCTAGGGGGTACTACACAAGTAGACCCCTGAGTGATTCCTAGCCTGCAAGGGTAATATCTGGGAGATTACTGAAGTAGATAGCAAGGGAGTGGGTGAGTTCATAAGTACACAGACAGTGCCTACGTGATTGCATCAGTGCTAAATTAATGCCTGAGTGATAACAGCACTGCATATGTAGCCACTGCATTATTGTAAAACTGCATGGTGAGTATTTGGGTGTTTTAATGAGTGCATGACGGTTGGGCCTAGCCCAATACAAAGCAGCACACTATTACATAAGTCAACTGTAAGTCACTGGGTAAGTACAGTACAAGAGGAAACGTGACTGGCTAATTTCTTGAGTGCAAACTTACACAACCAGTGCAAGTATAATTGTATAAGTAGCAGTTGAAGGGATTCATCAGTCATTCAGGACAAGAGGAAATGTGATTGGTTAATTTTATGATTGCAAACATACACATTCAGTGCATAGATAACTGTATAAATAACACTTGATTTGAGCTTCCATGAAACTAAACTTTTATACTGCATCTTCACCTTTCTATCTAAAATATGTGGCATCATTCAACTATACTTTTGTACAGAATAAAAAAAGAAGCCTAATTAATAACACCTTATATGATCATCTTTCAAAGCACACAAATCTATCTAAAATGATGCGTTATCATTCAACTATACCTTTCTACAGACTAGAATAATGAAGCCTAATTAATAACACCTTATATATGCATCTTTCAAAGCACACATTTGTGCAACATCTTCACCGTTCTATCTAAAATTATGCAGCATCATTCAACTATACCTTTGCGCAAACTATAAAAAAGAAACCTAATTATTAATACCTTATGTGTAAATCCTTCAAAGCACAGTTTTGTGTTGCATCTACACCATTCTACTAGTACTCACACTTTGGACCCTACCACAAAAAAAGCAACAACAGCTATTTTTTTATACATCATGCACCATATAATGTATAAGACATATGAAAATACATATACAACTACAAACATACATGAGACAGAACTACATGCACTCCTTAATATTTGTCAGAATCCACCTGCAAACCTAAAGGACCAGCTAAAATTATGTGGTACAGTACCAATATACATATCCACACATTAAAACAAACTACCATAATCAACAATCCATATTAAAATATACATATAATACTATACAAAATGTATTTCAATCAACAGTTAACTGCATTTCAACAAACTATAAGAAACATCACTATTTTAATAATAGATTTCAAACATTAAAATTCATGAATATTTTTTTCCTTTAGAAATAACAGTAACACATAATACACCTTCCACATTTATAACTTACCTTTCAAATTTCCACACAAATACATGTAAGTAACAAATCACATTGCTTCCCAGATTATTTCAAATTCTAAAACACATTTCTATTGGTTAGACATATCAACCCTTAACAACTGAATTCTAAAACTAACCAAACTGGCTCTGTATTTTTTAAGTAGGTGTAGGTGTGACTCCACCGTGCAGCAAAGCGATGGGACCACAAATCTATACCGGAGTTCAAACATATACCACACATAAAATTACCACCAGTTTTTTTAATAATACTCCACTTTTAAAGATAGCACTGACTTGGAAAATGTCACTGCAATGACATATTAATTTTATTTAGATCACAAAATCACACTTTAATGCCACCATTAACTTTTAACCCTACCCCCATTCTGGTTGATCCCAGTTTTTATAGTTCCATAGAACACTCAACTGAACTGACAGGTCACAAGTTCACCGTATTTTCAAGTACACCACACAATGTTGCAAATGCAAACAGCAGGTGTAGTTGACATTTCCAAAATATCAGCTTATCCTTTCAACTGTACCTTCCCAACATTTATCAAAAAAGTTAAATGCATCCTACTTTGGATATACACTGTTCTTAAACAGCCAATCATTTCTCTTCTTTTTTTAAACTGCATCTTGTCCGCCATTTTAGATACCTCTCATTCTACCAAGTGACTACCTCAACGACAGGCATCTTTCCATTACTTCCAGGCATATCTTCAAGATGCGTACAGTGTGGATTGTTGGGCACAGCTATGTTTCCTGGTGCAAAAGGTATGCTGAATGCAGAGGTATTGACAAAGACCTAGCTTTGCAAAATGTGGTCATTAAATGGATTGCACAGAGAGGATTAAAGTGGCACCAATTGATGCCTTTGGTTAAAACCTCTTTGCATCTCCATCCCCCTGACCTCATGATTGTGCACTGTGGTGGCAATTACCTAAGCACATTGACTTGGGTAGGTCTGGAAATGCTAATGAAGGATACCTTTGCACAATTGATGTTGCTTTTACCTCAAACTGTCTTTGTCTACTCTAACATATGCCAAAGACAAAAGTGGAACAGGTCAAATCAATTTTGTCCACAGATTGAGAAAGCTAGAACAAATTTCAATAAAGCTGTTTCTGCTCATCTTAGAGACCATAGAATGGGATCCATATATCACAACAATCTATGTTTTTATATAGAGAGCATCTACAGGAGTGATGGAGTACACTTTACAGAAGATGGAAACAGTGTCTTTCTCAACAACCTAAAGCTCTGCATTCGCACTTATATGTAATTCCAAGAAACTCATAATAAACACAAGGGCTCTTTTTAGAGCCACCCTATACCTCAAAAGTTGATCTTACCTATTAAAAAGAATACATTTTCTTTTATCTTCAATTTTGCATGGAGTCGCAAACCCAACACGTTTACACTGGAGGGCCGCGCTGGATGCAATGGAGTCCAAGCGAGCAAAATTTAAAAAAAGAATGCCCCCTAGTCTAAATTGTTTAATTCTGCCTCGTGGACCCCATCCCCTGAGGCATACCCATTGGTACCGTGGGGGGAGCCCCAAAGCCCCCATGGTCCCAGCCAGCTCCCCGCCTCCCTGCCTCTTGCGGGAGCCGGCATTGCTTTTGGACAAGGGGAGCTGCTAATATGCAGCTCTCCTTGCTCAAAACCAATATTGCTCTCGCTCCCAAAAAGCAAAGCAGTATTTGCAATGACAGGGCTTGAGCCACCCTGTTATTGCAAACATTAATGTCCCGAGGGTGGGCACCCTGGGACATTACAGGAGCCGGCACTGGGGGGTGGCGGTCCCCAGGGCCACCAACAACTCTACGAGGGGGGCCACGAGGCCCCCTCACTTTTTTATATAGCCCCGGGGAGGGGGTGGTCCCCGGTGCTTGTTTGGGCCAGCGAGGCCCCCTCATTATTGAATAAATCCCTGAGGGGGTGTAGATCCCCATGTCTTTGTGGGAGGGGTAGCAATCCCACCCCCTTCAATTACAATTGCCCCGGGAGGTAGCGGTCCCTGGGGCTGCAGGGGCCCCCAGCGGGCCCACGTAAATTATAAAACTGATTACCCCCGGGACGTGGCCCATCCGTGGGCTTATAGAAAACGTAGCGCCTCAGTTTTTTTTTTTTGGGAGTCGCAAACCCAACGCATTTACACTAGGGGGCAGCGCTGGATGCAATAGAGTTGTGACTCCAAGGCGCAAAATAAAAAAAAAGAATGCCCCCTATTCTTAATTGTAATTTTGCCTCAGGGACCCCATCCACCGAGGCATACCCTTTGGGACCGTGGGTGGAGCCCCAAAGCCCCCACAGTCCCAGCCAGCTCCCACTTCCTGCGGGAGCCAGCATTGCTTTTGGAGAAGGGGAGCTGCTAATATATAGCTCCCCTTGCCCAAAACCAATACTGCTTTGCTTCTTGGAAGCAAGAGCAAGTTTCCTGCTCTTGCTCCGAAAAAAAGCAAAGCAGTGTTTGCAATGACAGGGCGAGATTCACCCTGTCATTGCAAACATTAATGTCCCGGGGGTGGGCACTCCGGGACATTGCAGGACCTAGCCCTGTGGAGTGGTGGTTCCCAGGGCCACCAACAGCTCTACTAGGGGAGGCACGCAGCTCCCACTCACTTTATTTACAAAGCTCTGGAGAGGTGGTGGTCCCCGGGGCTTGAGAGGACCCGCAAGGCCCCCCTCATTATTATTTTCTAAAGCCCCAGGGAGGTGGCGGTCCCCGGGGCAATGGGTGCTGTGAGGGCTCCCACAAATTAATTGATGAGTGCCCCAAGGACCTGGCGCACCCGGGGGCTTTCAAAAACAAGCATGAGAGGCCATGCTTCTTTTTTTGTTTTCTCGTTTGTTTACACTTGATGTTTTCTCGGCCGGCTTCACGACCCCAGCGTGAATGCTTCTGGTTTTTTTTTTTTAAATGCTTTTTTTGGCCCTGGGTGCCCTTGTGGGTCACCCTCAGCAGGCCTAGGGGGTCAGGGTGTTTCTACCATGCCCCCTTGTCTTGTTTGTCAACCACTTTTTCACTGTATTCTTGTGACTCGGTTCTACCGAGTCACAAGATGGCTGCCAACAGTTACTGGTTTGGAGTGATGACAGCCAATTAAAATAGAGCACGTGCTCAGGAGGATTCGCGGACCCGCCTCGCTGCTCAGATATCGATACTTTTCCTTTTTAAATTTCTCAGGAACTACTGAACGGATTTACACCATTTAAAACAAGCATTTGCTATGCAATAGGTCTCGCATTTGCGAGAGTTTGAGCTATTGGCATTGTAAATGATAATGCTTTTTATTTACGTTTTTTGAAAACGTTCCAGCAGTGTTTATAGTCCTTGCTTACGAGAAGCAAGGCTGCCAGTAACTGCGCCTCTTTTTCTGCCAGCCTTGCTTCTAGTACAAAGTGCGTATTTACACACTGCAAGTTTTCAAAACACATAAATAAAAGGCGTTGTCATTTACAATACTTATAGCTCAAACTCTCGCAAATGCGAGACCTATTGCATTGCAAATGCTTGTTAGTCAAGCGTTCCATAAAAGTGCATGTGTTTTCTCACTGTCTACCACGTATACATCATTTTTCCTTCACTCTGTGTTGCTCACTTTAGTCTGTGTGCTTCTCTCCAAACCCTCCATGTTATGTTCAGTCGTGTCCTCCCTGATGTTTTCTCGCCCTTGTGCTTCAACCCTCCCCGCTCCACATTGCAATGTTGCCCATTGATTCTTCTCCCGACCTCAGCCCTCCATGTTGCTTCCATCTCCCTCTTAGAGACATCTATACATGTAGAGGCTGCAGCACCAGGAATTGTTTTCTAGTCCTTAACTTTGGTGTTTCCACACTGCTACGTCCTTAAAACAGCCAGTAGTAAGAGCTACACAAATCTTTCAGTTTTACAAGTATGTTAGGCCCTGAATAAAGATAAACATATCCTACAAAATAGGCCATTACACTTATCCAGTCCTTTTTATATGTGCAATGTGGACACTTTAATAAAATGCTTAATATGTCTGTGATTTCCAGGTATTTCGGCTGATAGTAAAGCAAGGCAAAATTAGGCAGTGGCCAAGGGCATTGAATTGTCCATAAAAGCAGTAAGCGTGGTCACATTCCCTAGGGATAACACTGTTATAGCCTTATACAGTCAACAATCACAGCACTGATCAACAGTATGTAAACAGCAGTACTAAGAAGACTTTAGTGTTTTCTATTGCCATGGCTCATTTTAATGTACACATTGCCAAAGGCCACTGGCCTTCTAGAGATCACCACTACCTTCCACAGCTGGTTTGAAGGCCCTACTCGTCTCATGTTTTAGAAGTCAATCACTGGAACATAAAACCTGGTAGGGTACTCGATAAGCCCATAAAAATTAGGCAACCATGTTAAATAATGGTAAACTTGAGACCTGAAATTAGGAGTTATGCTCCTGTTCCAACTAGATTGCATATAGGAGTCTATTATATGATAAAATAGGAGAGGTACAAACTACTGCAGGCTAAGAATAATCCACATAAGCAGAGAACTGTAATATCACCAGTATTGGTAGTACAATTTCCAAACCACTTGTGATGGATAATGTAGTGTAAATGTTAAAGCAACTGTTTCACACCCACAAAGAAGATATGCTTGAAGATGGATTTGGGAATGGGTGCACAAATAACTTGTAGTCAATTGTGAGTGCTCACTGAATCAGAAACAGAATATGGATGAAACCTTAGCTAAAGCGTTCATATGTTTAACAAGCCTTCGGGGTAGGGGTGAAGAGGTGAGTCTCTTAGCAGTCACAAGATTGACACCAACATTGAACAGTACTCATGACAGAAAATGCTCCATGATAAACCACAAACTAAAGGTGGTACAAGGGGACATTAACTGCAATAAAGACATTGTGACACTCGATTTACATTCTGAAACGTCAAAGAAAGTCTGGTTTATAGTAGTCCAGTGATTTGAAGTGCACAAGATCAAAAAGTGGTGAAATCGCGTCTCTGTTTGCCAATCTATCTCAACCATTCCATTTCACTAATTTTTATCCAATCTACCTTCATAGACCATGAAGAAGGGGGTCTCAAAAAGGAAAGCAGTCTACTCGTAAAGAAAATATCAAACTCTGTAAGCAAGATTTAAAGTAGGAATAAACTCGAAAAATCGGAAAACAAGAAACTAGGCCTACAACAGAAACAATTTTCTTAAAAGAGCAGTGGTTAGAATTCAAGATTCTTGTACATCCTCAAGGCAGTACAAAAAGCATTGATCATTTCCATTTATAGCACCCTCATGCCAATGCAGAAGCATTTCTTTTTGCAATGCTTTTTGACGATGATGTTCGTGCAGTGACAAAAAGGTTAAATAAGGTGTAACTGCAGACACATCACACCTGCGCACATATGCATCAAGACACCACAGCAGACAATCATGACCACCATGAATGCACGGGGTCATGATGGCTCATCAATCTTGGGAAAGAAAATGCCAAGAAAAATATAAAAATTTGCAAAAAAACCACCTATTGAGAACGGACGGGCCAGGCAGCAAATTGCAGCTACCAAGACCTCCAAGAAAGACGTACAAAAACAGATGTACAAAACAAACCATACACACATGATGGCTGAGCTGGGGGGATGCAGGCGCCGTAAGGAGGGAGCAGGGTACACGGAGAAAGCAAGAAAACACAGCAACTCCAATCGAGTACTAACAGAAGAATCAAAAAGTTCTTACCTACTGAAGACATCCCGAGCTGAGCGTGCGTGCGCATTAAGAAAGCAAAACTGCTTAAGGCTTGCGATGATGTCAGTTGCCTGGGGCATGGGCGGGGCATGGAGCTCGTGTCCAGAAGTGTCCAGGGTTCCCGTGAGCTGAGGGAGCCCCGTATAGTGAAGAAGCGAGGCAGGAGCCCACCCCGCAGAGAGAAGTCCGGCGGGAGCCCACCCCGCCTTCATGAATGCTGCATGGTGCCACCGGCTATTTAAACAGGGGGTACCCTAAGTAACCTTTTGGCATCTGGGTCAATAAAAAAATGTAAACAAACAATAATGCCTTGGCGTAAATAACAGAACCGAACTAGGTTGAAGAGATACTTCAATTAACTCTTCCTCGAGATACTAATCTTCAGACCAAATCTTACGATTTAAAAGGAATCAATAGCCAACAGATTTATCTCAAAACAGCTTTTGGATGCTTTTGATAGCGAAGTACTTATTTATTGTCATTATTTTTTTTTTTTTTATGTTTTAGCAAAAACACACAAAACAAAAATACTCTTACCTACATGTATATATATATCCACTCAGTTTTTTCCTTAGTGCATCCACGCACAAACAGGAACACAGACGCGATTTTTGCTGTTGCCAGGATTCAATTTATTTTAAAACAAATTGCTCGAACAGTGCATTGCCTAAAGACGCGTTTCGGACACAAGGCTGTGTCCTTGCTCACTTGACAAGCGGTAACGCATAGACCCTGTATTTAAAACACCCTTTTTTGGCGCCAAAACACTACGCTCATTCCCATCATGGACATAGAGGACATACTTGTGAAAGACAGACTGTCGCCTCAAGTCGTGTTTACATCGCATACTGTCTAAAATTCATAAATTCATTTAAATAAATACATAGTCATAAGATGCAATATCATAACAGTATTTAGGTGCGCATACACAAAACTGATCAAATTCATTACACTGCCCAAATGCACGGACGACCTTATATCTCCGATGATGTTTGTCAATCCGACTGTGCAAATACCTTTAGAAGATATAAATACATAGATATATCAATATATAAACATATCATCATAAAATAGATAAATATACATATATACAATCTAAAACCACTTGGATATACGTCGAAAAAAAGCGCCCAGTCTTATGTTGTAATTGAGAAGTCGCTCATCAGGCCTATATACAGAACTGTGCAAATTACGCTACAATATGGGAAACTGTTATTGCAATCTATTGTGCAAGTGCGTTTACCCACTGAATAAAGGCAAAACGAAACTAAACGACATATAGGCTTTTCTGTACCAAATTACTAAGTGTCCTTAAGGCGCCACTCTAGTGCCATATATCACCAAAATAAACATATTTTTAGTTTTTTCATAATATTGATTATAAAGTGCTCGTTTGGTGCAAAAGAGTGAAGAAAAGGAAATCAGAAGTGTGTAGTGTATAAAAAAACTGTTGTGGGAAATTGGTGGCGGAAATCCCTATTGTGTGCTAGATATGTGTCTGCACACCGTAGGGGGTAACTATGTGCTTACTCCTTGCCTGATCTCAAGATCCTAGGTTGATAGCACCCTTACATACGGATCAAACTATTATCATGTGTGATCAGGTATTTCAGAAGCAAGCCTCGACATATAAAGTGACTTAGTGCTAAGTTGTACAATGCAAACGTTCAAATACAGATTATGTACAAAGTGGAAAAATTGGGAAAAATTTCCGCAGGGAATGTGGTTGTAAACAACCTAAGATTAAAGTATATCAGTATAAAGAATAGGGAAAAGATTGCTAAAGTGTCAGATAATGTTAAACTAGACCTGAATGCCCCAGCCGGGTCATGTATGTCTAGGACATAATAGCACACAGATGTCATCCAGGGAAATACTGTACAGGGTTTCTAACAATGATATATAGGTAGTCCAATTACAAAAAATTAAAAAATTGTAAAGGTCCTCCCCTAAATTCATCCCCAATGGTGATTTACAATCTAAATTTACTATATAGCGTGACTCCAATTGCCGTAATGTTCTCTCCCTGTTGCCCTCCGTTTTGTTGAGGGCTACCGCATCTATGACGAAGTATTGTAAACACTTTAAATTGTTGTCGTGGGTGGTCTTGAAATGACGGGCAACAGGGTATGCAGGGTCGGAGTTCACAATTGCTCTTAAGTGCTGCAAAATGCGCACGTGTGCTTGTAATTTCGTACTCCCTACATAGTACAAATTACAGCTGCATCTTAAAACGTACACAGCATACTCTGTGCGACAGGTGTAATGTGCTTTAAGAGCTATAGGGTCTTTAGAAAAAGGGGTAGTATAGGAGGTGGTATTTATGCCAAATTTGCATGCTCGGCATGTGCTGCATTTAAAAAAAAACTTGCGTGGGGATAGCCAGTTACCAGTGGAACTGGATTACAGACTGTTCCTCACCAGTTCATTCCGCATTGAATATGCTCTCCTAAATGTAACTGTTGGGGTTGTGGGGACAACTTCTCTCAATGTTTGATCAGTGAGTATGATAGGCCATTCTTTTTTAACGATATTCTTGATCTGCTTGGCCTGCCTGCTGTAACTAGTGATCAATCTGATCTCCCCTCTGCTGTTGGAGCCTGCATCTGCCACCTTTGTATTCCTACTGGGGTCCAAAAGAGAGGATTGATTAGGGAAATTAGCTTTCCTCATGGCTATTTCCAGACTACTGGAACTATAACCCCTGTCCTCCAATCTTGCCCTGGCCTCCAATTGGCAATGCTGTCTATCCTCAATTGTACTGCAAGCTCTGTGTATTCGTAAGAACTCGCCGTACGGAATACTGGCAATAGTGTGTTGGGGATGAAAGCTTCCTGCGTGCAATATGGTATTCCCTGATGTTACCTTCCTGTATAAACATGTTTTGATCTTTCCATCTATAATATTCACTTGGATATCGAGGAAGTTGGCCACTAATGCATCAATATTAGCAGTAAAATGGATATTTAATTTATTTGCATTGATCTTATTAACAAAACTCATTGCCTGATCTTTGGTCCCTCGCCAGATAATGAACACATCATAGATGTATCGCCAATATTTTACCACATGAGCTGACCATAGTGAGGCATGTGTTACCCTGAGGACATGTTCCTCGCACCATCCAACGTGGAGCCCCGCGTAGCTGGGGGAGAAACATGCCCGCATGGTCACACCTCTCAATTGTTTAAACACCAGATTGTCAAACATAAAAATATTGTTATGTAGACATTTGCTGATCATTTTAATCAACATTTGATTGTGGCGATACATATAGATTGGTCTTTTACCGAGGTAAAATTCCACAGCTCTTATGCCGTCCATGTGGGCGATACTTGTGTATAAAGCGGATATGTCCATGGTTAATAGGTGTAAAAACTCCGTGGTGTCCCTGATATAGGCCAGTAGGCTGGTCATAAACTCCTGAAGATAAAAGTCTATATATTTGGAAGTGTTCTCAAAGGTGCTTTTGATGGATGACACAATTGGTCTACCAGGAACCGGTGTCTCTTTTTTGTGCACCTTTGGTACAAAGTATATATTGGGCAAAATGGGATGATCTTAGTTGAGAAACTTGTATTCGTCCTTGGTAATGAGTCCTTCCCTTTTCCACTCATTTAAATCATCCTTGTATGATTTGATGATTGTATGTACTTCTGCCATATTGGTTCGTGTATACTATTCACTGTCATTGAGGTGACAGTAGGCCTCTTTGATGTAGTCTTTTTTTCCCCAAAGAACAATATTACCACCTTTGTCTGATTGGTTAATAACGATGGTGTTATCGTTTTTGAGTTTGTTCTTCAGGGTTGAATAGCTTTGCATTTGATGGTTCGGTGGCCTTTGCTTTGCTTTGCTATTGTGTTGAAATTTTTTTAGTTCCTCAATGACTCTGTCATGGTAAATGTCAATGGCATCATGGGGCATGTTTGGTACAAAAGTGGAAACCGGCTTGAATGGACTATGCCCTGAACAGGATATGTTCACTTCTTCTTCTTCTGCCACTTCCTGGGTACTGCAGGAACCCTCACTGTTGTCTCTCAAATCGTGTAATGTGCAATAACAACATATCCTTGGCTTGTGCACCATCAGTGGCGACATTGCTGCTACTAGCTGTTTTCTTTTTCTGCTCAAGGTTATTTTTGATTGTGAAATACTTGCGCAATTTGATCTTCCTAATGAATTCATAAACAGCAATGCGGGTACAACTGTAGCCAAAATTACTCTCCGGGCAAAAGGACAGGCCCAAAGATAAAAGTTGTTTCTCAGCTTGATTCAAAACGGTATCTGTGAGGTTAACTATGGTATTTTCATCTATTACTTTTTCTTCCTCCAATACCGGTTTTGTTGCCCCCTTCCTTTTGTTGCGGAAGCACTTTCGCCTCTCTCTTTGCCTTGCGTTCCTCCTCTGTTTATTGAGGCGTTTTGATTCCTCGGATGAAGGGTTTGCTTGCGCTGCATCCCGATTTAGTCCAGTTCTTCTGCCAGTGTGAGTTGTCCCAAATCCCCTCTTTTTGCACCTGGGTTGCTGTCATCAGACTCTTCTTCACTGGGGACTAAACTGGCTTCTGAAGTGGACAGATTTGAATCACTTGCTGCCAAATCAGAATTTCTTGCGATTGTCATTTTTTTACTGGAATCGCCACTTTTCTGTTTGCGCAAGTTGTCAAATTTACGCGCAAATGTAAATATTTGTCCTGACTCATAGTCGTGCTTATCACGGGCAAACTTGAACGCTTTTCTGGTTTTTGTGACGTCTTCCTGTCTCCGCAATCGGTCTTTCATTTACTTAGTACTTTTATCAATAAAGTTTTTATTGTTGGCATGTTCAGGTTTGCTTAGCTCTTGATTAATCTTGACAATCTCTTCCAAATTCTTGGCTGATCTATTTTGGCATATTTGACTAAAAGGCACACAAGTCTCATCGATGCCTCTAGATTGCTTTCTGCCCACTCCTTCAATAAGAGTGGGTTGGGGCTATCGAAACTCCGTGCCAGCATTATCCGAAGACCACGTGGGAACCTGCCTGCTTCGTGGTATTTTTCCAAAGATTTTATCTCCCACCACTTAGTCAATTCGCTGCGACTGTTTTTTCCAGAGATTTCATAAGGTACTTAACATCACTATTGTCACTATTTTCAATGGGCTTGCTCGCACCTCCTCCCTGCTCGATGTTAGGCAGATTGAGGAACAGTTCTTCCGCCGCCCTTTCCCGTTCGTCTGACATTATACTAGATGTCCAGGGTTCCCGAGAGCTGAGGGAGCCCTGTATGTTGTAGAAGCAAGGCGGGAGCCCACCCCGCAGAGGGAAGTCCGGCGGGAGCCCACCCCGCCTTCATGAATGCCGCACGGTGCCACCGGCTATTTAAACAGGGGGTACCCTAAGTAACCCTTTGGCATCTGGGTCAATAAACAAATATAAACAAACAATAATGTCTTGGCGTAAATAACAGAACCTAACTAGGTTAAAGATATACTTCAATTAACTCTTCCTCAAGATACTAATCTTCAGACCAAATCTTACGATTTAAAAAGAATCAATAGCCAACAGGTTTATCTCAAAACAGCTTTTGGATGCTTTTGATAGCGAAGTACTTATTTATTGTCACTATTTTTTCTTTTTTTTATGTTTTAGCAAAGACACACAAAAGAAAAATACTCTTACCTACACACAAATATATATATATATATATATTCACTGAAAAAACCATAGGTTATAGACCATATATAGTTAGGAATTAGCATTTACAAAACCTTGAAAATTCACTGAAAAAACCATAGGTTATAGACCATATATAGTTAGGAATTAGCATTTAGAAAACCTTATTTTACTCACACAAAACCATTGAAATTCCATATATAGTTAGTTGCACTAACTATATATCGCGCACCCGCAATCCACTGCTGATGATGTGACATATTACATCATTCATGACATGGTCAGTGACATCACTGATGACATCACTGATGACATCTCAAATGACATCACTGATGACATCATCTAGTGTCTGTGTGTTTTTGTAAAGTTTAAATACGTTTTACATATTGAAGAATGACTGGATGTATGGAAGACTGAGTGTGTGTGTGGCTGGCTGGGAGGTGTGTGACTCTGTGCATATCAATGTGTACTTGTATCAGTGATTGTATAAGAGAGTAAGTATGTGTTAGTATATGTGTGAAAAGTATGGTGTTCTGTGTTTAACTATAGATGAGGAAATCGAAGTGTGATTGATTCTTCACAGGACTGACTAGGTGTATGAGTGCATATGATAGTGTTCTAATAATAACTGACTGTATGTATGAGTAATTGTATGGGTGAATGAGTGAATGTGTGTGTAGACGTACGAATCAGTGAGTGCGTATGTAGAAACTGGCATTGGTGTGTCATGATGTCATCAGTGATGTCATTTGAGATGTCATCAGTGATGTCATTTCAGATGTCATTAGTGATGTCATCAGTGATGTCACTGAAGTATGGTGTTCTGTGTTTAACTGTATAGATGAAGAAATGGAAGTGTGATTGATTCTTTACAGGACTGACTTGGTGTGTGAGTAACTCCATGGATGAGTGGCAGTGTGTGACTGTCTGCATAGGTGTATGAGTGCATATGATAGTGTTGTAATAATAAGTGACTGTATGTATGAGTTATTGTATGGGTGAATGAGTGAATGTGTGTGTAGACGTAGGAATCAGTGAGTGCGTATGTAGTAACTGGTATTGGTGTGTCATGATGTCATCAGTGATGTCATTTGAGATGTCATCAGTGATGTCATCAGTGATGTCATTTGAGATGTCATCAGTGATGTCATCAGTGATGTCACTGACCATGTCATGAATGATGTAATATGTCACATCATCAGCAGTGGATTGCGGGTGCGCGATATATAGTTAGTGCAACTAACTATATATGGAATTTCAATGGTTTTGTGTGAGTAAAATAAGGTTTTCTAAATGCTAATTCCTAACTATATATGGTCTATAACCTATGGTTTTTTCAGTGAATTTTCAAGGTTTTGTAAATGCTAATTCCTAACTATATATGGTCTATAACCTATGGTTTTTTCAGTGAATTTCATTGGTTTTTTAACAGCTAATATCTGTAGCTGTAAAATGTATTCTTCTTTAAATCCAAAAATATATTTTATATGTTTATGAATAATTTTTTTTTTAAATATTTTTTTTCTTCGTTCCCGCTTCGCGAATCGGGAAGCTTCCCGTTAGCTGACCTTGATGCCGCGAAATAGACCGCGAGCCGGTAAACGTTTCTTTACCGCAAGTGCCGCGTTAGAAAACAACATCGTGACGCCTCCCGTCCGCATGACGTTTCACGTTGTCGCGTGATACGTCATATGACGTGCTACGTTAGCGAACTGGTACGCGAAGCGAGTCGCAAAGCGCAGGTTTCTGGAAGCAAACCGGGAGGCCCTGCAAAGCGCTTAACGTAAACACAGCAAGTCATGTGACTTGGTAATAACACTTTTCATTGGTTCATTTCACTTTTGGTTTCCTAATGATGTAAGACTAGGTCATATAATCTAAAATGAACACTTTTGATTGGTTGAGAACTCTTGTTTTTCCCAAATGATGAAAATCCCTCCTTCTTTCCTCACTCTGACTTTCATCATTGTGAGAGAAAGACCCTTTGTGATCACTGAGCAATGGCTTCTTTAGTAGCTTCAGCTGGTGCTTCCCCACCACCTCCACCACATCCAAGGAAGAGTGGACCACCTGCTCAAGTTATAATTCAGCAAGAAGAGGAAGAAGAGGAAGACGAGGAAGAGCAGGAAGAGAGGCAGTTTTTGCCTGAGGAACCCAGGACGTCTCACCGGAAAGAAAACTTCATTTGGCAATTTTTTTAAATTCCCAAAGGTCAGAAAAAAGTAAATGCAAGATACGTAACTTGCCTTATATGTCAAGATAGACTGTCCAGAGGAACCGACAAAAAATACAGTTTCGGAAACTACACAATGCATCGCCATATGACTAGGTGGCATCCTAACAACTACAGTGCTGCACAGTTTCGGAACGACCTAGATAATCTCCCTATTATGGCCAGAAGATCTGTTGTACCGGAAGTAACGGGACCAGAGGGCAGGGAGATGGTGCCAAATATACAAATGAGATTTGGTGAAGTAAAACACATCTGCGTATTTTGCGATGGATTCATTTGCTACGGAGAAAGAAGCATCACTCTGATCAACAGAGCTATTGACTATCATATGCAAGTTTGTACGAAACGCCCAAAATAATAAATACTTTTTTTTTGTTTTGTTGCTCCTGTTGAGCCCTTTACAATGAATCGTTTTCATTGCCCCCTCCAAGAAAAACCCCAAAAAATATAAAACTGTTCAGAAAAATTCAAAAAAAGTAAAAAAATGTTCTGAAAAATAATAAAAAAAATATAAAACAACAAAAACAATAAAAAAAAGTTCTTTTCAGAACTACCTCCCCGTTATTAAAAAATTGGTACAATATTTGGAACTGTGCCAACCTCTATTTCTCTTAGTTCGCTTCCCAGTTCGCTCGCCGGTACGCGAACCGGAAGCGAACCAAAAACAGTAAGTATAAGGGAAGGAAACAGACACTTATGTTAAAAGAAAGACAGCTATAGGGGAGTAAACTAGAGATACTATTACCCGTAATCCACTGCTGATGATGTCACATATTACATCATTCATGACATGCTCAGTGACATCATCAGCAGAGGATTGCGGGTTTTTTGGCAACGTGCCTTATCCACGGTTTAATAACGCTGCCTTTTGCTTTATATAAGTTTTCAAATTGTATGAAATATATACCAATAGGTCGTTATGAACCTTTAGGTAGTGCTTTTCTTCATGAGGTCTGGTCGCTTCCATACACATACAGATGTTTCAAAGATGATCAAGAAGTTTATCTGAATGGAGAGGAATGCACTGAGACGCCAGATCATTCACTAATGTGTAGGCACATACAGTTACACGGTTCATGCAACAAACACCGACCAAATATGGCTTGCGTGTTGCAAGGCACGCCAGTTCCTGCTATCATCCCCACGTTCAAGTTGTTGGAAAATGGTAGTTATTTGATGCTCAATAATGAAGATTGTTCTGAGTTAATTAAAAGTATTCCTTTTATCGTAACAGTAAGTGAACGGGTTATTTGCTGCAGAAATGTTCTATTTTCTCCCACACATGAACATAGGGAGTTTTCAATCTGGCCACAAATACCAACCTTGGGAGAGATTTCAACGGCATGGCAAGAATAAGAGCTCTTTTGTCTCAGAGAGAGGTGGCCTTGAGTTCGGCCCGTGAAACTTTCGTGCTTCACATAGCGAACACCCGTACAGAGGTGCAGACCCTTTTCAATTCAGATTTGCCTTTCAATTTCAGCAAGATGGTTCGGATTATCTTTAACGCATCCTCCACAAAGGCCCTGGCGCACTTTTTTAAAGTTGTTACCAGTGGTCTCGTGACTTCATTTGAGAAAATCTTTGGAGTCATCCCTGCTTTCTTTCATTCTATTTTCTCCACTCTGCTTCGTGGATTGGCATTTTTACTTGCATTACCAGCGGACGCTCTTGTGCTTTTTTACATTTTTAAATATGGATGTCCCTCCTATGCAACCTCCCACCCTGCAGCTGCTGACACTGTTCCGCAATCGCATGCTAGAATATTATGGCACAATGCCGTTGGCGATATTAAGCACGGCATATGGATTATCTTTTCGATTCTCCTACTTCACCTGTGTCCAGCCTGTATTTCACTGCCTGACCTGTGATTTCGATTGGGCCATTGATTTGTGTCTCTGCGGACCGGTTTCTCCTGACGTCGACTTTAATCAGCTGATGACTCCTATCATTACTCACGAGTTGGTTTGTCCTGGCGAAAGGATTATGGCTGTGGCATTGATGCATGGACTAATTGGTCCCTAGAATTTATTGGCGGCAGCACAGTCTTTCTTGGAACAGAGCTTTCTTGAAAACCCACCGAGCTGTCCTCTGATGGTGATAGAGGATCCGGTGCTGGGAGAGCACGTATGTTCTTTTCCGCTTTTAAATTGGATGGCTGAACTGTTTTCGGATGAAGACGGTGACTTCCTATTGGAGGCTGTTGCAGCTTATTTTGCATACACAGTTATGTCATAGACCTTTTTCATGTTTGATATGCTGAGTACTAGCATTTCATTGACAATTCATTGACTTATTTGTCAAGTTTTTATTATTTACCTTGCCTATTGGCTTAAGACTCGATAAAGTACTTGGCTGTTTTATTTTTCTTTAGCATTAAATTTTCCTAGTTTTTAATGCTTTACCTTGCGGACCGTCCACATATAAACTTGCAATCTGCTCTCATGAGATGGCACTTCTATTATCTTATTCAGTTCGTTTCCGGATCATGGGGAGGTGTCATCTAGGTCCTGGATATCTTTACACCGTGTTAAGTTAGCATGGGCTCATTACCGGTTTAAATGCCATTTTTCCTTTTTTACAACTTCTGCACACGACACTTAGTTGTTGCTTTAGCTTTCCACCTAGTAGTTCATCGGGGTTTACATGAGAATAATATGTTATTGCTCTACTATCTGCTTTGCTTGTTAAACTATATCTGTACAGCGAGTGCTAAAGTTTCAAGAACAACACGATACAGAATTGTTATGAGGTCTGATCTCCACGACTTCATACTCATAACATAAGTGCAACTTCTGCCAATTCTGGGCATGAGGCGGGTTTTATATTGCTTTGCCGAACACATATACACAACAGTTGATGCGGTTCACATGAAGAGAGAGCTGGTGTATGCTGATGTGATTCCTTCAAATCTAAGACACTAAAGTATGGGCACGCCCTAAACCAACACAAAGAGACCTTCTTAGCAAATAATATAATATGTGTATTAGGGAGGGTGAGATATAAGCAGCCGCGGGCCGTGGAGGGAGTTACGGTGAGGCAGGGAGGCGGGGAGGGGGAGAAGCAGGGTGGAGCCCTCTCTACCCTGCCCCTCCCCCTCCCCGCCTCCCTGCCCCACCGTAACTCCCTCCACGGCCCGCGGCTGCTTATAAGTGTTGCTAACTCTTATTCATTTACAGCATGTTAACATACTGTCACCATTCGCTTTTTATGTACTAGTAACTATGCTGGTAATTTTGCTACTGATAATATGTGTACTTGTATTCTCCACCCTGCTTCTCCCCCTCCCCGCCTCCCTGCCTCACCGTAACTCCCTCCACGGCCCGCGGCTGCTTATAAGTGTTGCTAACTCTTATTCATTTACAGCATGTTAACATACTATCACCATTCGCTTTTTATGTACTAGTAACTATGCTGGTAATTTTGCTACTGATAATATGTGTACTTGTATTATCTAAGATACTACGCCTGAGAAGACGGCATTAGTAAATAAACATTTCAAATACACATGTGTTCTTCTTAACTCCATGTTCTGGTTTCTAAGAAATATATAACGACCGACTGTTCATGAGTTCCACGTATCCTGAGGTACTATAAGTTCATATTCTGGATTGTCTAAACATTGAGAGTTTGTTATATCCAATGTGACACTGTACCTAGCTTGCTAAGGAGTTTTTGATTACTAACGTGAGTTTTGGGACACCCTAATTCGCCGAGGTTCCAATCCTCTGTCCACAGTTCTGTGTGAGAACAGAAACCCTGCGACAGGGGCACCCCCGACCCTTGCTGGAGCTTCATCACACTTGCGATACAACTCCAGCAATGCGCCACCTTTACGGCACAGATACATCACGCATCTGTGCTGTTTTTGCCCCATGATGCGCCGCATTGTAAATGCAGCACACCATAGGTGACGGAACAGCGGCACAGAATGACTAACACATCCCTGGTGATGCGCCAGTCATCATAAATGTATCCCTATGCTTCTTATCTTGTTAGAGATGAACCGCCATATGTATCATCAAAGTTTTTTGCATTTCCTAAATAGCGAACTTTAAGGAATAAATAGCGATTCTTTACCATTCCTAGTTTGCGATTAGCTATTTGCTAATTACAAATTACCCATTCATTTCCTTCATTTCCATAGGGCGGTTGGACTCACTTTTAGCTCGAACGGCTGAATGGATTTCCACGAAACTTGGCAAAATTGTAGGGACTGGTAGCCCGATGTGCCTTTGCTATGTCTCAAGATATATGCTCCAGTGGTTTTTACGAAAATTAACTTTGAAAAATATATATTGGGCTACATTGGCCTATATATATGTTGGAGCCCAAATGTAGCCCAATGTAGCCCAATGAAGCCCAATGTAGCCCAATGTAGCCCAAAGATGGCCGCCAGACACACAAAAAAACAAATGTAGCCCAAATATCAGCCAGATGTAGCCCAACTATAGCCCAGTGACAGAATGACCAATCAGCTTCGCAAACCTCCGTTACGCGAAGCGGAGCGCTGTTACAGATATATATCTTTTTTTGAACGTTAATTTCTCAAAATCCACTGGAGCACATATATTGAGACCTAGCAAAGGCACATCGGGCTACCAGTCCCTAATATTTTGCCAAGTTTCGTGCAAATCCATTCAGCCGTTCGATTATTATTATTATTATTTTTTTTGCCCCGCGGGGCCCTTTTAAAACCTCCACATCAAACCTAGGGGGTCAGCGAGGATCTACTATGCCCCCTTATGGTTATTTCCCCCTTTGTTTTGGCCTCCTCTTGTCTCTCGATCCTACCGAGAGACAAGATGGCGGCCGCTACGGACTTTTTGGAATGTTGACAGACGCCAGAGAACCAATCAGCTTCGCTTCACAAAGCTCCGTTGCGCGAAAAGTACGCGTCCTGGGACGCTTCCCGGTCCGCTGTTACAGATATATATCTTTTTTTAAACGTTAATTTCTCAAAATCCACTGGAGCACATATATTGAGACCTACAAAAGGCACATCGGGCTACCAGTCCCTACAATTTTGCCAAGTTTCGTGCAAATCCATTCAGCCGTTCGGGCTAAAAGTGAGGCCAACCGCCCTATGGAAAACTCAATGTTAAAAACACGTTTTGGGACCCCCCTTTTTTCTCGGCCCCCCCTTGACGAACCCCCCCCAAATTTTCAAGGGCTGCTCAGAAACAAAATGTGCCATTTTCCTGAAAATTTCAGCCAATTCCGTCCACAAACGCCAAAGTTATTAGACATAGAATTTTCAAAAATCCCATAGAGAAAAAATCCTAACTATATATACCTACTGGCGACCGCCAGTAGGTAATATATATATATATATATATATATATATATATATACATATATATATATATATATATACATATATATATACATATATATACAAACATTTACATCAAATAAACATATATATATACACAATGTTAATACAACAACATAAACAAAAAAAGTATATCATGGGGGGGCGTGGCTTGCAGCCACAGGGAATGGTCGCACCTTGAGACGGCTCCTCGGCCCTCGCTGCTATTTCAGCGCCTATCCTGTGCCAGTGCCTTCATTCTGCCCTAGATTTGGAGACATAATATCGCTAACCATTTGAGCTCCCCTGCTTGGCCCCTGTGGACCTCCGTGCCCTCTGGACACCGGTGCTCGAGTTTGACAATCGGCTCTCCCTCGGCCCAAGATGGCGGCCGCGATCGCCGGACATTCTGCTGTGGGCGCCGGAGCCGTTCCATACGCCTAGTGGCCTTTGGTCCCTCTAGGCGGTCCAGTCGAGGCTTGTGGGGGCGATCCCCTGTCGATTACACCTGGTCACACCTCGCTGGCACCCTCAAGAGACGAACAGTGTAACCAACAACAGGCCCTCCCTGCCGCCCGTGACTACAATCACGCTAGTCCCCGGCTTTGGGCCTACTGCCGGGGACCGCCCTAGAGCTGCCGGTGACACCGGATCATCCCCTGCTCTACAACGCACCATATTGACATAGTGTCCCACCTGGCGACCTACCTCTCACTGCCTGGTCGCGTGGCTAGAGCTGTCGGGAGGGTTCTCACGCCTCACGTGGGCCGCGCTTGGTGAGTGACCCCGCATCGCTTTGGGCCCTGTTCAAGGACACGGTGGGTGGCGCTCGCCCTTCCTCCTCCGCGGTGGGGTGTCTGCGTACTGTGCCCATCCTGGCTTCTGGAGATTGCTGGAGCTAGGGGGGCTCCCACTGTGGGGTGTTCGGCCCTCCCTGGGTCGGTGGTGCCGCCCAAAGGGGACATCCTGGTGCAGGCTGCCCGCCGCTTTGAGCCATACGCTGGAATCGATAGTGGCTACATCTTACCGTTCAAGCCGGCTTGGGACTCGCCTCTATGACCTCTGCTGTGGTTCCCGAGCGCTCCACGAGAGGGGCTGGTCCTGGAGGGCCCTTCCACCCCCCCCCCGCATTCGGCCTGACCAGAGGGGCTGAGCCCCCCCCAACCGTTGGGCTGAGAGTCAGGAGATAAGGCCTGCATAAATGTGAGTAGAGCGCCTACTCCCCCTTCATTCTCGCGAACTATCGCTTGTCCTCGCCTCCCCGGACCCCGCAGACTCTCAAGCCTTCCCGAGGTGTCTATTCCAGAAGGTGCGGGGGCTGCGCTCCCCCCTGCGGCTGACGGATGACCCCTCCCTGCTTGCGCACCCCTCGACTCTGCGACAGTGGGACATACTGTGCAGTCTGAACTTCATGATGGACTCTGGCAAAGGAAATAGGCCCACCAACCAGAGACAGATCAACAAACTGTCATGGGGTTCTAAAGGAGAGCCTAAGGACACTGTCCCTGATACCGTATCTAAAACGGCGACTCCTCCACCGACGAGGCCCCCCACCCTGGAGGACGTTATGGAGGCGATCGCTGGGGTCCGGTCCTCATTGGAGACCCGTATAGACTCAGTGAACATTGAAGTGACACTGCTACGTGCGGATCTTCGTAAAATGGACACTAGAGTAAAAGATATAGAAAACCTCAGCGCTTGTTGATGATACCTCCACTCTTCAGCAACAACTGACTCAACTGCAAAAGCAACAGCAGCAAATGGAGGTGCTCCTTGATGATTATGAGGGGCGTGCAAGAAGCAACAACCTCCGCATCCTGGGTGTCTCGGAGCGCCTTGAGGAGCCAGCAGCTGATCTCTTTGTGGAGAACTTGGTCTTGCAGCATCTCCAGTCAAAACAGCTGTCCAACTATTCCATAGAAAGAGCACACAGGGTTCCCGGAGGCAGACCAAAACCGGGTGCTCCCCCCGCCCTATCGTTGCCCGTGTGTTTAATTTCCGTGACCGAGATGTCATCCTCCAGACGGCGCGAGCGGGGCCGCCACTGCGAATCGACAACGCACAGATCACGATCTTCCCTGATTTCACGATGAAGGTGCAGGCTCGTCGGCGCAGTTTTCTGGAGGTAAAAAGGGCGCTCCTTGCTCAGTCCATCAAATAAACTATATTGTTTCCCGCGAAACTGCGCATCGAATCGGAGCGCAAGACTTGGTTCTTCGAATCCCCTGCTGAGGTGTGGGATTGTAATTATTTACAACAAGGGGTGGTGATGGACAGAGTCTCTGAATTAAGCAGAGTACTCTCACCCAGTCAAGAGATCAGGGCTAGATCCAACACCGTTTTTTAGCTCATTGCACCATCCCAGTTTCAGAACCTGGCTGTATGCAAATTAGTCTGTCCCTGGCCCAGTGCATCATGGGAACAGGGCAGACCAGACTACAACAGCCAATTCTTACACTGGGAAGGAAACAAGCTTCCGGGAACCGGTTTCTGCCATTTCAGGCGTCTTCGGCCCGGCTTGCTTGAATCCTGATGGTGCAATGAGCAAGGGACTCACATCTGAGTATACCCTTCCACGCTTAGGGTGGACAAAATTATTTACAACAAGGGGTGGTGATGGACAGAGTCTCTGAATTAAGCAGAGTACTCTCACCCAGTCAAGAGATCAGGGCTAGATCCAACACCGTTTTTTAGCTCATTGCACCATCCCAGTTTCAGAACCTGGCTGTATGCAAATTAGTC
Source organism: Lissotriton helveticus (assembly GCF_964261635.1). Taxonomy (NCBI): domain Eukaryota; kingdom Metazoa; phylum Chordata; class Amphibia; order Caudata; family Salamandridae; genus Lissotriton; species Lissotriton helveticus. The sequence continues at coordinate 538,641,020 of NC_136067.1, forward strand.
TGTCCCTGGCCCATTGCATCATGGGAACAGGGCAGACCAGACTACAACAGCCAATTCTTACACTGGGAAGGAAACAAGCTTCCGGGGACCGGTTTCTGCCATTTCAGGCGTCTTCGGCCCGGCTTGCTTGAATCCTGATGGTGCAATGAGCAAGGGACTCACATCTGAGTATACCCTTCCACGCTTAGGGTGGACAAAATTATTTACAACAAGGGGTGGTGATGGACAGAGTCTCTGAATTAAGCAGAGTACTCTCACCCAGTCAAGAGATCAGGGCTAGATCCAACACCGTTTTTTAGCTCATTGCACCATCCCAGTTTCAGAACCTGGCTGTATGCAAATTAGTCTGTCCCTGGCCCAGTGCATCATGGGAACAGGGCAGACCAGACTACAACAGCCAATTCTTACACTGGGAAGGAAACAAGCTTCCGGGGACCGGTTTCTGCCATTTCAGGCGTCTTCGGCCCGGCTAGCTTGAATCCTGATGGTGCAATGAGCAAGGGACTCACATCTGAGTATACCCTTCCACGCTTAGGGTGGACAAAATTATTTACAACAAGGGGTGGTGATGGACAGAGTCTCTGAATTAAGCAGAGTACTCTCACCCAGTCAAGAGATCAGGGCTAGATCCAACACCGTTTTTTAGCTCATTGCACCATCCCAGTTTCAGAACCTGGCTGTATGCAAATTAGTCTGTCCCTGGCCCAGTGCATCATGGGAACAGGGCAGACCAGACTACAACAGCCAATTCTTACACTGGGAAGGAAACAAGCTTCCGGGGAGGTGTGGGATTGGCTTGAGGGGTGGCGTCAGTCTGCAGCCACTCAAAATCGTCGCAGGAAATCAGCGGATCACTCTGGCCCAGAAGTGCTACCTGAAAGCCAGGACCTGTTCACGGACATTACTCAGGGTGATCAGTGACGCTTTCGTTCTTCTGGACTCATTCCATAGGTCATCCCACGAGCAGTCTCATATGCTTAGGACCTGCCACTTCAATTGGAACATTCTTGCCTTAGACCGTCTACGTTTGGGATGCCTGTTATTCATTCCTACTCCTCATGCGATTTCTCTGCTGGTTTTTGTGTTAGGATCCGCTCATTCGTTGTTCTAATATGACACTGTAGTACTATTGCGACTGTCCACAGGGATGGAGCTGCACTGGGCTACTTCATCTTGACTCCCCGGGTGTGGCCTCTTCGATGACTCGTACCTTCCAGCTGCTACTCCAGGTCGCCGCCCGGAACCTAACCCTTGACTGTTGAGACCCTTCTCTCCTGATTGGACTCAGTTTATTGACTGATGCTTATCCTGATCTACATATATCCTTTTTCCTGGTCCAGACAATGTTGAGCGTTCTGCTCATTTCGATGTTTTTCTGTATAACATTTAATGGTATTGCTGTTGTAAATTGTTCTATGATACACTAGACTAGTCAACCATGTATATCCGCAACGGGGGCGACTTTCGGCTCTCCGTGAGGCCCGCTGATGCTTGGGAGGGTGACGAACACTCTGCCTAGCTGCAGAGTGGAGTAATGCAAAGCTCCTTTACCTTGGTCCGGATGTATATTGACTAATATGTACCTACCTTTGTTATTGCTACAGGGCACTATCCAGTGCCTGAACTGGTACTGATCGGATCTCCTGCTTTGGGCCGGCCTGAGGCCCACTAGGTGGTGCCCACCCCTTGACTCCACATATCCTTTTCCAGGTCCGGCCACTGTGGACTATCCAGATTGATTTATTAATTTATGTACTATGTGAATGTTATTAATGATGCAAGTTGTTTTTAGCCGCACTAGGCAATACACTCCTGTCAATTTTAAGCGAGGGCACCCACGGCTCTCCACACACCCCATCAATGTTCGGGAGGGCGACAGGCACTCTGCCTAGTTGGGGAGTGGATAGTTTTGAGTCCACGGGCAGGGGGGCAGGGAGGGGGGCTGGGGGTAGGGGGGCGGGCGGGGGGAGGGTATGGGAGGGATGTGGGTAGTTGGGAAGTTTGCTATGATGTCGATATTGTTTTTGTCTTTGTTTTTGTTTACACGTTGCAGAGGTTTTTTAGACATGGAAGTCACTACACAGCGCTACGTGCCCTCACAAGCATCCCGTACTCAACATTAGGATACACCAGGTCTCTCCTAGACTCCGCCATCGACTGATTCAGGTCCGCTATCAACACTGAGACACACTCTGTGCCTCAAAGGCCTACAATCCATAAATACCTTCCATTCTTTAAACCGCCATGACACCCCCCCTGACTAAGTCTGTTTCCCTCATGACATGGAATGTCAATGGCCTAGGCAGTAGAATAAAAAGAGGGATAGTCATGCAATATCTCAAATGTCACGCACCGGTCCTGGTTCTCCTACAGGAAACACACTTGATGGGTAACACGTGTCAAGCAATACACCGGGGAGGTTACAAATTGATCGTACACGCAGGATTTACCTCCAGTTCCAGAGGGACCGGTATCCTTGTTCGCAAAAATGTTGCACTATCATGTATGACGACATGGGCTGACCCACTTGGTCGTTTCGCTGTTCTAGAGGCCGTCTGGGAGGGAAAACCGTTAAATGTTATCTCAGTCTACATTCCCCCAACCTTAGGAATGGACGCATTGCAGACCCTGCAGCGATTAATACTGGATCTCCCACAAGGACCCCTGCTTATTGGGGGTGACTTCAATATGACAATGAACGATGCCCAAGATCGACACCCCCAGCGTACGTCACACAGACAGGGCTCTGATCGATGGGACTCGAAGATATATGGCGTTCTTTTCATCCGACCACTTCTTACTTCACACACTATTCTAATGCCCACAATAGTAGCTTTTGCATAGATTACCTTTTCTCCCCCACAACTGATATAGAGCTTTTCCGCAACCCTAAGGGGCTCCCCAGGGGAATCTCGGATCACTCCCTACTTATTGTAGAATTTACGCACCACCGCCAGAGATCCCGCAGCCCCATAATAATAACCCCTTGGCTCCTAAAAATCCCCGACATAAAAGACTGCCTGCTAGAGCACACGGAATATTACTTCACAGAAAATGTCGGATCCGTGAAGTCGGCTATAACAATCTGGGAGGCCTATAAGGCTGTACTCAAAGGGAAGGCATTAGCTCTCAAAACTGGCCATATACACAAACAGAGTGAACACCTAATCCAGGTCGAGGTGGACCTAGTCCACCTGGAATCAACCCACAACGCGAACCCCTCAGACGAGACGGCATCTCGCCTCCGAACGAAACAACTAGAATATAAAGCGCTAGCCTTGGAGAAAGCGCAGGCCAAACTTTTGAAGACTCGCCACCGAGTATATGAACTGGGGGACAGAGCAGATAAAATGCTTGCGTGGCTCGAAAAACGCGAGCAAGGCTCTAGATGGATCCCAGAGTTGGCCGGACCAGGCAATTCTCCTATCACAGACCCCGGAGAAATAGCAGAGGTCTTTGCTGCCCATCTAGAGGGAGTATACACAGCCAGAGCACACTATAGTGCCGGGGAGTCTAGACTACTCTTGAATGAAATGAGACTACCCACTCTTTCCGAGGCTGACGCGCAGGAATTAGAGGCAGACCTCACAACAGAGGAGATTGGCAATGCATTGTTTGCCATACAGTCAGGTAAAGCTATGGGCCCCAACGGTGTCCCTATTGAATTTTTGAAGGGCATGGCGGGTGAGATTCTCCCACACCTGAAGGCACTGTTCGAGGAGAGCCGTGATGCCGGATGCCTGCCACTAGACCAACGGTTGGCATCAATAGTTGTTATTCACAAACCTAATAAACCGGCTACTGATTGCGGCTCCTATAGGCCGATTTCCCTCATTAACTCCGAGGTGAAAATTCTGGTGAAACTCCTCGCCACCAGACTCATGACAGTCCTCCCCACCTTAATCCACGAGGATCAGTCGGGATTCCTTCCAGGCCGCAACACGGCGCTTAATCTCCGTAGGGTCCACAACATTATGAGTAGAATACCATATCTCCAAGAAGACGCAGATATCCTTTCCCTCGACGCCACACTTGCCTTTGATTCTAGGGAATGGTCGTACCTATTCGAGGTCCTACTCCATTATGGTTTTGGTCCCAAATTCATTCAGTGGATCCGACTGCTCTATACTGATCTCTGGGGTCAGGTTTATGTCAATGGTCATACATCCAGACGATTTCCTCTACACAGGGGTACTAGGCAGGGATGTCCTCTGTCCCCATTATTGTTAGCGCTCACCCTAGAACCTCTGGCCCATTGTGTTAGAACTGACAACTCTATCCGAGGCCTCCGGTGGAATGATGACACGATTGACAAGTTCTCACTATACGCAGACGACATTCTCATCTACGTCTCTTCCCCTAAATCCTCTATCAACAGTCTACTGCACGTCATCACTAATTTTGGCAAATATTCGGGGGTCCAAATCAGTACTATACGGGCTACACGGCCCACTCCCTCCTCTCCCGAGGGGATACTCGATCGAGGTGGCCCAGGACGGATTCAAGTACCTCGGCATCTTTGTCACCCCAGACCCCAAAATCTTCTATGACAGTAACGTAAAGGGCCCGCTACAAAGACTCCATAACGACATATCACACTGGAGATCGCTCCCTCTGTCTCTCCCGGGCAGAGGAGCCCTTTTTAAAATGCTTGCACTCCCTCGCTTTTTGTATGCCTTGCAAAATTGCCCATTTCACATTGCCGACTCCTATTTTAACTCACTTGAAGGAGACCTCCGCCTCCTCCTCTGGGACGGCGGCTCTCCCCGGATTGCTATTCCCTCGCTTACGCAGGGGTGGTACGATGGTGGTATTGCCTTGCCCAATATTCGACTTTACTATTGGGCTTCTCAATCGACTGCCACTAACTCTTGGTTATATGGTCCACCAACAAACCCTGCTTTCCACCTCGAGCGATATCAGACGGGCCGAGGGGGCTACCTTGGGGCCTTATATGGTAAACCTTCCCGCACCCGCTATATGGGGCCGATGTCCCAAACACTAACAATCTGGCATCGAGCGAATAAGCGACTCGGCTGGTCTGACACTCTCACTGACACTCTCATGTTATCCACTCCGCTCTGGACCTCACATAAGCTGGGCTCCCTCTGCCACTATGAGGGCTTTGACAAATGGGACATGATCGGCATCTCTACCCTGGGAGACATGCTTCACAAGGGCAAACTACTGACATTCGTAGAGCTCCAGAAGAAATATGATTTAGCCCAATCTGAGGCCTTCCGCTACCTCCAAATCAAACATGCCATACTCACTAATGTCCCTGATCTCTCTTCTCTTCCACAATCCTCGCCTCTTGAGGATAGACTCTTATCAGAACCCCTTCAGGCCAAGGCGATATCCTATACCTACCGCAAACTATGCAATAACATGCCCAACACCTTCCAACTTCTGAGAGACAAATGGCAAGGCGACATTGGTGCCATGGAAGATGCTGAATGGCAGGCGGCACTGATGTCCCCGCGCGAACCAGCTATCAATCACAGATTTAGGCTTATACAATTGAAGATATTACACAGAACATACATGTCTGCTCCCCTCCTAGCCAAAATTGGTAGGCGCGCAAACGATCTCTGTCTCCGTAACTGCGGGCAGGTTGGTACTTTCTACCACACTATCTGGGAATGCCCGATGATTCAAGACCTGTGGGAGCGAGCTGTTTGCAAGATGTCTGATGCACTAGGAAAACCTGTCCCTCTGTCTCCTAAAAGCGGACTCCTCAATGTGTGGCACCCCACAGATCTCACTGCACTAAAACGACAATGGGTGGCTCTGGGCTTTCTCTTACTAAAACGTGAAATAGCAATGCAATGGGGCTCGCCAAATAAACCGCTCTTGATCAAATGGGTCGCTGCAATGGATGTATGTATATTGTCTGAAAAAACTGTGTACAAGGTCAGGGGATGTCCTGGAACTTGGGATAGGAAATGGGGACATTGGAATGTTTATAGAGGCGAACTTTGTACTTCCCCTACAACTGAAATGGCGATGACCAGGACTGGTCCTCCCCGAACTTGTACTTGTGATGCACCGCTGTAATGTATGCTTTCTATGTCAATTTTGTACTTCATGACTGCCAACTGATCACTTACTCTGCTTTTGTTCAATAAAATATTTTAACAAACATTGCCCTACTATTTAATTAGGATGCTCTTTAAATAAAGTTCCATACTGAGCATTCCTTACACAAAAGATCACCAGATTTTGAGAGCATTTAAAGCACAAAAATCACCTACAACATCAAAATACCTTATTGGTCTCACTTATTCAACCAATGTAAATTTCCATATGAATATGTTAATTTACACATATAAACGTATAGATAGGAACATACACACAAATGTCCTACTAGTTACAGAAGTGGTGGCCAAGAAACCTAATCCTTAACATGCTTAAAAATATTCCTTTGTGTGACGAATTAAAAAGCACACGCAAAAATGTGACATAAAAAGTACACTGTGTAAAAGACGTGAACAGTGTCCCGTGTAAAGGAAAAAATCCCAATATCTCAATTCGGTCCCCTAAAGATTAAATACAAATTCAAAACATACCGATGGAAATTCATTCGGATAACCAACACCATCAACTATTCCGGTTCACAATGTATTCCTAAAGCCTATGGATGTAACTATAACAGTAATGGCACTTACTTGGTAATATACGGGGGAAAAAGAAAATGAAATCAGACATTCCCTCCGCACTCAGAAAGTTCTCTGTGCCTGCCTTTTTGAAAAAAAGAGAGAGAGAGAGAGACAGATAACGACTATAAAGGGACTGTTAAGTCTCATCTTACTAAAAGTAGAGACACCCCTTATCCTACCATTCAACGTCCTTTAGATCTTACCTTACTATGCTGGTCTCTACTCTTGGGAGTAAATCAACCGTCTCGCCGCATCCATCACGTGCATCTAGTCAGGTTATGCGGAAGGGACAATATATCCGGATGTAAGAGACACTAAAAAAAACACTATAGAGAAGCCCATCTTCATCGTTCTTAGGCTCCGAAAAAAGACTGATATTATTCTTCTGCACAACAACTAAATAAACTTACAATAAACTACAGTTTCTTACGGGTCCATGTCTACTATTTAGCCTGCCCCTAATATAGAGTGAGAACCCTTAAAGAACATCGGACTTCACTCACGTACCGTCAGGGAAGAAAGACTTGTATTTTTTATGGAGCAACAGAAAGAAAGAAAGAAAGACTAGCGTTGTATATATAAAACAATCGCAAATAGCTCACAATTTACAATTAGCACAAATGAGCCAACTCTCTATTATAAGATATTCTGCCAGTTCGCTCAGTAAAAATACAAAAAGCTCACTATTTATAATTAGCACAAACGAGCAAACTCTCTATTATAAGATATACTGCAAGTTTGTTCAGTAAAAATTCAATGGAAAACAATAACAAATATAACAAACACATTCAAATTACCAATCAATATTCCTATCATTAAAATAATAATAATAAATCTAGTTATAAATTGTGCATCACAGACCTAATGACCCAGTGTTAGACCGCCACTCCTTACAATCTAGTTTACTAAAGTAGCCCATCGTCTGCATGTAGCCACATCAATATGTACATAGTTACAGGTATTATACCCCTCAAAGAATAGCATATCAACATACTCCAGTCCTACATTTGACTTGTTCCAGCTTCATTTCAAGTTTGCAACAAAGCCCAAATCTCGTCTTTATCATTAAGGCCCACTGTAGCCATATGACATTTCTCTATTAATCTGGCCTCTAGTCTATTTAATTTCCTTTGTTGTTCTTCTCCAGATGAATTCACGATCACACTTAATACTGACCATTTTATGTCATTTTCTGAATGGTTCAAAGTGACAAAATGTTGTACTAAAGAAGCCCCTTGTACTATACATTTTATCCTAGATTTGTGTCGCAATATTCGCTTTTTTATGGGTTGAGTAGTTTGCCCTATATAATATTTATCACATGGGCATTTTATGCAATATAATGCATTCTTAGAATTGCAATAAGAAAATACCTTTTGGTGGTGTATCTGTCCATTCATATACAATTGTTTGGAATCTTCTGTAAGTCTACATGCCATACAGTTTTGGCAACGATAATGACCGACCCCAGGAGGTAAACCAAGTAAACCTCTCTGGTCTTTTTTGGGGATTCGATCTGTCTACCTACTCTCACCAGTTGTTGCCAAATGTTCTTTCCTTTTTTAAATGCGAAAAGAGGTTTTTGGATTCCAAAGGTTCAATCAATTTCCAATTCTTTTGAATGATTTTTTTGACGCGGTTCACTTTTGGATCATTGTGAGAACACACATCAAAGGGTAATTCTTATCTGATTGTTTAGGGGTGAGAAGCGCCTCTCTCAGGGTATACCACGCTCTCTTGAGGGCCACTTTCACTAACCTCTTTGGGTAACCACGGGATATTAATTTCTCTTTTAGATTATTAACGTTAAAAAAAGAATCTTCCTTATTAGTACGATTCCTCCTAACCCGGAGGAACTGTCCATATGGCAAGTTTTCTTTCAGTGTACGGGGGTGACTGCTACAAAAATGTAAAAGAGTGTTTCGATCTGTGGGCTTTGTATATAAACTAACTGTCAGCAGACCGCTTTCATGTTGGACATATACATCTAGAAAATTTAACTTTTTCTGGTTCTTAGACATAGTGAAGTTAAATTCTGCTGTTCTCTGATTTAACCAATTATGGAAATCTGTTCATTCTGATTCTTCTCCGTCCCATATCATGAATATATCATCGATATAAAGGATTTAAAAGGGTTGGTGTCGCTATAAATCCATTTCTCTTCAAATTCTGACATGACCAGGTTGGAAATTTCAGGAGATAAACTACACCCCATTGCCACTCCTGAAACTTGCAAATACAGGGTTCCTTTAAAGTTAAAAAGTTGTTCTTTAAGTATAAACATGCCAATGATATTATAAAGTCTGTAGGGACTTGATGAGGCCGCTCTCATTTATCTAAAGCGTACCTCATAACCGCCAATGCCTCGTCTTGGGGTATATTGGTATGCAACGATTCGATATCGAAAGATACCAACCACTGTTTTTCCTTATCGTACGTCAGGCCTTCCACTTGTGATATTAGATCCATGGTATTGCGGACATAGGAACGGGTCTCTTTAACTAAGGGGATTAAAAATGTATCGATGTATTTGGCTAGTGGTTCCACCTCCTCCACAAACAGAAGAGCAGAGGCCACAACAGGGGATTTCTTTGGAAGCAGCTTTAATGCAAATTAGAATGCAAATTAGAATGGCGAATGCATTTCGGCAAGTTATGCCTTCCTCAGCGCCCAAGTTGTTATGCACCAGCTTCCAAATCTCTCTCAAAGTTCAAGTGCACCGCCCCCTCTTATTCCAGCAGGGCGGCTCCGCCCCATGATGTATCTCGCACCTGTTGTAGTTCATCTTGTAGTTCAAGCTAGTGCTTATCAACTTGGGCGCTGAGGAAGGCATAACTTGCCAAAATGCATTCGCCATTCTAATTTGCATTAAAGCTGCTTCCAAAGGAATCCCCCGTTGTGGCCCCTGCTCTTCTGTTTGTGGAGGAGGTGTGGTGATACGTTAATTGCGGTGGCCAGAAAACGCAATGACAGAGGCCCCCGCCTTACAAGTGGTCCGGAGAATATATATATATATATATATATATATATATATATATATATATGTATATATTTTTGCAAAGCAATTTGAAATAAGTCACCGCACTCTTCTAGGATTTGGTTAAGCTTTTTTAATCCATCAAGGAAAAAACTTCTTCACCTACGCGTTTCAAACAGATTACTGTTCTTGCTCACGGTAGTTACAAGTCCATTATTTCTTTTTACTATTTATACCCTCCTGCCCATTTGGCAATTAGGATGCATTATGGGAGGGGTAGTTTTTTGGTTGAAAGAACCATGTCAGGTCACTTTAACAAGTTATCAAAGTCATTTCTAGGTGACTATTGTGACGATGGCATGTTGGTGGCTGAGTGCCAGATGGCTTGGGGTGGTGTAACCATTCCAAGGCAAGTCGAGTAAATTACCTCTCTTGCTGCCTGTATGTACTAATATTATACTGTACATAGTGGTGGGTGATAGCTAAGTGCTATATACCAAGGTCATTGACTTGTAACTTGTTCCAGGACTCTGACATTGTTTAAAATAAACACTGTAAATAACAAACATATATTTTTACATAAATTCTCAGTTTAACCCTATACATTTCAGAGGTTTAAGCAATATGTACTGAAAGGAATCAATACGCTTGGTTCAAGTTTCAAGTTTACATTTCGTACAATTATTATACTTTTGATTCAAACAGTTATCTTATGAGAAAAGTGTCAGTGTCAATGGAGACCTTCATTCTTATTGTCATGTGATTGTTTTGGATATTGGATTTTAATTGATTCATAAATGTACATATAATTCCTCGTCCCCGTTCAATCCTTGCGGGGTCTTGGTTTTGAATTTTATTATTAATTTGGATTCCAAACGTCTCAGTCTTTGCAGGCGATTACCTCCTCTCTCATTGTCAGGTATCATTGCTAGTCCTGAATATCTCACATTTAACCAAGTTTTGTTTTTGTGAGTCATGAGGTGTTTTGCCATTGCATAGGTTTGGTCCTTGTTTTGCATGGCCCTAATATGTTCTAGCATTCTTTTCTTTAGGGCACATATTGTTGATCCAATATATCTCTTTCCACAATCACACTCCAAGAGGTAGACAACATAATGGGATTCACAAGTGATCTTGGTTCGTATTTCAAATGGTTGGCCTTTTGGATCTGTTATGGATTTAAGATTTTTACCGATCTTACATGCTTTGCACGATGTGCACTTGGTGAATCCTTTCTGTCTTTTTTCTAGCCACGTTTCTTCTCTTTTATTTATGAAGTGGCTGTTGACCAGAATGTCACCAATTGATGGTGCTTTTCTATAGGAGATTAAAGGTGCATCTCCTATCGTATTTCCAATGTCCGGATCCTTTTTTAATACACTCCAATACTTGGTGACCGCTTTCCTGATGTTTGCACTTTCTTTTGAATATGTCAATATTAGGCGTGGTTTTTCTTCCTTCGTTGTTTCATTGGCCTCTTTTTTCTTGACTATCAGTGTCTCTGTTCTGGTCTTTTCTCGAGCTCTCATTTCTCCTCTTTTTATTGTTTTCATATTGTATCCTCTTTGGGAAAATCGATTAACTGTTTCTGCAAATTTGTTTTCCATTTCAGATGGTTCAGAGCAGTTACGTTTCATCCTTAGGAACTCTCCATATGGTACATTTAGTTTCAAGGATGTTGGGTGAAAACTGGTCCCATGCAGGATACTATTAGTGGAGGTTTTTTTTGCGAAAAAGGGTCGTGTGCATTGTATTGTCTTTAATGTATACTTTTGTATCCAAGAATTCTATTTCCTTCTCTTGCGGTGACTTATTTCAAATTGCTTTGCAAAAGTCTAAACGAGTCTTGTCCTTGACTCGGCACCGGCACCAGCTGAATGGTCGCTCCTTCTCCAGTAAGGGACATTTGCTTCTACATATATGTATATATATATATATATATATATATATATATATATATATATATATATATATATATATATATATATATATATATATTCACAGAAAAAACCATAGGTTATAGACCATATATAGTTAGGAATTAGCATTTACAAAACCTTGAAAATTCACTGAAAAAACCATAGGTTATAGACCATATATAGTTAGGAATTAGCATTTAGAAAACCTTATTTTACTCACACAAAACCATTGAAATTCCATATATAGTTAGTTGCACTAACTATATATCGCGCACCCGCAATCCACTGCTGATGATGTCACATATTACATCATTCATGACATGGTCAGTGACATCACTGATGACATCACTGATGACATCTCAAATGACATCACTGATGACAACATCCAGTGACTGTATGTTTCTGTAAAGTTAAAATATGTCTTAGATATTGAAGAATGAGTGGATGTATAAGTGTCTGGATGAAGGATTTAGTAGGTGCGTGACTGACTGTATGAGTGAGTGATTAAATGTGTCTCACTGAATGCATGGGTTAGTGACTAAACTGTCTTAATTTGTGCATCATTATGTCTGTTGTGATGTAAACTGCTGCATGTGTTGATCATTAGCTATACGAGAGGCTATATGTGTTATTAATTGGTTGCCCAAGTATTTCTATGGGAGATTGAGTTTGTGTGGGGGTGGCTGGAAGGTGTGTGACTCTGTGCATAGATGTGTGAGCAGTTTATTCACTAGGTGTATGAGTTCAAGAGTGCATGTGGAAACAGCTACATGGTCAGTTGACTGTGTGCATGAGTGTATTGATGAGTGAATGGATATCTCAATGCTACATGTCATAGTAAGTACATATGTAAAACACAGTACATGTGAGAGTTGGCATATATAAATAACTGTGCATGAGAGCCACTGAGTGAGTGGTTGTATCGATCATTGTGAACTTGTATCAGGGATTGTATAAGAGAGTAAATATGTGTTAGTATATGTTTCAATAAGTAAGGTGTGTATAACTGTATAGTTGAAGAAATGGAGGTGAGATTGTTTCTTTGCATGACTGACTGGGTGTGTGAGTAACTCCATGGATGAGTGGCAGTGTGTGAGTGTCTGTATACACTGAGTGTATCTAAGGTTATATTAGAGTCTGAAGAGGTTTATCGTATTAGCACAAGAATGATGCCAAATGAGACGTCATCAGTGATGTCATCAGTGATGTCATTTGAGATGTCATCAGTGATGTCATCAGTGATGTCACTGACCATGTCATGAATGATGTAATATGTGACATCATCAGCAGTGGATTGCGGGTGCGCGATATATAGTTAGTGCAACTAACTATATATGGAATTTCAATGGTTTTGTGTGAGTAAAATAAGGTTTTCTAAATGCTAATTCCTAACTATATATGGTCTATAACCTATGGTTTTTTCAGTGAATTTTCAAGGTTTTGTAAATGCTAATTCCTAACTATATATGGTCTATAACCTATGGTTTTTTCTGTGAATTTCATTGGTTTTTTAACAGCTAATATCTGTAGCTGTAAAATGTATTCTTCTTTAAATCCAAAAATATATTTTATATGTTTATGAATAATTTTTTTTTTAAATATTTTTTTTCTTCGTTCCCGCTTCGCGAATCGGGAAGCTTCCCGTTAGCTGACCTTGATGCCGCGAAATAGACCGCGAGCCGGTAAACGTTTCTTTACCGCAAGTGCCGCGTTAGAAAACAACATCGTGACGCCTCCCGTCCGCATGACGTTTCACGTTGTCGCGTGATACGTCATATGACGTGCTACGTTAGCGAACTGGTACGCGAAGCGAGTCGCAAAGCGCAGGTTTCTGGAAGCAAACCGGGAGGCCCTGCAAAGCGCTTAACGTAAACACAGCAAGTCATGTGACTTGGTAATAACACTTTTCATTGGTTCATTTCACTTTTGGTTTCCTAATGATGTAAGACTAGGTCATATAATCTAAAATGAACACTTTTGATTGGTTGAGAACTCTTGTTTTTCCCAAATGATGAAAATCCCTCCTTCTTTCCTCACTCTGACTTTCATCATTGTGAGAGAAAGACCCTTTGTGATCACTGAGCAATGGCTTCTTTAGTAGCTTCAGCTGGTGCTTCCCCACCACCTCCACCACATCCAAGGAAGAGTGGACCACCTGCTCAAGTTGTAATTCAACAAGAAGAAGAAGAAGAGGAACAGGAGGACGAGCACGAAGAGAGGCAGTTTTTGCCTGAGCAGCCCAGGACGTCTCACCGGAAAGAAAACTTCATTTGGCAATTTTTTAAAATTCCCAAAGGTCAGAAAAAAGTAAATGCAAGATACGTAACTTGCCTTATATGTCAAGATAGACTGTCCAGAGGGACCGACAAAAAATACAGTTTCGGAAACTACACAATGCATCGCCATATGACTAGGTGGCATCCTAACAACTACAGTGCTGCACAGTTTCGGAACGACCTAGATAATCTCCCTATTATGGCCAGAAGATCTGTTGTACCGGAAGTAACGGGACCAGAGGGCAGGGAGATGGTGCCAAATATACAAATGAGATTTGGTGATGTAAAACACATCTGCGCATTTTGCGATGGATTCATTTCCTACGGAGAAAAAAGCATCACTCTGATCAACAGAGCTATTGACTATCATATGCAAGTTTGTCCGAAACGCCCAAAATAATAAATACTTCTTTTTTTTGTTTTGTTGCTCCTGTTGAGCCCTTTACAATGAATCGTTTTCATTGCCCCCTCCAAGAAAAACCCAAAAAAATATAAAACTGTTCCGAAAAATTCAAAAACAGTAAAAAAATGTTCAGAAAAATAAAAAAAAAGTTCTTTTCAGAACTACCTCCCCGTTATTAAAAAATTGGTACAATATTTGGAACTGTGCCAACCTCTATTTCTCTTAGTTCGCTTCCTAGTTCGCTCGCCGGTACGCGAACCGGAAGCGAACCAAAAACAGTAAGTATAAGGGAAGGAAACAGACACTTATGTTAAAAGAAACACAGCTATAAGGGAGTAAACTAGAGATACCATTACCCGTAATCCACTGCTGATGATGTCACATATTACATCATTCATGACATGCTCAGTGACATCATCAGCAGAGGATTGCGGGTTTTTTGGCAACATGCCTTATCCACGGTTTAATAACGCTGCCTTTTGCTTTATATAAGTTTTCAAATTGTATGAAATATATACCAATAGGTCGTTATGAACCTTTAGGTAGTGCTTTTCTTCATGAGGTCAGGTCGCTTCCATACACATACAGATGTTTCAAAGATGATCAAGAAGTTTATCTGAATGGAGAGGAATGCACTGAGACGCCAGATCATTCACTAATGTGTAGGCACATACAGTTACACGGTTCATGCAACAAACACCGACCAAATATGGCTTGCGTGTTGCAAGGCACGCCAGTTCCTGCTATCATCCCCACGTTCAAGTTGTTGGAAAATGGTAGTTATTTGATGCTCAATAATGAAGATTGTTCTGAGTTAATTAAAAGTATTCCTTTTATCGTAACAGTAAGTGAACGGGTTATTTGCTGCAGAAATGTTCTATTTCCTCCCACACATGAACATAGGGAGTTTTCAATCTGGCCACAAATACCAACCTTGGGACACGTTTCAACGGCATGGCAAGAATAAGAGCTCTTTTGTCTCAGAGAGAGGTGGCCTTGAGTTCGGCCCGTGAAACTTTCGTACTTCACATAGCGAACACCCATACAGAGGTGCACACCCTTTTCAATTAAGATTTGCCTTTCAATTTCAGCAACATGTTTCCGACTATCTTTAACGCATCCTCCACAAAGTCCCTGGCACACTTTTTTAAAGTTGTTACCAGTGGTCTCGTGACTTCATTTGAGAAAATCTTTGGAGTCATCCCTGCTTCCTTTCATTGTATTTTCTGCACTCTGGTTCGTAGATTGGCATTTTTACTTGCATTACCAGCGGACGCTCTTGTGCTTTTTTACATTTTTAAATATGGATGTCCCTCCTATGCAACCTCCGACCCTGCAGCTGCTGACACTGTTCCGCAATCGCATGCTAGAATATTATGGCACAATGCCGTTGGCGATATTAAGCACGGCATATGGATTATCTTTTCGGTTCTCCTACTTCACCTGTGTCCAGCCTGTATTTCACTGCCTGACCTGTGATTTCGATTGGGCCATTGATTTGTGTCTCTGCGGACCGGTTTCTCCTGACGTCGACTTTAATCAGCTGATGACTCCTATCATTACTCACGAGTTGGTTTGTCCTGGCGAAAGGATTATGGCTGTGGCATTGATGCATGGACTACTTGGTCCCTGGAATTTACTGGCGGCAGCACAGTCTTTCTTGGAACAGAGCTTTCTTGAAAACCCACCGAGCTGTCCTCTGATGGTGATAGAGGATCCGGTGCTGGGAGAGCACGTATGTTCTTTTCCGCTTTTAAATTGGATGGCTGAACTGTTTTCGGATGAAGACGGTGACTTCCTATTGGAGGCTGTTGCAGCTTATTTTGCATACACAGTTATGTCATAGACCTTTTTCATGTTTGATATGCTGAGTACTAGCATTTCATTGACAATTCATTGACTTATTTGTCAAGTTTTTATTATTTACCTTGCCTATTGGCTTAAGACTCGATAAAGTACTTGGCTGTTTTATTTTTCTTTAGCATTAAATTTTCCTAGTTTTTAATGCTTTACCTTGCGGACCGTCCACATATAAACTTGCAATCTGCTCTCATGAGATGGCACTTCTATTATCTTATTCAGTTCGTTTCCGGATCATGAGGAGGTGTCATCTAGGTCCTGGATATCTTTACACCGTGTTAAGTTAGCATGGGCTCATTACCGGTTTAAACGCCATTTTTCCTTTTTTGCAACTTCTGCACACGACACTTAGTTGTTGCTTTAGCTTTCCACCTAGTAGTTCATCGTGGTTTACATGAGAATAATATGTTATTGGTCTACTATCTGCTTTACTTGTTAAACTATATCTGTACAGCGAGTGCTAAAGTTTCAAGAACAACACGATACAGAATTGTTATGAGGTCTGATCTCCACGACTTCATACTCATAACATAAGTGCAACTTCTGCCAATTCTGGGCATGAGGCGGGTTTTATATTGCTTTGCCGAACACACATACACAACAGTTGATGCGGTTCACATGAAGAGAGAGCTGGTGTATGCTGATGTGATTCCTTCAAATCTAAGACACTAAAGTATGGGCACGCCCTAAACCAACACAAAGAGACCTTCTTAGCAAATAATATAATATGTGTATTAGGGAGGGTGAGATATAAGCAGCCGCGGGCCGTGGAGGGAGTTACGATGGGGCAGGGAGGCGGGGAGGGGGAGAAGCAGGGTGGAGCCCTCTCTACCTTGCCCCTCCCCCTCCCCGCCTCCCTGCCCCACCGTAACTCCCTCCACGGCCCGCGGCTGCTTATAAGTGTTGCTAACTCTTATTCATTTACAGCATGTTAACATACTGTCACCATTCGCTTTTTATGTACTAGTAACTATGCTGGTAATTTTGCTACTGATAATATGTGTACTTGTATTCTCCACCCTGCTTCTCCCCCTCCCCGCCTCCCTGCCTCACCGTAACTCCCTCCACGGCCCGCGGCTGCTTATAAGTGTTGCTAACTCTTATTCATTTACAGCATGTTAACATACTATCACCATTCACTTTTTATGTACTAGTAACTATGCTGGTAATTTTGCTACTGATAATATGTGTACTTTTATTATCTAAGGTACTACGCCTGAGAAGACGGCATTAGTAAATAAACATTTCAAATACACATCTGTTCTTCTTAACTCCATGTTCTGGTTTCTAAGAAATCTATAACGACCGACTGTTCATGAGTTCCACGTATCCTGAGGTACTATAAGTTCATATTCTGGATTGTCTAAACATTGAGAGTTTGTTATATCCAATGTGACACTGTACCTAGCTTGCTAAGGAGTTTTTGATTACTAACGTGAGTTTTGGGACACCCTAATTCGCCGAGGTTCCAATCCTCTGTCCACAGTTCTGTGTGAGAACAGAAACCCTGCGACAGGGGCACCCCCGACCCTTGCTGGAGCTTCATCACACTTGCGATACAACTCCAGCAATGCGCCACCTTTACGGCACAGATACATCACGCATCTGTGCTGTTTTTGCCCCATGATGCGCCGCATTGTAAATGCAGCACACCATAGGTGACGGAACAGCGGCACAGAATGACTAACACATCCCTGGTGATGCGCCAGTCATCATAAATGTATCCCTATGCTTCTTATCTTGTTAGAGATGAACCGCCATATGTATCATCAAAGTTATTTGCATTTCCTAAATAGCGAACTTTAAGGAATAAATAGCGATTCTTTACCATTCCTAGTTTGCGATGAGCTATTTGCTAATTAGCCGAATGTAGCCCAATGAAGCCCAATGTAGCCCAATGTAGCCCAAAGATGGCCGCCAGACACACAAAAAAACAAATGTAGCCCAAATATCAGCCAGATGTAGCCCAACTATAGCCCAGTGACAGAATAAGCCAATCAGCTTCGCAAACCTCCGTTACGCGAAGCGGAGCGCTGTTACAGATATATATCTTTTTTTGAACGTTAATTTCTCAAAATCCACTGGAGCACATATATTGAGACCTAGCAAAGGCACATCGGGCTACCAGTCCCTAATATTTTGCCAAGTTTCGTGCAAATCCATTCAGCCGTTCAATTATTATTATTATTATTTTTTTTTGCCCCGCGGGGCCCTTTTAAAACCTCCACATCAAACCTAGGGGGTCAGCGAGGATCTACTATGCCCCCTTATAGTTATTTCCCCCTTTGTTTTGACCTCCTCTTGTCTCTCGATCCTACCGAGAGACAAGATGGCGGCCGCTACGGACTGTTTGGAATGTTGACAGACGCCGGAGAACCAATCAGCTTCGCTTCACAAAGCTCCGTTGCGCGAAAAGTCCGCGAACCAGTGCGCTGCCCGGTCCGCTGTTACAGATATATATCTTTTTTTAAACGTTAATTTCTCAAAATCCACTGGAGCACATATATTGAGACCTACAAAAGGCACATCGGGCTACCAGTCCCTACAATTTTGCCAAGTTTCGTGCAAATCCATTCAGCCGTTCGGGCTAAAAGTGAGGCCAACCGCCCTATGGAAAACTCAATGTTAAAAACACGTTTTGGGACCCCCCTTTTTTCTCGGCCCCCACTGGACGAACCCCCCCCAAATTTTCAAGGGCTGCTCAGAAACAAAATGTGCCATTTTCCTGAAAATTTCAGCCAATTTCGTCCACAAACGCCAAAGTTATTAGACATAGAATTTTCAAAAAACCCATAGAGAAAAAATCCTAACTATATATACCTACTGGCGACCGCCAGTAGGTAATATATATATATATATATATATATGTTTCCCAATGTGCCTGAAGCTATTTCGGGAGGCACACGACAGTCCTCCTCCCCTCCGGGCTTCACGTGCAGTGCGCCTCTCCACCTGGCATTTCTGTAGCCCAACGCGTTTCTGGGAATTTCACCCATCGTCAGGGGCTTTACAACCAAGAAGCACTCGTATTTACACCATATTTACGGATGAAGCAATTAATACAGGTCCCTTGGTGGGCGTGTGTTTAGTCCAGCTTTGTACCAAGATTCTTGGGACTTGTAGTCCGTTTTAGTGCAATATCCAATTAAGTCGAGTGTCTTTAGGAATTGGATGTATCCTTCAACTGCCTATAGTAGGCTGCGGGTGGTTTGGCACACTGAAAATCATCACGGGAGTCCTGTGCTCACGTTTCCAACTTGTTTGGAAATGCTGCCTCGGACGCATTAAGGCTGCTGATCACTGCGGTGGATGGTGCTCTCCCACGACCGGGCGGCCACCAGTAATATGTTTCCCAATGTGCCTGAAGCTATTTCGGGAGGCACACGACAGTCCTCCTCCCCTCCGGGCTTCACGTGCAGTGCGCCTCCCCACCTGGCATTTCTGTAGCCCAACGCGTTTCTGGGAATTTCACCCGTCGTCAGGGGCTTTACAACCAAGAAGCACTCGTATTTACACCATATTTACAGATGAAGCAATTAATACAGGTCCCTTGGTGGGCGTGTGTTTAGTCCAGCTTTGTACCAAGATTCTTGGGACTTGTAGTCCGTTTTAGTGCAATATCCAATTAAGTCGAGTGTCTTTAGGAATTGGATGTATCCTTCAACTGCCTATAGTAGGCTGCGGGTGGTTTGGCACACTGAAAAGCATCACGGGAGTCCTGTGCTCACGTTTCCAACTTGTTTGGAAACGCTGCCTCGGACGCAGTAAGGCTGCTGATCACTGCGGTGGATGGTGCTCTCCCACGACCGGGCGGCCGCCAGTAATATGTTTCTTTACAACAAAGAAGCACTCGTATTTACACCATATATATATAACCTACTGGCCGTCATCAGTAGTTAGTTATAGTTAGGATCTTGTTTCTATTCAAATATCGTTTTTTCTTTTCCTAATATCTTTTGTGTTGTTCGACGAATCTTCAAGACATTTTCAAAACTAATGGCCTGCTATGGTCAGCTCCTATCTTGGAAGTTTCGGGGTGATTCATCACGCTGGGTCGAGAAAAAAGGGGGGAACCCAAAACGCATTTCCCCATGTTTATTTCCATAAGAAAAACTGGTGAACGGAATTACACCAAATTTGGCAATAAGGTAGCCCTTTGTCAAAAAGAGCCCTTTTTTAGGTCTCGCCTAGCGATGCAGCGCCATAGCGCCATGCGCTGATTGCCTAGGCGAGTTCTATTGTTGCCGACTTGCTTTGCGATGCGGGACAGGATAGGTGCAGGCGTACAACAAGTCCTGGACAGGAGATGTGCACGCGTATGGTGCGAGCAGGAGGTGTAATAACGCTGCAAGCCGTACGCATGCACATCGACTGTCTGTGCCGAAGCTTAACAGAAAGGAGATGTGCACGCTTATGACTCGCGGCGGCTTTATCACAACTCCTGCTCGCACCATACGCGTGCACATGTCCTGTCCAGGCGCGGCGCCCAGCATGCCTCCTGCTCACCCCCACTCACAGGCTGTTTTGGGGATTCTGAGCTGCTCCTATGCTGTATATCCTATATATATATATATATATACCAATACGCCAACATTTCTGTATGCACAAACCTCACGGACACCTTGGGTAGTTGCAGATGATTTATTTAATGACTGCACAGCAATGCGTTTCGACTTTCATCTTGATCACGACATGGAAACAGGCAGTATCCCACACACATATAAACAGTTCTGCTAAACATCAAAGACAGACTGAAAATACACCCTAGTGACAATGATACAAAATGAAGTGAAATAAGGCGGCCATCTTATCACTGTGTACACATTAATTTCTGTGCAACATTCCCAGTTATTCTATGTAAATAATCAAGATCACTGGGCCAAATGGTTATAAAATAGATCAACCACGATATGTTCTACTTAAATTAATTACAAGTAGACATTACAAACAGTGTTCGCGTATGCTTTCAAAACCTCTACTGTCGCGCATAGAGATTGGTACACAAATAAATGTAACATTGGTAAATTCGAAACGTAAGATAAATATAATCAGCCACAAATATTCATTGACAGCGTCTCCATGATGACGTGCCCCGCTTCAAAATCCAATGCTTTATTCAGTGCGATTAGCACTCAACAGTCTGCCATATGTTATGAAGCTCCTGGTAACATATCGTTACTTAGAGTCTATGTGTACTCGGTAATTCTGCCCCAGTGGGCACTAGTCATTGGCTGAAATTGTTCATGCTGTACCAATTATTTCAACTTTATGCATATATCAGAATTGATTGATTCAAGGTGTGCAATAATTGGTACAGCATGAACAATTTCAGCTTCACAAAAAGGAACTTTCAAAATGGTGGGAAGCGGAGTCCTTGCAGTGATATATTGAAGTGGCACGGATGCCACGTGGCCTCCGCATCTTTACCATACCTACCTACGAAGATCCAGACCCGGAAATTTTTGAGGAATGGTCCCAGAATTCCAAAGCCTGCTCTCTGACTATGTTGCGGATATTAGTTAAATATGCTCTCAAGGATCGCAAGAAATTACTGACTGAAATTGACCTTATTCTGGCAGAATTAGAGAAATTGGTAACCAAGGATGTGATAGATGACTATATGAAAAATCTTTCTGTCCAGATGGAGAAGCTCAAAGAAGAAATTACGGCCTAAAAACAACGCAAGATATATATATATATATATATATATATATATATATTACCTACTGGCGGTCGCCAGTAGGTATATATAGTTAGGATTTTTTCTCTATGGGATTTTTGAAAATTCTATGTCTAATAACTTTGGCGTTTGTGGACGGAATTGGCTGAAATTTTCAGGAAAATGGAACATTTTGTTTCTGAGCAGCCACTGGAAATTTGGGGGGTGTTTGTCAAGGGGGGGGCCGAGAAAAAAGGGGGGTCCCAAAACGCGTTTTTCCCATGTTAATTTCCATAGGGCGGTTGGCCTCACTTTTAGGCCGAACGGCTGAATGGATTTGCACGAAACTTGGCAAAATTGTAGGGACTGTTAGCCCGATGTGCCTTTGCTAGGTCTCAATATATGTGCTCCAGTGGATTTTGAGAAATTAACGTTCAAAAAAAGATATATATCTGTAAGCGCGCTCCGGGCAGCGCTCCGGTTCGCGTACTTGACGCGTAACGGAACTTCGCGAAGCGAAGCTGATTGGCTCTCCGGTGTCTGTCAACATTCTAAACAGTCCGGAGCGGCCGCCATCTTGTCTCTCGGTAGGATCGAGAGACAAGAGGAGGCCAAAACAAAGGGGGAAATGACCATAAGGGTGCATAGTAGATCCTCCCTGACCCCCTAGGTTTGATGTGGAGGCTTTAAAAGGGCCCCGCAGGGCAAAAAAAAAACAACATTTTTTTGTTTTTTTTTTGCGTGGGGAGCGCCCGGTCCGCGAACCGGGAAGCGTTCTGGGGAGCGTACTATAAGGAAAAAAGAATGATAGACTTTTCAAATACTGTATGTTAATTGATTGTTGGTTTTGTTGATTATTTTTTAATTTCTTTATTTTTTAAGCAATTATTTATTATTGTGATTGTGTTTCAAAATTTAACAAACTTTCTAAAATTTCACTGTCTGAAATGTCGTTATTTTCATTGAACATAGCTTGTAATCTCTGAGTGTGTAAAATGTCCTCATTTTGAAGGAGGTCATCTACTGCTTGCACACATTGCAGTAGTTCTTGGTCCCAAGTTTCATCCATAAATTCTATATAATTTGGATCAATTATTTCTTGGCTGCTCTCTTGCAGGACAATTTGAAATGAAACTTTGTGTTCGCCTTCCATTTGGCCTGAAATTTGGATAAAAAAAAAATATATTAGTAGAGATAGGGCACTGTTGGGATTAATTTTAGATAGGCAGTTTTTATCAGTGAATTTATCTTTGGGCAGTGTATAGTATCAGAGTGGAAGTAGGAATATAAAAAAGTGTATGTGATTTAACGTAAGTAAATTCATAATTATACAAGAGAAACCTAACTCCATCCATAACTATAACAGAGAAGTCTATATAAATCTATAACTACTACAGAGGGATAGTATATAACTATCAGAAAAAGTTTACCATATTAACTTATAGTGCACAATATACTTCAGTTTTTAAAATAACAACTTACCTTTACAAAGAAGTTGAAGTGATTAGTGAAAATCCAATTGAAATGTACACCAGGAAGTAGTAGTCAAAATGGCTGTGTTCCCTTCTCTTCCTTTAAATATATTCAGGTATATAACGAATCAAATGTCAGGTAAAAAAAGTAGAAAATGAAAGTAATATTTTCATTGGTTGTCAATTCCAACACTTCAGATGTGTTCTGTGAAGTAATTTACCTCACGGTATTTAGAAAGGTCTACAGGCTAAATGGCTAAATGGAATTTCAATCAAATTTGTGAAAATGGTAGGGATTGGTATGTAGTATGAGCTAATCTATATTTGGTGAAAGTGTCTCCAGTCGTTTTTCTGTAAATTACTTTCCCACCTTTTTTTGATGGAGCGCTTCCCGGGGAACGCCCCGGTACGCGAACTGGCGAGCGCCCCGGTACGCGAACCTGAAGCGTTACGGGAGTCCACCATTTTGTGTTTCGGTCGAATTAAGATACAAGATGGAGGGCAAATAATGTTCAGAATGGGTAGAAGGGGGCACGGTAGACTTATCTTGACCCCCTAGGTTTTCTGAGGGTGGCTGAGGAGGCCCATATGTGCGAAAAAAAAACATTTTTTTAAAAAATTTCGCAAGGTTAGCTTCCGGTTCGCGTACCGGGTAGCGCCCCGGGGAGCGTACTTTGTTGAAAATTAGTGAAAAAAGTTAGAGTAAAATAATAATTGTGAGTGATCAGATGTAGGGTAGCTCTGAGAAGAGCTTTTGGGTTTATGGTACATTTAGGTACTTATAAGTAGGTACCAATGCACAGTCTTAAATTCAGAATGAAAATTCTGTTGCCCTCATCTGAGAAGTGAACTCCATCTCCTCTGTAGATATCTTGCATGTAGTAACGCAAGTTATTGTTGTACATGGAGCCCATTCCATGGTCTCTCATGTAAGCTGAAACAGATTTGTTTACATGCTTCCTCGACTTCTCAATTTGTGGACAAAATTGGTTCGACCTCCTCCATTTCTGTCTTTGGCATATATTTGAATATACCAAGGCAGTTTGAGGAAAAAGTGCCATCAATTGCTCAAAGGTGTCCTTTAAAAGCATTTCCAGACCTACCCAGTCAAAGTGCCCAAATCATTACCTCCACAGTGCACAATTAACAGGTCAGGTTTTGGCAAATGCATAAAGGTTTTCACCAATGGTATCAATTGGTGACATTTTAATCCTCTGTGGCCAAACCACTTAATTTCCACATCTTGTAAATTGAGGTTAGGTAAATTTCTGTTCTCAGCATACCTCTGAGCCCAATAGATGTAACTATGTCCAACAATCCAGACAGAAAACATGGTGAGAGAAGGTTCTGCTGCAGTCAGATGAAGTGTGGCAATGAAATGGCAGTTGAAAAAATAAGAGTTTAAAATGAAAAAAAATGTGGAGTTTCTGTGTTAATGAAGCAGTAACAGTGATTGGTGGATTTTGATTGCTGTAAACAGAAAGTTAGGGTGCATGGATGAGTTCTTTGAAAGATGTAATTTGAATGGTCAAGCAAAAATCATTTAATGAAAGATTGCACTGGATACGCAGGTGCACTGAGAGTTCAGAGTTCAATTGAAACATTGTTGTGTGAACTTGCAAACACCAGAGGTCTTCCAAGAGGTGATTGCTATGCAAAAAAGGCAGAGAGGGCAGAGGGGGGAAGGGTTTTGATTTGAAAAAAGTGAGGGAAGAGTTTTGATTGGGTGACATGAGAGATATGTGTGATGAATTACAGCATTTCTGTGCCATTGTTGGTTCCAGCCTCTGGTGTGCATACCTTTTGCTCTGCTAAAGACAAATTGGTGTGTTTCTGAGACTGTTTTGAAACTCATAAAGTATTTGCCAAGGTGAGAAAAGATTTATTTAATTTAGATAGAGAATAGTGTGCTTTAAGGAGAAAATTATGAAGAAAGTTGTGTTTTTAAAATGTTGCTTTGTCTCAAGTGTTTTACAAATAGATTTTGTTTCTTTGAGAAATTGTAATTGGAGAAAATGTGAAGTATTAGTACTGACAGGGTGTTTTTGTGCATAGGAGCTGTGCAGTGTTTTCAAATTATGACTTGAAAATCGTTTTTGAGGAAAAGGAATGCTTTCAAAATTTATGACAAGGACGTAATGGTGTCTGCTTCTTTATAAGGCATTTGAGTGTCTCTGATGTTATTTTTCCCATTTTAATTTAAGACCTTTCCCCGTGGTGCAAATTCCTTGTAAATATGCTCGCACCTGTGCTTGGAAAATTTAGATTTTGATTGTTTGAGTTACATAGCCATGTTAAAAGTGACCCAAAAATGCTGCAAAGGCAATCAAAAAACGCTTTCATGTGTCTTAAGGACATTTTCAGTCATTTCCCCATGTGCAGTGTTTTCAAATTATGACTTGAAAATCGTTTTTGAGGTAAAGGAATGCTTTTAAAATTTATGACAAGGACATAATGGTGTCTGCTTCTTTATACGGCATTTGAGTGTCTCTGATGTTATTTTTCCCATTTTAAATTAAAAGACCTTTCCCCGTGGTGCAAATTCCTTGTAAATATGCTCCCACCTGTGCTTGGCAAATTTAGATTTTGATTGTTTGAGTTACATAGCCATGTTAAAAGTGACCCAAAAAAGCTGCAAAGGCTTTAAAAAAACGCTTTCATGTGTCTTAAGGACATTTTAAGTCATTTCCAAATGTGCAGTGTTTTCAAATTATGACTTGAAAATCGTTTTTGAGGTAAAGGAATGCTTTTAAAATTTATGACAAGGACATAATGGTGTCTGCTTCTTTATAAGGCATTTGAGTGTCTCTGATGTTTTTTTTTCCCATTTTAATGTAAGACTTTTCCCCGTGGTGCAAATTCCTTGTAAATATGCTCCCACCTGTGCTTGCCAAATTTAGATTTTGATTGTTTGAGTTACATAGCCATGTTAAAAGTGACCCAAAAATGCTGCAAAGGCAATCAAAAAATGCTTTCATGTGTCTTAAGGACATTTTAAGTCCTTTCCCCATGTGCAGTGTTTTCAAATTAAGACTTGAAAATCGTTTTTGAGGAAAAGGGATGCTTTTAAAATTTATGACAAGGACATAATGGTGTATGCTTCTTTATAAGGCATTTGAGTGTCTCTGATGTCATTTTTCCCATTTTAATGTAAGACCTTTCCCCGTGGTGCAAATTCCTTGTAAATATGCTCGCACCTGTGCTTGGAAAATTTAGATTTTGATTGTTTGAGTTACATAGCCATGTTAAAAATGACCCAAAAATGCTGCAAAGGCAATCAAAAAACGCTTTCATGTGTCTTAAGGACATTTTCAGTCATTTCCCCATGTGCAGTGTTTTCAAATTAAGACTTGAAAATCGTTTTTGAGGAAAAGGAATGCTTTTAAAATTTATGACAAGGACATAATGGTGTATGCTTCTTTATAAGGCATTTGAGTGTCTCTGGTGTTATTTTTCCCATTTTAATGTAAGACCTTTCCCCGTGGTGCAAATTCCTTGTAAATATGCTCGCACCTGTGCTTGGAAAATTTAGATTTTGATTGTTTGAGTTACATAGCCATGTTAAAAGTGACCCAAAAATGCTGCAAAGGCAATCAAAAAACGCTTTCATGTGTCTTAAGGACATTTTCAGTCATTTCCCCATGTGCAGTGTTTTCAAATTATGACTTGAAAATCGTTTTTGAGGTAAAGGAATGCTTTTAAAATTTATGACAAGGACATAATGGTGTCTGCTTCTTTATAAGGCATTTGAGTGTCTCTGATATTATTTTTCCCATTTTAAATTAAAAGACCTTTCCCCGTGGTGCAAATTCCTTGTAAATATGCTCCCACCTGTGCTTGGCAAATTTAGATTTTGATTGTTTGAGTTACATAGCCATGTTAAAAGTGACCCAAAAATGCTGCAAAGGCTTTAAAAAAACGCTTTCATGTGTCTTAAGGACATTTTAAGTCATTTCCCCATGAATGTAGGTAGGCCTCACCTTAAACAAACCTCTGGATAGGCCACACCTTATCGTCATCCTGAATTAATCATTTAAAATGCTAGGGACAGATTTATGATAGGTGTATGCCTCTTTTGCGCCACTGTGCGTCACTTTTGTGGCGCAGTGGCGGTGCAAAAGATTTGCTATGTGGCGACAAAATTACAAATTGATGCATCTAGGAAGATGTGTCATGCTGTAAAAAAAACGTGCCACATGAAACCGATGCAGCAGTGATGCAAAAGATGCACCATGTTGCAAGACAGGCCTCACTTCATCTCCAACAAGATAAGAAGCTTAGGGATAGATTTATGATGACTGGTGCATCCCCAGGGATGTGCCAGTCATCCTGCGCCGCTGTTCCGCCACCCATGGTGCGCTGCATTTACAATGCGGCGCACCATGGGGCAAAAACGGCACAGATGCGTGACGCATCTGTGCCGTAAAGGTGGCGCATTGCTGGAGCTGCATCGCAAGTGCGATGCAGCTCCAGCAAGGCTCAGGGGTGCCCCATCTCCATTTAATCTGCAACCCTGAGTAGGCCTCACCTTAAACAAACCTCTGGATAGGCCACACCTTATCGTCATCCTGAATCAATCATTTAACATGTTAGGGACAGATTTATGATAGCCGTGTGCCTCTTTTGTGCCGCTGTGCGTCACTTTTGTGACGCAGCGGCGGTGCAAAAGTTTGGCTATGTGGCGACATATTTAAAAATTGATGCATCTAGGCAGATGTGTCATGCTGTAAAGTCCTGTGCCACATGAAACCTGCGTCAGTTTTCATATAGGTGTTTTGTTGCAAGGTATGCATTAATTTGCAAGAAAGCCCTGTAAAACTAACACAGTGAAATTTAGAAGATTTCACTGACTCAGCTTTATAGCATTGCTGAATCAAATCATTACGCCTGTTTGAAACAGGCATAAGGAGTGATGCACCATGCAATGTGTGGCTTGCTCCTGTGCATTGCAGTAGACATGTTGCGCTTATGACGTGATTCCTGCAATGTGCTGCTTTTGCGGCACAGATGCGTGACACATCTGTGCTGTTTTCACTCAATGGTGCTCCACATTGTAAATGCGGCACACCATGGGTGGCAGAGCAGCGGTGCACATTAACTGGTGCATCCCTGGGAATGCGTCAGTTAACATAAATCTGCCCCTTTACATTTAAGTATGAGCAGGGGACACAGAGTTGGTGAGGCTTATCCAAGGTTAAGAAGAGATGAGTCCTGTTCACTGAAAACTTGGACATAGGCCTTACCTCCTCAGCATCGCTGGTCATGGCTAAATAATAGCTGCAAAATGTTACTCTTGTTAAACAATTTTACTATTATAATCTCTGAGATTTGTCTCTTACTCTGCAACATCTCATTGTTGTTCTCTTTCTTTAAAGATAACGACAACATCAACCATGAGTGACAATCAGCAATCAGTTGATTATGACATTATCATTGAACTTGTAATTGAAACGTCAGTGGAAGTAGATCCATTGGATGATTTAAATTCTCAGGATGATGAAGAACATGATGAGGATGCCGATTTGTCAGAATTGTATGACATAGGTTGGGAAGCTGACGTGCTTGAGCCTATGGAACTATAAACATTTATTTTTAAAATTTATAATAAATGAAAAGTAAAAATGTAAACCGTTTGATTTATAATTAAAAACACCTTTAAAAACAGGTTATGTCTAGTGTCTTCAATAAAATATTAAAATATGCTCATAAAATTAGATCAGAATCACATATAAAATAGTAGAGGTAAAATGAAGAAGAATTCTATTTCTTTTCTGCTACTTGTGTATTATATATTTGCCAAAGCACTAAAAAATGTTCTATGTAAAAATGTCAAGTAGTGTGTTAAGTTTTTGATGACTGTTATTGATTTACTGTTTGGTAATAGTGGTTAATAACATTTTTTATTATATTTTACCACAGATTCAACTGCATATCATTTCAAGATTTCAGCATGCCAACCAAGGATAGACTTAAAAAGGCTGCAAAACGTCAAAGACAGCAGGTACATGAAATAATGCAGCAGTCCTCTACCAAAAAAACTTGTCAAGTCACCAAGAAAGCACCGGGTAAGAGCACAAAAACATTCATAAGAAATATTTGTAGTAAAAAAAATATTACTACAGAAAATGTTTCAGTCCAGAAAAAGAGAAGCATTTTAAACGGAAAGGAAAGGCCAATCAAAAATGTTACTGCTAGAGCAAGAGATAACTCTGTGCATGATAGTAGAAGGAAACAACAGTTTAGGGACATTCGTAAACGAATGTTCCGCAACAGGATAATTGGCAATTTGTTAAAAAATATTAAGAAAGGTCAACAGAAAGTGGTTATTTATAAGAGAAAAAAAAAAGTTGAGAAAGTTATTGATCAGGCATTTGAAATTAAACGTACGTTTTTTATTTTGATAATCAATAGAATTAGGAAGCTAAACAAGGCAATTTATGATTTCAAAAGAAATAGTAGATGGAAGAGAATAGTTAATCGTAGTAATTTTTGTGAAGTTTTTTCCGGAGAATGGATGCATAGTTCAAGTTGTGAGGCATTTTTTAATGAGGAGAGTTATTTCCAGGATAATGATTTGGTGCATGCAGTTGACACCAGTGGTCGAGCTTATGAAGTGAAAGATGGTTGTCCAGTTGAAAAAGAAAAACTTGTGACAACAGAGACAGAAGAGGTGTTAGGTAATGAGGTTTTAGGAAGACGTCCTAAGGGTCCTGTGTACACCTGGAAGTGTAGTAGTATTTGCAGTGTGCGACAGGATTCCGTCAATTTGCTTTGTGATTTTGTACGGACATTTAATAAGAAAAGTTTGAAGCAGAAAATGAAGTTGTTGCAAGAATTAGATCCTTGCAGAGTGAGAGAAGTGACAGGTTTGCATGGTCATTCACTGGCTTGTCTTTCCAGGAGAGTATGCCAGAGTGTTTTTCATCATTTCAGGATGCTAGCAGTGCATCATAATAAAGTGAGGAAATTAGTTAGAATGTTGTATTATGCTAAGAGTCCAGCAATTATGCTTAAACAATTATGCGCTGCTCTTTTGCATGGTTCTGAAATAGATGTGAAGAATATTTGTGAAGAAATTGAGTTTTGTTACTTTGGAAGTAAAGAGGAGAATGTTGAAATTGACCAAGAAGAAGAAGGTAATGTGGAAGATAGTGTACAGGTTTCCAGTACAGATAATTTTCAGAGGGAAATTGCGACGTTTCAGGTGAAATCAAGTGAGAGGCCTAATTTCACTTGTGTGTGTTGTCGACGCACTTATTATAAGAATCAGACTAAGTTAGTGGATTTATATGCAAAAAGTGAAAGGGAAAATAATAGTGAATGGAATGATTTCACAACATACTTGATGGTAGAAAATTGTTTTGATTTGGGATCGGATCAACGTGTGTGTACTTATTGATATAACAAATTAAATCAAAACCAGATGCCTGCTAGAGCAGTTCATAATAATCTGGAATTGGTTGAGATTCCTTCTGAATTGAAGGATTTAAATACTTATGAATCTATTTTGATTCAAAGTATCCATCCCTTTCAGGCTAATGTAAGAATGGAGCCAAAGACAGGGAAATTGCCTCCATCAAATTTACAGAGAGGATTAAAGGGAAGAGTTGTTTATTTGCCTCTAGATTTGAAGAAAAACATTAACACAATTGGAGTAAAAAAGTGGAAGAGGACCCTCTGGTTATCTTAGTTAATGGGGTTCCGACAAAGAATAAGAAAATATGGCAAGATTTAGTGGATGTTAGGAAAGTCAAAAAGGCAACATTGTATTTGAAAAAAAATAATAAGTACTATAAGAATATATATGTTGCAGAAGAGGAAGTAAGTGAGGAAGAGGATAGCGATTTGTGTGCTGGCCAAATTGAGAAATTAGAACCCTCTACTAGTGAAGAAATATATGAACATTATAGTGTTCATCCTTTGCATTCCAAGGAAGTCATGGGGAATGCTATTGAGTTGTTTCAAATGAAACAAGCCAAAGGGAGTCCCATTAGTGTTTGGGAGGAAAGTTTGGAAGCTCGGTGTTTCCCACAGCTTTTTCCAACAGGTCAGGGAGGAAGATATGATGAGCGACCTCATCAAATTCCTGCTTCTGAATACCGGACTTTGCGATTGTATGCAGGAGATGCTAGGTTTCGACAATGTATTCCCTATTTGTTTCATCTCCTGTTTGAAAGCGATCTGTCTGGACTGTCATATGCAGTGAACCACATCTTGAAAAGTGGTATACACATGCAAAACATCTCGGCAAGTGACTTTATGGATAAAGTCAATGTCCAAGACAGTATTTTGGATTCTCACCTGATTAATCTCATGGCGTGTCAGCGTGGTACTAATGAGTACTGGTACCGTCGTCATGGTGATTTAAAATGTATGCTGAGGAACTTAGGAACTCCCACATGGTTCCTCACTCTGAGCTGTGCCGAGTATGGCTGGGAAGACTTACTTGAATTTCTACGAGAGGCAAATGGAAACATCGAAAACATCGAATTTAAAGGAAGAGTAAACAGTTTGATGTCTTCGCTGCGACATAATGTGATGAAGAAATCACCGAAAAACACATACAATTTGAAGAGGAACGAAGAGTCCAAGTACATCAACGACTACAACCCAGTGATTTTGTCCATGTGGAATGCTAACATGGATATACAGTTTGTGGCTGATAACTGTATGGCTGTGGCTCGGTGTGTGACATCTTACATCACCAAAAAAGAGAAGACAGAATTGAAGGATATGTGGGAGGACATTTCCCATGAAAAGAGCCTCAGTAAGAAGTTGTACAGTTTCAGTCTGAAGATGTTGTCGCATCGAGAAATCGGAGCTTACGAATGTTCTGACCGGTTGTGTTCAGCAAGTCTCTATGCCAAATCTAGGAGTATCGTTTGGGCGAGTCTTGGTCTTGCTGCAACGCGTAATCGAGTTCTGAAACCTGTGCGGGAAATTGAGTATTTGGCGGAAAAGGAGCCAAACAGTACCGACATTTTGAAGACCAACATGTTGGATACATATTATCCAAATCGAAGCAGTCACCTCGAGAATGTTTGTCTGTATGAGGTTCTTCAAAATTACATATTCAAGAGGAACATCAAAGAAGATACTGAGAAAGGAGTGTATGCTGTAATTGGAAGTGAGGGATGTCTGGTCAAGCAAAGAAAATGCCACTTGGTAAACCATCGAAAATTGAGTGGCGAATCTCCTGAAAAAAAGGAGTTTTTCTATTTAGCACTTTTGCAACTTTTCAAGCCTTGGCGTGCAGAAGAGGAACTGCTTGGAGATTTCCTCTGTTACGAAGACTCTTTCACTGCCGCCAAGCAGACCATAGAATGTCCTGCTTTTCCCAAATATGTAGAAATGTTGAATGCGGAAATCGAGCAGGAAGCAACGATTGCAGCCGAGATTGCCAGAGACAGTTCTCAGGACAGTCAGAGTTCTGCTTCATTGAGTCAGGATCCACTAGGAGGACCTGTTATCGAAAATGAAGCTGCCACTGCCATGAATGAAGTGGAAAGAGCCATGGCACATGCTCAGGAGGATGCGGTTAACTTAGAAGACTTGGAAAGACAACTCAACGTTGAGCAGAGGAAAATATATGACGAAGTTACCATGCAATTTGATCATGGATTAAGTCATGAGAAGAACGAGTGCTCATGTACGTCGTTGAAGCCTGTCCGACTGTACGTGAGTGGAGAAGCGGGAACTGGAAAAAGTTTCCTCATTAAAGCAATTTCATGTTATTTGCAGGAAAGGACTGAGTCATCGCTGTCTTGTGTTGTCACCGCTCCAACTGGACTGGCAGCACATAACATTAAAGGGATTACTTTACATCGTTTACTGATGCTGCCAGTGGAGCATGACAACAAATTACAATATCACAAGCTATCTGGAGATGCTTGTTGTGAAGTTTCAAGAATCTTGAGGAAAATGAAACTTCTTATCATTGACGAAGTAAGCATGGTTTCCAATGTCATGCTTGCCTTCGTGCATTTGAGAATGCAAGAAGTTCTCAAAACAGAGTATGATGTGTTATTTGGTGGCAAACACATCATTGTTTTCGGAGATCTTCTGCAGCTGACACCAGTGAAAGGGCAACCTGTGTTCAAAATGCTCACGCATGAAGATACCAGGAAGTGCCTAGGGAGCATTGGCAACGTCAATATATGGTTAAACTTCAATTATGCTGAACTGCATGAAAATATGCGTCAGGCGAAGGATGAAGTTTACAAGAATATTCTACAAGATGTTAGAATTGGAAAAGTGACCGAGCATGGGAAAGAAGCTTTACATGCACGATTACTGTCAAATTTATATCCAGAACAAGATGTTGTGCCTGAGAATATTTTTCAGAAAATTACTGAGAAGAAATCTGGAATATGTTTGATGCCAACTCTTGCAGAATGTGCCATCTTCAACAACAAAATGTTGCATTTAGAAAAGCAAGAGATTGTGAAACTGGAAGCTATTGACAGAGTAGAGCATATGGGATCAACAATTATTTTGTCTGAGAATTTGAAATCCAAATTGGATTCATTAGAGAAGACTATATCTAAAACTGCAGGTTTTGAAAAGACTCTGAATGTGTGCTTAAACTGCCGTATAATTTTAAGAAGGAATTTACATGTTGAAAGAGGTCTGGTAAATGGATCAATGGGTAATGTTGTTGATTTTGTGAAATACAGAAATAGAGATGGAATTGAATTTTTAAAAATTAAATTTGATGGCATTGAGGAAGTACAGCTAATTGGTCGTTGTTCTGCTAGATTTTTGCTTGTAAAAGACTTATATGTTCGCCGTAAGCAGTTTCCTGTTTGCTTGGCATATGTGGTGACAATCCATAAATCGCAAGGTTTAAGTGTAGACAGTGCGTTGGTGAATATTGGCAGTTCTGTGTTCAAGGAGGGTATGGCATATGTGGCATTGTCAAGAGTTAGAACTTTATCGGGATTGTACTTGATTGAGTGTGATGTCACAAACATTTGTGCGGATCTAGATTGTGTTAAGGAATACAATAGGTTGAGAAGAGAGTATGCGCCACATTTGCCTCAATATCCTTTGTTTGAGAAACGTGTGGTAGGCCGGAAACGAAGAAATGTGACCAATACTAGGGAGGTAGTAGCAAAAAGACGAAAAGTCGATGAACCTGAAATTATAAGCAGAAACAAAAAGGATTCTGTTGAAGATGTTGTTGGTTTTCAATTTGAAAACAGTTCTGGTGTCAACTGCTATGCTAATGTAGTGGTTAATGTTTTGTTTTCTCTAGAAAATGTAAAAGAAGAGATTGTAGTCAATTCTGATCAAAGATTTTGCAGTTTGTTAAATTCTGTGTTAGAGAAATGTAGCACTGATAAAACAAAAATAGAAAGTGTGTCTGAAATTCGAAATCTGTTAGACAGATGTTCAGGCCAAACACAATTCTCTCAAAATATTTAGCAAGATTGTCAGGAGTTTTTAATGTATATGCTTGATGTATTGCATGCTGAAGGTGTAGATGTAGATCACCTGTTTGGGCTTTCTTATCAATGGCAGCATGACTGCGAGAACTGTAGGGTATCAAGTACTACTAGTGTAGACTCAGAACGATTTATATATTTAACTTTGCCAGACAGTAAATCAGTCTCCTTTAATAAGCTAGTAAAAGCAGCTGATCACAACATGGAGTGTAGCCAATGTAAATCTGAATTGATGTCAACATTATTTATACAAACATATGGCCAGTATGTCATTTTAATGTTCCAACGATGTAGGCCTGATGGAACAAAATTGACAACTTTAATTAAAAATTTTGTGGCTTCACAGTTGTCAATATCAGGAAGGACTTTTGTAACTGTAGCAATTATATATCATGACGGTCCTTCAATAACATCAGGACATTACACAGCTTATTTAAAGTCTAGAAATGGCTGGTCATTCTGCAATGATTCTGTTTTAATTTTCAAAAAAAAATTGCCGTATGACCTTAAAAATTGTTACCTGGTGTTTTTAAAACCAAAATTTTAGGGAAAGAATCTCGGGATGTGCTCTGAGGAATTTCAAGAAGTTCTAATGGCTCCTACATGATTTGGCCTTGAGGATAAGTGTAGTACAGAGACATAACTTCTTACCATAACACTGGACGTCATGGAAAAATAACTGCACTTTGAATGAGTTCAGAAAAACTATTTCTTTTTATAAGCTAATTTAAGCAGCCAATCAAAACATGGAGTAGAGGGAATGTAAGTCTGCAATGCTGTCTACTGTTTTATATTGCTTTGTGATTAAAAGTGATGTAGAGAATTAAATAATTGTAGTAGTCATAGAGGTAGTGTAAGTCTGCTTCATAGTAAGCAGTATCAGTGTCATAGGAAATGTAGAACATGAGTGAGCAAGAAGGGTAAGATATTAGTAGTCCAGGATTGTGAAAATGATCTTCAACATTTTAATTCTGAAAGTTGCGGAAATATAAAATGACGGGATTGGCTTACAAGAATTCCAAGAGTTATAAATGGCTCTTACACGATTTGGCCTTGTGGAAACGTGTGGTAGAGAGCGAGAAGTCATTTATTGTATGTAACATATTTTTCAAAACGATGGAGGTTTTCTTTCAGAAAGTGGCGGGCTGAAAGTAATAACAGCACAACAGAGTGTAAGCTGTTCATAGGACATCCTTCGACGTCATGGAAAGTAAGTTAACTTTAAGGAGTTCTGAATTCTGATTTGTTATGTTGTATGGGTTTTTTAAACACAATCATTTTGATTGTGTTTTTTTTTCCCCGCTCTTATATGATGAATACCTTCAAGTCACTGTTTTTAGTGAAATTTGATACATTCTGAGAACAGCAAAAATAAACCATTTAACATGTATAATTAATTCTGTACTGTTTGCATTTATGATGTACATTTAGAACTGTGTATGAGGCATGGAGAAGGAGAGGCTTCTGTAAGTGTCAAAGTTGTTGCATACAGTGTTCACATTCTACGTAGTCTTTCATATGATAGACTACATTCCCACAATGAGATACTTAAGCAAAGGAAACACAGGTGATATGATTGTGGAATGAGCAAAAAAAATTGCACGTTTTTCAATTATATTACCTGTGTTTCCTAACATTACACATCACATTGTGTAGATGAGGTTTAGGCCTGTTCCAGGAGACAGAGGAGGTCTGACATTTGTTCAAGAGTGCAGTGGACATGACTCACTTCGTTGGTAGGTCTGCACATGTATTATCTCCTCTGTATTCTTCAACAAACCTAAAATTCATCTGCAACCCTGAGTAGGACTTACCTGAAACAAATCTGTGGATAGGTTACACCTTATCAGCATCTTGAAACAATCATTTAAAATGTTAGGATCAGATTTATGATGGCCGTGCGACTCTTTTGCGCCGCTGTGGGTCAGTTTTGTGTAAAAGATGCACCATGTTGCAAGATAGGTTTCAGTTCATCTCCAGCAAGATACCATCAGTTTGAAATGTAGATAATTAGCACTGTGTAGGGGGCATGCAGAAGCTGAAGCTTTTGTAAATGTCAAAGTTGTTGCATGCAGTGTGCATTTCTGGGTACTGTTTCATATGCTGGACTACATCTGCACTATGAGATACCTAAGCAAAGGCAACACAGGTGATGTGATTGTGAAATGAGGAAAGAAACTCCACATTTTTCAATTACATCACCTGTGTTTCCTAAGTTTACGAATGACATTGTGCAGATGAAGTTTAGGTCTGTCCACGGACACAGAAGAGGTCTGGCCTTTGTTCAAGAGTGAAGTGGACATGACTTACTTCATTGGTAGGCCTTTACATGTATTATCTCTTCTGTATTCTTCAACAAGCGTAAATTTGATCTGCAACCCTGAGTAGGCCTCACCTTAAACAAACCTCTGGAGAGGCCATACCTTATCGTCATCCTGAAGTAATCATTTAAAATGTTAGGGACAGATTTATGATAGGTGTATGCCTCTTTTGCGCCACTGTGCGTCACTTTTGTGACGCATTGGCGGTGGAAAAGATTTGCTATGAGGCGACAAAATTACAAATTGATGCATCTAGGCAGATGTGTCATGCTGTAAAAAACCCGTGCCACATGAAACCGATGCAGCAGTGATGCAAAAGATGCAGCATGTTGCAAGACAGGCCTCACTTCATCTCCAACAAGATAAGAAGCTAAGTCTTCTGTAAATGTCAAAATTGTTGTATACACTGCTCAACTTTTGTGTACTCTTTGATATGCTAGACTCCATCTGCACTATGAGATACCTAAGCAAAGGAAACACAGGTGATGTGATTGTGAAATGAGGAAAAGAAACTCCACATTTTTCAATTACATCACCTGTGTTTCCTAAGTTTACGAATGACATTGTGCAGATGAACTTTAGGTCTGTCCACGGACACAGAAGAGGTCTGGCGTTTGTTCAAGAGTGAAGTGGACATGATTTACTTCATTGGTAGACCTTCACATGTATTATGTCCTCTGTTCTCTTCAACAACTCGAAATTTCATTTCGAACCCTGAGTAGGCCTCACCTCAAACAAACCTCTGGATAGGACACATCTTATTGGCATCTTGAAACAATCATTTAAAATGTTAGTGTCTTGCGACACTTTTGTGAGACAACAGCAGTGCAAAAAATGCACCATGTTCTAAGATAGGCCTCACTTCATCTGCATCAAGATACTGTTAGTTTAAAATGTATATCTTTAGGACTGTGTAGGGGGCCTGGAGAAGCAGAAGCTTCTGTAAGTGTCAAAGTTGTTGAAAAACTGTTTCTCCTTCAATGTTTTCCCTTGTCTTTTCTAAGTTTTTAAATACATGTTTTAATATTTTTCAAATGTTTGTTCTCTCTTTCACAGATTGAAAGTATAAAAATAAAAAGTGAGTAATTTAACGACAATTATAAGGTAAATGTTTTGTAGTCTTTTCGTTACATTTCTATCACATTCACCTACTATTAGTTCCACAGCTTCATTTCTTTAACCCTCAGTTTCCTGCCTTTGCTACTTCCCTCATTCCTTTCTCTATTACCTACTTACTCTACTCCTTCCACTCCTTTTCTCAGTCCCTCTCTTCTCATAGTTCCTCACTCTTGTTCACTCACTCCGTCTCTATTACTCTTAGTGTCTTTGACTGATCACTCTTTCACTGCTTGTTCATTATGCTTTTTCTGTGTAGTTGAAGCACACTAAGGGGCATATTATGAACACAGCCTATAAAATTATTGCTGTTTTTATCGGCAGAAAACTGCTGCAAAAGTGGTTTTAGCGGCAGTTTTCTGCCGCAAAAGCGGCTTAAGCGACACATTTCTGCCGATAAAAGCTGCAAAACTTTTATTGCCTATGTTGATAATATGGCCCTATGTTATTTACATTTCTTTGCTGTTTCAATTATTCTTTTTCTGTTACTTCTTCTTTTCTGCTTTCTGTTTTTTCTCTCTGTTATTCCACATGTTTTAATCTTATTTTGAACATTCACTCATATTCTCTAAGAAACTCTTCTTTGTTATTCTTCTACTGTCCTTTTTTTCTTTCACTTCCTTATCTATTTTGTTTTTCACAATTATATCCTCTCCCCTCTTTTCTTAGGTAAATAAATCTATTAAACAGTATCTCTGGTTTAGACCCTATAGCTGTCTTTGTTTTAACATTACTCTCTGTTTACTTCCCTTATACTTACTCTTCTTTTTTTTTTTTAATTTTTTGGGTTCGCTCCCGGTTCGCGTACCGGTGAGCGAACCAGGAAGCAAACCAAAAGAAATACAGCTTGCCAGAGTGCTAAACATTCTATCAATTTTTTTTGAAAGGGGAGGTAGTTCTGAAAAGAACTTTTTTTTAAATGTTTTTGTTGTTTTATATATTTTTTTTATTTTTCTGAACATTTTTAGTTTTTTTGTATTTTTTTAACAGTTTTATGTTTTTTTTGTTTTTTTGGGAGGGGAAACAACAAAAAACAGGCATTGGAAAGGGCTCAACAGGAGCAAAAAAAATTTACTTTCTGGGGCGTTTAGAGCACTTGTGATTTTCATAAGCTCGGTTGATTAAGGTAATGCTCATATTGCCACATGAAAGTAATGCACCGCAATACAAACAGGTAAACTTCATATGGACAAAGTTGTCCTGAATGTTTGGCACGGTTTCCCGTGCCTCTGGTCCTGTCAAATATACCTGTGTTGATGTCGTGCCCACAGGAGTTGATGGGTTGTCCTGCAGGTCACGCATCTCTGCCCGGCTGTAGTTTAATGGATGCCACCTGATCATGTGACGATGCATGGTGTAGTTGCCGAAGCTATACTTTTTTAAGGTGCCTCTAGATAAGGCCTCTTTACATATGAGGCACGTCACATATCTAGCATTAACTTTCTTCTGCCCTTCAGGGATTGAAAAAAACTGCCAAATAAAACTGGTTTTACGATGAGAAACCCGGGGCTCCTCTTGTAAAAACTGTGGTCCTTCTGTCTCCTCTTCCTCTTGTTCATCCTCTTCCTCCTCTGTGTTGCTGATGAACTGTGGAGGTGGTCCTCTCTTCCCATGAGGAGGTGGTGGTGGTGGTGGGGGTCCACCAGCTGAAGCTACCAATGAAGCCATTGCTCAAATATAAAAAAAGGTCTTCCTCTCACAAAGATGAAAGTCAGAGTGAGGAAAGAAGGAGGGGTTTTCATCATTTGGGAAAAACAATAGTTCTAAACCAATGAAAAGTGTTATTTTTAGGTCACCTGACCTAGCCTTACATCATTAGGAAACCAAAAGTGAAATGAACCAATGAAAAGTTTTATTAACAAGTCACATGACCTGTTACGCTTATGTTACGCGCTTTCGCGACGCGCCCCGGATCGCTTTCGGGGAGCTGCGCTTCACGCCTCAGTTCGCGTACCAGAGCACTTCCGGGTGCGCTAACTCGGCGCGTCATGAGACGCATTACGCGACAACGTGATACGCCGCGCTTCCGCGACGCGTCACGATGTTGATTTCTACCGCGGCAGTTGCGCAAACGGAACGTTTACCGGTTCGCGGACTGGGTCGCGGCATCAAATTGAGCTAACGGGAAGCTTCCCGGTTCGCGAACCGGGAGCGAACAAAAAAAAATATGAAAAAAAAATTATTAATAAACATATAAAATATATTTTTTGATTTAAAGAAGAATACATTTTACAGCTACAGATATTAGCTTTTAAAAAACCAATGAAATTCACTGAAAAAACCATAGGTTATAGACCATATATAGTTAGGAATTAGCATTTACAAAACCTTGAAAATTCACTGAAAAAACCATAGGTTATAGACCATATATAGTTAAAATTTGCATTTAAAAAACCTTATTTTACTCACACAAAACCATTGAAATTCCATATATAGTTAGTTGCACTAACTATATATCGCGCACCCGCAATCCACTGCTGATGATGTCACATATTACATGATTCATGACATGGTCAGTGACATCACTGATGACATCACTGATGACATCTCAAATGACATCACTGATGACATCACTGATGACATCTCATTTGACATCAATGACCACATCACTTATGATATCATTCATGTGACAATACAATGCATCTCCTCACATTTTAATATAACCTCTGTTACACTTAGTGTTAAATACAGAGTATAATTTTTGAAACCATTGACACACCAATACTAGTTAGTACATACGCACTCACTGATTCCTACGTCTACACACACATCCACTCATTCACCCATACAATCATTCATACATACAATCAATCATCTTTACAACACTATCATATGCACTCATACACCTATACAGACACTCACACTCTAATCTATACAGTTAAACATAGAGCACCTTACGTTTTCAACCATATACTAACACATACTTAGTCTCTTATACAATCATTGATACAAGTACACATTGATCTGCACAGAGTCACACACCTCCCAGCCAGCCACACACACACTCAGTCTCCCATGCAAATACTTGGGCAATCAATCAATAACCCATATAGTTACTCATATAGCTACTGATCAACACATGCTGCAGTTTACAGAACAACAGACATAATGATGCACAAATTAAGACAGTTTAGTCACTAACCCATGCACTCAGTGAGACACATTTAATCACTCACTCATACATTCAGTCATGCACCTACTAAATCCTTCGTCCAGACACTTATACTTCCACTCATTCTTCAATATGTAAGACATATTTTAACTTTACAGAAACACACAGTCACTGGACGTTGTCATCAGTGATGTCATCAGTGATGTCATTTGAGATGTCATCAGTGATGTCACTGACCATGTCATGAATGATGTAATATGTGACATCATCAGCAGTGGATTGCGGGTGCGCGATATATAGTTAGTGCAACTAACTATATATGGAATTTCAATGGTTTTGTGTGAGTAAATAAGGTTTTTTAAATGCTAATTCCTAACTATATATGGTCTATAACCTATGGTTTTTTCAGTGAATATATATATATATATATATATATATATATATATATATATATATATATATATATATATATATATATATATATATATATATTTATACTACTGGCATAGGTAGTTATAGTTATGACCTTGTTTCTATTCAAAAAGCGTTTTTTCTTTTCCCAATAACTTTGGCGCCGGTTGACAAATCTTTGCAAAAAAAACTTATGGCCCACTCCGGACAGGTCCTATTTTTTAAGTATTGGGGTAATTCAGCACACAAGGGCCGAGAAAAAAGGGGCAACCGAAAACGTGTTTTCTCCATGTTAATTCCCATAGGAAACTTTAGACACAGCTACAGCTCGAACTGCTGAACGGAATTACACCATATTTTGCGAAAAGGTAG
Organism: Lissotriton helveticus; assembly: GCF_964261635.1. Taxonomy (NCBI): domain Eukaryota; kingdom Metazoa; phylum Chordata; class Amphibia; order Caudata; family Salamandridae; genus Lissotriton; species Lissotriton helveticus. Next base: position 538,683,024 of record NC_136067.1, read on the forward strand.
CCCTTGTTTCAGAAAGAACTCTTTTTGTTAAATGGTGTAAATCCATTCAGTAGTTCCAGAAGAATCTAAAAAAAAGTGGTCGAAAAATGCATTTCCATAGGAAACTTTAGACACGGCTACAGCTGGAACTGCTGAACGGAATTACACCAAATTTGGCAAAAAGGTAGTGTTTGATTCAGAAAGCATCCTTTTTTTAAATGGAATAAATCTGTTCAGTAGTTGCTGAGAAAAGCAAAAATAAAAGTTCTGATATTTAGAGACACAGAGGATCCGTGCACCCTCCCAACCATGAGCTGTATTCTAATTGGCTGTCAACACTCCAAACCAGGAAGTGTTGGCAGCCAAACCGAGGCACAAGAAAAAGAGAAACACAAAAAAACAAGAAAAGGGGGCAGGGTAGAAACACCCTGACCCCTAGGCTTGCTCAGGGGGTCCCACAAGGACCCCCAGGGCTCAAAAAAGCATTTTTTTAAAAACAAAAATTGGCCGAATTAGCTCTGGGTGAGCGAATCCGGATGAAAATTTAAAAAACGTAGCGCAGGCTCCCACGCTTCGTTTAAGCCTCTGGGTGGGCCAGGTCCCGGGGGCATGCAGAAATTAAAATGCAGGGGCCCAGGGGTACCCCCGCCGCCGCGAGGACATCCACCCCCTGGCCTTTGATAAAATATTTGCGGGGGCTCTTGCCCCCCCTGCAGCCCCGGGGACTGCCACTCCCCGGGGCTTGTTTTTTAAAGTTATGGGGGCCTCCATGACCCCCAAAGCCCTGGGGACCGCCACCCCCCAAGGCTTTCATTAATTATTTGCGGGGCACACTGCCCCCCCCACAGCCCAGGGGACTGCCTCCCCAGGGCTTCTTTATTTAAAAAAATATATATACCTGCGTGGGCTAGAGCCCCCCACATGCCTGGGGGACCACCACTTCCCCGGGGCACTATATTGCAAATATGAGGGTCCGTTACGGACCCCCGAGCCCCAGGGACCACCACCTCCCCAGGGCTATGCATTGGTCAGGAGGGGGGCCACGCGGCCCCCCTCCTGGGGCCCTTCATGGCCCTGGGGACCGCTACCACCCCAGGATCGGCTCCTGCAGTGTCCCAGTGTGCCCACCCCCAGGACACTGCAGTTTGCTATGGCAGCGCAGGAGCCTTGTGACTCCCGCCCTTCCACAGCAAACTGTGGTTTGGGTTTTGGAAGAGAGAGCAGGAAACCTGCTCTCTCTTTCAAAATCCAAATCACATTGCTTTTCCACATGGGGAGCTGGATGTTAGCAGCTCCCCATGTGGAAAAGCAATGCCGACTCCCGGAGGAGGCGGGGAGCCGGCAGGGACCGGGGGGGCATTAGGGCTCCCCCACGGTCCCCAATGTAGTGGCCAGGCCCCGGGGGATGGGGTCCATGGGCCAGAACCCGGGCCAGAAATTGCCTGGGGGGGCCACGCGGCCCCCCTCCTCCAAATAAATATATATTTTTTTAAAACACAGGCCATGCCCCGGGGGCAGGCCCTGGGGGATGGGGTCCCCAGGGCCCATAAAATAGGTATGGAAGGGGGGCCACACAGCGCCCTTCTTAAAAAAAAAAACCTCTAGATTGTGCTGGAGCCCGCTCCCTCCCAGCAACACTCTGCAAACGCACCTTGTGGCGCGTTTTAAGTTGGGGAATACCTCCAGTAAGCGTTGCAGAGAGGTGGTCCAGGCCACGCCCCTTTTTACACCTCTCTGTAACGCAGCTCTGTGTCTCTTACTGGAGGTACCTGGCAGGCTAGTTGGACCCCAGGGCCAACTAGATTCAAGGTGACTTTATCCCCCAACTTAAAATGCGCCATGGGGTGCGTTTGCACAGTGGTGAAGGGCAGGGGCGGGCCTGAGGTGACATGTGTGCAAACATCCCCTGTGGTGCTTTTTAAGTTGGGGAATTAATTCCCCTTCAAACCTGAGAGCCCCTGGGGGCAAACTAGACCACTAGGTATCTCCAATAAGCGCCACAGGCCTGCGTTGCAGAGAGGTGGTCCAGGCCATGCCCCTTTTTATACCTCTCTGCAATACAGCTCTGTGGCGCTTACTGGAGGTACCTAGTGGGCTAGTTGGAGCCAAGGGACTTACACCAGATGGGGCTAATAGCGTGATTTTGAGCAAAAAGGATTGTATCCATCCTCGTGGAGTGGCGTTTCCTTTGCTCTGGGGCACCTTGGTGAATGGATAAATGCGGCAGGCTCCGTGCCGCGGGAGATGCACCGTCTGGAAGTTGAATCCAGATCTGCGAGGCTGAGAGTGTTTACAGCCTGCCAGCGCAATGGATTGCCACATTTGAATCACGAGAGCAGCCCGGGAGCCCACTGGAGGGCTATGAATATTGAAAAAGATGATGGGGTCAGAAACCAGTGTGGCAAGAGTAACGGACCCTACTGGAAGGGAATAATTTTACTTCAAATCCCAGCATACAGCTTACTGAGACGCAGATGCAAACTGAGTAAAAAGGACTTTGAAGTACTCACCGGACTTTGCCTGCGCCCCTTCCCCTATGATTAAGTTGCAGGTACAACGAAATGCGTCAGGGACTTACACCAGATGGACCTGCTAGCGTGATTTTGAGCAATAAAGGATTGTATCCATCCTTGTGGAGTGGCGTTTCCTTTGCTCTGGGTCACCTTGGTGAATGGATAAATGCGTCAGGCTCCGTGCCGCGGGAGATGCACCATCTGGAAGTTGAATCCAGGTCTGCGAGGCTGTGAATGTTTACAGCCTGCCAGTGCGATGGATTTTCACATTTGAATCACAAGAGCAGCCCACTGGAGGGCTATGAATATTGAAAAAGATGATGGGGTCAAAAAACAGTATGGCAAGAGTAACAGACCCTACTGGAAGGGAATAATTTTACTTCAAAGCCCTGCATACAGCTTACTGAGAAGCAGATGCAAATTGGGTAAAAAAAGACTTTGAAGTACTCACCGGACTGCGCCCCTTTCCCTATGATTAAGTTGCAGGTGCAACGAAACGCATCAGGGACTTACACCAGCTGGGGCTGCTAGCGTGATTTTGAGCAATAATGGATTGTATTCATCCTCGTGGAGTGGCGTTTCCTTTGCTCTGGGGCACCTTGGTGAATATATATATATATATATATTCACTGAAAAAAACATAGGTTTTAGGGGTGTTATAGTTAGTTGGACATTTCACTCATACAAAACCATTGAAATTCCTCCGTTATAGTTAGTTGTACTAACTGTAACTCTCGCGCCCACAATCCACTGGTGATGATGTCACATATTACATCATTCAGTGACATCACTGATGACATCACTGATGACATCTCAAATGACATCACTGAGCAGGTGAGGAACCTGCGATGATGATGATGGGAGCACAAGTATGTTGTTAGCCATACCGATATCAAGACTCAGCACCATATGTCAGATTTCTTGGTGGCCGAGTGGGACTGCATGATGTAGAATGTGTCCTGTCCACAAAAATGTGAGCAATGAGGCCTAGGTGTGCATCGGATGGAGTCGATGGGGTGCAGCAGACCGGATACAAAAAAGCGACGCAGCGATTCAGCCGTACGCAGTCCTATCTTATTGCACGTATATGTTTTTTTTTCCAATAGCAGGAACGTTTTTATAATAGGTCAAACGTTCAGAATATAAACTATACAAATAGTTGTTTTTAAATGCGAGAGGGAAGGTGTGTGAAAGGGCGATGTTATTTAACTCCACATTAAGATCGTAACAAATACCAATCATACCATCTTTCTTTTACTATCTTTTCTATGTAGAGCTTCACGGTGCATTATGTCCCGGCACGTGGTGAAAAACACACCGGTGACAACGGTGACAGAAAGGTGAGCTGCGAATATTCTTTGCATTCACTCTCTCACTTCCTCTCTCCTTTGATAAAAAAAATGAAACACAATGTTAACTTTATTTTTATCTTACAGGTTGTGTTTCACAAATTGGCGTCCCCCTCAATACCTCTAAAGCTCAATGTTTGAGGATTCTGCGATGATGCGTGGCCATCGTAACAACTTCTGAAAAGTCTGCTTCGACACGTAGTGCACCCTCTTTGAATCAGGTCAATGGCTCAAGGTGAGCAAAGAAGCTTGTTTCCGAAACATCGACAAGTCATCTGTGAAAGGAGAGAGTGGGTAGTGTGCAGCAGCTTCACTGCGTAGGAATGTACAATTACCTCCGGGCAGTGAGAATAGAAAGGTTACAACAGTTTGAGGGGCAGATGTATGAGCTCCTTGCGCTACATTTGTGTCACTTTTAACATGGGAAAAGTGGCACAAGGAGCTTCGAAATCTGCCTCTGACTTACCAAGAAAAATACTCACCTCCGGACTCTGCGAGTCAATGGGGTGGAACAGTTTAGATACCCAAAATTGAGAACTCACAGCTATGCAGTGGGAATGCATGGGATATACTACTTTGGAATAAAACAGTGCACAGACACCTCCTTACAGTGGAACTTGTTGTAATACAGTATCCTGAGTGTACAAATAAATAAACCAAAAATATACGTGTACAGTTGTATGTACTATGCTATTACTAACTCTATATACTATCTTTTAGATTACTAAACTGGAGGGTGCACTATGAACCAGAACGTGCTTGGACACACAACGGAGGCAAAAGGTGAGCTACGAGTATTTTCTCCAGTATTAACTCCGCCATCTATAACTTTCTCTCTCTCACACTTTTAATGTCGTTTTTTCTCTATTTCTCTCTCTCACTGTCTCTTACATCGTTTCTCTTTCTCTTTTAAAGTTATGGACGCTGCTGTCTACTCTAATGTGTAGAACCAAAGCTGAGTTCAAGTTGTGAACTCTGTTGGTCACAGTGTTTTGACAAGGTAAGCAGATATACAATGCCTCCGATTAAATACATTAGAAATAAAAGAGCTTATTTACAAGACCCTTGCACCACTTTTGTGTCACTTTTAACATGGGAAAAGCAACGCAAAAGTGGTGCAAGGGGCTTGTAAATATGCCCCAAAGAATATTGTCCTGCATAATGACTTGATCTCTCACCTAATTCTGTCTCACCTCTGAATCATTTTAAAGACCTGTTGATCCATAGTGTAAATCTGATGCAGTAGGCATTTCCATACAGACACCTCTTGAACACGGGCCTATGAGACAAGTGAAATGTATCAGGCACACTGCAGACATAAAAATAAGGAAATATCGCCAAGTGTTACCTTGTCTTATAATGTTTGACCTCATTTAGTCACATCGATATAATTTTAAACACTAATTTTCATTTTTGTTTTGCAGATTACCTACGGTACTTCTATTGGAGTCCATATCACATTTTGTTTATTATATTGTTTCTAGTTATTTATTATATTGTTATCTTTAAGTTACTTTTCCAGTTATTTTTTGTTGTTTCAATAAAAGTTAATTTAAAAAAGTATATACGTCTTCTTTTTTTGGGGGGTGGCGGTCCCCAATTGAAATGATATTTATAATTTGAAGTATAATTCTGAGGCTAACTCTTTACCAGATCTTTACCAGAGTCTATAGCTACGACTAACGGTTCCTATGGAAAAGTTTTAAAACTCCAGCACAGTAACTTTTTCCATTAGCAACATAGTGTGGTGAACTTCTAACCTGTGTGCTCATGTAAGTGTTCCATGAACTGTTACTATGGTAACAGGCAGAAAGCCGTTTGGGAGTAGGGTTGAAAGGTACTGGCTGTACAGAACCATTATATTTACCCTGGATCCTCTACATGACAGAAAGGAAAGCAAAGTAAAACAGAACAGAGTATACCAGATTTTCAACCCCCTTGCACCACTTTCGTGTCCAAGGCCCCCCCAGCAAAATTAGAAGTGTGTGGGCCTCAAAGACCCCCCTCAAGCCCCGGAAACCACCACCCCCCAGGGATTTGTGTATTGTGGGAGGCAGGCTGCGTGGCCCTTCACGTGGAGACCTCGATGGCGGTCCCCAGGGCCCTCGAGGGCCTAGGGGAACGCTACACCCCAGAACTAGCTCCTGCAGTGTCCCGGGGGGCCTACCCCTGGGACACTGCTGTTTGCTATGAGAGGGTGGGAGTCTCGCGCCTCCCACCCTCCCATAGCAAACTTAGTTTGCATTTTGAAAGACACAGCAGTCAAATCTGTTCTCACTGTCAAAATCCAATCCAGATTGCATTTCCACATGCAAGTTAGCATCTCCCCATGTGGAAAAGCAATGGCGGCTCCCGAAGAACGCGGGGAGCCGGCAGGACTGTGGGGGCATTGTGGTGGCTCCCCCCACGGTCCCAACATTATTTATAAGACCCGGGGGATACAGTCCCCGGGAATATTAGAAATTACTGATAGGGGCTATTTTTTTACGGTAAAATTAAAAGTTAGGCAACCCAGCGCAGCGCTCAGTGCGGCCCCCTGGTGTGCTCGCTCTGGATGCACGACTCATAATCTGTAGGGTGCGCGACTCCAGTGCCTTTGGTGCACAACTTCTACGCGTTTGGGAGCCGGCACTGCTTTTCCACATGGGGAGCTACTAACATGCAGCTCCCCATGTGGAAAAGCAATCTGATTTAGATTTTGAAAGAGAGAACAGATTTCCTTGCTATGGGAGGGCGTGATAGACACTCCGGGACACTGCAAGAGCCGGCCCTCCCACAATACATAACGCCCTGGGGAGTGGTGGTCCCCGGGGCTTTGGAGACCTTGCAGTCCCACAACCAATTTTTTTTTGTAGCCCTGGGGGGTAACGGGGCCCTCGAGTGCTCCAGGAGGGGCCCCACAAAAAATTTAATATTTTTGCCCCCAGTATTTCATCCCCTGGGGACTAATTATAAAAACAACTCAGTTTTATTTTATTTCTTTTATGGCACAGTCCGCACACCCTACACGCACCTGCCATGTTTAAAAAAAAAAATGTGGGCCCTGGGGGTCCTTCTGGGACCCCCCTAAGCAGGTCTAGAGTGTACAATTATTGCTACCCTACCCCCTTTCTCCGTTTTGCACACATATTTCACTGACTTCCCCAGCCTCGCTTCCACCAAGGCACAAAATGGCTGCCAACAGTTCCTGGTTTCGAATGTTGAGAACCACTTGACAGCCAATTAGCATTCAGCGCGTGATCGGAAGGGTGCGCTTATGGTACGATGACAATTCGCGCAAACTCTGCGGATCCACGCGCCCATAGATATATAAATGACTTTAACTGTAATTTTCTCAGGAACTAATGAACAGATTGACACCATTTAACCAAAACGTTATAAGAAACAAGGGAAACCCAAAAGAGCAATAGGTCAGGGACCTTGGGTAGTTACGTATATTACAAAAACAACGGTCCCTAGACAGTATGGGATGTATTGACAGGAATAAATATAGACTAGATAGACACCATATTCTTTGTCCAGCCGGACAGTATTTAATATTGTATTTAACAGTTATTACAAAGAATTGTAGTGTGAGTTCAAGCACCTCTCTGCAAACACGCCCCCTGGTGCGTTTTCAGAGGGGGAAGTAAATCCCCTCGCATACTAGGGGTCCCTGGGGGCCAACTTGCCCACCAGGAGCCTCCACTATGGGCCAGGGGCTCCCTTGCAGAGATGTGTAAAGAGGCCACGCCCCTTTTTACACCTCTCTGCAATGGAGCCCCCTGGCGCATACTGGACATTGCTGGTGGGCTAGTTGGCCCCCAGGGACCACCAGTATGCGAGGGGGATTACTTCCCCCTCTGAAAAAGCGCCAAGGGGCTGAGTTGCAGAGAGGTGTAAAAAGGGGCATGGCCTCTTTACACCTCTCTGCAACGCAGCCCCCTGGCGCACACTGGAGATTCCTGGTGGGCTAGTTGGCCCCCAGGGACTCCAGTATGCAAGGGGAATTAGTTCCCCCTCTGAAAAAGCGCCAGGGGGCTGCATTGCAGAGAGGTGTAAAAAGGGGCGTGGCCTCATTACACCTCTCTGCAACGCAGCCCCCTGGTGCATACTGGAGGTTCCTGGTGGGCTAGTTGGCACCCAGGGACCCCCAGTATGCAAGGGGAATTTGTTCCCCCTCTGCAAACGCGCCAGGGGGCTGCGTTGCAGAGAGGTGTATTGAGGCCATGCCCCTTTTTACACCTCTCTGCAACGCAGCCCCCTGGCGCACACTGGAGGTTCCTGGTGGGCTAGGTGGCCCCCAGGGACCCCCAGTATGCAAGGGGAATTAGTTCCCCCTCTGAAAAAGGGCCAAGGGGCTGCATTGCAGAGAGGTGTAATGAGGCCACGCACCTTTTTACACCTCTCTGCAACACAGCCCCTTGGCGCATACTGGAGGTTTCTGGTGTGCTAGTTGGCCCCCAGGGACCCCCAGTATGCAAGGGGTCTTTAATCCCCCAACTTAGAACGCTTTACGGGGCATGTTTGGACAGTGGTGAAGGTAGGGGATGGAGCTTGAGGTGACATGTGTGCAAACACGCCCTGTGGCGCGTTTTAGCTTGGGGAATATATTCCTTTTCAATCCAGAGGTCCCCTGGGGGCCAACTAGTCCAACGGGTATCTCTAGTAAGTGCCACGGAGCTGTGTTGCAGAGTGTTGTAAAAAGGGGGCGTGCCCTCTGAACACCTCTCTGTAACGCAGTTCCCTGGCGCAAACTGGAGGTACATGATGGGCTAGTTGGCTCACAGATGACCTCAGGATTGAAGAGGAATATATTCCCCAACCTAAAATGCGCCACAGGGCGTGTTTGCACAAATATCTCCTCAGGCCCCACCCCCTTCCTTCACTATTGAGCGAAATATTCCTCTAAAATTAGCCAAAGTACAAATTCCGATTTACTCACCTGTTATCAAGAGATACCTCAGTGCTGCCTCTTTCAGCCCACTATTGATCCTGAAAAGTAATTCTAATCGTAGTTACAGGAACTTGAATTTCCTTCCATAGGATATCATTGCCTGCTATATAAAATATATATAAATTAAAAAAAAAAAAAAAAATATTACAATTTAAATTTATTTTAAAAACATTTATTTTTCAATTTATGTAAAAAATATGTAATGTAATTTAAAAAATAAAATATCTACAAATAAGTAATTTAAAATAATGTAGTAAATCAGTATAAAAAAATATATAACAGTTAATACATTTAAAAATTATCATTTACAAAACCTTTGAAAATCACTGAAAAAACCATAGGTTTCACACACGTTATAGTTAAAAATTAGCATTTAAAAAAACTTTGAAATTCACTGAAAAAACCATAGGTGTCACACACATTATAGTTAAAAATTAGCATTTAAAAAACCTTTGAAATTCACTGAAAAATCCATGGGTTTCACACACGTTATAGTTAAAAATGAGCATTTAAAAAACCTTAGAAATTCACTGAAAAAACAATAGGTTTCACACGTGTTATAGTTACCTGGACTTTTCACTCATACAAAACCAATGAAATTCCCCCGTTATAGTTAAATATAACTCGTGCGCCCGCAATGCACTGCTGACGACGTCATATATTACCTCACTCATGACATGGTCAGTGACATCACTCATGACATCACTGATGACATCTCAAATGACATCCCTGATGACATGACTGATGACATCATCCTTGTGTCAGACCTCCTCTCACCGTAATATAACCTTTGATACAGACATTCAAAAATAGAAACTAAAATTTTCAAAAAAAAGGAGATACCAATACCAGTTACAACAACCTATTCAGTAATTCCAACATCTACATACACATCCACTCATTCACTAACAATTGTATATATTCACTCATACATGTATTCACTCATCATATGTACTCATACACCTATACATCCTGTTACACACCTACACACCTACACTCATATAGGCCCAAACCACCGAGTACAACGGTCCACCACTACGTGCGTGGCCTCTTTGGTCACTGAGTTAGTGGTACCGGAAGGACTGAGCAGGTGAGGAACCTGCGATGATGATGATGGGAGCACAAGTATGTTGTTAGCCATACCGATATCAATACTCAGCACCATATGTCAGATTTCTTGGTGGCCGAGTGGGACTGCATGATGTAGAATGTGTCCTGTCCACAAAAATTTGAGCAATGAGGCCTAGGTGCGCATCGGATGGAGTCGATGGGGTGCAGCAGACCGGATACAAAAAAGCGACGCAGCGATTAAGCCGTACGCAGTCCTATATAGCGTATCTTATTGCACGTATATGTTTTTTTTTCCAATAGCAGGAACGTTTTTATAATAGGTCAAACGTCCGGAATATAAACTATACAAATAGTTGTTTTTAAATGCGAGAGGTAAGGTGTGTGAAAGGGCGATGTTATTTAACTCCACATTAAGATCGTAACAAATACCAATCATAACATCTTTCTTTTACTATCTTTTCTATGTAGAGCTTCACGGTGCATTATGTCCCGGCACGGGTGAAAAACACACCGGTGACAGAAAGGTGAGCTGCGAATATTCTTTGCATTCACTCTTTCACTTCCTCTCTCCTTTGATAAAAAAAATGACACACAATGTTAACTTCATTTTTATCTTACAGGTTGTGTTTCACAAATTGGCGTCCCCCCCAGCACCTCTAAAGCTCAATGTTTGAGGATTCTGCGATGATGCGTGGCCATCGTAACAACTTCTGAAAAGTCTGCTTCGACACGTAGTGCACCCTCTTTGAATCAGGTCAATGGCACAAGGTGAGCAAAGAAGCTTGTTTCCGAAACATCGACAAGTCATCTGTGAAAGGAGAGAGTGGGTAGTGTGCAGCAGCTTCACTGCGTAGGAATGTACAATTACCTCTGGGCAGTGAGAATAGAAAGGTTACAACAGTTTGAGGGGTAGATGTATGAGCTCCTTGGCTACATTTGTGTCACTTTTAACATGGGAAAAGTGGCACAAGGAGCTTCGAAATCTGCCTCTGACTTACCAAGAAAAATACTCACCTCCGGACTCTGCGAGTCAATGGGGTGGAACAGTCTAGATACCCAATATTGAGAACTCACAGCTATGCAGTGGGAATGCATGGGATATACTACTTTGGAAAAAAACAGTGCACAGACACCTCCTTACAGTGGAACTTGTTGTAATACAGTATCCTGAGTGTACAAATAAATAAACTACAAATATACGTGTACAGTTGTATGTACTATGCTATTACTAACTCTATATACTATCTTTTAGATTACTAAACTGGAGGGTGCACTATGAACCAGAATGTGCTTGGACACACAACGGAGGCAAAAGGTCAGCTACGAGTATTTTTTCCAGTATTAACTCCGCCATCTATAACTTTCTCTCTCTCACACTTTTAATGTCGTTTTTTTCTCTATTTCTCTCTCTCACTGTCTCTTACATCGTTTCTCTTTCTCTTTTAAAGTTATGGACGCTGCTGTCCACTCTAATGTGTAGAACCAAATCTGAGTTCAAGTTGTGAACTCTGTTGGTCACAGTGTTTAGACAAGGTAAGCAGAGCGGCCTAGATATACAATGCCTCCAATTAAATGCATTAGAAATAAAAGAGCTTATTTACAAGCCCCTTGCACCACTTTTGTGTCACTTTTATCATGGGAAAAGCGACGCAAAAGTGGTGCAAGGGGCTTGTAAATATGCCCCAAAGAATATTGTCCTGCATAATGACTTGATCTCTCACCTAATTCTGTCTCACCTCTGAATCATTTTAAAGACCTGTTGATCCATAGTGTAAATCTGATGCAGTAGGCATTTCCATACAGACACCTCTTGAACACGGGCCTATAAGACAAGTGAAATGTATCAGGCACACTGCAGACATAAAAATAAGGAAATATCGCCAAGTGTTACCTTGTCTTATAATGTTTGACCTCATTTAGTCACATCGATCTAATTTTAAACACTAATTTTCATTTTTGTTTTGCAGATTACCTACGGTACTTCTATTGGAGTCCATATCACATTTTGTTTATTATATTGCTTCTAGTTATTTATTATATTGTTATCTTTAAGTTACTTTTCCAGTTATTTTTTGTTGTTTCAATAAAAGTTAATTTTAAATAAGTATATACGTCTTCTTTTTTGGGGGGGTGGCGGTCCTCAATTGAAATGATATTTATAATTTGAAGTATAATTCTGAGGCTAACTCTTTACCAGATCTTTACCAGAGTCTATAGCTACGACTAACGGTTCCTATGGAAAAGTTTTAAAACTCCAGCACAGTAACTTTTTCCATTAGCAACATAGTGTGGTGAACTTCTAACCTCTGTGCTCACGTAAGTGTTCCATGAACTGTGACTATGGTAACAGGCAGAAAGCCGTTTGGGAGTAGGGTTGAAAGGTACTGGCTGTACAGAACCATTATATTTACCCTGGATCCTCTACACGACAGGAAAGCAAAGTAAAACAGAACACAGTATACCAGATTTTCAACCCCCTTGCACCACTTTCGTGTCCAAGGCCCCCCCAGCAAAATTAGAAGTGTGTGGGCCTCAAAGACCCCCCTCAAGCCCCGGAAACCACCACCCCCCAGGGATTTGTGTATTGTGGGAGGCAGGCTGCGTGGCCCTTCACGTGGAGACCTCGATGGCGGTCCCCAGGGCCCTCGAGGGCCTTGGGGAACGCTACACCCCAGAACCAGCTCCTGCAGTGTCCCGGGGTGCCTACCCCTGGGACACTGCTGTTTGCTATGAGAGGGTGGGAGTCTCGCGCCTCCCACCCTCCCATAGCAAACTTAGTTTGCATTTTGAAAGACACAGCAGTCAAATCTGTTCTCACTGTCAAAATCCAAACCAGATTGCATTTCCACATGCAAGTTAGCATCTCCCCATGTGGAAAAGCAATGGCGGCTCCCGAAGAACGCGGGGAGCCGGCGGGACTGTGGGGGCATTGTGGCTCCCCCCACGGTCCCAACATTATTTATAAGACCCGGGGGATACAGTCCCCGGGAATATTAGAAATTACTGATAGGGGCTATTTTTTTACGGTAAAATTAAAAGTTACGCAACCCAGCCAGCGCTCAGTGCGGCCCCCTGGTGTGCTCGCTCTGGATGCACGACTCATAATCTGTAGGGTGCGCGACTCCAGTGCTTTTGGTGCACAACTTCTACGCGTTTGGGAGCCGGCACTGCTTTTCCACATGGGGAGCTACTAACATGCAGCTCCCCATGTGGAAAAGCAATCTGATTTAGATTTTGAAAGAGAGAACATATTTCCTTGCTATGGGAGGGCGTGATAGACACCCCGGGACACTGCAAGAGCCGGCCCTCCCACAATACATAACGCCCTGGGGAGTGGTGGTCCCCGGGGCTTTGGAGACCTTGCAGTCCCCCAACCATCTTTTTTTTGTAGCCCTGGGGGGTAACGGGGCCCTCGAGTACTCCAGGAGGGGCCCCACAAATTTTTTTATAATTTTGCCCCCAGTATTTCACCCCCTGGGGACTAATTATAAAAACAACTCAGTTTTATTTTATTTATTTTATGGCACAGTCCGCACACCCTACACGCACCTGCCATGTTTAAAAAAAAAAAAATGTGGGCCCTGGGGGTCCTTCTGGGATCCCCCTAAGCAGGTCTAGAGTGTACAATTATTGCTACCCTACCCCCTTTCTCCGTTTTGCACACATATTTCACTGACTTCCCCAGCCTCGCTTCCACCAAGGCACAAAATGGCTGCCAACAGTTCCTGGTTTCGAATGTTGAGAACAACTTGACAGCCAATTAGCATTCAGCGCGTGATCGGAAGGGTGCGCTTATGGTACGATGACAATTCGCGCAAACTCTGCGGATCCACCGCGCCCATAGATATATAAATGACTTTAACTGTAATTTTCTCAGGAACTAATGAATAGATTGACACTATTTAACCAAAACGTTATAAGAAACAAGGGAAACCCAAAAGAGCAATAGGTCAGGGACCTTGGGTAGTTACGTATATTACAAAAACAACGGTCCCTAGACAGTATGGGATGTATTGAAAGGGATAAATATAGACTAGATAGATACCATATTCTTTGTCCAGCCGGACAGTATTTAATATTGTATTTAACAGTTCTTACAAAGAATTGTAGTGTGAGTTCAAGCACCTCTCTGCAAACACGCCCCCTGGTGCTTTTTCAGAGGGGGAAGTAAATCCCCTCGCATACTAGGGGTCCCTGGGGGCCAACTTGCCCACCAGGAGCCTCCACTATGGGCCAGGGGCTCCCTTGCAGAGATGTGTAAAGAGGCCACGCCCCTTTTTACACCTCTCTGCAATGGAGCCCCCTGGCGCATACTGGACGTTGCTGGTGGGCTAGTTGGCCCCCAGGGACCACCAGTATGAGAGGGGGATTACTTCCCCCTCTGAAAAAGCGCCAAGGGGCTGAGTTGCAGAGATGTGTAAAAAGGGGCATGGCCTCTTTACACCTCTCTGCAACGCAGCCCCCTGGCGCACAATGGAGGTTCCTGGTGGGCTAGTTGGCCCCCAGGGACCCCCAGTATGCAAAGGGAATTAGTTCCCCCTCTGAAAAAGCACCAGGGGGCTGCATTGCAGAGAGGTGTAAAAAGGGGCGTGGCCTCATCACACCTCTCTGCAACGCAGCCCCCTGATGCATACTGGAGGTTCCTGGTGGGCTAGTTGGCACCCAGGGACCCCCAGTATGCAAGGGGAATTAGTTCCCCCTCTGCAAACGCGCCAGGGGGCTGCGTTGCAGAGAGGTGTATTGAGGCCATGCCCCTTTTTACACCTCTCTGCAACGCAGCCCCCTGGCGCACACTGGAGGTTCCTGGTGGGCTAGTTGGCCCCCAGGGACCCCCAGTATGCAAGGGGAATTAGTTCCCCCTCTGAAAAAGGGCCAAGGGGCTGCATTGCAGAGAGGTGTAATGAGGCCACGCACCTTTTTACACCTCTCTGCAACACAGCCCCTTGGCGCATACTGGAGGTTTCTGGTTTGCTAGTTGACCCCCAGGGACCCCCAGTATGCAAGGGGTCTTAATCCCCCAACTTAGAACGCGTTACGGGGCATGTTTGGACAGTGGTGAAGGTAGGGGACGGAGCTTGAGGTGACATGTGTGCAAACACGCCCTGTGGCGCGTTTTAGCTTGGGGAATATATTCCTTTTCAATCCAGAGGTCCCCTGGGGGCCAACTAGTCCAACGGGTACCTCTAGTAAGTGCCACGGAGCTGTGTTGCAGAATGTTGTAAAAAGGGGGCGTGCCCTCTGAACACCTCTCTGCAACGCAGTTCCCTGGCGCAAACTGGAGGTACATGATGGGCTAGTTGGCTCACAGATGACCTCAGGATTGAAGAGGAATATATTCCCTAACCTAAAATGCGCCACAGGGCGTGTTTGCACAAATATCTCCTCAGGCTCCGCCCCCTTCCTTCACTATTGAGCGAAATATTCCTCTAAAATCAGCCGAAGTACAAATTCCGATTTACTCACCTGTTATCAAGAGATACCTCAGTGCTGCCTCTTTCAGCCCACTATTGATCCTGAAAAGTAATTCTAATCATAGTTACAGGAACTTGAATTTCCTTCCATAGGATATCATTGCCTGCTATATAAAATATATATAAATTAAAAAAATATTTAAAAAAATATTACAATTTAAATTTATTTTAAAAACATTTATTTTTCAATTTATGTAAAAAATATGTAATGTAATTAAAAAAATAAAATATCTAAAAATAAGTAATTTAAAATAATGTAGTAAATCAGTATAAAAAATATATAACAGTTAATACATTTAAAAATTATCATTTACAAAACCTTTGAAAATCACTGAAAAAACCATAGGTTTCACACACGTTATAGTTAAAAATTAGCATTTAAAAAACCTTTGAAATTCACTGAAAAAACCATAGGTTTCACACACATTATAGTTAAAAATTAGCATTTAAAAAACCTTTGAAATTCACTGAAAAATCCATGGGTTTCACACACGTTATAGTTGAAAATGAGCATTTAAAAAACCTTAGAAATTCACTGAAAAAACTATAGGTTTCACACGTGTTATAGTTACCTGGACATTTCACTCATACAAAACCAATGAAATTCCCCCGTTATAGTTAAATATAACTCGTGCGCCCGCAATGCACTGCTGATGACGTCACATATTACATCACTCATGACATGGTCAGTGACATCACTCATGACTTCACTGATGACATCTCAAATGACATCACTGATGACATGACTGATGACATCATCCTTGTGTCAGACCTCCTCTCACCGTAATATAACCTTTGATACAGACATTCAAAAATAGAAACTAAAATTTTCAAAAAAAAGGAGATACCAATACCAGTTACAACAACCTATTCAGTAATTCCAACATCTACATACACATACACTCATTCACTAACAATTGTATATATTCACTCATACATGTATTCACTCATCATATGTACTCATACACCTATACATCCTGTTACACACCTACACACCTACACTCATATAGGCCCAAACCACCGAGTACAACGGTCCACCACTACGTGCGTGGCCTCTTTGGTCACTGAGTTAGTGGTACCGGAAGGACTGAGCAGGTGAGGAACCTGCGATGATGATGATGGGAGCACAAGTATGTTGTTAGCCATACCGATATCAAGACTCAGCACCATATGTCAGATTTCTTGGTGGCCGAGTGGGACTGCATGATGTAGAATGTGTCCTGTCCACAAAAATGTGAGCAATGAGGCCTAGGTGCGCATCGGATGGAGTCGATGGGGTGCAGCAGACCGGATAAAAAAAAGCGACGCAGCGATTCAGCCGTACGCAGTCCTATATAGCGTATCTTATTGCACGTATATGTTTTTTTTTCCAATAGCAGGAACGTTTTTATAATAGGTCAAACGTCCGGAATATAAACTATACAAATATTTGTTTTTAAATGCGAGAGGGAAGGTGAGTGAAAGGGCGATGTTATTTAACTCCACATTAAGATCGTAACAAATACCAATCATAACATCTTTCTTTTACTATGTTTTCTATGTAGAGCTTCACGGTACATGTAAATGTAAATGTAAATGTAGTTGAGCTTATATAGCGCACAGCTACCAGCAGTGGGTTTCCCGGCGCTTGCTTAGGGAACCCTTCCTGGTATTCCCCTGTGAGATAGCAGGGTATCCACAAGGTGAAAGTCAGGCATCCCGCTGCAAGGGGCCGTTGTGGAGATTAAGCAAGCTATTGCCCAGAGTTGCAGAGTGTGAACCCGTGAGTCGAGGAGGCACCGGGGTGAGAATTATTGAGTCCGTGGAATTTTCAGCCCAAGACCCCGCCGAGGCGGGGAATTGAACCCTGGTCCAGGACCGATCTCAGCTTCCGGGTCTGCTGCCTCTAACCCCTGAGCCACACTTCTCCACGTGCATTATGTCCCGGCACGGGTGAAAAACACACCGGTGACAGAAAGGTGAGCTGCGAATATTCTTTGCATTCACTCTCTCACTTCCTCTCTCCTTTGATAAAAAAAATGACACACAATGTTAACTTCATTTTTATCTTACAGGTTGTGTTTCACAAATTGGCGTCCCCCCCAACACCTCTAAAGCTCAATGTTTGAGGATTCTGCGATGATGCGTGGCCATCGTAACAACTTCTGAAAAGTCTGCTTCGACACGTAGTGCACCCTCTTTGAATCAGGTCAATGGCACAAGGTGAGCAAAGAAGCTTGTTTCCGAAACATCGACAAGTCATCTGTGAAAGGAGAGAGTGGGTAGTGTGCAGCAGCTTCACTGCGTAGGAATGTACAATTACCTCCGGGCAGTGAGAATAGAAAGGTTACAACAGTTTGAGGGGCAGATGTATGAGCTCCTTGCGCTACATTTGTGTCATTTTTAACATGGGAAAAGTGGCACAAGGAGCTTTGACATCTGCCTCTGACTTACCAAGAAAAATACTCACCTCCGGACTCTGCGAGTCAATGGGGTGGAACAGTCTAGATACCCAATATTGAGAACTCACAGCTATGCAGTGGGAATGCATGGGATATACTACTTTGGAAAAAAACAGTGCACAGACACCTCCTTACAGTGGAACTTGTTGTAATACAGTATCCTGAGTGTACAAATAAATAAACAAAAAATATACGTGTACAGTTGTATGTACTATGCTATTACTAGCTCTATACACTATCGTTTAGATTACTAAACTGGAGGGTGCACTATGAACCAGAACGTGCTTGGACACACAACGGAGGCAAAAGGTCAGCTACGAGTATTTTCTCCAGTATTAACTCCGCCATCTATAACTTTCTCTCTCTCACACTTTTAATGTCGGTTTTTTTCTCTATTTCTCTCTCTCACTGTCTCTTACATCGTTTCTCTTTCTCTTTTAAAGTTATGGACGCTGCTGTCCACTCTAATGTGTAGAACCAAAACTGAGTTCAAGTTGTGAACTCTGTTGGTCACAGTGTTTAGACAAGGTAAGCACAGCGGCCTAGATATACAATGCCTCCGATTAAATGCATTAGAAATAAAAGAGCTTATTTACAAGCCCCTTGCACCACTTTTGTGTCACTTTTAACATGGGAAAAGCAACGCAAAAGTGGTGCAAGGGGCTTGTAAATATGCCCCAAAGAATATTGTCCTGCATAATGACTTGATCTCTCACCTAATTCTGTCTCACCTCTGAATCATTTTAAAGACCTGTTGATCCATAGTGTAAATCTGATGCAGTAGGCATTTCCATACAGACACCTCTTGAACACGGGCCTATAAGACAAGTGAAATGTATCAGGCACACTGCAGACATAAAAATAAGGAAATATCGCCAAGTGTTACCTTGTCTTATAATGTTTGACCTCATTTAGTCACATCGATCTAATTTTAAACACTAATTTTCATTTTTGTTTTGCAGATTACCTACGGTACTTCTATTGGAGTCCATATCACATTTTGTTTATTATATTGTTTCTAGTAATTTATTATATTGTTATCTTTAAGTTACTTTTCCAGTTATTTTTTGTTGTTTCAATAAAAGTTAATTAAAAAAGTATATACGTCTTCTTTTTTTGGGGGGTGGCGGTCCTCAATTGAAATGATATTTATAATTTGAAGTATAATTCTGAGGCTAACTCTTTACCAGATCTTTACCAGAGTCTATAGCTACGACTAACGGTTCCTATGGAAAAGTTTTAAAACTCCAGCACAGTAACTTTTTCCATTAGCAACATAGTGTGGTAAACTTCTAACCTCTGTGCTCACGTAAGTGTTCTATGAACTGTTACTATGGTAACAGGCAGAAAGCCGTTTGGGAGTAGGGTTGAAAGGTACTGGCTGTACAGAACCATTATATTTACCCTGGATCCTCTACACGACAGAAAGGAAAGCAAAGTAAAACAGAACACAGTATACCAGATTTTCAACCCCCTTGCACCACTTTCGTGTCCAAGGCCCCCCCAGCAAAATTAGAAGTGTGTGGGCCTCAAAGACCCCCCTCAAGCCCCGGAAACCACCACCCCCCAGGGATTTGTGTATTGTGGGAGGCAGGCTGCGTGGCCCTTCACGTGGAGACCTCGATGGCGGTCCCCAGGGCCCTCGAGGGCCTTGGGGAACGCTATACCCCAGAACCAGCTCCTGCAGTGTCCCGGGGTGCCTACCCCCGGGACACTGCTGTTTGCTATGAGAGGGTGGGAGTCTCGCGCCTCCCACCCTCCCATAGCAAACTTAGTTTGCATTTTGAAAGACACAGCAGTCAAATCTGTTCTCACTGTCAAAATCCAAACCAGATTGCATTTCCACATGCAAGTTAGCATCTCCCCATGTGGAAAAGCAATGGCGGCTCCCGAAGAACGCGGGGAGCCGGCGGGACTGTGGGGGCATTGTGGCTCCCCCCACGGTCCCAACATTATTTATAAGACCCGGGGGATACAGTACCCGGGAATATTAGAAATTACTGATAGGGGCTATTTTTTTACGGTAAAATTAAAAGTTACGCAACCCAGCCAGCGCTCAGTGCGGCCCCCTGGTGTGCTCGCTCTGGATGCACGACTCATAATCTGTAGGGTGCGCGACTCCAATGCTTTTGGTGCACAACTTCTACGCGTTTGGGAGCCGGCACTGCTTTTCCACATGGGGAGCTACTAACATGCAGCTCCCCATGTGGAAAAGCAATCTGATTTAGATTTTGAAAGAGAGAACAGATTTCCTTGCTATAGGAGGGCGTGATAGACACCCCGGGACACTGCAAGAGCCGGCCCTCCCACAATACATAACGCCCTGGGGAGTGGTGGTCCCCGGGGCTTTGGAGACCTTGCAGTCCCCCAACCATTTTTTTTTGTAGCCCTGGGGGGTAACGGGGCCCTCGAGTACTCCAGGAGGGGCCCCACAAAATTTTTTATAATTTTGCCCCCAGTATTTCACCCCCTGGGGACTAATTATAAAAACAACTCAGTTTTATTTTATTTATTTTATGGCACAGTCCGCACACCCTACACACACCTGCCATGTTTAAAAAAAAATGTGGGCCCTGGGGGTCCTTCTGGGACCCCCCTAAGCAGGTCTAGAGTGTACAATTATTGCTACCCTACCCCCTTTCTCCGTTTTGCACACATATTTCACTGACTTCCCCAGCCTCGCTTCCACCAAGGCACAAAATGGCTGCCAACAGTTCCTGGTTTCGAATGTTGAGAACCACTTGACAGCCAATTAGCATTCAGCGCGTGATCGGAAGGGTGCGCTTATGGTACGATGACAATTCGCGCAAACTCTGCGGATCCACCGCGCCCATAGATATATAAATGACTTTAACTGTAATTTTCTCAGGAACTAATGAACAGATTGACACTATTTAACCAAAACGTTATAAGAAACAAGGGAAACCCAAAAGAGCAATAGGACAGGGACCTTGGGTAGTTACGTATATTACAAAAACAACGGTCCCTAGACAGTATGGGATGTATTGACAGGAATAAATATAGACTAGATAGATACCATATTCTTTGTCCAGCCGGACAGTATTTAATATTGTATTTAACAGTTATTACAAAGAATTGTAGTGTGAGTTCAAGCACCTCTCTGCAAACACGCCCCCTGGTGCGTTTTCAGAGGGGGAAGTAAATCCCCTCACATACTAGGGGTCCCTGGGGGCCAACTTGCCCACTAGGAGCCTCCACTATGGGCCAGGGGCTCCCTTGCAGAGATGTGTAAAGAGGCCACGCCCCTTTTTACACCTCTCTGCAATGGAGCCCCCTGGCGCATACTGGACGTTGCTGGTGGGCTAGTTGGCCTCCAGGGACCACCAGTATGCGAGGGGGATTACTTCCCCCTCTGAAAAAGCGCCAAGGGGCTGAGTTGCAGAGAGGTGTAAAAAGGGGCATGGCCTCTTTACACCTCTCTTCAACGCAGCCCCCTGGCGCACACTGGAGGTTCCTGGTGGGCTAGTTGGCCCCCAGGGACCCCCAGTATGCAAAGGGAATTAGTTCCCCCTCTGAAAAAGCACCAGGGGGCTGCATTGCAGAGAGGTGTAAAAAGGGGCATGGCCTCATTATACCTCTCTGCAACGCAGCCCCCTGGTGCATACTGGAGGTTCCTGGTGGGCTAGTTGACACCCAGGGACCCCCAGTATGCAAGGGGAATTAGTTCCCCCTCTGCAAACGCGCCAGGGGGCTGCGTTGCAGAGAGGTGTATTGAGGCCATGCCCCTTTTTACACCTCTCTGCAACGCAGCCCCCTGGCGCACACTGGAGGTTCCTGGTGGGCTAGTTGGCCACCAGGGACCCCCAGTATGCAAGGGGAATTAGTTCCCCCTCTGAAAAAGGGCCAAGGGGCTGCATTGCAGAGAGGTGTAATGAGGCCACACACCTTTTTACACCTCTCTGCAACACAGCCCCTTGGCGCATACTGGAGGTTTCTGGTGTGCTAGTTGACCCACAGGGACCCCCAGTATGCAAGGGGTCTTAATTCCCCAACTTAGAACGCGTTACGGGGCATGTTTGGACAGTGGTGAAGGTAGGGGACGGAGCTTGAGTTGACCTGTGTGCAAACACGCCCTGTGGCGCGTTTTAGCTTGGGGAATATATTCCTTTTCAATCCAGAGGTCCCCTGGGGGCCAACTAGTCCAACGGGTACCTCTAGTAAGTGCCACGGAGCTGTGTTGCAGAGTGTTGTAAAAAGGGGGCGTGCCCTCTGAACACCTCTCTGCAACGCAGTTCCCTGGCGCAAACTGGAGGTACATGATGGGCTAGTTGGCTCACAGATGACCTCAGGATTGAAGAGGAATATATTCCCCAACCTAAAATGCGCCACAGGGCGTGTTTGCACAAATATCTCCTCAGGCCCTGCCCCCTTCTTTCACTATTGAGCGAAATATTCCTCTAAAATCAGCCGAAGTACAAATTCCGATTTACTCACCTGTTATCAAGAGATACCTCAGTGCTGCCTCTTTCAGCCCACTATTGATCCTGAAAAGCAATTCTAATCGTAGTTACAGGAACTTGAATTTCCTTCCATAGGATATCATTGCCTGCTATATAAAATATATATAAATTAAAAAAATATTTTAAAAAATATTACAATTTAAATTTATTTTAAAAACATTTATTTTTCAATTCATGTAAAAAAATATGTAATGTAATTAAAAAAATAAAATATCTAAAAATGAGTCATTTAAAATAATGTAGTAAATCAGTATAAAAAAATATATAACAGTTAATACATTTAAAAATTATCATTTACAAAACCTTTGAAAATCACTGAAAAAACCATAGGTTTCACACACGTTATAGTTAAAAATTAGCATTTAAAAAACCTTTGAAATTCACTGAAAAAACCATAGGTTTCACACACATTATAGTTAAAAATTAGCATTTAAAAAACCTTTGAAATTCACTGAAAAATCCATGGGTTTCACACACGTTATAGTTAAAAATGAGCATTTAAAAAACCTTAGAAATTCACTGAAAAAACTATAGGTTTCACACGTGTTATAGTTACCTGGACATTTCGCTCATACAAAACCAATGAAATTCCCCCGTTATAGTTAAATATAACTCGTGCGCTCGCAATGCACTGCTGATGACGCCACATATTACATCACTCATGACATGGTCAGTGACCTCACTCATGACATCACTGATGACATCTCAAATGACATCACTGATGACATGACTGATGACATCATCCTTGTGTCAGATCTCCTCTCACCGTAATATAACCTTTGATACAGACATTCAAAAATAGAAACTAAAATTTTCAAAAAAAAGGAGATACCAATACCAGTTACAACAACCTATTCAGTAATTCCAACATCTACATACACATCCACTCATTCACTAACAATTGTATATATTCACTCATACATGTATTCACTCATCATATGTACTCATACACCTATACAACCTGTTACACACCTACACACCTACACTCATATAGGCCCAAACCACCGAGTACAACGGTCCACCACTACGTGCGTGGCCTCTTTGGTCACTGAGTTAGTGGTACCGGAAGGACTGAGCAGGTGAGGAACCTGCGATGATGATGATGGGAGCACAAGTATGTTGTTAGCCATACCGATATCAAGACTCAGCACCATATGTCAGATTTCTTGGTGGCCGAGTGGGACTGCATGATGTAGAATGTGTCCTGTCCACAAAAATGTGAGCAATGAGGCCTAGGTGCGCATCGGATGGAGTCGATGGGGTGCAGCAGACCGGATACAAAAAAGCGACGCAGCGATTCAGCCGTATGCAGTCCTATATAGCGTATCTTATTGCACGTATATGTTTTTTTTTCCAATAGCAGGAACGTTTTTATAATAGGTCAAACGTCCGGAATATAAACTATACAAATAGTTGTTTTTAAATGCGAGAGGGAAGGTGTGTGAAAGGGCGATGTTATTTAACTCCACATTAAGATCGTAACAAATACCAATCATAACATCTTTCTTTTACTATCTTTTCTATGTAGAGCTTCACGGAGCATTATGTCCCGGCACGTGGTAAAAAACACACCGGTGACACCGGTGACAGAAAGGTGAGCTGCGAATATTCTTTGCATTCACTCTCTCACTTCCTCTCTCCTTTGATAAAAAAAATGACACACAATGTTAACTTCATTTTTATCTTACAGGTTGTGTTTCACAAATTGGCGTCCCCCCCAACACCTCTAAAGCTCAATGTTTGAGGATTCTGCGATGATGCGTGGCCATCGTAACAACTTCTGAAAAGTCTGCTTCGACACGTAGTGCACCCTCTTTGAATCAGGTCAATGGCACAAGGTGAGCAAAGAAGCTTGTTTCCGAAACATCGACAAGTCATCTGTGAAAGGAGAGAGTGGGTAGTGTGCAGCAGCTTCACTGCGTAGGAATGTACAATTACCTCCGGGCAGTGAGAATAGAAAGGTTACAACAGTTTGAGGGGCAGATGTATGAGCTCCTTGCGCTACATTTGTGTCACTTTTAACATGGGAAAAGTGGCACAAGGAGCTTCGAAATCTGCCTCTGACTTACCAAGAAAAATACTCACCTCCGGACTCTGCGAGTCAATGGGGTGGAACAGTCTAGATACCCAATATTGAGAACTCACAGCTATGCAGTGGGAATGCATGGGATATACTACTTTGGAAAAAAACAGTGCACAGACACCTCCTTACAGTGGAACTTGTTGTAATACAGTATCCTGAGTGTACAAATAAATAAACTAAAAATAAACGTGTACAGTTGTATGTACTATGCTATTACTAACTTTTAGATTACTAAACTGGAGGGTGCACTATGAACCAGAACGTGCTTGGACACACAAAAGGTCAGCTACGAGTATTTTCTCCAGTATTAACTCCGCCATCTATAACTTTCTCTCTCTTACACTTTTAATGTTGTTTTTTTCTCTATTTCTCTCTCTCGCTGTCTCTTACATCGTTTCTCTTTCTCTTTTAAAGTTATGGACGCTGCTGTCCACTCTAATGTGTAGAACCAAAACTGAGTTCAAGTTGTGAACTCTGTTGGTCACAGTGTTTAGACAAGGTTAGCAGAGCGGCCTAGATATACAATGCCTCCGATTAAATGCATTAGAAATAAAAAAGCTTATTTACAAGCCCTTTGCACCACTTTTAACATGGGAAAAGCAACGCAAAAGTGGTGCAAGGGGCTTGTAAATATGCCCCAAAGAATATTGTCCTGCATAATGACTTGATCTCTCACCTAATTCTGTCTCACCTCTGAATCATTTTAAAGACCTGTTGATCCATAGTGTAAATCTGATGCAGTAGGCATTTCCATACAGACACCTCTTGAACACGGGCCTATAAGACAAGTGAAATGTATCAGGCACACTGCAGAAATAAAAATAAGGAAATATCGCCAAGTGTTACCTTGTCTTATAATGTTTGACCTCATTTAGTCACATCGATCTAATTTTAAACACTAATTTTCATTTTTGTTTTGCAGATTACCTACGGTACTTCTATTGGAGTCCATATCACATTTTGTTTATTATATTGTTTCTAGTTATTTATTATATTGTTATCTTTAAGTTACTTTTCCAGTTATTTTTTGTTGTTTCAATAAAAGTTAATTTAAAAAAGTATATACGTCTTCTTTTTTTGGGGGGTGGCGGTCCTCAATTGAAATGATATTTATAATTTGAAGTATAATTCTGAGGCTAACTCTTTACCAGATCTTTACCAGAGTCTATAGCTACGACTAACGGTTCCTATGGAAAAGTTTTAAAACTCCAGCACAGTAACTTTTTCCATTAGCAACATAGTGTGGTGAACTTCTAACCTCTGTGCTCACGTAAGTGTTCCATGAACTGTTACTATGGTAACAGGCAGAAAGCCGTTTGGGAGTAGGGTTGAAAGGTACTGGCTATACAGAACCATTATATTTACCCTGGATCCTCTACACTACAGAAAGGAAAGCAAAGTAAAACAGAACACAGTATACCAGATTTTCAACCCCCTTGCACCACTTTCGTGTCCAAGGCCCCCCCAGCAAAATTAGAAGTGTGTGGGCCTCAAAGACCCCCCTCAAGCCCCGGAAACCACCACCCCCAGGGATTTGTGTATTGTGGGAGGCAGGCTGCGTGGCCCTACACGTGGAGACCTCGATGGCGGTCCCCAGGGCCCTCGAGGGCCTTGGGGAACGCTACACCCCAGAACCAGCTCCTGCAGTGTCCCGGGGTGCCTACCCCCGGGACACTGCTGTTTGCTATGAGAGGGTGGGAGTCTCGCGCCTCCCACCCTCCCATAGCAAACTTAGTTTGCATTTTGAAAGACACAGCAGTCAAATCTGTTCTCACTGTCAAAATCCAAACCAGATTGCATTTCCACATGCAAGTTAGCATCTCCCCATGTGGAAAAGCAATGGCGGCTCCCGAAGAACGCGGGGAGCCGGCGGGACTGTGGGGGCATTGTGGCTCCCCCCACGGTCCCAACATTATTTATAAGAACCGGGGGATACAGTCCCCGGGAATATTAGAAATTACTGATAGGGGCTATTTTTTTACGGTAAAATTAAAAGTTACGCAACCCAGCCAGCGCTCAGTGCGGCCCCCTGGTGTGCTCGCTCTGGATGGACGACTCATAATCTGTAGGGTGCGCGACTCCAGTGCCTTTGGTGCACAACTTCTACGCGTTTGGGAGCCGGCACTGCTTTTCCACATGGGGAGCTACTAACATGCAGCTCCCCATGTGGAAAAGCAATCAGATTTAGATTTTGAAAGAGAGAACAGATTTCCTTGCTATGGGAGGGCGTGATAGACACCCCGGGACACTGCAAGAGCCGGCCCTCCCACAATACATAACGCCCTGGGGAGTGGTGGTCCCCAGGGCTTTGGAGACCTTGCAGTCCCCCAACCATTTTTTTTTGTAGCCCTGGGGGGTAACGGGGCCCTCGAGTGCTCCAGGAGGGGCCCCACAAATTTTTTTATAATTTTGCCCCCAGTATTCCACCCCCTGGGGACTAATTATAAAAACAACTCAGTTTTACTTTATTTATTTTATGGCACAGTCTGCACACCCTACACGCACCTGCCATGTTTAAAAAATAAATAAATGTGGGCCCTGGGGGTCCTTCTGCGACCTCCCTAAGCAGGTCTAGAGTGTACAATTATTGCTAC
This sequence comes from Lissotriton helveticus, assembly GCF_964261635.1. NCBI lineage: Eukaryota > Metazoa > Chordata > Amphibia > Caudata > Salamandridae > Lissotriton > Lissotriton helveticus. Next base: position 538,709,942 of record NC_136067.1, read on the forward strand.
CCTACCCCCTTTCTCCGTTTTGCACACATATTTCACTGACTTCCCCAGCCTCGCTTCCACCAAGGCACAAAATGGCTGCCAACAGTTCCTGGTTTCGAATGTTGAGAACCACTTGACAGCCAATTAGCATTCAGCGCGTGATCGGAAGGGTGCGCTTATGGTACGATGACAATTCGCGCAAACTCTGCGGATCCACCGCGCCCATAGATATATAAATGACTTTAACTGTAATTTTCTCAGGAACTAATGAACAGATTGACACCATTTAACCAAAACGTTATAAGAAACAAGGGAAACCCAAAAGAGCAATAGGTCAGGGACCTTGGGTAGTTACGTATATTACAAAAACAACGGTCCCTAGACAGTATGGGATGTATTGACAGGAATAAATATAGACTAGATAGATATCATATTCTTTGTCCAGCCGGACAGTATTTAATATTGTATTTAACAGTTATTACAAAGAATTGTAGTGTGAGTTCAAGCACCTCTCTGCAAACACGCCCCCTGGTGCGTTTTCAGAGGGGGAAGTAAATCCCCCGCATACTAGGGGTCCCTGGGGGCCAACATGCCCACCGGGAGCCTCCACTATGGGCCAGGGGCTCCCTTGCAGAGATGTGTAAAGAGGCCACGCCCCTTTTTACACCTTTCTGCAATGGAGCCCCCTGGCGCATACTGGACGTTGCTGGTGGGCTAGTTGGCCCCCAGGGACCACCAGTATGCGAGGGGGATTACTTCCCCCTCTGAAAAAGCGCCAAGGGGCTGAGTTGCAGAGAGGTGTAAAAAGGGGCATGGCCACTTTACACCTCTCTGCAACGCAGCCCCCTGGCGCACACTGGAGGTTCCTGGTGGGCTAGTTGGCCCCCAGGGACCCCCAGTATGCAAGGGGAATTAGTTCCCCCTCTGAAAAAGCTCCAGGGGGCTGCATTGCAGAGAGGTGTAAAAAGGGGCGTGGCCTCATTACACCTCTCTGCAACGCAGCCCCCTGGTGCATACTGGAGGTTCCTGGTGGGCTAGTTGGCACCCACGGACCCCCAGTATGCAAGGGGAATTAGTTCCCCCTCTGCAAACGCGCCAGGGGGCTGCCTTGCAGAGAGGTGTATTGAGGCCATGCCCCTTTTTACACCTCTCTGCAACGCAGCCCCCTGGTGCACACTGGAGGTTCCTGGTGGGCTAGTTGGCCCCCAGGGACCCCCAGTATGCAAGGGGAATTAGTTCCCCCTCTGAAAAAGGGCAAAGGGGCTGCATTGCAGAGAGGTGTAATGAGACCACGCACCTTTTTACACCTCTCTGCAACACAGCCCCTTGGCGCATACTGGAGGTTTCTGGTGTGCTAGTTGGCCCCCAGGGACACCCAGTATGCAAGGGGTCTTAATCCCCCAACTTAGAACGCGTTACGGGGCATGTTTGGACAGTGGTGAAGGTAGGGGACGGAGCTTGAGGTGACATGTGTGCAAACACGCCCTGTGGCGCGTTTTAGCTTGGGGAATATATTCCTTTTCAATCCAGAGGTCCCCTGGGGGCCAACTAGTCCAAGGGGTACCTCTAGTAAGTGCCACGGAGCTGTGTTGCAGAGTGTTGTAAAAAGGGGGCGTGCCCTCTGAACACCTCTCTGCAACGCAGTTCCCTGGCGCAAACTAGAGGTACATGATGGGCTAGTTGGCTCACAGATGACCTCAGGATTGAAGAGAAATATATTCCCCAACCTAAAATGCGCCACAGGCCATGTTTGCACAGATATCTCCTCAGGCCCTGCCCCCTTCCTTCACTATTGAGCGAAATATTCCTCTAAAATCAGCCGAAGTACAAATTCCGATTTACTCACCTGTTATCAAGAGATACCTCAGTGCTGCCTCTTTCAGCCCACTATTGATCCTGAAAAGTAATTCTAATCGTAGTTACAGGAACTTGAATTTCCTTCCATAGGATATCATTACCTGCTATATAAAATATATATAAATTAAAAAAATATTTAAAAAAATATTACAATTTAAATTTATTTTAAAAACATTTATTTTTCAATTTATGTAAAAAATATGTAATGTAATTAAAAAAATAAAATATCTAAAAATAAGTAATTTAAAATAATGTAGTAAATCAGTATAAAAAATATATAACAGTTAATACATTTAAAAATTATCATTTACAAAACCTTTGAAAATCACTGAAAAAACCATAGGTTTCACACACGTTATAGTTAAAAATTAGCATTTAAAAAACCTTTGAAATTCACTGAAAAAACCATAGGTTTCACACACATTATAGTTAAAAATTAGCATTTAAAAAACCTTTGAAATTCACTGAAAAATCCATGGGTTTCACACACGTTATAGTTAAAAATTAGCATTTAAAAAAACCTTAGAAATTCACTGAAAAAACTATAGGTTTCACACGTGTTATAGTTACCTGGACATTTCACTCATACAAAACCAATGAAATTCCCCCATTATAGTTAAATATAACTCGCGCGCCCGCAATGCACTGCTGATGACGTCACATATTACATCACTCATGACATGGTCAGTGACATCACTCATGACATCACTGATGACATCTCAAATGACATCACTGTTGACATGACTGATGACATCATCCTTGTGTCAGACCTCCTCTCACCGTAATATAACCTTTGATACAGACATTCAAAAATAGAAACTAAAATTTTCAAAAAAAAGGAGATACCAATACCAGTTACAACAACCTATTCAGTAATTCCAACATCTACATACACATCCACTCATTCACCAACAATTGTATATATTCACTCATACATGTATTCACTCATCATATGTACTCATACACCTATACATCCTGTTACACACCTACACTCATACATAGAGTTACTCACACATGTACTCAAACATGCAAATAAACTATCAAACATCCATTTACTTGCATATACAGCTATACACACACCACTACACTTACTTCTACAGAAAGGTACACATACTTACTCTCTTAAACAATCACTTATAGAAACACATACTTATTTATACAGGAACTCTTCCAATCTCTCACTCTCACATATACTCACTTATATACATCAATACTCACATATACTAGCTTAAAACATATGTAGTTACTCATAAAGACACTATTGAGACAGTCATTCATTCACTAACACACCCATACACACACTCATCCACCCATACAGTCCTGCACACATTCTGTCTTCAAAACACATACAAACAGTGAGTCACCAATTTATGCATCTATGCGTTGAGTAATACCCCCACCAAACCATACAGACACTCATACTGATACTCTAAAAACCAACTAATAACCCATATTGACACTCATGTAGCTAGTCACCAACCCATGCAGCCACTTATACACAAAGTGAGACACTGATACAGATATTTACATATTTAAACATTACTCGCTAATACATGTATTCACTAAGATACAGTAATAAGTGAGTTATACAATCATTTTTACATAAGAAACCATCCATTTAGACACTTATTTACACATTTATTCTTCCATCGACCTTTAGATATACATATATAAAACATATTTATTTTTCAGAAAGACACACATTCACTGGATGATGTCATCAGTCATGTCATTAGTGATGTCATTTATGATGTCATCAGTGATGTCATGAGTGATGTCACTGGCCATGTCATGAGTGATGTAATATGTGACGTCATCAGCAGTGCTTTGCGGGCGCGTGAGTTATAGCAGGGGAATTTCATTGTTTTTTTATGAGTGAAATGTCCAGGTAACTATAACACGTGTGAAACCTATGGTTTTTTTCAGTGAATTTCTAAGGTTTTTTAAATGCTCATTTTTAACTATAACGTGTGTGAAACCTATGGTTTTTTCAGAGCGTGTAATTTTCCAAAATTTAGGCCAGCTCCGCTCCGCTCCTTCCCTGGAAGTTTCGGGGGGATTCGTCATGTGGGGGCCGAGAAAAAAGGGGGGTCCCAAAACGTGTTTTCCCCATGTTAATTTCCATAGGACGTTCAGACACGGCTACAGACCGAACCGCTGAATGAAATTACACCAAACTTTGCAAAATTGTAGGGACTGGTACGCAGAAGTGCCTTTTCTATATTTGGTGAAAATTGCTCCAGTGGTTTTTACGCAAATTAACTTCAAAAACACATATATATCTATATGCGCGCTTCGAGCTCTTACCGGTACGCGTACCGGTAAGCGCACTCGGCGCACCACGGAAGTGCGCGAGCGGAAAGCTGATTGGCTCTCGGGTGTCTGTCAACATTCCAAACAGTCCGGAGAGTCCACCATCTTGTGTCTCGGTAGAATCGAGACACAAGAGGTGAAAAAAAAGGGGGAAATGATTAAAAGGGGGCAGGGTAAACACCCCCTGACCCCCTAGGTTTTCTGAGGGGGGCCTAGAAGGACCCTGAAGGGCAAAAAAACTATATATTTTTTTAATTTCACTGGGTAAGCGCTGGGTGCGTTCCCATGTACACTACCAGGTACCCTGAGCGCACCACGGGAAAAAACAGTGAAAAAATTAGAGTAAAAAAATAATTTAGAGTTCTTAGAGGTAGGGTAGCTCTGAAAAGAGCTGTTGTGTTATGTGGGTGTTTTTTGTACCTACAAGTAGGTACCGATGCAGACTCTAAAATTCAAGAGGAAGACTCTATTCCCCTCATCTGTAAAATGTACACCATCTCTCCTATAGATGCCTTGCATGTTGTAACGCAAGTTGTTGTGGTATATGGAACCCATACTATAGTCTCTGAGGAAAGCAGAAACAGATGTTTCCTTGCTTTCTCAATCTGTGGACAAAATTGGTTGGACCAGTTCCATTTTTGCCTTTGGCATATATGAGAATATACCAAGGCAGTTTTTGGAAAAAGTGACATCAATTGCCCAAAGGTGTCCTTTAAAAGCATTTCCAGACCTGCCCCAGTCAAAGTGCCCAGGTCATTTCCACCACAGTGCACAATTATGAGGTCAGGGTGTGGTAGATGCATAAAGGATTTTATCAATGGTATCAATTGGTGACATCTCAATCCTCTCTGGCCAATCCACATAATATCCACATTTGGTAAATCAAGGTTGTGAATACCTCTGTTTGCTGCATATTTTTCACTTCAGTGAACAAAGCTATGACCCACAATCCAGACTTTAGGCATCTTGAAGGTAGATGTGGTTGTATTCAGATGAGTTGTGGAAATGAAATGGCAGTTTGGAAGTAGGAGTTATGAAAAAAAAGTGGTTGAGATTCAGTGCACTTGAAAAACAAGAAATGATTGGTGGTTTCTTAAAATCCTCCACTGAAAATTAGGGTGTATGCTTCTGTTTTTTTAAAGAAGTAATTCTAATGGTTGAGAAAAAGTCATTGAAAGAAACATTGCACATGATAAGCTGCTATATTGAGTAGTCAAACACCCTTGTTGGGTTCATTTGCAACATAGTATCATGAACTTTTCACCTGTGTGCTGAGTTAGGTGGGAGTTACCATGGTAACAGGCTGAATGAGCACTGGGGGGATGGGTGAATATTATGTGAGTTTGAAAGTGTTGAAATGTAGAACCAATTAAAATGTCAGTTTGGTTTTGAAATAGTGTGGGAAGAATTTTGATTGGTTAAGTCCAGGGATATGTGTGAAGAATTACAGGGAATCAGGGCCATTTGTGGTTGCAGTGTTTGAGGTACATTTCAGAGATTCTGCTTAAGAAAATCTGGTGTGTGTGACTGACACTGTTCTAAATCTTCAAAAGCATATTTAAAGGTGAGTAATGATTAATTTAATATATATAGAGTGCTGTATGCACTATGGGGAAGATTAAGAAGCATATTGGGCGTGTTTATTTTTGCATTGTGTCTCATGTTTCTATGTAATGCTGGCAAAAAAATGAATGGTGCATAGTGGAAATGTATTTCGGAAATTAGTCAGGTTTCTGCCTTGTAATGTAGTGGTCATTTAAATGGGCTGTGCTCTGTGTCTAAAACAATTTACTATGCTACATGTTTTTTGGTAAAATGTATGGCTTTTACATTTTTGACAAGGATCACACTGAGTGTCTGTGTCAATTAAGGAATTATATTTTCACCTTTTTCTATAATGTCACCTGTGTCTCCTCACAGTATGCATCTCTTAGCTTATAAGGTACTGTTTCTTTTTGCATTGTGTCTCATGTTTCTCACATGCCCAGAATGGCCTAACTAACAGAATGCACCTACTTCTCTAGTATAAGTGTTAGACTATTTTGACCAGGATCACAGAGAGAGTCTGGGTGAAAGAAATAATTAAATTTGCACATTTTTCTTTAATCTGTAAAGATGGTGCAGAGAGATGGTGAGATGGTATGTATGAGCACAGACACACATAGTGGAGGCAGAGACAGACATGGTAGATTACATGTAACATCCTGGTCATGTGTCTAAGATCACACTGTGAGTCAAGCTTGATTTTAAATGAATCTGGGTGAATAATTTGCTTAGTTGATGTGTATAAAAATATGGGAATACATGTATTCTTGAAGTCAGTTAGGCTTTAGGATATGTACTAGTAGAGAATCTTAGGCGGCATGTCTGTCAGGCCTCTTAGTTCACAAATAGGCTCTAAGCTGTGTAATAAAGATCCAGGGTGTGCTGTTGAAAGGAAAAAGGAATGTTGTGACTTGCTTATATATATATGGTCTGTTTTTTGCCAGTAGAGTCAGTGAGATAGTATGAGCACAGACACACATAGTGGAGGCAGAGACAGACATGGTAGGTAACATCCTGGTTATGTGTCTAAGATCATACTGTGAGTCAAGCTTGATTTTAAATGTATCTGGGTGAATAATTTGCATAGTTGATGTGTTTAAAAATATGGGAATACATGTATTCTTGAAGTCAGTTAGGCTTTAGGATATGGTGCAGGCACACAGTGAGATGACATTCGCAAAGAGAGAGATGACACACACAAAGAGAGAGATGGGGCATAAACAGAGCAAGATGACACACGCAAAGAGAAAGATGGGGCAGAAACAGAGCGAGATGACACACACAAAGAGAGAGATGTGTCATCTCTCTCTTTGTGTGTGTCATCTCTCTGTTTGTGTGTGTTATCTCAATCTCTGCCTGTATCATCTCTCTCTTTGTGTGTGTCATCTCTCTCTTTGTGTGTGTCATCTCTCTCTTTGTGTGTGTCATCTCTCTCCTTGTGTGTGTCATCTCACTCAGTCCCTGCACCATCTCTCTCTTTGTGTGTGTCATCTCTCTTTTTGTTAGTGTCATCTCTCTCTTTGCGTGTGTTATCTCACTGTGTGCCTGCACCATCTCTCTTTCTGTGTGTCATCTCTCTGTTTGCGTGTGACATCTCACTCTCTGCCTGTGTCATCTCACTCTCTGCCTGAGCTATCTCTCTCTTTCCATGTGCCATCTCACTCTCTGCCTGCGCCATCTCTCTCTTTGCGTGTGTCATCTTGCTCTGTTTCTGCTCCATCTCTCTCTTTGTGTGTGTCATCTCTCTGTTTGCGTGTGTCATCTCAATCTCTGTCTGCATGATCTCTCTCTTAGTGTGTGAGAGAGATGGCGGAGGGAGAGAGTGAGATGGCACACGGAAAGAGAGAGATAGCGGAGGCAGAGAGTGAGATGACACACGGAAGGAGAGAGATGGTGCAGGCAGAGAGTGAGATGACACACGCTAAGACAAATGGCACAGGCAGAGAGAGAGATGACACACGCAAAGAGAGAGATGACACACACAAAGAGAGAGATGGTGCAGGTAGAGAGTGAGATTAATAATGAAACTGTACTGCTCTGTTGCTGTGACACAGTTGCTGTGCTATAAACTTAGTTATGTTGTAAACTAGTGTTTATATCGTTTACTTATTGTAATTGCTATGTAGTATGTTAGGGGTGGTCTATAATATGTTATTTTGTCTTTACCACAGATTGTAGTCATCTATAGAAAGATAAAAGAATATGCCGACGAAGGAAAGAAGAAGAAAAGGTTATAAACATGGTTTATTGTCCAAGAAAACACAATTAGAAGATTCATCCAAAACACAATCTTCAGTGAAAAAAAAAGAATGCTCCTGGTAAGCAAACAAAGGAGTTTTTAAGGAAATTAATGAAATGTAAAAAACATCTGGATGTTGTTTCAAAGAAAAAAAAATCATCTGTAAATACAAAGAAAAAGCAGAGCCCCCCAAAAAATGTTAGACCTGTAGAAGGAGATGATATTCTCTATAGTAATAGACGGAGAAATCAATTTATTGACATTCGTAGACGAATGTTTTATAACAGAATTGTTTTAAATGTATTAAAAAATTTAAAGATTTATAAAAAGAAGACTGCTTTTTACAAGAAAACAAAAAGTATAGTGAAGATTGTGGATCAGGCTTTTGAAGTGAAAATCAAATTATAAGGTTTAGTAATCAATAGAATTCGTACACTAGATAAGGTAATCAATGTTTTGAAATCAAAATGTAAGTGGAAAAGAGTAATTAATCGGACTAATTTTTGTGATGTTTTTTCTGGAGAATGGAAGCATAGTTCAAGTTGTGAGCCATTTTTTAATGAAGAGAGTTACTTTCAGGATAATGATTTGGTGCATGCAGTTGACACCAGTGGTCGAGCATATGAGGTGAAGGACGGTTGTCCGGTTGAAAAAGAAAATATTGTGCCTAGAAATGCAGATAAGGTGTTAGCTGATGAAGTTTTAGGGAGATGTGCTAAGGCTCCAGTGTATACTTGGAATTGTAGTAGTATTTGTAGTGTGCGACAGGATTCAATTGATTTGTTTCTCAATTTCTTACGGACATATACTAAGAAAAGTCTAAAACAAAAGATGAAGATGTTGCAAGAGTTAGATCCTTGCAGCGTGAGAGAAAAAACAGGTTTGCATGGACATTCACTGGCTTGTCTTTCAAGAAAAGAATGTCAGAGTGTTTTTCACCATTTTAGGATGTTAGCAGTGCATCATAATAAAGTGAGGAAATTAGTGAGAAGGTTGTATTATGCAAAAAGTCCAGCACCTAAGTTAAAACAGTTAAACAGTGCTCTTTTGCATGGATCTGAATTAGATGTGAAGAACATTTGTGAAGAAATTGAGTTTTGTTATTTTGGTGAAAAAGAGGACAGTGCAGAAACTGATACAGTAATAGAATGTAATGTTGAAGAGAATGTACAATTTTTCAAGTACAGAAAAATTTGACCATGAAATTACAAAGTTTAAGGTCAATTCAAGTGAAAGGCCTAATTTTTCTTGTGTGTGTTGTCGACGAACTCATTATAAGAATCAGACTAGGTTAGTTGATTTATATGTAAATAGTGAAATGGAAAATAAAAATGAGTGGAAGGATTTTGCAACTTATTTGTTGGTAGAAAATTGTTTTGATTTGTGTTCTGATCAACGTATTTGTAAATATTGTTATAATAAATTAAATGAAAACAGAATGCCTGCTAGAGCTGTTCATAATAATCTGGAGTTGGTAGACATTCCTTCTGAATTGATGGATTTATATACCTATGAGTCTATTCTGATTCAATGTGTGCATCCTTTTCAGGCTATTGTTCGCATGGAGCCTAAGACAGGGAAATTGCCTCCTTCAGATTTACAGAGAGGATTAAAGGGAAGAGTTGTTTATTTGCCTCTAGATTTTAAGAAAAATATTGATACAATTGGTGTAGAAAAAGTAGAAGAGGAACCTCTGGTTATTCTAGTTAATGGTGTTCCAACAAAGAGCAAGAAAATCTGGCAAGAATTAGTGGATGTTAGGAAAGTCAAAAAGGCAACGTTGTATTTGGTAAAAAACAATCACTACTACAAAAATGTATATGTTGGAGAAGAGGAAACAACTGTAGAAGAGGACAGTGATTTCTCAGCTGGGCAAATTGAAAAAGTTGATGTCTCTAGAAGTGAAGAAATTTATGAACATTATAGTGTTCATCCTTTGCATTCCAAACAAGTAATGGGGAATGCTATTGACTGGTTTCAAATGAAAGAAGCAAAAGGAAGTCCCATTAGTGTATGGGAAGAAAGTTTGGAAGCTCGTTGTTTTCCTCAGTTATTTCCAACAGGTCAAGGTGGACGATATGACGACCGACCTGTTCAAATTCCTGCATCTGAATACCGGACTTTAAGATTATATGCAGAAGATCCAAGGTTTCGTCAATGCATTCCATATTTGTTTCATCTACTGTTTGAGAGTGACTTGTCTGGACTTTTTAATGCAGTGAACCATATACTGAAAAGTGGAGTACATCTGCAAAATGTTTCGGCAAGGGATGGATAAAGTCAAACTGCAAGACAGTATTTTGGAATCTCACTTAATTAATCTCATGGCATGTCAGCATGGTACTAACGAGTATTGGTACCGTCGTCATGGGGAATTGAAATGTATGCTAAGAAACTTAGGAACTCCTACATGGTTCCTCACTCTTAGCTGTGCTGAGTATGTTTGGGAAGACTTACTTCAATATCAACGAGAGGCAAATGCAAACATTGAAAATATAGAATACAAGACACCTGGAGAACTGTGCTCTTTGGATCCAGTTAAAGTATGCAGGTATTTCAATCATAGGTTTGAAGCTATGATGTCTTTTATCACAAACAAAAAAAATCCTCCGCTTGGAGAGGTTTGGGATTTCTTTTGGAGAAAGGAGTATCAAGCAAGAGGTGCTCCTCACGCACATATGCTGCTATGGATCAAAGATGCACCCAAATTTGGAACAGATTCGGATGACACAGTGATGAGTTTCATTGAACAGTATTCTACATGTGCTGTTCCGAAAAGTACAGAAGAAAACAATTTAAGACATCAAGTTTTACGCTTTCAAACCCATTGTTGTGGAAAATACTGTTGTCGAAAGTTCAAATCCAAGGACAAGTTCTACACAAAATGTTGTTTTGGATTTCCACGACCAGTAATATCTAAAGGAAGAGTGAACAATTTTATGTCTTCTCTGCGACATACTGTGACAAGAAAATCACCGAAAAATACATACAACTTAAGAAGAAATGAAGAGTCCAAATACCTAAATGACTACAACCCAGTCATGTTGTCCATGTGGAATGCTAACATGGATATTCAATATGTTGCTGACAACTCTATTGCTGTGGCTCAATATGTGACGTCTTACATCACAAAATCAGAAAAGACGGAACTGAAGGAAATGTGGGAGGAATTTCACATGAAAATAGTCTAAGTAAGAAATTGTACAGTTACAGTCTGAAGATGTTGTCGCATCGAGAAATTGGAGCATATGAATGTTCTGATCGGTTATCATCCTCAAGTCTATATGCCAAATCTAGAACAATCATTTGGGTGAGTCTAGGTCTTGCTGCAACACGAAACCGAGTTTTGAAATCTGTACAAGAAATTGAGTATTTGGCGGAGAAAGAAAAACAGTACAGATATTTTGAAGATAAACATGTTGGATACATACTATCCAAATAGAAGTAGTCATCTTGAGAACGTTTGTCTCTATGAAGTTCTGCAAAGCTATACTTTTAAGAGGAACATCACAGAAGATATCAATAAAGGAGTATATGCTGTAATTGGATGTGAAGGATGTCTGGTGAAACAAAGAAAAGGCCATTTGATTAATCATCGAAAATTGAGTTGCGAATCTCCTGACAAAAGGGAATTTTACTATTTAGTTCTTTTGCAACTCTTAAAGCCATGGCGTAGAGAAGAGGAACTACTTGGAGATTTTCTCAGTTATGAAGATTCCTTCAATGGAACCAAGGATACCATAGAATGTCCTGTTTTTTCAAATTAACTGCAAATGTTGAACGAGGAAATACAGCAAGAAGCTACAATTGAAGCAAAGATTGCTAGAGACAGTTCTCAAGATAGTCAGAGTTCTGCTTCATTGAGTCAGGATCCACTAGGAGGACCAATTATCCAAAATGAAGCTGCCACTGCCATGGATGAAGTGGAAAGAGCCATAGAACAAGCTCAGGAGGATGTAGTTAACTTAGAAGATTTGGAAAAAGAACTAAACGTTGAGCAGAAACAAATATATGACGAAGTCACAGAACAGATTGAGCATGGTTTATGTCATGAGAAAAAAGAGTGCTCATGTACGTCATTTATGCCTGTCCGACTGTACGTGAGTGGAGAAGCAGGAACTGGAAAAAGTTTTCTGATTAAAGCAATTGCAACTTAACTGCAGAAAAGAATGGAGTCATCGCTGTCTTGTGTTGTTACCGCTCCAACTGGGTTGGCAGCACATAACATTAAAGGGATTACTTTACATCGTTTATTGATGCTGCCAGTAGAGCATGATAATAAATTACAATACCACAAGCTATCTGGAGAAGCTTGTTGCGAAGTTTCCGAAGTCCTGAAGAAAATGAAACTTCTTATCATTGATGAGGTAAGCATGGTATCAAATGTAATGCTTGCTTTTGTGCATTTAAGAATGCAAGAAATTCTTAAAACAGAGTATGATGTGTTATTTGGAGGCAAACACATCATTGTTTTTGGAGATCTACTGCAGCTAACTCCAGTGAAAGGACAACCAGTGTTTAAAATGCTTAAGCATGAAGATACCAGGAAGTGCCTAGGAAGCATTGAAAATGTTAATATATGTTTAAATTTCAAATATGCAGAACTGCTTCAAAATATGCGACAGTCAAAGGATGAAGATTATAAAAATATTCTACAAGATGTAAGAATTGGAAAAGTAAGTGAGCATGGCAAAGAAGCTTTACAAGCACGATTAATTTCAAATTTGTTTCCAAACGAAAATATTCTCCCAGAGAATATTTTTAAGAAAATTGCTGAAAACAAGTCTGTGATATGCTTGATGCCAACTCTGCAAGAATATTCAATCTTCAACAACAAAATGTTAAAGTTAGAAAATCAAGAGATTGTGAAACTGGAACCTATTGATAAAATAGAGCATGAAGGAGCAACTATTATTTTGTCAGAAAAGTTGAAATCAAAATTGGATTCTTTAGAGAAGACAATATCTAAAACGGCTGGTTTAGAAAAGAATCTATATGCATGTTAAAATTGTCGTATAATTTTACGACAGAATTTACATGTGGAAAGAGGTTTAGTAAATGGAGCAATGGGTCATGTTGTTGATTTTGTGAATTACCGAAATAGAGATGGAATTGAATTTTTAAAAATTAAATTTGATGGAATTGAAGAAGTACAACAAATCAGTCGTTGTTCTGCTCGATTTTTGCTTGTGAAAGATTTATATGTCTGCCGAAAACAGTTTCCTGTTTCTTTGGCATATGCAGTGACTATTCATAAATCTCAAGGTTTAAGTGTAGATAGTGCTTTGGTGAATATTGGAAGTTCTGTGTTCAAGGAGGGTATGGCATATGTTGCTTTATCTCGAGTCAGAACTTTATCTGGATTGTACTTGATTGATTTTGATGAGACAGATTAGTGCAGATTTAAATTGTGTAAAAGAAAATAATAGGTTAAGAAGAGAGTATGCTCCAAATTTATCTCAATATCCTCTATTTGAAAAGCGTGTGGTAGGCCGAAAAAGAAGAAATGAGAAAAATTGAAGTGAAGTTGTAGCAAAAAGAAAAAAGTAGATGAATCAGTAATTGTAAGCAGAAAGGAAAAGGATTCAGTTAAAGATGTTGTTGGATTTCAGTTTGAAAACAGTTCTGGTGTCAACTGCTAGGCTAATGTAGTGGTTAATGTTGTTTTTTTTCTCCAAACTTTACAAGAACAGATTGTTGAAAATCGGGATCAAAGATTTTGTTGTTTGTTGAACTCTGTGTTTGAGAAATGTAGCAGTGATAGAACAAAAATAGAAAGTGTGTCTGAAATTCGAAATGTTTTAGACATATGTTCTGGTCTAAATCAATTTTCAAAGAATATTCAGCAAGATTGTCAGGAATTTCTAATGTATATGCTTGTTGTATTGCACGATGAAGGTATAGATGTAGAAAATCTTTTTGGCCTTTCTTATAAATGGTAGCATAACTACTACAATAGACACTGAAAGATTTATATATTTGACTTTACCAGACTGCAAATCAGTGTCTTTTAATAATCTAGTTAGAGAAGCAAATCAAATCATGGTCTGTACTCAATGTAAATCTGCAATGCTATCAACATTATTTATTCAAAGATATGGACAGTATGTAATTTTAATGTTCCAACGATGTAGACCTGATGGAACTAAATTGACAACTTTAATTAAAAATGTTGTGGCTTCTCAAATATCAATTTCAGGAAGAAACTTTGCAACTGCAGCAATTATTTACCATGATGGTCCTTCGACAACATCAGGACATTACACAGCTTATTTAAAATGTCAAAAAGGCTGGACTAATTGTAATGATACTCAATTGACTTTCAAACAATGTTTGCCTTCTGACTTACAAAATTCTTACCTAGTGTTCTTACAACCGAAATTTTAGGAAAGGTAATTGGCCTATGAAGATTGGAGCAGTTAATAAAACTTAGGGGCCGATTATGATGGCGGACAGACCTGAATCCCTCCTCCACCATAGAGTAGGAGGGAATCTCCGCATTGCCTGCGGAGTTCCCTTCTGTGCAATTAGGATGTGACCACCACCCTGGCGGTCACGTCCTCTATTTTTACCATTGCGGCGGGTGCAGCTTCAAACTGCACCCGCCGCAATGGTAAAAAATGCATACATTGCATTTGTATGCAGAAAGCGGCAGGCACCGTGTGGTGCCTGCCGATTGCTGCATACAAATGCAGGGGGGTACCATAGGTACCCCTCATGTGCACCCCCGAGCCAAGGGGGCACCACAACGGGCCCCCGAAGTCAATGTCCGTATGCTTTTCCACGGCGGAAAAGCCGCCGTGGAAAAGCATATGATTTCCGCCATCCTAATATGGCTGGCGGTGTCTGATAGACACCGCCAGCCATGTCAGAGCTTTTCCGCCGCGGTCGGAAGGCGACCGCGGCGGAAAAGCTGCGGACGGATTTTGAGACCCACCGCCATCCTAATTTGGCGGTAGGTCTTTTGTGCCTCCCCAGCAGTTTTCCCGCATCCTCCGGGCCGGCGATGGCTTCCGCCGGCCCAGAGGATGCAGGAAAACCGCGATCCTAATCGAGCCCTTAGTCTGCTGCTCAAAATTACTTTGTGAGTGAGAGTGATCAAGATAATAAAAAACTTGTAGTTGTCATAGAGGTAGTGTAAGTGTATCACATAGTGAGTGATATCAGTATTATAGGAAATGTTGATCATGAGTGAGCCAGAGGTGGAAATATAAGTATTGTTACATGATGAAAAAGATGTTGGAGCTTTTCTTTCAGAAAGTTGGGTAAATGCAAGTTTAAGAGTACTATTGAGTAATTTCCAAAGAAAAGGACTTTCCATATACTATTTGGCCTCGTGGAAAAGTAAGTGGATCACAAATGAGTTAAGATATGTTTTTTCTAAGTTTTACATTATTTATTGAAACGTTATATGGGTTTTTTAAACACAATCTTTTTTATTGTGTTTTTTTTTGGCCGCTGTCATATGATGAGTAGTATTGAACTCACTGTTTTAAGTGAAATTCAATATATTCTGAGAACAGCAAAAATAAACCATATAACATGTTGTACAAGTTATTTTGTATTTTGTATTGTGAAATATATATTATACTCCCCTTGTCTCACGCTCACTCACCTTTTTCCACCCTCTATAACCCCTCTTTACTCATCCTCACTGCCCTTCTCTCACTCTCCTTCACCCCGTTCCCTTACTCCACTTCCCTCACTACCCCTCATTCCCCATTCCTTCACTCCCCTTTCCCTCTCTCCCCTCCACCACTTTCCAGCTCTCAGTCACTCTACTTCACTCCCCTTCCCCTTCTTTCCTTCCTTTGCTCCCTTAGTAATTCCCCTTTCCTCACTCACCTTACTCCACTTCACTCACTCCTTCTCTCACTCCCTCTGTCCTCTCACATCCTCACTCCCATTCCCTCACTCTCTCACTCTTACCCTCACCTCCTCCATCCCCTCACTTTGTCACTCCCCTTCCCTCACACTCACTCCCTATAACTTACCCACACTCCCTCACTTACCTTTCTTTGCTCCCTTACTCAGTCCTTTTCTCTCACTCTTTCCTTCACTACCTCTATATCCTCACTCCCTCAGTCCCCTTGTCTTACACTCACTCGCCGTTATCCACCCTCTATCACTCCTCTTTCCTCAACCTCACTGCCCTTCTCTCACCCTTCCTCACCCCGTTCCCTTACTCCGGTTCCCTCACTTATCCTCATTCCCCATCCTTAACTCCCCTTCCCCTCACTCTCCTCCCACAGTCACCTTTTCACAGTCCCTCTGCTTCACTCCCCTTCCCCTTCTTTCCTTCCTTTGCTCCCTCAGTCATTCCCTTTCCCTCACTCACCTAACTCTACTTTACTCACTCCTTCTCTCAGTCCCTCTGTTCTCTCACTTCCTCACTCCTCTTCCCTCACTCTCTCTCTGTTACCCTCACTCCCATTGTCCCCTCACTCTCTTATGCCCCTACACTCACCCTCACTCACCTTCCATCCCTCATTGTCGTGAATCCACTCTCACTCACTCTCCCTTCCCTGTCACTCACTCCCATTTCCTTACTCCCCTTTCCTCCTTTAGTTTTCCTAACTCACATTCCTTAAGTATCTTACTCACCTTCAGTTAATTTCTCTCTCCCTCTCTTCCTCTCTGTCACTGAATCTATCCGCCTCATTATTCTCTTAGTAATTGGCTCTCCCTCTATGTCTATTTCACTCTCTCTGTCCTTCACAATTCCTTTGTTTCCCTTTCTGTGTCCTTCACTCCTACTTTATCTCTTAGTATCCTTTTATGACTTTTAATCTCCTGCCTTGTCTCTTGTATTTTGAAATAAATATTATAAAAATTATAAGTAATTTTTTTTCCCCTCTTCCACAGATATTAAATTTATTAAAAATATGTCATTAAGTTTACATTACTTATAAGGTAGGTTTGACAAACAAAATTTACTTTCTCATCACTCTTTTCCTTAACCTCACTACTCTTCTCTCACCCACCCTCACCCCGTTCCCTTACTCCGCTTCCCTCACTTATTCTCATTCCCCATGTTTACTCCCCTTTCCCTCACTCCCCTCGCACACTCACCTTCTTTCAGACCCCCTGCTTTACTTACCTTCCCCTCTCTTCCCTTCCTTTGCTCCCTCACTCATTCCCCTTCCCTCACTCACCTTATTCCACTTCACTCACTCCTTCTCTCACTCCCACTGTCCTCTCACATCCTCACTCCCCTTCCCTCACTCTCTCTCTCTTAGCCTCACTCTCTCCGTCCTCTCACTCTCTCACTCCTCTTCCATAAGCTCACTCCCTATAACTCACCCACACTCCCTCACTTACCTTTCTTTGCTCTCTCACTCAGTCCCTTTCTGTCAGTCCTTCCTTCACTCCCTCTATCCCCTCACTTCCTCACTCCCCTTGTCTTACCCTCACTCACTTTTATCCACCCTCTTTCACCCCTCTTTACTCACGCTCTCTGCCCTTCTCTCCCCCTCCCTCCCCCCTTTCCCTTACTCTGGTTCCCTCACTACCCCTCATTCCCCATCCTTCTGTCCCCTTCCCTTTACTTTCATCCCCCACTCACCCTCTCTCAGTACCTATGCTTCAGTCCTCTTCCCCTCTATTCCCTTCCTTCGCTCACTCACTCATTCCCCTTCCCTCACTCACCTTACTCCACTTCACTCACTCCTTCTCCCACTCCCTCTGTCCTGTCACATCCTCACTCTCCTTCCCTCACTCCCTCTCTCTTAGCCTCACTACCTCCGTCCCCTCACTCTCTCAGTCCCCTTCCCTCATGCTCACTCCCTTTAACTCACCTACACTCCCTCACTTACCTTTCTATGCTCCCTCACTCAGTCCCCTTCTCTCACTCTTTCCTTCACTCCCTCTGTCTCCTCAATCCCTCACTCCCCTTGTCTCATGCTCACTTGCCTTTATCCACCCTCTATCACCACTCTTTCCTCAACCTCACTGCTCTTCTCTTACCCTCCCTCACCCCCGTTCCCTTACTCTGCTTCCCTCACTTATCCTCATTCCCCATGTTCACTCCCCTTCCCCTCACTCCCCTCCCACGCTCACCTTCTTTCAGTCCCCCAGCTTCACTTCCCTCCCCCTCTCATCCCTTCCTTCGCTCCCTCACTGATTTTCCTTTCCTCTCTCACTGTACTCCACTTCACTCACTCCTTCTCTCAGTCCCTGTCGTCTCACTTCCTCACTCCTCTTCCCTCACTCCCTCTATATTACCCTCACTCCCTCCATCCCCTCACTCTGTGACTCCCCCTTCGCTCACCCTCACTCACCTTCCATCCCTCACTGTCATCAACTCACCCTCACTCACTTCCCTTCTGTCATTTGTTCCCTCAGTCACTTTCTACCCTTCATTCAGTCATTTTATCCATTCATTTATGCAGTGCACATTCATTGAAAAAAAGAATGAGAGAATATATAAGGAATATAGCTCTTTTTGGAGAATTGGAGGTAGTTCTAAAAAGAACTGTTTTTTTCTTCTTTTTTCGTTTTTATATTTTTTTTATACTTTTTCAGAATGATTTTATACTTTTTGGGTTTTTGTTGGGGAGAAAACCAAAACCAGGGAATCCAAAACTGCTCAACAGGAGCAAAAAAAAAAGGGGAAAAATTAGTGGTGGGTGGAGCAGCGGTGTTCTTGTTTTCTGCAAACAATAAGTTCGACGCTCTGCTCCCCATAGTAAATCAATTCATCGCAGTCCTTGCACAGAAATGTCAGACCTGCAAAGACCGGCTGCACGCTGGGAATTAATCTTGCACCTTGTCTACCAGAAGGTGTTGCTCCACCAGTCGAGGTGCTGCCGCCATCTGTTGGGGGATTGCGTGCCAGGTCCCTGACACTCTCCCTCGCATAGTTGTTGGGGTGTCTCCTCTCAACATGCCTGATTAAAGTGGCATTACCAAAACTGTATTTTTTCGTTGGGTCACCACGTGACAAGGTGGTGCCACGTATTTTGCTGGTTAAGTACAAAGGGGTTCTGTCGGGTAGCGAAAGATTGCTTTAAAGAATGGCTGGCTCAGCTCAATCTACATGTAAAGTAAACCCTCTCAAAACAGTCCAATCAAAAATAAAGTCTTTATATTAACAGAAAATCACGATACACAGGAATTACTTCATTCTGTGATGGCACAAGTTTCAATAAATGGTAAAATCATTACAAAAAACATGTGGTGAGCGTAACTGTTGGTGAACAAAGTGATCAGTGCATTCAATCCAGTGACACATATATACAATATATACAGGGGGAAAGGGGGGAAAAAAGGGGGCCAGTATGTTAAGTTCGTCCTCCAAGGAGACAAGGGGTAATTGTACAAGCTCCTGGAGTTATCTTGACCGGTGGTGAGCGTCGACGTTTTGACCCTAGAGCGCCCCAGTTGGTGGTCGCGGCAGGTCTTTATCAAGACAGGGACAGTCTGAAAAGAGAGGACGGAGGGTTTACAAAAGGGTTTTTAAAAAAGGGCGTCTGGGTTGACGTGTGTGAGAGCCAGTTACTCACTTGAAAGGCAGGTCTAAATATCACTGATGGGTGGCCAAAAGGTCCAACCCCTGGAAAGTAGGAAACGCGGAGTGAGGCTATTCGTCCGTGCGTGACTACTGCCACGTATTTTGCAGCACACCTTTGCCGCATTCACCTTCTTTTCACCTTCGGGGAAGGTAAAAAAATTCCAAATTAATTGTTCTTTGACTTTGCGCCGGGGAGGGTCCTCTGACACAAACTCTTCATCAGAGTCACTGGAGGTTGTCTGTCTTCCAGCCATTCATTCTTCAGAAAAAGACAAGATGCTGCAGAAGAACCAGGGAACAGCTCTTTCTCTCTCCAAGTTCAAAGTGGTAGTGAGGGAAATGGGTGGGGGCTTTAAATATTTGGAAAAAAAACTGTTATGAACCAATGAAAAGTGTTGTTTTAAAGTCACATGGCTTTACGCGCTTACGCTACGTGCTCCGGAGCGCTTCCGGGTGCGCTAACGTGGCATGTACGTAGGCGCTTACGTAGGTGCTTCCGGGGGCGCTTACGCGGCGCGTGTGAATGACTTTTTACTTGATTTTCAGAAATGTGTTTAAAGTTAAAATACGGTTATTTAAAATCAAAAATACTACTTTTATGAGTATGCCACTGAATGTCTTGCATTATTATTTACTTTAAATACATAATTATATATTTTTTTGCTCGCGGGAAAAGCGCTTACGCTACATGTACGGGTGCGTTTATGGGTACGCGCACCCTGAGCGCTCCGGAGTTAAAAAAAATTAGAAAAATACATTGAAAAATTAATATTACAAAAATATAGAATATTTGAATAATTAAAAAAATATATAATAATTAATAGCTATAAAAAATAGCTATTAAAAAAACTTAATAATTCACTTTAAAAACCGTAGGTTTCAAACTCGTTATAGTTACGAATTAGCTTTCAAAAAACCTTTGAAATTCACTGAAAAAACCATAGGTTTAACACTCGTTATAGTTAGGAATTAGCATTTAAAAAAACCTTTGAAATTCACTGAAAAAGCCATAGGTTTCACACCAGTTATAGTTAGCTGAACATTTTACTCATACAAAACCATTGAAATTCCCACGTTATAGTTAGTTGGACTCACTATAACTCGGGCGCCCGCAATCCACTGCTGATGATGTCACATATTACATCATTCATGACATGGTCAGTGACACCACTGATGACATCACTGATGACATCTCAAATGACATCACTGATGATATCACTGATGACATCTCAAATAACATCACTGATCACAACACTGATGACATCATTCATGTGATAATACGATGCACCTCCTCAAACTCTAATATAACCTTTGATACACCCAGTGTTAAATACAGACTACCATTCTTGAAACCATTGACACACCAATACCACTTACCACATACGCACTCACTGATTCCTAGGTCTGCACACACATCCACTCATATGTATAAATATGGCAAATAACTTTTCAAAATTTCGGGCCACCTAATCAAGGTATCTTACGTGAACTCTCGCTCAGGACTACAACAACCATCATCCCCGATGGTGACGAGACGACTCAGCCACGCCCACTTAGGGCGTTCCTTGTGCCAGTGAAATAAAGCTGGTGCTAAACACAGTTGAGAGTTTTGCCTGCTTTTTTGAAATAAGCCCCATGAAGAAGAGGCGGCCAGCCTCGAAACGCGTCGGGCACATGTGCAATAAGTAAGGAGAAAAGGTGAGCTCCAGGACATGAGAGGCATGCAGGCTGGATGGCCAAGGAGTGCTGCGTGTGCCTGTTGAGAAGCGCAGGTGCGCATTTGCTGTAAAAAAATTTCCTCACGGCTGCCCCTGGCCGTGCAACAGAGCACTATCACCGGCTGCAGTTCATTACTGGTATACAGCGCGGAGAGGCCGTTCCTAGCACGAAGCAAGGTTCCTGGTGCAGCGCTTCTATTGAGAACAATTGCCCTGGATTTCGCCCGCTCTCCCCCTACTCAAGGGTTTACAAATATGGCAAATAACTTTTCAAAATTTCGGGCCACCTAATCAAGGTATCTTACGTGAACTCTCGCTCAGGACTACAACAACCATCATCCCCGATGGTGACGAGACGACTCAGCCACGCCCACTTAGGGCGTTCCTTGTGCCAGTGAAATAAAGCTGGTGCTAAACACAGTTGAGAGTTTTGCCTGCTTTTTTGAAATAAGCCCCATGAAGATGAGGCGGCCAGCCTCGAAACGCGTCGGGCACATGTGCAATAAGTAAGGAGAAAAGGTGAGCTCCAGGACATGAGAGGCATGCAGGCTGGATGGCCAAGGAGTGCTGCGTGTGCCTGTTGAGAAGCGCAGGTGCGCATTTGCTGTAAAAAAATATATATATGTATATATATATATATATATATATATATATATATTCATTGAAAAAACCATAGGTTATAGACCATATATAGTTAGGAATTAGCATTTAAAAAACCTTATTTTACTCACACAAAACCAATGAAATTCCATATATAGTTAGTTGTACTAACTATATATCGCGCACCCGCAATCCACTGCTGATCATGTCACATATTACATCATTCATGACATGGTCAGTGACATCACTGATGACATCACTGATGACATCTCAAATGACATCACTGATGACATCACTGATGACATCTCAAATGACATCACTGATGACATCACTGATGACAACATCCAGTGACTGTATTTTTCTGTAAAGTTAAAATATGTCTTACATATTGAAGAATGAGTGGATGTATAAGTGTCTGGATGAAGGATTTAGTAGGTGCATGACTGACTGACTGTATGAGTGAGTGGTTAAATGTCTCTCATTGAGTGCATGGGTTAGTGACTAAACTGTCTTAATTTGTGCATCATTATGTCTGTTGTTCTGTAAACTGCTGCATGTGTTGATCAGTAGCTATATGAGTAACTATATGGGTTATTGATTGGTTGCCCAAGCATTTGTATGGGAAACTGGGAGTGTGTGTGGGTGGCTGGGAAGGTGTATGACTCTGTGCATAATGTATGGGTTCAAAAGTGCATATGGAAACAGCTGTATGGGTGGTTGACTGTGTGCATGACTGTATTGGTGAGTGAATGGATATCTCAGTGCTACATGTCAAAGTAAGTACATATGTAAAACACAGTACATGTGAGAGTTGACATATATAAATAACTGTGCATAAGAGCCAGTGAATGTGTGAGTGGCTGTATGGATCATTGTGCTCTTGTATCCAGGATTGTATAAGTGAGTAAATATGTTTAGTATATGTTTGAATAAGTAAGGTGTGTTTAACTGTATAGTTAAGGAAATGGAGGTGTGATTGATTGTTTGCATGACTGACTAGGTGTGTGTGTAACTTCATGGATGAGTGACAATCTGCGAGTCTGTGTTTACACTGAGTGTATCTAAGGTTATATTAGAGTCTGAAGAGGTTCATCGTATTATCACATGAATGATGTCATCAGTGATGTGATCAGTAATGTCAAATGAGATGTCATCAGTGATGTCATCAGTGATGTCATTTGAGATGTCATCAGTAATGTCATCAGTGATGTCATTTGAGATGTCATCAGTGATGTCATCAGTGATGTCATTTGAGATGTCATCAGTGATGTCATCAGTGATGTCACTGACCATGTCATGAATGATGAAATATGTGACATGATCAGCAGTGGATTGCGGGTGCGCGATATATAGTTAGTACAACTAACTATATATGGAATTTCATTGGTTTTGTGTGAGTAAAATAAGGTTTTTTAAATGCTAATTCCTAACTATATATGGTCTATAACCTATGGTTTTTTCAATGAATTTCATTGGTTTTTTAAAAGCTAATATCTATAGCTGTAAAATGTATTCTTCTTTAAATCCAAAAATATATTTTATATGTTTATTAATAATTTTTTTTAAATATTTTTTTTGTTTCGCTCCCGGTCCGCGAACCGGGAAGCTTCCCGTTAGCTCAATTTGATTCCGCGATCCGGTCCGCGAACCGGTAAGAAATCAACATAGTGACGGTATCGCGTTGCCGCGTAATGCGTCTTATGACGTACTGCGTTAGCGCACCCGGAAGTGCCCCGGGGCGCGGACCGAGGCGCGAAACGCAGCTCCCCGGAAGCGATCCGCGGCGCGAAAGCGCGACGTATCGCGTTGCCGCGAAATGCGTCTTGTGACGTATCGCGTTAGCGCACCCGGAAGTGTCCCGGGGCGCGGACCGGGGCGCGAAGCTTAGCGACCCGGAAGCTAACCGGGGCGCGTTCCGCAGCGCGTAACATGAGCGTGAGAGGTCATGTGACTTGTTAATAAAACTTTTCATTGGTTCATTTCACTTTTAGTTTCATAATTATGGAAGGCTAGGTCAGGTGACCTAAAAATAACACTTTTCATTGGTTGAGAAGTATTGTTTTTTCCAAATGATGAAAACCCCTCCTTCTTTCCTCACTCTGACTTTCATCATTGTGAGAGGAAGACCTATTTTGCTTGTTGGAAGACCTATTTTGCTTGTGTGAAAATGGCTTCATTGGTTGCTTCAGCTGGTGGACCCCCACCACGACCTCCACCTCCTCATGGGAAGAGAGGACCACCTCCCCAGGTGATTACCAACACTGAGGAGGAAGATGAAGAAATGGATGAGGAGGGAGAAGAACCAATATTCCTGGAAGAGTTGCCCCGGGTTTCCAGAAAGAAAGCCAGTTTCATCTGGCAGTTTTTTTCGATGCCTCGTGGACAAAAAAAAGTCAACGCGAGGTATGTCACCTGCCTCATATGCAAGGAACAATTGTCCAGAGGGACGGACAAAAAATACAGTTATGGTAATCACACCATGCATAGGCACATGACGAGGAAACATCCCCTAAATTACAGCCGGGCGGAATTAAGGGATATGCTGGACAATCCTAGACCAACTCCTGTGGCCAGACCAACAATACCGGTTTCTTTAACACCAGAGGAGGCACGGGAAACTGTGCCAAATATCCAAGAAAATTTTGGGCATATGATACATTTATGTATGCACTGTCGTGCATTATTAGCTTGTGGCAACATGAGCATCAATGCACTCAACCTTTCATATGAACACCATGATTGCCCTAACCGCCCCCAGTAATTTTTTTTTGCTCCTGTTGAGCCCTTTTCAACGCCTGTTTTTTGTTGTTTCCCCCCCCCAAAAAAACCAAAAAAAATATAAAATCGTTCAAAAAATACAAAAAAAACAAAAAATTAAAAAAAATAAAAAAAAAATATAAAACAACAAAAATATAAAAAAAAAAGTTCTTTTCAGAACTACCTTCCCTTTCAAAAAAAATTGCTACAATGTTTAGCACTCTGACAAGCTCTATTTCTTTTGGTTCGCTCCCGGGTTAGCTTCCCGGTACGCGGACCGGGAGCTAACCCAAAAAATTTTTTTTTTTTTTAAAAAGTGTAAGTATAAGGAAAGTAAACAGAGAGTGATGTTAAAAGAAAGACAGCTATAGGGAGTAAAGAAGAGATACTGTTTAATAGATCTATTTACCGAAGAAAAGACAGAAGAGGGTATAATTGTGAAAAACAAAATAGATAACGAAGTGAAAGAAAAAAAAAGAGAGTATAACATTAACAAAGAAGAGTTTCTTGGAGAATGTGAGTGAATGTTCAAAATAAGATTAAAATATGGGGAATAACAGAGAGAAAAAATAGAAAACAGAAAACAAAAAATAACAGAAAAAGATTAATTGAAACAGCAAAGAAATGTAAGTAACATAGAGCCATATCATCAACATAGGCAATAAAAGTTTTGCAGCTTTTATTGGCAGAAATGTGTCGCTAAAGCCGCTTTTGCGGCAGAAAACTGCCGCTAAAACCACTTTTTAACCAGTTTTCTGCCAATAAAAAGAGCAATAATTGTATTGGCTGTGTTCATAATATTCCCCTTAGTGTGCTTCAACTACACAGAGAAAGCATTATGAACAAGTAGTGATAGAGTGATCAGTCAAAGACACTAAGAGTAATAGAGACGGAGTGAGTGAACAAGAGTGAGGAACTATGAGAAGAGAGGGACTGAGAAAAAGAGTGGAAGGAGTTGAGTAAGTAGATAATAGAGAAAGGAATGAGGGAAGTAGCAAAGGCAGGAAACTGAGGGTTAAAGAAATGAAGCAGTGGAACTAATAGAAGTTCAATGTGATAGAAATGTAACGAAAAGAGTACAAAATATTTACCTTATAATTGTCGTTAAATTACTCACTTTTTGTTTTTATACTTTCAATCTGTGAAAGAGAGAACAAACATTTGAAAAATATTAAAACATGTATTTAAAAATTACAAAAGACAAGGGCAAAGATTGAAGGACAAACAGTTTTTCAACAACTTTGACACTTACAGAAGCTTCTGCTTCTCCAGGCCCCCTACACAGTCCTAAAGATATACATTTTAAACTAACAGTATCTTGATGCAGATGAAGTGAGGCCTATCTTAAAACATGGTGCATATTTTGCATTGCTGTTGTTTCAGAAAAGTGTCGCAAGACACTAAAATTTTAAATAATTGCTTCAGGATGCCAATAAGATGTCTACTATCCAGAGTTTTGTTTCAGGTGAGGCCTACTCAGGGTTGCAGATGAAATTTCGAGTTGTTGAAGAGAATAGAGGACATAATACATGTGAAGGTCTACCAATGAAGTGAGTCATGTCCACTGTACTCTTCAACAAAGTCCAAACCTCCTATGTTTCCCTGGACAGACCTAAACTTGATCTGCACAATGTGATTCGTAATGATAGGAAACAAAGGTGATCTAATTGAAATACATGCAATTTATTTTGCTCATTTCTCAATCACATCACTTGCGTTTCCTTTGCTTAGGTATCTCATTGTGCAGATGTAGTCTAGCATATGAAAGAATACGCAGAAGTGCAGCACTGCATGCAACAACTTTGACACTTACAGAAGCCTCACCTTCTCCATGCCTCCTACACAGTTCTACATATACATCATAAATGCAAACAGTACAGAATTAATTATACATGTTAAATGGTTTATTTTTGCTGTTCTCAGAATGTATCAAAATTCACTAAAAACAGTGACTTGAAGGTATTCATCATGTAACAGCGGGGAAAAAAAAACACAATCAAAATGATTGTGTTTAAAAAACCCATACAACATCAGAAATCAAAATTCAGAACTCCTTAAAGTTAACTTACTTTCCATGACGCCACTTTCTGAAAGAAAATCTCCATCGTTTTTAAAAACACGTTACATGCAATAAATGACTTCTTGCTCTCTACCACAATTTTCCACAAGGCCAAATCTTGTCAGAGCCATTTATAACTCTTGGATTTCTTGTAAGCCAATCCCGTCATTTGGCATTTCCGCAACTTTCAGAATTAAAATGTTGATGATCATTTTCACAATCCTGGAATAGTAATATCTTCCCCTTCTTGCTCAGTCATGTTCTACTTTTCCTATGACACTGATACAAGCAGACTTACACTACCTCTATGACTACTACAATTATTTAATTCTCTACATCACTTTTAATCACAAAGCAATGTAAAACAGTAGACAGCATTGCAGACTTACATTCCCTCTACTCCATGTTTTGATTGGCTGCTTCAATTAGTTTATAAAAAGATACAGTTTTTCTGAACTCATTCAAAGTGCACGTATTTCTCCATAATGTCCAGTCCTATGGTTAGAAGTTATGTCTCTGAACTACACTTATCCTCAAGGCCAAATTGTGTAGGAGCCATTAGAACTTCTTGAAATTCCACAGAGCACATCCCGAGATTCTTTCCCTAAAATTTTGGTTTTAAAAACACCAGGTAAGAGTTTTTAAGGTCATACGGCAATTTTTTTTTGAAAATTAAAACAGAATCATTGCAGAATGACCAGCCATTTCTAGACTTTAAATAAGCTGTGTAATGTCCTGATGTTATTGAAGGGCCGTCATGATATATAATTGCTGCAGTTACAAAAGTCCTTCCTGATATTGACAACTGCGAAGCTACAAAATTTTTAATTAAAGTTGTCAATTTTGTTCCATCAGGCCTACATCGTTGGAACATTAAAATGACATACTGGCCATATGTTCGTATAAATAATGTGGACATCATTTCAGATTTACATTGGCTACACTCCATGTTGTGATCAGCTGCTTTTACTAGCTTATTAAAGGAGACTGATTTACTGTCTGGCAAAGTTAAATATATAAATCTTTCTGAGTCTACACTAGTAGTACTTGATACCATACAGTTCTCGCAGTCATGCTGCCATTGATAAGAAAGCCCAAACAGCTGATCTACATCTACACCTTCAGCATGTAATACATCAAGCATATACATTAAATACTCCTGACAATCTTGCTGAATATTTTGAGAGAATTGTGTTTGGCCTGAACATCTGTCTAACAGATTTCGAATTTCAGACACACTTTCTATGTTTCTTCTATCAGTGGTACATTTCTCTAACACAGAATTTAACAAACTGCAAAATCTTTGATCAGAATTGACCACAATCTCTTCTTTTACATTTTTTAGAGAAAATAAAACATTAACCACTACATTAGCATAGCAGTTGACACCAGAACTGTTTTCAAACTGAAAACCAACAACATCTTCAACAGAATCCTTTTTGTTTCTGCTTGTAATTTTAGGTTCATTGACTTTTTGTCTTTTTGCTACAACCTCCCCAGTATTGTTCTCATTTCTTCGTTTCCGGCCTACCACACGTTTCTCAAACAAAGGATACTGAGGCAAATGTGGCGCATACTCTCTTCTTAACCTATTGTATTCCTTAACACAATCTAGATCTGCACAAATGTTTGTGACATCACACTCAATCAAGTACAATCCCGATAAAGTTCTAACTCGTGACAATGCCACATATGCCATACCCTCCTTGAACACAGAACTGCCAATATTCACCAATGCACTGTCTACGCTTAAACCTTGCGATTTATGAATTGTCACCGCATATGCCAAGCAAACAGGAAACTGCTTACGGCGAACATATAAGTCTTTTACAAGCAAAAATCTAGCAGAACAACGACCAATTAGCTGTACTTCCTCAATGCCATCAAATTTAATTTTTAAAAATTCAATTCCATCTCTATTTCTGTATTTCACAAAATCAACAACATTACCCATTGATCCATTTACCAGACCTCTTTCAACATGTAAATTCCTTCTTAAAATTATACGGCAGTTCAAGCACACATTCAGAGTCTTTTCAAAACCTGCAGTTTTAGATATACTCTTCTCTAATGAATCCAATTTTGTTTTCAGATTCTCAGACAAAATAATTGTTGATCCCATATGCTCTACTCTATCAATAGCTTCCAGTTTCACAATCTCTTGCTTTTCTAAATGCAACATTTTGTTGTTAAATTTGGCACATTCTGCAAGAGTTGGCATCAAACATATTCCAGATTTCTTCTCAGTAATTTTCTGAAAAATATTCTCAGGCACAACATCTTGTTCTGGATATAAATTTGACAGTAATCGTGCATGTAAAGCTTCTTTCCCATGCTCGGTCACTTTTCCAATTCTAACATCTTGTAGAATAGTCTTGTAAACTTCATCCTTCGCCTGACGCATATTTTCATGCAGTTCAGCATAATTGAAGTTTAACCATATATTGACGTTGCCAATGCTGCCTAGGCACTTCCTGGTATCTTCATGCGTGAGCATTTTGAACACAGGTTGCCCTTTCACTGGTGTCAGCTGCAAAAGATCTCCGAAAACAATGATGTGTTTGCCACCAAATAACACATCATACTCTGTTTTGAGAACTTCTTGCATCCTCAAATGCACAAAGGCAAGCATGACATTGGAAACCATGCTTACTTCGTCAATGATAAGAAGTTTCATTTTCCTCAAGATTCTTGAAACTTCAAAACAAGCATCTCCAGATAGCTTGTGATATTGTAATTTGTTGCCATGCTCCACTGGCAGCATCAGTAAACGATGTAAAGTAATCCCTTTAATATTATGTGCTGCCAGTCCAGTTGGAGCAGTGACAACACAAGACAGCGATGACTCTGTCCTTTCCTGCAAATAGCATGAAATTGCTTTAATGAGGAAACTTTTTCCAGTTCCCGCTTCTCCACTCACGTACAGTCGGACAGGCTTCAACGACATACATGAGCACTCTTTCTTGTCATGACTTAATCCATGATCAATTTGCATGGTAACTTCGTCATATATTTTCCTCTGCTCAACGTTGAGTTGTCTTTCCAACTCTTCTAAGTTAACCGCATCCTCCTGAGCATGTGCCATGGCTCTTTCCACTTCATTCATGGCAGTGGCAGCTTCATTTTCGATAACAGGTCCTCCTAGTGGATCCTGACTCAATGAAGCAGAACTCTGACTGTCCTGAGAACTGTCTCTGGCAATCTCGGCTGCAATCGTTGCTTCCTGCTCAATTTCCGCATTCAACATTTCTACATATTTGGGAAAAGCAGGACATTCTATGGTCTCCTTGGCGGCATTGAAAGAGTCTTCGTAACAGAGGAAATCTCCAAGCAGTTCCTCTTCTGCACGCCAAGGCTTGAAAAGTTGCAAAAGTGCTAAATAGAAAAACTCCTTTTTTTCAGGAGATTCGCCACTCAATTTTCGATGGTTTACCAAGTGGCATTTTCTTTGCTTGACCAGACATCCCTCACTTCCTATTACAGCATACACTCCTTTCTCAGTATCTTCTTTGATGTTCCTCTTGAATATGTAATTTTGCAGAACCTCATACAGACAAACATTCTCGAGGTGACTGCTTCGATTTGGATAATATGTATCCAACATGTTTGTCTTCAAAATGTCGGTACTGTTTGGCTCCTTTTCCGCCAAATACTCAATTTCCCGCACAGGTTTGAGAACTCGATTACGCGTTGCAGCAAGACCAAGACTCGCCCAAAGATACTCCTGGACTTGGCATAGAGACTTGCTGAAGACAACCGGTCAGAACATTCGTACGCTCCGATTTCTCGATGCGACAACATCTTCAGACTGAAACTGTACAACTTCTTGCTGAGGCTCTTTTCATGGGAAATGTCCTCCCACATATCCTTCAATTCTGTCTTCTCTTTTTTGGTGATGTAAGACGTCACATACCGAGCCACAGCCATACAGTTATCAGCCACAAACTGTATATCCATGTTAGCATTCCACATGGACAAAATCACCGGGTTGTAGTCGTTGATGTACTTGGACTCTTCGTTCCTCTTCAAATTGTAAGTGTTTTTAGGTGATTTCTTCATGACATTGTGTCGCAGCGAAGACATCAAACTGTTTACTCTTCCTTTATAAATCACCGGTCGTGGAAAGCCGAAACGACATTTAGTGTAGAACTTGTCCTTGTTTCGGAATTTACGACGGCAGTACTTTCCACATCGATGGCTTTGGAAACGCAGAACTTTTTCTCTTAGGCTTTTCTTCTCCTTTGCGTTTGGAACAGCACACGTAGAATACTGTTGGATGAAACTCATCACTGAGTCTTCTGGATCCGTTCCAAATTTAGGTGCATCCTTGATCCACAGCAACATATGTATATGAGGAGCACCTCTTGCTTGGTACTCTTTTCTCCAGAAGAAATCCAACACCTCTCCAAGAGGTGGATTCTTCTTATTCATGATGAAAGACATCATAGCTTCAAATCTATGATTGAAGTACCTACATACATTGACTGGATCCAAAGAGCACAGTTCTCCGGGTGTCTTGAATTCGATGTTATCTACGTTAGCATTTGCCTCTCGTAGAAATTCAAGTAAGTCTTCCCAGCCATACTCGGCACAGCTCAGAGTGAGGAACCATGTGGGAGTACCTAAGTTCCTCAACATACATTTTAAATCACCATGACGACGGTACCAGTACTCATTAGTACCACGCTGACACGCCATGAGATTAATCAGGTGAGAATCCAAAATACTATCTTGGACATTGACTTTATCCATAAAGTCACTTGCCGAGATGTTTTGCATGTGTATACCACTTTTCAAGATGTGGTTCACTGCATATGACAGTCCAGACAGATCGCTTTCAAACAGGAGATGAAACAAATAAGGAATGCATTGTCGAAACCTAGCATCTCCTGCATACAATCGCAAAGTCCGGTATTCAGAAGCAGGAATTTGATGAGGTCGCTCATCATATCTTCCTCCCTGACCTGTTGGAAAAAGCTGTGGGAAACACCGAGCTTCCAAACTTTCCTCCCAAACACTAATGGGACTCCCTTTGGCTTGTTTCATTTGAAACAACTCAATAGCATTCCCCATGACTTCCTTGGAATGCAAAGGATGAACACTATAATGTTCATATATTTCTTCACTAGTAGAGGGTTCTACTTTCTCAATTTGACCAGCACACAAATCGCTATCCTCTTCCTCACTTACTTCCTCTTCTGCAACATATACATTCTTATAGTATTTATTATTTTTTTTCAAATACAATGTTGCCTTTTTAACTTTCCTAACATCTACTAAATCTTGCCATATTTTCTTATTCTTTGTCGGAACCCCATTAACTAAGATAACCAGAGGTTCCTCTTCCACTTTTTCTACTCCAATTGTGTTAATGTTTTTCTTCAAATCTAGAGGCAAATAAACAACTCTTCCCTTTAATCCTCTCTGTAAATCTGATGGAGGAAATTTCCCTGTCTTTGGCTCCATTCTTACAATAGCCTGAAAGGGATGGATACTTTGAATCAAAATAGATTCATAAGTATTTAAATCCTTCAATTCAGAAGGAATCTCAACCAATTCCAGATTATTATGAACTGCTCTAGCAGGCATCTGGTTTTGATTTAATTTGCAAGAACAATAAGTACACACACGTTGATCCAATCCCAAATCAAAACAATTTTCTACCATCAAGTATGTTGCAAAATCCTTCCATTCACTATTATTTTCCCTTTCACTTTTTGCATATAAATCCACTAACTTAGTCTGATTCTTATAATAAGTGCGTCGACAACACACACAAGTGAAATTCGGCCTCTCACTTGATTTCACCTCAAACGTCGCAATTTCCCTCTGGAAATTATCTGTACTGGAAACCTGTACACTATCTTCCACAAGACCCTCTTCTTCTTGCTCAATTTCAACATTCTCCTCTTTACTTCCAAAGTAACAAAACTCAATTTCTTCACATATATTCTTCACATCTATTTCAGAACCATGCAAAAGAGCAGCGCATAATTGTTTAAGCATAATTGCTGGACTCTTAGCATAATACAACATTCTAACTAATTTCCTCACTTTGTTATGATGCACTGCTAGCATCCTGAAATGATGAAAAACACTCTGGCATACTCTCCTGGAAAGACAAGCCAGTGAATGTCCATGCAAACTTGTCACTTCTCTTACTCTGCAAGGATCTAATTCTTGCAACAACATCATTTTCTGCTTCAAACTTTTCTTATTAAATGACCGTACAAAATCACAAAGCAAATTGATGGAATCCTGTCGCACACTGCAAATACTACTACACTTCCAGGTGTACACAGGACCCTTAGCACGTCTTCCTAAAACCTCATTACCTAACACCTCTTCTGCCTCTGTTGTCACAAGTTTTTCTTTTTCAACTGGACAACCATCTTTCACTTCATAAGCACGACCACTGGTGTCAACTGCATGCACCAAATCATTATCCTGGAAATAACTCTCCTCATTAAAAAATGCCTCACAGCTTGAACTATGCATCCATTCTCCAGAAAAAACTTCACAAAAATTACTACGATTAACTATTCTCTTCCATCTACTATTTCTTTTGAAATCAAAAATTGCCTTGTTTAGCTTCCTAATTCTATTGATTATCAAAATAAATAACTTACGTTTAATTTCAAATGCCTGATCAATAACTTTCTCAACTTTTTTTTTTTTTATAAAAAACTAGTTTATGTTGACCTTTCTTAATATTTTTTAACAAATTGCCAATTATCCTGTTCCGGAACATTCGTTTACGAATCTCCCTAAACTGTTGTTTCCTTCTACTATCATGCACAGAGTTATCTCTTGCTCTAGCAGTAACATTTTTCATTGGCCTTTCTTTTCCATTTGATTTCCTTCTCGTTTTATGGACTGAAACATTTTCTGTAGTAATATTTTTTTTATTACACATATTTCTTATAAAGTGTTTTGTGCTCTTACCCGGTGCTTTCTTCGTGACTTGACAAATCTTTTTGTTAGAGGACTGCTGCGTATTATTTTTCACCTGCTGTCTTTGACGTTTTGCAGCCTTTCTCTGTCTTTCTATTGTAGGCATGGTGAAATCTTGAAATGATCTGCAGTTGAATCTGTGGAAAAATATAATAAATAATGTTATTAACCATTATTACCAAACAGTAAATCAGTAACAGTGATAAAAAACTTAACACACTACTTGACATTTTAATTAGAAGATTTTTTAGTCGTTGGCAAATTTACAATACAGAAATACCAGAAAAGAAATGACATTTATATTTATGTTACCTATGCTATTTTATATGTGAATCTGATCTAATTTTATGAGCATATTTTAATATTTTATTGAAGACACTACACATAACCTGCTTTTGAATGTGTCTTTATTTTTAAATTAAACGGTTTACCTTTTTACTTTTTATTAATTATAAATTTTAAAAATAAATGTTTATATTTCCAAAGGCTCAAGCAGGTCAGCTTCCCATCCTATATCATATAATTCGGACAAATCTGCATCCTCATCACGCTCTTCTTCATCCTCATGATTTAAATCATCCAATGGATCAACATCCACTGATGTTTCAATTACAAGTTCAATGATGAGGTCAAAATCAACTGATTGCAGATTGTCGCTCATGTTGAGGTTGTCTTTATCTTTAAAGAAAGATAACAACAATGAGATGTTGCAGAGTAAGAGACAAATCTCACAGATTATAATAGTAAAATTGTTTAACAAGAGTAACATTTTGCAGCTATTATTTAGCCATGTCCAGCGATGCTGAGCAGGTGAAGCCTATGTCTAATTTTTCACTGAACAGGACTCATCTGTTCTTAACCTTGGATAAGCCTCACCGACTCTGTGTCCCCTGCACATACTTAAATGTAAAGGGGCAGATTTATGTTAAATGGCACATCCCCAGGCATGCACCAGTTAACGTGCACCACTGCTCTGCCACCCATGGTGTGCCGCATTTACAATCAGATAGGAGAAACCTGTGTCAAAACCCTGCGCCTGCTTGAAGCAGGCATAGGTCTTGACGCAACATTGTGGAGATGGTGCACCCCTGACCCTTGCTGTAGCTGCATCGCACTTGCGATACAACTCCAGCAATGCGCCACCTTAACGGCACAGATGCGTCAAGCATCTGTGCCGTTTTTGCCCCATGCTGCGCCGCATTGTAAATGCAGCACACCATGGGTGGCGGAACAGCGGCGCAAGATGACTGGCACATCCCTGGTGATGCACCAGTCATCATAAATCTATCCCTAAGCTTCTTATCTTGTTAGAGATGAACTGCCATATGTATCATCAAAATATTTTGCATTTCCTAAATAGCGAATTTTAAGGAATAAATAGCGATTCTTTACCATTCCTAATTTGCGATGAGCAAATTGCTAATTGCAAGTTACCCATTCATTTCCATGAGCTAGGAGGCTCATAGGAATGAAGGTTTAATTTGCGATTAGCAATTTGCTCATCACAAATTAGGAATTTTTCCAAGGGTGCAGGGGTGTCTCAAGAACACCCTGCTGCACCCCTGAAAAAGAAATTTGGGGGCATATGGCACACATACATGCCCTAAGGGCATGTGTTGGCGTCATATGGGACCTTTTGTTTTTTTAAAAAAAAGCTTTTTGAAAAGAATTCACAAATTACCACCAATTTACCACAATAGTTTCCAAATCCTTAATGTCATTTTTTACATATTTTTTGTTTGATACATTGCATTTAAGTAGTCACAAAATTTGCAAATCCTTCAGTGCAATTGCAAAATAAGGAATAGCAAATTTTGCTACTCCTTATTTTGCATCAAACTTGTTTGATACATACCATTTGTCTAATTAACATTCGCAAAGGCCAAAATTCGTAGAATTTTGATCTTTGCGAATGCTAATTAGCTTGATACATATGGCCCCAAGTGAGGCCTGTCTTACGACATGGTGCATCTTTTGCATCACTGCTGCATCGGTTTCATGTGGTACGTTTTTTTTACACCATGACATATCTGCCTAAATGCAACAATTTGTAATGTTGTCGCCTCATAGCAAATCTTTTGCACCACCGCTGCATCATAAAAGTGACGCACAGTGGCACAAAAGAGGCATACACCTATCATAAATCTGTCCCTAGCATTTTAAATGATTAATCCAGGATGACGATAAAGTGTGGCCTATCCAGAGGTTTGTTTAAGGTGAGGCCTACTCAGGATTGCAGATTAAAGTTACGCTTGATGAAGAATACAGAGGAGATAATACATGTAAAGGCCTACCAATGAAGTAAGTAATGTGCACTTTATTGCGCCAGTCATCATAAATGTATCCCTAAGCTTCTTATCTTGTTACAGATCAACCACCATATCTACCATCAAACTATTTTGCATTTCCTAAATAGCAAATTTTAAGGAATAAATAGGAATTCTTTACTATTCCTAATTTGCAATGAGCAAATTGCTAATTGCAAATTACCCATTCATTTCCATGGGCTAGGAGGCTCATAGGAATGAAGGTTGCAATTTGCGATTAGCAATTAGCTCATCACAAAATAGGAATTTTTTCAAGCGTGCAGGGGTGTCTCAAGAACACCCTGCTGCACCCCTGAAAAATAAATTTGGGGGCATATGGCACACCTACATGCCCTAAGGGCATGTATGGGCGTCATATGGGACCTTTTGTTTTTTGGAAAAAAATGCTTTTTGAAAAGAATTCGCAAATTACCACAAACTAGAAGTTGGTGGTAGTTTCCAAATCCTTAATATCATTTTTTACATATTTTTTGTTTGATACATTGCATTTAAGGAATCGCACATTTTGAATTAAGAACATTTTAAGTCATTTCCACATGTGCAGTGTTTTCAAATTATGATTTGAAAATCGTTTTTGGGGAAAAGTAATGGTTTGCAAATTTATGACAAGGACATAATGGTGTATGCTTCTCTATAAGGCATTTCAGTGTCTCTGATGTCATTTTTCCCATATTACATTATAAGACCTTTCCCCATGGAGCACATTCCTTGTAAATATGCTCCCACCTGTGCATGGCGAATTTAGATTTTGACTGTTTGAGTCACATAGCCATGTTAAAAGTGACCCAAAAAAATTGCAAACGTTTTAAAAAAACACATTCATGTGTCTTAAGGACATTTTAAGTCATTTCCCCATGGACAATGTTTTCTAAGTGGCGCAAAAGAGGCATACACCTATCATAAATCTGTCCCTAGCATTTTAAATGATTAAATCAAGATAACAATAAGATGTGGCCTATCCAGAGGTTTGTTTAAAGTGAGGCCTACTCAGGATTGCAGATTAAAGTTACGCTTGATGAAGAATACAGAGGAGATAATACATGTAAAGCTCTACCAATGAAGTAAGTGATTTCTACTTCATTGCGCCAGTCATCATAAATGTATGCCTAAGCTTCTTATCTTGTTAGACATCAACCGCCATATGTATCATATAACTATATTGCATTTCCAAAAAAGCGAATTTTAAGGAATAAATAGCGATTCTTTACCATTCCAAATTTGCGATGAGAAAATTGCTAATTGCAAATTACCCATTCATTTCCATGGGCTAGGAGGCTCATATAAATGAAGGTGCAATTTGCGATTAACAATGTGCTCATCACAAATTAGGAATTTTTCCAAAGCTGCAGGGGTGTCTCAATAACACCCTGCTGCACCCCTGAAAAAGAAATTTGGGGGCATATGGCGCACATAAATTTTAACAACATTCCTTTACCTCAAAAACGATTTTCAAATCATAATTTCAAAACACTACACATGGGAAAATTACTTAAAATGTCCT
This sequence comes from Lissotriton helveticus, assembly GCF_964261635.1. Lineage (NCBI taxonomy): Eukaryota > Metazoa > Chordata > Amphibia > Caudata > Salamandridae > Lissotriton > Lissotriton helveticus. Next base: position 538,747,303 of record NC_136067.1, read on the forward strand.
TAAGACACATAAAAGCGTTTTTTGATTGCCTTTCCTGCTTGGTTTGGTCACTTTTAACATGGCTATGTAACACAAACATTCAAAATCTAAATTTTCCATGCACATGTGGGAGCATATTTACAAGCAATTTGCGCCACAGAGAAAGGTCTTACACTAAAATGAGAAAAATAACATCAGGGACAGTCAATTGCCTTATAAAGAAGCATACACCATTATGTCCTTGTCATGAATTTAAAAACAATTCCTTTACCCCAAAAACGATTTTCAAATCATAATTTCAAAACACTGCACATGGGAAAATGACTTAAAATGTCATTAAGACACATGAAAGCGTTTTTTGATTGCCTTTCCAGCATGGTTGGGTCACTTTTAACATGGCTATGTAACACAAACATTTAAAATTTAAAATTACCATGCACAGGTGGGAGCATATTTACAAGCAATTTGCGCCACAGAGAAAAGTCTTACATTAAAATGGGAAAAATAACATCAGGGACAGTCAATTGCCTTATAAAGAAGCATACACCATTATGTCCTTGTCATAAATTTAAAAACAATTCCTTTACCTCAAAAACGATTTTCAATTCATAATTTCAAAACACTGCACATGGGAACATTACTTAAAATGTCCTTAAGACACATAAAAGCGTTTTTTGATTGCCTTTCCTGCATGGTTGGGTCACTTTTAACATGGCTATGTAACACAAACATTCAAAATCTAAATTTTCCATGCACAGGTGGGAGCATATTTACAAGCAATTTGCGCCACATAATTCATAATTTTCTCCTTAAAGCACACTATTCTCTATCTAAGTTAAAGAAATATTTTCTCACCTTAGCAAATACTTTGAGTTTGAAAACAGTCTCAGAAACACACCAATTTGTCTTCAGCAGAGCAAAAGGTATGCACTCCAGAGTCTGCAGCTATCAAAAGCACAGAAATGCTGTAATTCTTCACACATATTTCTCATGTCACCCAATCAAAACTCTTCCCTCACTTTTTTTCAAATGAAAACCCTTCCCCCCTCTGCCCTTTCTGTCTTTTCTGCATGGCAACCACCTCATTGGAAGACTTCTGGTGTTTGCAAGTTCACACAACTTTGTTGCAATTGAACTCTGAACTCTCAGTGCACCTGCATATCCAGTGCATTCTTTCATTTAATGACTTTTTATTGACCATTCAAAATACATCTTTCAAAGAACACATCCGTGCACCCTAACTTTCTGTTTTCAGCAATCAAAATCCACCAATCACTGTTACTGCTTCATGAACACAGAAACTCCACAGTTTTTTTCATTTTAAACTCTCATTTTTTCAACTGCCATTTCATTGCCACACTTCATCTGACTGCAGGAGAACCTTCTCTCACCATTTTTTCTGTCTGGAATGTTGGACATAGTTATATTCACTGGGCTCAAAGGTACGTTGAAAACAGGAAATTACCTAACCTCAATTTACAAGATGTGGAAATTAAGTGGTTTGGCCACAGAGGATTAAAATGTCACCAATTGATACCATTGGTGAAAACCTTTATGCATTTGCCCAAACCTGACCTGTTAATTGTGCACTGTGGAGGTAATGACTTGGGCACTTTGACTGGTGTAGGTCTGGAAATGCTTTTAAAGGACACCTTTGAGCAATTAATGGCACTTTTTCCTCAGACTGCCTTGGTATATTCAAATATATGCCAAAGACAGAAATGGAGGTGGTCAAACCAATTTTGTCCACAAATTGAGAAGTCGAGGAAGCATGTAAACAAATCTGTTTCAGCTTACATGAGAGACCATGGAATGGGCTCCCTGTACAACAATAACTTGCGATACTACATGCAAGATATCTACAGAGGAGATGGAGTTCACTTCTCAGATGAGGGCAACAGAGTTTTCACTCTGAATTTAAGAATGTGCATTGGTACCTACTTATAAGTACCTAAATGTACCATAAACCCAAAAGCTCTTCTCAGAGCTACCCTACATCTAATCACTCACAATTATTATTTTACTCTAACATTTTCACTAATTTTCAACAAAGTACGCTCCCCGGGGCGCTACCCGGTACGCGAACCGGGAGCTAACCTCGCGAAATTTTTTAAAAAAATGTTTTTTTTTCGCACACATGGGCCTCCTCAGCCACCCTCACAAAACCTAGGGGGTCAAGATAAGTCTACCGTGCCCCCTTCTACCCATTCTGAACATTATTTGCCCTCCATCTTGTATCTAAATTCGACCGAAACACAAAATGGTGGACTCCCGGAACGCTTAAGGTTCGCGAACCGGGGCGCTCAACGGTTCGCGTACCGGGTCGCTCCCTGGGAAGCGCACCATCAAAAAAGGTGGGAAAGTAGTTCACAGAAAAGCCACTGGAGACAATTTCACCAAATATAGATTAGCTCATACTACATACCAATCCCTACCATTTTCACAAATTTGATTGGAATTCCATTTAGTCATTTAGCCTGTAGACCTCTCTAAATACCCTGAGGTAAATTACTTCACAAAACACATCTGAAGTGTTGGAATTGACAACCAATGAAAATGTTACTTTCATTTTCTATTTTTTTTACCTGACATTTCATTGGTTATATACCTGAATATATATAAAGGAAGAGAAGAAAACACAGCCATTTTGACTACTACTTCTTGCTGTACATTTCAATAGTATTTTCACTAATTCCTTCAACTTCTTTCTAAAGGTAAGTTTTTATTTTTAAAACTGAAGTATATTGTGCACTATAAGTTAATATGGTAAACTTTTTCTGATAGATATATACTATCCCTCTGTAGTAGTTATAGATTTAGAGAGACTTCTCTGTTATAGTTAAGGATGGAGTTAGGCTTCTCTTGTATAATTATGAATTTACTTACGTTAAATCACATACACATTTTTATATTCCTACTTCCACTCTGATACTATACACTGCCCAAAGATAAATTCACTGATAAAAAATGCCTATCTAAAATTATTCCCAACATTGCCCTATCTCTACTAATATATATTTTTTTAATTCAAATTTCAGGCAAAATGGAAGGCGAAAACCAAGTTTCTTTTGAAATGGACCTGCAAGACAGCAGCCAAGAATTGATTGATACAATTGATCAAATTGACATTGAATTTTTCGATGAAACTTGGGACAATGAACTACTGCAATGTGTACAAGCAGTAGATAACCTCCTTGCAAATGAGGACATTTTACACCCTCAGAGACTACAATGTATATTCCATGATAATTATGAAATTTCTGACAATGAAATGTTAGAAAGTTTAATAAATTATGAAACACAATCACATTAAAAAAAAATGCTTAAAAAATAAAGAAAATAAAAAATAATCAACAAAAACAACAATCAATTAACATACAGCATTTGAAAAGTCTATCATTCATTTTTCATTGCAGTACGCTGCCCAGAACGCTTCCCGGTTCGCGGACCGGGCGCTCCCCACGCAAAAAATAATAATTTTTTTTTTGTTTTTTTTGCCCCGCGGGGCCCTTTTAAAACCTCCACATTAAACCTAGGGGGTCAGGGAGGATCTAGTATGCCCCCTTATGGTCATTTTCGCCTTTGTTTTGGCCTCCTCTTGTCTCTCAATCCTACCGAGAGACAAAATGGCGGCCGCTCCGGACTGTTTAGAATGTTGACAGACACCGGAGAGCCAATCAGCTTCGCTACGCAAAGTTCCGGTCCGCGGACCGGAGCGCTGCCCGGAGCGCGCTTACAGATATATATCTTTTTTTAAACGTTAATTTCTCAAAATCCACTGGAGCACATATATTGAGACCTAGAAAAGGCACATCGGGCTACCAGTCCCTACAATTTTGCCAAGTTTCGTGCAAATCCATTCAGCCGTTCGGGCTAAAAGTGAGGCCAACCGCCCTATGGAAAACTCAATGTTAAAAACACGTTTTGGGACCCCCCTTTTTTCTCGGCCCCCCCTGGACGAACCCCCCCCAAATTTTCAGGGGCTGCTCAGAAACAAAATGTTCCATTTTCCAGAAAATTTCAGCCAATTCCGTCCTCAAACGCCAAAGTTATTAGACATAGAATTTTCAAAAATCCCATAGGGAAAAAATCCTAACTATATATACCTACTGGCGACCGCCAGTAGGTAATATATATATATATATATATGCATATATATATATATATATATATATATATATTTATATATATATATATATATATATATATATATATATATATATTCACTGAAAAAACCATAGGTTTGACACCAGTTATAGTTAGCTGGAAATTTTACTGATATAAAACCAATGAAATTCCACGTTATAGTTAGTTGGACTCACTATAACTTGCGCGTGTAATGCACTGCTGATGACGTCACATATTACATCACTCATGACATCACTGATGACACCATCCAGTGAATGTGTGTCTTTCTGAAAAATAAATATGTGTTATATATGTATATATTATTGAATATCTTAGTGAATACATATATTAGTGAGTAATGTTTAAATATTTAAATATATGTATTAGTGTTTCACTTTGTGTATAAGTGGCTGCATGGGTTGATGAGTAGGTACATGTGTATGTATATAGGTGATTAGATGTTTTTCTTAGTATCAGTATGAGTGTTTCCATGCTTTGGTGGGAGTATTACTTAGTACATAGATGCAAGAATGACTGAGTCTCTGTTTGTATGTGTTTTGAAGACAGCATATGTGCAGGACTGTATGGGTGGATTCGTGTGCATATGTCTGTGTTAGTGAGTGAATGACTGTCTTATTAGTGTCTTTATCAGTAACTACATATGTTTTAATGTAGTATATGTGAATATTGATGTATATAAGTGACTATATGTGAGAGTGAGGGATTCTAAAAGTTCCTGTTTAAATTAGTATGTGTTTCTAGAAGTGATTTTTTAAGAGAGTAAGTATGTGTAAGTTTCCTTAGAAGTAAAGTGGTAGTGTGTGTATATTTGTTTATGCAAATAAATGTATGTTCAATAGTTTATTGCATGTGTGAGTATGTGTGTGAATAACTTTTGGATGACTGTCGATGTGTAACAGGATGTGTAGGTGTATCACTACATATGATTAGTGAATATATGTATGAGTGACTATATAGAACTGTTGGTGAATTAGTGCATGTGTATATACATGGTGGAATTATTGAATTGGTTGTTGTAACTGGTATGGGTATCTCCATTTATTTGAACATTTTAGTTTCTATTTTTGAATATGCGTTTCAAGGGTTAGATTACAGTGAAAGGAGGTCTGTCACTGTGTCACAAGGATGGTGTCATCAGTAATGTCATGAGTGATGTAATATGTGACGTCATCAGCAGTGCATTACACGCGCAAGTTATAGTGAGTCCAACTAACTATAACGTGGAATTTCATTGGTTTTATATCAGTAAAATTTCCAGCTAACTATAACTGGTGTCAAACCTATGGTTTTTTCAGTGAATTTCATAGGTTTTGTGAATGCTACTTCCTAACTATAACGTGTGTAAAACCTATGGTTTTTTCAGTGAATTTCATAGGTTTTTAAAATGCTAATTCAGAAATATCTCATGTATACAACCTATACTTTTGTCAATAAAGTTCTGGCAATATTTTTTTCAGAAACAAGCCGTTTTCTTCACTGTTCAAGTTGCATAGAGACTCCTTGTAAAGCGGTACAGAATTAGAAAGTCTGTACCTTGCCTTTTTTTCAACGCATTAAAATTTGCCTGTAAATAAAAATAGCCTTTCTAAACTTTCGTGCACGACCCGCTGTGGGCACTCTCGGCAACAGTTCTCAATAAAATGGATAGCACATTTGCAGGCTTTCGTGCGCGACCGACTGCGCGCACCCGCCTATATATTTCGTGAAAACTTTGCAATCTGAACTTATTGAATTTCTTCATAGACCCATCAAAGAACTTATAATACGTCAAAGACACTAAACCTAGGCTTCTTTTTTAATATTATGAAAATTTTCATTAAATGGAGCCGAATGTCTTTTTAAACTTTCGTGTGTGACCGAATGTACACACCTTGGTATTTTAAAAAAATATATAAAAGGTTTTATACTTTAACAATTGTATGCTTCAATCGAGCTCACAAGATATATTAAATCCGGATATGTTTGGATTTACTCCTTTTCACGTTTTGAAACTTCGCTGAATTAGACCGCTACTTCCAAATGGCGTACGTGACCAGATACTATCACCGCGTACACGTCCTGAGACGCGCATGTGAAGTCATGTGACTTGAAAACAACACTTCCAATTGGTTCTTAGTAGTTTCTATTCTGCAATTTAGACGGAGGACTCCACCCACTCCTCTCACTATCTTTTCTACTCTCAAAAGAGAACAACGTTCAACACCCTTCGGAAGACTTTGCTGAAATGGCTGCCGCCCCGCATTCATCTTCCGAATCTGAAGGAAATGAGCGACTACCTTTAAAAAGAAAAAAGGAATCTTTTATTTGGCAATTTTTCACTTATCCTGAAGAACAAAAGAAAGTGAATGCGTCAAAAGTTACCTGCACGATATGCAATTCGGTTCTCTCAAGAGGAAATCCAAGAAAAAAATATTCCTTTTCCATACATACCATGGTGCGGCATGTCAAACAAGTGCACCCTGTGGAATTTGCACAGGCATCGACAAGAGCCCTGGCCACGCTATTACCATCAGAGGTGGCCAGCACATCTTCTGGTGGACGACCTGTATCACCATCGAGTGCTGTGATGGACTTGAGACCATATCTTGCAAAGGTGCACATGAAATGCAACGAGTGTGGAGAAATTCTTCTGTACGGAGAGCAGAGCCTCATTCTTACTAAACTAAAAATTGAGAGTCATAAATGCCCCGAGAAAAGATAAATTTCTTCATTTCATTTTGATCCAGTGTCACACATGAAAATGTTGTTGCAAGTTTAAAAAATCAAAAACAACATAACACTTGTTTAAAAAAAAAAAAAAAAAAAAAAAAGTTCTTTTCAGAACTAACTCATTCTACCAAAAAGAGCTCCAGGAGCATATTATAAAGGGAGTTTATCTCAGCTTTTTTTGGCTTTCGTTCGTGCACGACCGTGTGCGCGCACCCGCCTATATATTTCGTGAAAACTTTGCAATTGCAACTTATTAAATTTCTTCATAGACCCATCAAAGAACTTATACTACGTCAAAGACACTAAACCTAGGCTTCTTTTTTATTATTATGAAAATTTACATTAAATGGAGCCGAATGTCTTTTTAAACTTTCGTGCGTGACCGAATGTACACACCTTGCTATTTTAAAAAAAAATATAAAAGGTTTTATACTTTAACAATTGTATGCTTGAATCGAGCTCACAAGATATATTAAATCCGGATATGTTTGGATTTACTCCTTTTCACGTTTTGAAACTTCGCTGAATTAGACCGCTACTTCCAAATGGCGTACGTGACCAGATACTATCACCGCGTACACGTCCTGAGACGCGCATGTGAAGTCATGTGACTTGAAAACAACACTTCCAATTGGTTCTTAGTAGTTTCTATTCTGCAATTTAGACGGAGGACTCCACCCACTCCTCTCACTATCTTTTCTACTCTCAAAAGAGAACAACGTTCAACACCCTTCGGAAGACTTTGCTGAAATGGCTGCCGCCCCGCATTCATCTTCCGAATCTGAAGGAAATGAGCGACTACCTTTAAAAAGAAAAAAGGAATCTTTTATTTGGCAATTTTTCACTTATCCTGAAGAACAAAAGAAAGTGAATGCGTCAAAAGTTACCTGCACGATATGCAATTCGGTTCTCTCAAGAGGAAATCCAAGAAAAAAATATTCCTTTTCCATACATACCATGGTGCGGCATGTCAAACAAGTGCACCCTGTGGAATTTGCACAGGCATCGACAAGAGCCCTGGCCACGCTATTACCATCAGAGGTGGTCCCTCAGATTCTTAGATGTCACTGCCTTCCACAAATGGCATAAGTCCTGGATGTTGGGTGCCATAGTTCAGGGTTTCACCTAAAGACACGTCCTGCGGTGCCCTGGTCCAACCATCACATATACCTGTGCCAGGAGACGGCGTGGGGTGCACTGGAAGGGAGAGGCGGCGCGAACGAGCCTCCCCCACCTCCCCAGGTGGAGGTTTCTCAGCTACACCCCTAAAGACATGTCCTGCGGTGCCCTGGTCCAACCATCACATATACCTGCGCCAGGAGATGGCGTGGGGTGCACTGGAAGGGAGAGGCGGCGCAAACGAGCCTCCCCCACCTCCCCAGGTGGAGGTTTCTCAGCTGCACCCCAGCACTTCACTCGACATAGGGGGCCGGCTCCCAGGGTCCGGCGGAACTTTTAGCCTTTTGGTGACTCTTCCATTCTGGACCTTGTCCCACAATCCGTTTGACCTGAAGACACGTCCTGCGGTGCCCTGGTCCAACCATCAATATACCTGCGCCAGGAGACGGCGTGGGGTGCACTGGAAGGGAGAGGCGGCGCGAACGAGTCTCCCCCACCTCCCCAGGTGGAGGTTTCTCAGCTACACCCCTAAAGACACGTCCTGCGGTGCCCTGGTCCAACCATCACATATACCTGCGCCAGGAGACGGCGTGGGGTGCACTGGAAGGGAGAGGCGGCGCGAACGAGCCTCCCCCACCTCCCCAGGTGGAGGTTTCTCAGCTGCACCCCAGCACTTCACTCGACATAGGCGGCCGGCTCCCAGGGTCCGGCGGAACTTTTAGCCTTTTGGTGACTCTTCCATTCTGGACCTTGTCCCACAATCCGTTTGACCTGAAGACACGTCCTGCGGTGCCCTGGTCCAACCATCACATATACCTGCGCCAGGAGACGGCGTGGGGTGCACTGGAAGGGAGAGGCGGTGGGAACGAGCCTCCCCCACCTCCCCAGGTGGAGGTTTCTCAGCTGCACCCCAGCGCTTCACTCGACAAGCTGAGTTGCGCCCGCTCCTGCGGCACAGTGCCTCGCTCGGCCAGCTGAATTACGCCTGCTCTTGCTATTACAGCGTCTCACCCGCCATCCGGCTGAATTGCACCCACTCTTCCGGTACAGCGACAGGCGGCTGCCACGGAGCTCAGGAAATGGCGGTCGGCTCCACAGACTTGGGCCTGGCCTGCAAGGATGGCTCTGGACAACCCTGGAACTCGGACGCTTGACTGCTACGGCATGGGCCCCATTCCCAAAAGCGTCCCCTCAGCCTTGAAGATACTACAAGAGTCACCGGGGCCCCCGACTCCCGCAGACTTCCGGTGGGCAGCTTCTGCCATGATTGCTCGCAGAATGGCCACGACGTAGCCACGGGGTGCTCTCATGCTGACGCCAGCTTCAGTCTGAAACATCCAGAAACACTGTAGTATCGCGTTGTCGCGTAATGCGTCATATGACGCGCCGCGTTAGCGCATCCGGTGCGCGAAGCACAGCTTCCCGGAAGCGATCCCGGGCGCGGCGCGAAGCGCGTAACATAAGCATAACAGGTCATGTGACTTGTTAATAAAACTTTTCATTGGTTCATTTCACTTTTGGTTTCCTAATGATGTAAGGCTAGGTCATATGACCTAAAAGTAACACTTTTCATTGGTTTAGAACTAAACCACACCTCCTCAGGTGGTGGTTGAGCAAGAGGTGCCCCCCCTCCCCACCTTCATGTTGCCTGATTCGGCCAGCTCAATCGATCGAGCATGAGACTCTGTTGTGATCTGAAGAACAGCTGCCTGCGGTGCCTCACAGAACCGCTTAATGAAGGCCCCCGAGGGGCGGTGTGGTGGCGCGGACTGGGAGGGACCGCTTATCTCCTACCCCGTCCCCAAGTCTCGCTTGGCCAGCTGAGTTCCGATCAATCTTGCGGCCTACGACTTGGAGAGGCCGAGGCGTTGACTAGGCGGGACCTCCGGCCGCAACCACAGCGCCAACGATCGCTGCTGACGGAGGGGAGCCTTGCCGGTGAGAGCCACTGATCTGAAGAACCGCTGCCTGCGGTGCCCCCATGAGCCGCTAGACAGAGGCCCACGAGGGGCGGTGTGGTGTGGTGGCGTGGACTGACAAGGGTCGCTTGGCTCCTGCGCCCTCCCCAAGTCTCGCTCGGCCAGCTGAGTTTCGCCCACTCTTGCGACCTACGACATGGAGAGGCCGGGGCGTTGACTAGGCGGAGCCTCCGGCCACAACCACAGCGCCAACGATCGCTGCTGACGGAGGGGAGCCTTGCCGGTGAGAGCCACTGATCTAAAGAACCGCTGCCTGCAATGCCTACCTGAACAGCTTAACGGAGGCCCCCGAGGGACGGTGTGGTAGCGCGGACTGGGATGGGGCGCTTGGCTCCTGCGCCCTCCCCAAGTCTCGCTCGGCCAGCTGAGTTTCGCCCACTCTTGCGGCCTACGACATGGAGAGGCCGGGGCGTTATGGATCAGTATGAGCAAATTGATCTCAGTCTTGTTGCCCTGGTGTGGCCTGAGATCGCCCCCGACATAAGCGGCCGGCTCCCGGGGTCCGGCGGAACTTTTAGCCTTTGGGTGACTCTTGTCTTCTGGACCTTGTCCCACAATCCGTTTGACCTGAAGACACGTCCTGCGGTGCCCTCGCAATGCGGCCTGGTCCCTGAATGTGTGCAGGGGGACGGTATTGATTGGATCAAGATGGCGGCTTCACACAAAGCTGACTCAAGTGTTGCTGCTGATGCTATGCAGACAAAAACTGGTTTTCAGTTTGTACATTCTTCAGGCTTTTTCTTCATAAATGTAACAATATGAGACTCACTAGGAGAACGGCCGTTTATCTTTCCTTTCAAAATGCTGCCAACAATATTTTCTGAATGGAAGATACCATCTGAGATCGCCCCCGACATAGGCGGCCGGCCCCCGGGGTCCAGCGGGACTTTTAGCCTTTTGGTGACTCTTGTCTTCTGGACCTTGTCCCACAATCCGTTTGACCTGAAGACACGTCCTGCGGTGCCCTCGCAATGCGGCCTGGTCCCTGAATGTGTGCAGGGGGACGGTATTGATTGGATCAAGATGGCGGCTTCACACAAAGCTGACTCAAGTGTTGCTGCTGATGCTATGCAGACAAAAACTGGTTTTCAGTTTGTACATTCTTCAGGCTTTTTCTTCATAAATGTAACAATATGAGACTCACTAGGAGAACGGCCGTTTATCTTTCCTTTCAAAATGCTGCCAACAATATTTTCTGAATGGAAGACACCATCTGAGATCGCCCCCGACATAGGCGGCCGGCCCCCGGGGTCCGGCGGGACTTTTAGCCTTTTGGTGACTCTTGTCTTCTGGACCTTGTCCCACAATCCGTTTGACCTGAAGACACGTCCTGCGGTGCCCTCGCAATGCGGCCTGGTCCCTGAATGTGTGCAGGGGGACGGTATTGATTGGATCAAGATGGCGGCTTCACACAAAGCTGACTCAAGTGTTGCTGCTGATGCTATGCAGACAAAAACTGGTTTTCAGTTTGTACATTCTTCAGGCTTTTTCTTCATAAATGTAACAATATGAGACTCACTAGGAGAACGGCCGTTTATCTTTCCTTTCAAAATGCTGCCAACAATATTTTCTGAATGGAAGACACCATCTGAGATCGCCCCCGACATAGGCGGCCGGCCCCCGGGGTCCGGCGGGACTTTTAGCCTTTTGGTGACTCTTGTCTTCTGGACCTTGTCCCACAATCCGTTTGACCTGAAGACACGTCCTGCGGTGCCCTTGCAATGCGGCCTGGTCCCTGAATGTGTGCAGGGGGATGGTATTGATTGGATCAAGATGGCGGCTTCACACAAAGCTGACTCAAGTGTTGCTGCTGATGCTATGCAGACAAAAACTGGTTTTCAGTTTGTACATTCTTCAGGCTTTTTCTTCATAAATGTAACAATATGAGACTCACTAGGAGAACGGCCGTTTATCTTTCCTTTCAAAATGCTGCCAACAATATTTTCTGAATGGAAGACACCATCTTGTAGCATAAAGGGCTGCGTCAAGAGTGGTATTGCCCAGAATCTCTTGTTTTCTAATGCTCGTAATGACGAAGCCAGAACTGCCGAAAGGGATTCTGGTCCTGCCGCTACTTATTGGACACATTGAACTATACTCTGGTCCTGCCTGACCTCGACCAAAATGGCGCCAGTATGGGAGCGAATTGCAACTCCTTATGACGTTCTAGTTACTTAGCCTTGACGTTATGGGGGATGTATGCGGTCTTTATGCACATTGCGGGCGGGGAAGGGTACTGACTAGGAATACGGACAACCCTATTGATGTCGATTTTTCATTATTGATTATTGTATTAATAAAGCTTCGAAATAATGTTACCCATGATACTCGCCCATGGTATGCGTATTGGCGATTTTATTGTAACTGATCCTGTTATACTTTCAATTAAAAAATCAACCTTCACTGATCCTGCAACCGTTTGTCACGTTTAGTTTTTTCAATTAAATGGCTCGCTTGTTACATACTCCTATACCCCTGGCTTTTGAAAGACACCATCTTGTAGAATAAAAGGCTACGTCAAGGATGGTATTGCCCAGAATGTCTTGTTTTCTAGTACTCGTAATAACGAAGCCAGAACTGCCTTGGTATATTCCAATATATGCCAAAGACAGAAATGGAATTAGTCCAATCAACATTGTGCACAAATTGAGAAAGCAAGGAGACATGTTAATAAATCTGTTTCTGCTTTCCTCAGAGATTATAGCATGGGTTCTATTTACCACAACAACTTGCGTTACCACATGCAAGACATCTATAGGGCAGATGGTGCGCATTTCACGGATGAGGGAAACAGAATCTTCCTCTGCAACATCAGACTCTGCATCGGTACTTACTTATAAATGCAGAAAAAACTCAATTAACACAAGGGCTCTTTTCAGAGCCACCTTATATCAAAGCACTCAAACTTCTGATTTATCTCCATTTTCACACTTGTAAATAGGTGTGCGCGCCCGGGCGCGTGCACCCCGCAACTTAAAAAAAATATATATATATATTTTCGCGTTTAAGGGCCTTACTGCATACCCTGAGAGAACCTATGCAGCAAAACAATCTCTACCTTCTCCCCTTTCCATGTTCCAACCCTTTGAAATGACAATATATTTACTCGCAGTGACAAAATGGCGGTCAACACTTCCTGATTTCCTTCGAATCGAACGTTAACAGACGTCACGCAGCAAAAAAAATTCCGCTCGCACGCAGCCGCTTGAGTACGCGCACCCGTCCGCGCTTACAGACATATAATTGACTTTAACTTTAATTTTCTCATCAACTACTGAACGGATTTACACCATTCCAAAAAAAGCGTAATCTGCGAGCCGGACTCTACAGTTTTGCCAAATTTCTTATAAATCCATTCAGCCGTTCGACCTGTAGCCGTGTCTAAACGTCCTATGGAAAATAACATGGAGAAAACACGTTTTGGGACCCCCCTTTTATCTCAGCCCCCACTTCACCTATCCCCCCCAAACTTTCAGGGAAGGAGCGCAGCGGACCGAGCCATCTTCCTTGAGAAATTCGCAAAGATTCATCCACCAGGGCCAAAGTTAATCCAAATAGAATGTTGAGGATTTCCTATGGAAACTAGGTCCTAACTATAACTACCTACTGGCGACCGCCAGTAGGTAATATATATATATATATATATATATATATATATTCCATAGTACAAACTACTGTATTGCCACATTTACGGTTCTTCATGATAACCTTGAAATTGCAGCTATTCTCAAAACCACTGTGGACAGCACTGCCATTTTAGGTGAAAGATTTATAGTGACAAAAGTTCTCAAACTGCATTACAATTGCAGAACTGCAATTCATAATAATTGGGGGGGGGGAAATAACGGTGTCTCCATGGACTGTGGAGAGAGAGGGAATGAAGCAGGGCATGACAGAATGTATGTATGTATTTATGTAATGGTATTCGAATTGTGAAATTCCAAGTGTGGTGCTACAGAGCACTGTAATATCGTATTAGGCTTTAAAGGTATGATTTATAAGGTTTGTGCATTAAAAGGCATATCCTTTAGGGCTCGTGGTTTTGAGTTGCATTATGGAATTCTATGTGCTCTTAGAATTTTGGGTTTGGTGGAGTTAGTCAGTTAGTCAAAATAGGTTCTGACCAAAGGGAAAACTTTGTTTAACTTTATGGTTATCAGGAGCTCCATTCCTTTGGTGCATAGAGCCCCCGCTACTTGATTTCAAGGATTTAGTCAGTTGCCTGCAAGCAGCCAAGGGTGACTATCGAAGTAGCTCATGAAGAAATAAACTTCTATAGTTGAATACATTTATGTGGTGCTTTTTAACTTACCATATTTGGCGATGAGATGCTGGTCTCCCCAGATACAGCAACCCACAGAGTGCAGCAGTTAATCTAGCGAGGAGGAGTTCAGGAGTCACAGAGGATGTTGCTCACTGGCCGAGGCGTTCACCAGAGGGGAGTACTAGTTCAATATGATGTCACCGGTGAGGTGTTGTGGGTCTTGTTTCCCGAGCATGGTATCTGCATTTTTGCTGTTGCCCATATCTGTGCTCCCCCATGACAGTTTGGAGTCTGTTCACCCAACCGGCTGCACAAAGAGAGGGGGAGGTAATTAAACTATCATCTTCTTTTCACAGTGACACGCACATCTACCAATAAATTAAAATTCGGCACCAGTGTGTTTGTATTAAATTATTGTGACAAGCACACCCACAGCTTCTTGTCACATTTAAGTGACCTACAACTACGTTGATATGATCATCATTATCGTTCACCTATCTTTGTGTACAGCTTATCACAGAGTATGTAAACTTCATTGTTGCACAACAGTGATATGTACACCTTATTGTGTACAGACTATGGACATGTTCATTTTTATTTTTGTATCAATTTAACAGGTGACATGGTGTATACTGTTTTTTACCTCTGAAAACTAGTGCTGTTCGCACTTATAGTGTTCTGCTCACATTCGGCTCAGTGCCTTTCTGGTGTATTCTGCATCTTTTAAAATTTCACATACTTTATAAATTTGCAGTCTGTTTGACCTCCACCATCATTTTTGAAGACACCAGGAGAGCCGTCTATTCCTTGGAGGCAATGGTACAATGCATTCAAAACGTATTTAAGTGCGATTGGTGCGTCAGGATTTAGCCCTGAACAGAAAAAGGTTTTACTCATACATTCCCACGGATTTGAGGGAAGGTCTACCTTCAAACATCTGCTGTTCAGGTGGTGATGGGTGAGGAACTTTATGATTTCCAGGAAGCAGCAAAGAAGCTTCAGACATATTTGATGTGCACCTAGTTTGGTAGAGTTAAGGCACAAATGTTTTAAAAGAGAGCAGAAAGCGAGTGAAGATGTTAATACTTATCTATCTGTTTTATGCAAACTAATTGCAGAATGTCAATTTAAAAAGTTCACAGAAAGTGATTTGTGATCAATTTATTTGTCATTGTACAGATAGATCAATTAAGCAGAAGTTGCTCTCGATGGGCAATCCTTTTGACATTGGTCCAAGGCATGTTTCTTGTTGTTCCAGGTAATTAAATCAAATAGGAGAATCCTGAGTACTGTGTTGATCTGTATGTTTATGTTCAGATAAGTGACAAAGTTGCAAGGTTGTTAGTTGACTCCAGTACCAGGATAACTAAGGTCACCCAAGAGTTATTTCTACAGAAGTGGGGTGAAAGTAGTTTAACTGGCTAGATCTCCAGTATTGTACGAAGGAAGAAAGATTGAGTTGCAAGGATATTTTGAGGATGTCTTGACTTTTAAAGGGAGGAGGATCTATGGTAAAGTGTATGTGGCAGTTAAAGTTCCAAAAATATTGGGATAGTTTCATCAAGGGCTTTTTGGCATGATTTTATAGCCAGGTACCAGTGAACAGGTAGATGTAGTACGTGAGGACATTGGTATCGAGGAGCTATTGAACCAGTTTTCAAAGGTGTTCCAGGTGAACTTGGAATGATAAAATATTTCAATCACAGGATTAGAACCAAGGACAATGCAAGTACCATTAAACATAAAATGAGCTGGAAAAAGTGTTGGAATAGTTGTTGATAACAGGGATCATTGAACCAGTTGAATGCTCACCTTTAGTGATGGCTCAGAAACAAATGGGGAACTTTTAGTGTGTGTGGATCTTAGAGCATTCAATAAAGAAATTTAGGTGGATGTGCACCCTCCCCCTAAACTCAATGAAAGGTAATTTAACATTTCAGGGGCAAGGTATTTTACTTAAATTGACTTGGCATCAGCATAACACCAGGTGGAATTGAAACCTGAATCCTGTCATCTTACTGCATTTGTATCCCCCTGGGGAACTTATCAGTATTGTCAGATGTCCTTCGGCCTTGTGTCCGCAGCTTCAGTGTTTTAAAGGGTGATGACCACAATGCTCAAGGGTATATCAAATGTATCTATTTCTCAAGATGATATTTTGATATATGTTAAGGAATGGAATGAACATGATGTCATTTTACATAAGGTGCTTGCTATCTTTGACAGTGCTGGTGTTGTCCTGAAAAAGAAGAAGTGTTAATTTAAACTATGTTTGATTGATGCCATTGTAAAAGTACCTCCTCCTACAGAGAGGTCTAGTGTCAAATCATTTTTGGGGCTTTGTGAATTCTATTCCCAATTCATACCCGATTTTGCCTCAAGAGGAAGGCCCATTTCTATGTTGTTTAAATCCTGAGTGAATTTCTTGGGGGATTCTAAGTGTATGAATCCATTCAGCGATATTAAACAGCAAGTGTCATTGGTAAGAGGTTCTTAAAACTTATGATTCCAATCTTAAATGCTTCCTTACTGTTGACGCAAGTAATGTGGGAGCTATGCTTTCACAGAAGTCTGGTGATCAAGAATTTACTATTGGTTTTGAATCCAGGGTTCTCAGGGAATCAGGGATTCACTACTCTGTCATAGAACAAAAACTTGTAGCTGGCTGATGGCCCATAGAAAAGTTCAAGAGTTATCTATAGGGGAGGTATTTCATTCTTCTATCCTCGATGGTATGAACGCCAAATCCAGGTTTGCAGCAAGATTGCTGTAATTTCAGTTTGATGTTTTCATGTATCAGGTGGGAAAATGTTAGAGCTGACTATTTGTCAAGGTTTTCTATCAGTAGGAATTTACATAGAGTGATAGCAATGAGGATGAGGCATGTTTGATTGCGGCCTTCAAAGCTGAAAATGTCAGTTCTTTCTCAGAAAAGATATGGAAAGAAGCCACTGATAATGATTCTGTGCTAAAGACTGTGGCAAATATATAGTTGAAGGTTGGCCTAGGGAGAAAGCTGTGAGTCTGATGATTCAACAATTTTGAAATATTGCTAAAGAGTTAACCATTAAAGATGGCCTTATCATGAGATACGACAAATTACAACCACCTGGTAGTCTAAGAAACCGGTTCTTAGAAAAACTCATGAAGGACATTTAGGGGCTACGTTAACCAAAAGGAGAGTATGCACCTCATATTGGTGACCACAAATGGATAGTGACATTGATTATTTGATAAAGATGTGTATGGTTTGTGCCACTTGGGACACATTTTAAAAACCAGCTACTCCACCTTTGAAGTCTATAGTGTGTCTTTCGGGGTCCTGAACAAACTGTTTATAGATTTGGTGGGACAGTTCAACTCTCTTCCACACCATTCTAGGTACGCTTATTTACTCAAGGATTATTACACTAAGTGGCCACATGTCAAATTCATAAGTGAACTTAATTCTAAATCAATTATAACATTTTTAAAAGATGTATTCATGTGTGATGGCTTTCTAGCGGCATTAATATCTGATAATGGGGGGCAGTATGTCTGAGCAAAGGTGGAAGATTTTTTAACTATGAGTTCTATTAAGCATGTAAAAAGCTTGTTATATAACCCACAAACCAAAGGCCTTGTTGACTGCTTCAACAGAGAGTTAGGAGAATGTGTGAGATAGGTTTTACAGATTAAATGTGTTGCTATTACTGCAGTCCAAAATATGTTGTGGTTCTACAGAAGCATCTCCCATTCATCCACAGGGGTTTCTCCATTTGAACTTCTAAAAAATAGGAAACCAGCAACACAGTTTAGACCTGCTTCAACGTCTAAGTTGTTAAAAGACCAACATTCTCCAAAGAAATTAGATTCTATTGTAAGGTCTACTATAGATAAGGCTAAGGCTAACAATAGATGTATTATGATCAAAGAAATAGAGTGCTGGACAACCCTGTTGTGGTTGGGGACTTGATACGTAGGCTGCGATCGTTAGAAAAGTTGATAAAAAATTCTATGAGCCTGCTGTAGTGGATAAAGTGTGTGGTTCTGCTGTAAGGGTATTGAGCTGCCATTGGTGGAATAAAGCAAACATAACCAGGGTCACAAACAGTGAAAAAATGGAAGTCCATGTATTATTTCAAATTACACAGATCTTCCTGCTATTTTGTCTAATGATGCGGGTCTTCAAAACCAAATCGGTCCTGTTCCTGTACGCAGTAGTACAAGGTGTCATTGGGTACCTTTGAGGTGTAGATAATTCCTGTGAGGTAATTTGAATATGTTCAGCATGCATGTTCATTTTTTTTGGGTGTAAACTAAGTTCTAGATGTTCACTAATATCGTGCAATTTGTATGATGTTATTTCTTATTGCAATGTGTTATTTTTATCATTTTTATGTAAAACAAAAAAGAGGAAAAATTGTGTAATATCATCTGAGGCTTTAATGGTATGATTCATATGATTTATCCTTCAGGGCCCGTAGTTTTGGGTTCTTTATGAACCTATGTGTGCACAAGTTTCTTAGACTGTTGGGTTTGGAGGAGTTAGTCAGTAGCCTGTGAGCATCCTGGGGTGACTAATGAAGTAGCTTGTGAATAAATAAACTTCTACATTTGATTATGTTTATGTGGTGGTTTTTTACTTACCATACACTGATAAATAGTATTAGGGTTGAAGGGTATGAGTTACAGTGATGCAGGTAACAGATAATACTGTGGACTTGTTGAAGAGTGATGTCTTCAGCTTCTTTCTCATTACAGGTGCTGTTCTGAAGTTGATGAGGTTGTTTCAGAAATAGCCAACACAATGATGAAAGTCTGCTTTCTATTTTTTTATTTCTAACACCCCCTCATTTCCAGTCTGGAGATGCCATTGTTCCTGGTATGATGCTGTCCACCTAAGTTTAATTATTGTCTAGGTATATTAGACCATAGTTTCTCGTAAAATGTGATGCTATAAATCCAACATTCATTCATTCATTCATTC
This sequence comes from Lissotriton helveticus, assembly GCF_964261635.1. NCBI lineage: Eukaryota > Metazoa > Chordata > Amphibia > Caudata > Salamandridae > Lissotriton > Lissotriton helveticus. Next base: position 538,766,471 of record NC_136067.1, read on the forward strand.
AGATGTTCTTGAAAGTGATACAAAATTGGAGAAGCCAATTACATTTTTTACGTGTTCGTGTGGTGTGGTTGAACTGCCTCAAGCCCTACAGACAAGCCAGATTGTGTAGGATGTCCTTCAGGGGTACCCAGGTGGTATCTGGGAGCAGAGGTATACCTCCATCCAAGTGCAAGAGGACCAAGTCTAATCTAAATTTGGCTTCTGAAAGAAATGTTTTCACTTTCTTCAGCGGAGATGATATCATGCAGTCTTTGTTTTGCTTACCATGTGATCTTTGAAAGTGAGTTCTGTGACAAGAGTAAATCCAAGTGATTTTTTATTGTCTCTCAGTGGTGGAAAAGCCATTATCTTGGACAGCCAAACTTCAATATTTGGATATTTATAAATTGTTAGAAAAAAATAGGAACCCAGGTTTCTTTGGGTACATCTTTACATACATCCTTGACATTCAATTCTGAATGAGCCCAAAGGTAGGTTTTCAGTCAATAAATGTCATTAGCTGAGTACATTTTGAATTGAGTGCCACCTGCATATTGGTGAATGCTGTTGAGTATGGTTTGGACGGTTTCCATGGACAGCTTAAAGAAGATGGGGAGTGTTAGAGTGGGAATAGAACCAAATGGTACTCAGCAGGAGATTGAGAGTTTCTGGGATCTCGGGGTTCATATTTGCATAATTTGATGGAAGTTGGTGAAGCATGAGGAGAACCATTGCAGGGATGTGGCACAGAAGCCCACCTATTTCCAGGGTGTGACTTAGTGCTTGATGGTATGGAAGCAAGGGTAGTTTTGGTAGTTGCTGAGAAAGGCATTGCCAATTGCTTGAAGTGTTGCTATCAATGTGCCACAGTCTGATCTAAAGTTGGATTGCTGTCCTGGAGATTGCACTTTGTTAGAAATTGGGTTTCTGGTTGGCAGAGGTATGCACCCGGTCCAAGTCAGATGTGTAAAATAAATTAACGTGCGCTCACCCTCTAACAACTTGGCACAGAACTGGCAGGCTTAACCTAAGAGGCAATGTGTAAAGTATTTGTGCAACACTTCAAACAGTAACAAAGTGAAAACACCACAAAAAAGACTCCACACCAGTTTAGGAAAATAGCTTACATTTGTATGACAAAACAAGACCAAAATGATAAAAATCGAATTAGTATAACTGGAGTTATTAAATTATTAAAGAATAAATGAAAATGTAGTGCTTAAAAGATTAACACACCAGCCGGGGATATCTGGTCCCACTAGATTGGGTCAATCCAAAAGTTCAGGCAGACCGCAATGGAGTATGGGTCGGATAAGGTACCGGCATTGACCCACTGAAAAGTTCCTAGGGTGCGTCGTCGAAGTAGTTGAGATTCGAGAAGGAAAGAAGAAATGCATCGAAGGCGATGTGTCATCATCAAGCTGCGCAAATCGAAGATGCGTCTTTATCGAACCACAGGATGTAGGCAAAGTTTTGCAAACTGGAGGTGATGCACCACGCAGTCAGCGATGCGAGGTCTGCGGTCCGTGAAGCTGAAGCGATGCTTCATATTGAGGTAGATGCTCCAGTTACGATAGGCGCAACGTCATCATTACATAGATTTTTAGCACTTGTAGCACTTTATACCCACTTCCATCACCCCAAGACTGGATTGGCAACACTTGGTAGGGCAAGACTTGCAGCTAGCAATGTCCAGGTGCTGTTAAAGGTTGTTGAGAAGTCTTTGATGTCCCTGAGACTTAGAACAGAGGGCAAGCCAGCATACCCTCGGCGTCACTCTGGGTTCAAGTGAGATGGATCCAGTCCTTCCTCAGCAAAGCAGAGGGTAGCAGGCAACAAGGCAGCCCAGCGAAAAAGGAGTTCTTCTAGAGCAGCAGTCTCACAGCGTGGCAATCCTTGTAGCAAGACAACAATTCTTTCTCCTGGCAGAGTTCTTCACAGGTGCAAAAAGAACAATTCATGGATGGAATGCTGAACAATGTCAAACAGTACAGAGATCTGGGCCGAAACCCATAATTTTGTTTCTCACCATGCCATTCTACTTTCAACCCAGCCATATGCAAATCAGTCTTGACCCTGCCCCCCCATGGAAACAGACCAGCCCGAACTGCCAGGCAAGGTCCTCCCTGGACCAGAAACAAGCTCCCTAGGACCGGTTTCAGGGTTTCACCCTATGTCAGCCAGAATAGCTTGACTTCAGTGTCATGGTGAGTACGGGACCCATGTCTGGGCTTACCCGTCTCAATTAGGGCAACAAATGCAAAAAGAACAATTGATGGACGGAATGATGAACAATGTCAATCATTCACCCCAGTACAGAGATCTGGGCCTAAACTCATCAATGTTTTTCGCTTGCCATTCCAGTTCGGGCCCCACCATATGCAAATCAGTCTTGACCCTGCTCCCCATGTGAACAGTCCTGCCTGAACTGCCAGGCCAGGTCTTTCCCAGTTTGCAATCAAGCAACCTAGGACCAGTCTTCGGGTATCACCCCTCATTAGTCAGGGTAGCTTGGCTCCAGTGGAAGGGGGTTTCGGGAGCCACGTCGGCCACACCTGTCCCACATAGGGCGAGTAATGCAAAATAAAACAACAATTGATGAATAGAATGCTGAACAATGTCAAACAGTCACCCCTGTACATAGATCTCAGCCTAAACCCATCGTTTATTTTCCTCACCATGCCATTAAAGTTTGGACCCAACCATATGCAAATCAGTCTTGACCCTGCTCCCCATGGAAACAGTCCATCCCCAACAGCCCCAGGCCAAGCCCTCTCCGGTCTGTAAACAAGCTTCCTCGGACCAGTTTCAGGGTTTCAACCCTCATCAACCAGGATAGCTTAACTCCAGTGGCATGGTGAGCACAGGAACCACATCTGTGCATACCCATCTCACTTTAGGCGATAAATGCAAAAAGAACAATTGATGGACAGAATTCTGAACAATGTAAAACATTCACCCAGTACAGAGATCTGGTCCTAAATCCATAATTTCTTTTGCCTACCATGCTATTCCAGTTTGGACCCAGCCATATGCAAATCAGTCTTGACCCTGCTACCCAAGGGAGCAGTCCAGTCCAAACTGCCAGGCTAGGTCCTCCCCATACTGGAAACAAGCATCCTAGGATCGGTTTCAGGGCATCACCCCTCATAAGCCAGGATAGCTTGACTCCAATGGTATTGCGAGCATGGGACCCATGTGTTGGCATACCCATCCCACTTAGGGCAACATATGTAAAAAGAACAATTGATGGACGGAATGCTGAACAATGTCCAACATTTGCCCAAGTACAAAGATCTGGGTAGTTAGACTTGGCATCTTTTGTCATGGTTTACCCTGACTTTTTGCTTTCTGACCTCCTGTTTTTTATTTTGGTCATGCTTGCCGTACGACTCTGAGCACTTTACCATTGCTGACCATTGCTAAAGTGCTTGTTCTCCTAATAGAAAATGTGATGACAATTGGTTTATTCATGATTGGTATTCTGGTTCACTTATAAGACCCTAGTAAAGTGGTATATCATATACCCATGCCATATAAACAAAATGGTACTAGTGGGCCTGCAGCACTGACTGTGCCACCCACAGACGTACCCTATCAAACCTGACTCAGGCCTGCCACTGGAGGGCATGTGGGCACAGTTTACTGCCACCTCTGCTTGGCAATTCCAACTACTTGGCAAGCTTTAAACCCCCCTTTTATTATATATCAGTCACACCTAAGGTAGGCCCTAGGTAGCCCTAAGTGCAGAGTGATGTGTAAGTAAAAGGTAGCAAGCAGAAGAAGATGATGGACGGAGCGCTGTAACTTTTCAGACACTCAACCCCAGTCACCAATAGATCTGAGTTGAATCCATCATCGTTCTTTAGCTCACTTCGCCACCCCAGTTCACACCCAGCCATATGCAAATCAGTCTTGACCCTGTTCCTCATGGGAACATTCCAGTCCAAACTGCCAAGCCAGATATTCCCTGGACCAGAAACAAGCATCCTGGGACTGGTTTCGGGATAACACCCCTCATCAGCCAAGCTAGATTGAATCAAGTGGCAAAGTGAGCAAGGGACCCACATCTGGGCATACCCTGCCCACTTAGGGGAAAAAAAGCAATCACAAGGAGGTGTTGGATGGAGCGCTGAAACTTTTTAGACACTCACCCCCAATGACTATTAGAACTGGGTTGAAGCCATCATCATTTTTTAGCTAGCTTAGCCACCCCAGTTAAGACCCAGCCATAGGCAAATCACTCTTGCCCAGGAAGACCCATCAGCATGCAGATAAATGCAGCTGAGTGTCCTGTACTTGTTGCTGTCAAGAGGGAATGTACAAAGTGTAGCTGTCACCCCACCCCAGATGTGTATCGGAGACATGTAAGGCACACAAAAGAACTAAGAGCAGAAACATGTCCTCTTTCTAAAAGTGGCAATTCTGGATTAGTAATACCAGATCCATCTTTACCACTTAAGAGGATTTGTCATTACCAATTCAATGATATAAAACATAAAGCAGCTACACCTCTGCAATCAAGAATAATGCTTATAAAGGGTATTTATGGAATTTTGAAAGTTAACCAATGAGAGGGGCAGACCTCACAGTAGTGAACATGAACGTGAGTGATTGTCACTACCAGGACATGTAAAACAAAAAGTTGCATGTCCTACCTTTTACTTAGCAAACACAAGAGTGCTGAAACTTTTCAACCACTCACCCCCGGTCAAGACAATTGGGTTTAATCCATTGTTCTTTAGCTCAATATGCCACCTCAGTTTGGACCCAGCCATATGCAAATCAGTCATGACCATGTTCCTCACGGGAAAAGTCCAACCCGAATTGCCAGGTCAGGTCCTCCCTGGACCGCAAATAAGCATCCTGGGACCAGTTTCGGGTTTTCACCCCTCATCAGCCAGGCTAGCTTAAATCCAGTGGAATAGCGAGCAAGGGACCAACATCTGGGCATACCCTTGGCCACTTTGTGTGAGCATAGCAAACACAACAAGATGATGGACGGAATGCTGAAACAGTTCAACCACTCACCCCAAGTCAGGAGATCTGGGTTTAATCCATTGTTCTTTTGCTCACTATGGGAACAGTCCAGCCCGAACTGCCAGGCCAGGTCCTCCCTGGACCGAAAACAAGTATCCTGGGACCGGTTTTGAGGTTTCACCTGTTGTTTAGGATTTTAGGACCCTAGTGTAATTTTCCCGATTTATGCCCTTATATAGGTATAAATCACCTTGTCCTTATATAGGCATAGAAATCATAACCATATTTAGACATAGCCCATGCAGTCCAAATACAGGCATAGATAATTCCACTAGTTCCGAAAAGCCACAACGATTTCTTGAAAAACTCGGCTTCAGCAGTCAGGGACTTCCCCTTGCTTGAATATTGATTTGTCCAAGAACTCATGGAGTTTTCAAAGAACTGTGATTCTTTGATGACGTTATTATGTTCAACTTTACGTTAAACTCGGCACCTTCAAGGTATAAATATGCCCACACTTGCCCTAGCAAACACACGGTGGTTTGGAGCAGTTCGACTATCTACTTGCCCGACGCAGCTCGCTACAGCAAGTGCTGAAGGAAGCCGACCCTCCAGCTGACGCACTGAGAGAGACGCTGTCTTTTCTCTTGCTGAGAAATCCAGCTCCAGTGTTTCCAAGCTCCCCTTGCGGGGTGTTGGGAAATCAAGTCCCGAGACAGAGAGATACCAGACCTCCTTCATTCTACACCAAGGTACGGAGCTGATTAAACCCTAAGAGAAATCTTGGATAGATTCTTGGCAAAGAATACTAAACTTATGTTACACCTCACTTACTTCTTCCCTCGTACTAGACTTAGGTTAGGTGCATCGGGGTAGGCGTATTTTAGAAGCACCAGTTGAGTACTTTTTAGTCTTTATTTATTTATGTATGTATTTTATGGCTTAGAAACCATACCATGCTTTTACAGTATTATTTAATAATACTCTTCTTGCTGTACGCATTATACTTTACAGCCAGTATTACGATTGTAGCAGTTCATTTCTTCTGCATGAGAAAGAAGACTGTTCAAGAAATACTTTTATTGAAAATGCCAGTCTCTCTTTTTTCTCTGCACCTCTGATGAAACGAAGCATGCACGATTGACTGAGTAAAATATCTATCTTATTGTTTCCACAACTCTGAAGATACATTTTATTTTGGGGAAACAAAGTTGTCATGTTTATGCGGTTGTCAGAAACTAATCCCTTCTTGTTCATTCGAGAAAGTTTCTAGTGACCTCTGAGCTAGCTGGCACTCACAATTAAGTTTAATATATTCGATAGAGACCTAGTTGACCTAAGTCCTACGTCACATCTATAGGATATATTATTCCAATGCGCAGAGCCTATTGGGAATATAGGAACTACACTACGTGGCCCCCACCGTTTGGTAACGCACTCATTTAACGCTAGATACTAGAGTAACTCAGTCGTGCTTTTCACAAAGGCCCCTTTTTCCCGTAAAATACTCCAATAGACATATGGAGTGGGTTAAAAGATAAAATATCCGCCATAACTGAATAGGACGAAAATCCTATTTATTAGTTTTTGGTTTTGTTCAACGTTGAAGGATACAGTGTTGTGCATCTTATCTTTGTTTCCTTGAAACTTGCTCTGCAAACTTTCAGTCAACAAAATGAGTGACGAAGAAAACGGTGGATATGCAGTAAATGCAAACCAACCGGGTTCAAACCTTACAGGTTTTCAAGAAACCGATGCGGATGCTATAATCATCCCAGAAAAACGTACGGAAAACAATCGCTATAAAGCTGATACAAAATGGCCTATCATCGAGAGGTGGTAGGGTAATATTTGTCATAGAGGCACATGAATATCGGCAGACAGAGGTATTCTATTCATGGATTATCTTCCCTGAAGCAAATCCAAGAACACATGTGTTCCACTTCCACAAGATAGAGGAACCTCCAGCGGAATACACTCCTTTCGAGGACATTGAAATTCCACTAACTTACCAAGAGCACCCAGTCTGGTTTTAAGGCGCCCTACAACATCAAAATCACATCACCAGGCTCGGTCCACTAGGTAGACCAGGAGCAACATGGCCGGTACTAGCCAGCTATACACCACATCCTGACATTGAAAGAATCTCAAGTGAAGAACTATTAGCTCAGCTAAAACAATTAATTAAAATACATAGACAATTGGTTCAATATGTCATGCGGACTCCAACAGTCCAACCTGCTATAAGAATTCCACAGCACACCCCTCATCAGGGGAACACAAACAAAATTACACCACAGACTATACAATCGGTCATTGGTAAATTACCCACAAAAAGGGAACAAATTCCATTCTGGTTAGCTGAAAAAATTACTCAAATCGAGGCAGTATTTCCCATGTCATGAGAAACACAGGATTCTAACAATCTGTTTACCAGTGGGCATCGCACCACACCTGGAGGACTGTGACACTTGGGGCACAGTCTTTGCTGCAATCTACACAAAAACACATGGTGTTCCGTCTATGGCAGTAATACCATACGTCCTGAAACAGATTCAAAATGAATACGGGGCAGAGCCTGCCTTAAATCTGGGTATGAAGTTACTTAAAAATTTCAAATAGGTCTCAGCTATAATATTAGCTAATATTAAAGGTGAAGCAGCATTCGTGGCACTCCGCCAAAAAGTAAAAGAACTTGATGTAACTGAGCAACCGTATGAACTAGCCAGAATAATAGAAAAATCCTATGAAGAACTAGGTAGAGATAGTCCAGTAAATCCCGAACTAACAGAAAATCCTCAAAAAGCTTTTATTAAAAACACTCTCACTACTCCTAAACAAAAGTGGAAAAATACTAGACAGACACTTCCTAAAGAGAAGCGTTCTCAATCCAGAGGTAGGTCTCCTCAAAAGGAGCCCTCTGAAAAGAGGTATAACCTCAGAAACAGGGATATTTTGAGAAAACCTGATAGATATCAAGATACTGATACACGTTCCTCTCGACCTTTCAGACTTCCTCACAGAAATTGGAAAGAAGAGGACGATCAGAACACAAGGAAGAACGTGTAAAGTCCAAAGACGATCAACACGTTCCAAAAAACAAGAAAATTCAATTCACCAAGAAGAATGTAGCAGGTCTAAAAATCAGACATGCCGAGGATCTTGAGGACACAACTCAAGAACAGGGAGTGGGCCCAGACAATGCTGGACAGCGCAGCAGAAGTTACCATAGCTCGCAAGATCCTGAAGGATCATCTGAAGACAGTGGACTTGAATTAATACATTCAAGTTGAAACTGCTGATACCAGGGTTAGTATACCCCATAAGTTATATGAATTAACACTCCGGATAGAGAGGGACATAACTATAAAAATAAGAGCACTCTTTCGGGAGAAACTCTCTAAGGGTTATGACATTCTTCTGGCTGAAAAAGACTGGCCATCTGAATTTGTCAGGAAGTGCCCACATGGCGAAGAGATCATTATGCCAGCCTTCTCAAATCATATTCCTATTCATAAAAAATACACCTATGCCAGAAAATGGGCTGTAGCCCAGGCTCCAGCATTATATAAAAATCATGTGGGATGGGATAAGGATTCTCCTCACCACAAGATCCAGTTAAAAAATCAACCAACTGCTCAGACGCAGTATCCAGTTAAGCAAGAAGCTAAAAAACAGGTCAGGGAGATCTTAGATCAGCTTGAATACCAAGGGGTTATTGAAACATGCACCTCGTCCATGAACAATCCTTTGTTTCCTATCTCCAAACCAGACAATACATATCGTCTAGTTTTGGACTACAGACATTTAAACTCCTGCTGCAAAACCTTTGCAGTACAAAATGCACATAGTGCAGCACTGATGAATAACATCGTGCGCAATAAATATAAAAACCACATTAGATATTTCTAACGGTTTCTTCTGTCAAAACATTGCACCTGATAGCAGGTACTTGACCTCTTTCTCAATTATGGGGACACAGTTCACTTCTGTCGTCTCCCCCAGGGATTCAAGAATAGTCCGGGGTTATTTTCAGCCAGGGTAACAGAGTTACTACAAACGTATGATGATGATGAGACATTATCTTATGTCGATCACATCTATCTTACAGATGACGATTTGGATAGGCAATTGAACAGAGTGAATACCATAATACTAAACTTTAAAAAAATCGAGAATTGCCCACCTCAACATCCTATTCTTAGGATACGAAATATCAAGTGAAGGCAAAAGCCTGGCAGCAAACTTCCTAGAAAAGTGTGCGCTGCTCCAACCTCCAAAGACGGTGAACAACCATTACAACGCAACTATTACAATGACATACCATTACCACGCAACTATTACAATGCAAGTCATTACAACGACTTGCGCTGGGAGGCGCTCTAGGATAGGGAATAGTTTAATTTACTATCCAAAACCTTCCCTACTATTCACGGGGACTGGAGTTGGAATAGTAAATTAAACTACTCACTATCCAGCACCCCCCAACGCAAGTCGTTGTAACAACTTGCTTTGTAAAACTTGCGTGGTAAAGGCATGCGTTGTGAAAGCATGCGTTGTAATGACATACATCCCCAAAGACGCTGAAAAACGTACAGTCAATTCTAGGTTTCCTGAACTTCGGAAAAACTTACATTCTTAATTAAGCAGAAAGAATCAAACCTGATTTCAAATCAACCAATTGGACTCAAAAACACACAGAAATTTTGCGTACAGTGCAAACAGACATGTTGGCAACAACCCATTTACAGACACGCGTAAACGTACGCAACCTTACAATCTGAATCATCCCAGGGAGATGCGGATTCACGTACTTAACCTTTAATGAAGGTGAAAAGGTACCAATAGCTTATAAATCACACTTGTACACACAAGCGGAAATGAAATTCACTTCAACAGAAAAAATTCTGACAGCGGTTCAAACTGCAGTAGCAAAAGCGAAAGCCCTTGGACAGGGTAAACGCATAATGGTCGTTACACCTGTACCTGCTTTAGAGGCAGTAACAAAATCAAGCATTCCACATGTAAAGGCTATACATCCAAGGTGGATACAATGGGTTAATTCTCTTGCTGCAACAGACGTTGAATACGTTTTTGACCCCTACTTGAAAACTCAAGAATTTCTACAATACCAACAAGAATGTCCTCTGCCCACTGAGACGGATGTATCATTTATACAGACGGATCAGCAAAGCCCGCAATTGGGGGAAACAAGCTTATAGTGCTGCGTGTGCGATTGTTAAAGGTCACTTGCGCAATGGTAAATTCCGACCTATGTTCACAAAAACTCAATCTCTAGGAGATTGCACAGCTCAGCGAGCTGAACTACAGGCTTTCAAGATGGCGCTTGAAAATACCGATCGGGAATTCCCCACACTCATAATGTGCAATTCATATTACTGCATTCAATCTTACAACGAATACTTGCAAAACTGGGTTCAAAACGGTTTCAAAGACGCAAAAGGTGGCACAATCAAGCATAAGTTGCGTAGGGAACAAGTAGTTCTAGTACAGAAAGAACTACAAAAGACTCACGTGATCCATACACTGAGTCATCAGCATGATGACGTTCACGTTGCAGGGAATTGATTGGCTGATGAAGCCGCGAAGGCAGCTGTGCAAACGGCTTCTGTAGCTGTAATCACTTGTTCAAAAACAAAAATAGACAGCGAAATAATGCAGGCTGTCGCCGCTTCCAATAAAGACAGCGGTAAAACATTACCAAAAGACTTTCCACTCAAGTACTCATATATAACTGATGCAAATAATGTTCCTGTTGCTCGAATCCCTGGAGTAGGGGATAGAGTAATCCCAAACATGGAACATAGATTAGGACTCATTTTAGCAGCACATGAAGGACTTGCCTCTGCAAACGCAGGTGTTTCCGCCACAGTGTCATTATTAAAGCAAAGATACTGGTGGCCACGCATGAGGAAACAAACCCGAAACTATGTTTTGGAATGTGAAATCTGCCAGAAAATGAAAGTTTCAACTGTGAAACGCCCGGCGCATACGCCCCTTTTAATTTCAGATAAACCACTAGCATGTGTTTACCTGGACCACTGTGGTCCCTTACAAAGGGATGGCAACTATAATATATCATATTCGCAGTGGATTCATGCTCAAGATTCATTTGGATATGGCCTCAGCGCTTGGCTGACGCCCGAACTGTTATAAAAGATTTGCGAGTCTTTATCGGCACATACGCAATCGGCACGCTACATTCTGACCAGGGCCCTGCGTTTAGCTCCAAAGCTTACAAGGAGGCCATGGCCAGCTTGGTCATTGCATTGCGGTACTCAAGTCCATTCCATTCTGAGGGAAAATCGGTTGTGGGAAAAAAAAAGTGACATAAAGCTATCTATAACAGCAAGGGTATTAGGCTCGTGTGATGGGTGGGTCAAACATCCAATGTAGTCTTAACAATCTGCCAAGAAATTCTCTGGGTGGAATCACTCCATATGAAATCCTTTTTGGTACTAGAATGATTGTCGAAGACCTCGATCGTTATACTTTAGTGGTAGAACAAAAACCCTTTGATATCACAGACCGTTTGGCTGTTTTGCAGGACTAAATGAAACAAGAAGAAGTCTAGGCAACTCATTACAGAAGCCAATGACCACTGAAGAGAAACCACCTGTCCCAGCAAGACCTGTCTGCATTCTAAAGATTGGGGATCTGGTCAGAGAATAAATAGCGGATAAGAAGGAATTTGGGCCTTCTTACAGAAAACCAGTACCTGTGCTAGCAATCCACGGATCAAGAACAGTGTTACTGCCGCCCCTTGATGGAAGGAAGGAGAGCAGGTTTGTATCAATTGACCTGGTAAAACCACACCATGTGGCCGATAATAAGTAGTAGGCCCAGTGGACTCCAAAGATGTAGCAGACAACCAAATCTCGCTACTATCCAAGAGGTTCAAACTGAGAGACTCATTACCTTTGAAGAATCTGCAGTAAGAAAAGAAGGACTATGCAACAAAGCCATGGAACTCGTGCCTCTTGAAACCCAAATAACAGTTCTTCAAGAAACTCCTGTCTACAATGATGTAGCATCTGACTATACTAATATGTCAAGGGACCAAGTAGCTCCAGCGATTTCAAATAATCCGGATGCAATACCAACAATTGACAGAACTGCCTCTGGCTATTTCATCAACTTTGATACGTTTTCTGATGATCCGAGTGAACCTTAAACAACGCCAGCAAATAACACTTTCAAGGAACAAATAACAGAACTTTTTTATCAGCTTGAAAATACTTATCTGGTTTCACCATGGGTTGAATTTTGGATTGTGTTAGGTGTACTTTTTCTCCTACTTTGGTTCATTCTTGTTTTAAGTTTGGGAAAACTGATAGATGGGAAATATAGTAAAATGGACACAGCAAGTAAGAACATCAACTTGCTCATGAAGCCACACAAATCATTTCATTGTGAACAAAGAGACCTGTCATCAGTGAACATCACAGCCGTTCCTCTACCTTGTGGTATAGCATGGAACAGAACTGATTATGACATTTATGGTCCTGTATAGCTGCTGAAGATTCCACGCCAATTTAAGGTTTCCTTAAGTGACTTTGTTTCACCCAGCACATTTTCTGATGATTGGGACTTTGACACTGTTAATAACATGATGGCAGACTTAGAAATGTCAGCAAAATTTACAAAACATGAATACTTAGAAGGTTCAGCAGATTATGAACAAATGTATTGTTTTAATCATTATGGTATTCATTATTTGCACAAATCTGCAAACCCTAGAAATGTTTTTACTTATAATCAATGGGAACATTGTCCAACGCCACCAAAGGGTAGCTCAAAAGCATTTTATGAAAAATGTCCATTCTTCTCAGGTTTTAATGTCACCAATCCAGAAAACTTTTTCTTTAAAAATGTTAATAAGACAGGAATGAATAATACTAAGCAAATTAATTCTGCGGCCTTTTATGCTCAATTGTCCACATTAGGTTTTGACTTTTGGAAAGACAACATTGAGACAAAAACTGTCTGGGGCACAAAAGACTGGCAGGTGCAAGGTTTAGAAACCTTATTCAGAGCCTGCATCATTCCAGAACAAATAATGTTCTTAAATTAAACTGTTCAACAGATATCTTGTCTTGGCCTAGCTAAGATAAAAGTCTTAAACCGTCCATACCTAAGCCCACACCTGATACTAATGGAACTACAGATGAGGAGGTAGACGTGAAATATATTTTACAACAAAACAAAACTAATCCTGATTGGAAAAAATGGTTAATGTGGCCCACAGACACAAATAACTGTCAATATACATTCCCGAATAAGACACAAGGGTTTACAGTAACTAGGCCAGATCCAAGATATGTCCAGAGACAACATCCAGGGATAATAACAACATACAGTGTAGGAAAATTGTGCCTTGAGTGGCTACAAAAATCCGCACACTCCCAGATATAAAACAACATCTAACTTTACTTAAAGATGGCGTTGATTTGAGAGACTTCTTACTAGGACCTTGTAAACCACGTCATAAACGTTTCATATACAACGGTATTTATGCTGCTTCTAATGAAGCAAGGAAAGTCACATAAATGGAAACTGCAGAACGAATGAGAGAAATTGATCATATTAATTTAGAGAAAGCTCTCCCTGTAGTTGACAATGGTTTAACAACTCTGTCATCCAGAATTTATTCTTTGGACAGCATTGTATCCTCTGCCGTAGACATAATGGAACAGGACTTGCTCATGTTACAACATGGACAGTCTCAATTGCGTTCTATAATGCTACTAGGCTGGACGTTACAAAATCTGTGTTTAGGCTATGTGCCTTGGCGTCTAATCAACACCACGTCATTGTTTACTGGATTTAACCTTACAGAGAAACAAATCTCTTTGGCACAGAGGGGAGCAGACTATACGGTGCTGAGCATAGAAAAATTGGAAAGATTACCATTAACCGTTTCTGAGAAACCAGCCGTAGATTGGATAATACATGGCACCATCTCGATACCAGTGACGATTTTCCAGTTTCAGTATTGCTTGAAACCCATACCAGCAGGCCTGTATGAAAAGTTGGGTAAAGAATACATAAAGTCGACCTGGGATTTACCATACACACACAAATGTTGGAGTGGGTAAAAGGAGGTATTTCTTAGTGGTAAAAATTGCAAAAGCACACTGAGCGGTACACTTCTATGTCAGGGTATTATTTTGCATGGAGCCTGCGATGGTTCTTCAACCAACTTATCCTGCCACCTGCAGGGTTCTCGGACAGCAGTGAGAGATCCAATTTTTAGGCAGCTTTCCAATAAGAGCTACATAATGTTGAATGATCACAGCTGTTGTGGAATGATGCCAGGAATAGCCAATCTCGTTAGTGTGTCAGCCAGGGTCACTTGCTGTATGCAAGTATCGTTTCCTTAAAGTAAGACAGATGGGGAGTCGCCGCTATGGTCTTCACTGGACATCTCTTCTATACGAATTGATACTTTAAGCAGAATGAAAGCCATTTTTTTACAAAACAACTGTGCCACTGACCTCATCCAAAGAGACGTATGATCTGCAAGTTGCAAGGTCCTCTGCAGAGATACATGCCCTATTATCAACAAACTGCCCCATACATTTCACAGAAATGTTAAGTCGTATCTTAAACATGTCTCATACCAGTGGTATTGTACATGTATTTAAGACAATTTTTTCGGGACTGTTAGCACCCTTTGAAGCAGTCCTAGGCATTTTTTCAAACTTCGTGCACTCTGTGTTCGGCGGGCTGCCTCTCATTTTGGGAATCGTAGCAGGAATTCTATTTTTGTTCGTTCTGCTACGATATGGCAAGTCCAGTCACCAGCGATGCTCAGATTATCATGGAAAACACTCTTCCTGCTGTTTAGTATCGTGAGTGCTTTACACAGATTGCTATGGCAAAGCACGGTTTGGTTCAGTGCGGTTCTGAATACCACATGGTTCCTATCATTCAAACCAATCTGGCAAGATTGCATCTTACCTGTTCTACGATGACTGCTTTGTGGAGGGGAATGCGTGTTGGATATTTGTCCAACACTTCCATCAGCACTGCCAACGGATGTTGACGCTTTGCTTGGTTTGGTAACGGCTCATGCATTGTGTTGTCCCCAGCGGTTACCAATCCTGATGACGGCATTCATTGAGGTCTCACCGGCAATTCCAGCTAACGGTGAGATACGTGGACCAACAGGCACACAGGTACCATCTACTGCGAACATTGCTAATGCGACTGACGCTGACATCAATGCTTCTCATCTGTGTATGGTTGATCTACTTGTGTACAGTTGATCTACTTAATGAAGTGGTTCAACTTTCACCCACTGTGGTAGATGATTTATTTGCCAGCTTAGAAGATTTAATGTTTTCTCCTGACACCGAGAATAACTTTTCAAATTAGCACACAGCATTCTATCAACTTTGAATTCGACCATCGTTTTTCAAAACAAAAAAACTTCTAATTTTGGAACTCTATTTTTCTACGATTTGATTTGACTTTTTTCAAAATTTAACTTTGGCACTAAGTAATCTGCTTAAAGTAGAACTATTCTTAGAGAACAAGAATTCTGTGAATACTTCCTAGAAACAATATTGACCTTATCCACAAACCAAAACAGTTTATATATTCTGCTATGGGATGGTCTCAACCTTTTTCTTCTGTATTTAAGAGCCATTTCATAAATGTAATTTTCATGATTCATTCAGTTAGCATTGCCAATATCATACTATCAGGCACATGCATCAAAGCCTTTTGCGAGCGCAAACGGTGCGGATCGCAAAAATCGGCCGTTCCTTAAATACAATGCATTAAAGTTAAAAAATCTGCGATTTCGCAAATAGGGGGAGCAAATTACCATGACGTTGAACTTCATGGTAATTTGCAAAAACTTTGAGAAATTCACTTTTGTGCATTTTTTAAAATTTCATGTTGCGCACATACATGCCCTTAGGGCATGTGTGTGTGCAACATATGTGCACAGATCAATTTCAGGGGTGCAATAGGGTGTCCTTTTGACACCCTGGCACCCTTGAAATTGCATTCTCAATTTGCGATTCTCTAATTGAGAATCGCAAATTGAGAATGTCTTCCCATTCATTCCTATGGGCCTCTAGGCCCATAGGAATGAATAGGGAGGTATTCCTTAATTGCGATTCGCAATTTGCGAGTCGCAATTAAGGAATGTTTAGAAATCGCTATTTTTTAAGCGATTTCTACATGCATAGGCTTTTGCGATTCCTTAAAAATCGCAATTAAGGAATCGCAAAAGCCAACATTGATGCATGTGCCTGTATGTGCTTAAAATGAAATCATTGCTTTCAAATGCGTACAGTACAAATGCTCATTTTCGTGTGCAACCATTTCAAATGCATTTTTATGTGTTTTTGGGAGGGATTGTAAACACATGCTTTAGATATGTTTTAGTGCTTACATTTAGTAATATCAAACATAATAAAGTGGAGTGGGTGTTGTATAGCATTTTAGGACCCCAGTGTAATTTTCCCAATTCATGCCCTTATATAGGTATACATCACCTTGTCCTTATATAGGCATAGAAATCATAACCATATTTAGACATAGCCCATGCAGTCCAAATACAGGCATGGATACTTCCACTAGTTCCGAAAAGCCACAACGATTTCTTGGAAAACTCGGCTTCAGCAGTCAGGGACTTCCCCTTGCTTGAATATTGATTTGTCCAAGAACTCATGGAGTTTTCAAAGAACTGCGATTCTTTGATGACGTTATTATGTCCAACTTTACGTAAAACTCGGCACCTTCAAGGTATAAATATGCCCACACTTGCCCTAGCAAACACACAGTGGTTTGGAGCAGTTCAACTATCTACTTGCCCGACGCAGCTCGCTACAGCAAGTGCCGAAGGAAGCTGACCCTCCAGCTGACATACTGAGAGAGACGCTGTATTTTCTCTTGCAGAGAAATCTAGCTCCAGTGTTTCCAAGCTCCCCTTGCGGGGTGTTGGGAAATCGAGTCCCGAGACAGAGAGATACCAGACCTCCTTCATTCTAAACCAAGGTACGGAGCTGATTAGACCCTAAGAGAAATCTTGGATAGATTCTTGACAAAGAATACTAAACTTATGTCACACCTCACTTACTTCTTCCCTCGTATTAGACTTAGGTTTGGTACATCGGGGTAGGCGTATTTTAGAAGCACCAGTTGAGTACTTTTTAGTCTTTATTTATTTATGTATGTATTTTATGGCTTAGAAACCATACCATGCTTTTACAGTATTATTTTATAATACTCTTCTTGCTGTACGCATTATACTTTACAGCCAGTATTACGATTGTAGCAGTTCATTTCTTCTGCATGAGAAAGAAGACTGTTCAATAAATACTTTATTGAAAATGCCTGTCTCTCTATTTTCTCTGCACCTCTGATGAAACGAAGCATGCACGATTGACTGAGTAAAATATCTATCTTTTGTTTCCACGACTCTGAAGATACGTTTTATCTTGGGGAAACAAAGTTGTCATGTTTATGCGGTTGTCAGAAACTAATCCCTTCTTGTTCATTCGAGAAAGTTTCTAGTGACCTCTGAGCTAGCTGGCACTCACAATTAAGTTTCATATATTCGATAGAGACCTAATTGACCTAAGTCCTACGTCACATCTATAGGATATATTATTCCAATGCGCAGAGCCTATTGGGAATATAGGAACTACACTACACACCCCTCACCATCCAGGCTAGCTTAAATCCAGTGGTACAGCGAACAAGGGGCACAAGTCTGGGCAGACCCTTGGCCACTTCGGGCAAACATAGCAAACACAACAAGTTGATGGATGTAGTGCTGAAACTTTTCAACCACTCACCAACAGTCAAGCGATTTGGGTTTAATCCACTGTTCTGTTGCTCACTATGCTATCCCAGATGAGACCCATCCATGTGCAAATCAGTCTTGACCCTGTTCCTTATGTTACAGTCTAGCCGGAACTGCCAGGCCAGGTCCTCCCTGGACTGGAAACAGGCATCCTGGGACTAGTCTTGGTGAGGGGAGGAACTGACATGTCCACCTGAATAGATAGTGGCCTGACTTCACACAAAACATTGATTTACCCTCCACAGATAGGCTAGCAGAAAGAGTTGGGCTGAAAGGAGACTTGCCCACACCAAAGGCTTTACTTTGTCATCACCTTCACTTCAAGGACATATTTGGGTATAAATTTGGGTCTATGATGACCCCCTCTCACTAGTTCACTTTGGTGTCCAAAGTAGACTCTGCCAAGAAGAGGAGCTGTGCTATAAGAGGGACTGCCACTTTGCTAACTATTTTGCTGTATTGGCCTAATGCCTGCGGATTGCTGGGCTACAGGAGGGACTGCCACGTTGCTACCTACTCTTATGTGTTGGCCTGCTGCCTTTGACCTGGTCCGTGAGAGGACTGAGCCTGTTCTCTACAACCGTTTGCAGCCTTAGTAACTCGAAGAGCTTGCTGGATTGCCCCTGTTGAGGAAATCTCAGGACCATCAAAGTTTTAGTTTGCACAAACAACCGCTGCTAGGCTCTGCTAATCCAGAGTCTCACTCTGCCTGACTTGCCCTTAATTAATCCTAGGCCTTCGCAGAGTGTATGCAGCTGCTTTTGGGCATCCACAAGCCTCAGCACGGTGCACAGATCAAGAACCGTTGTGTCTGCCTGCTCAAGCTGTATCCAGCCGAAGTTCTTCAAAGGTCCAGTAACGTCTGATTTGGTGGGGTCAGAGACCCAGTACTTATACCCATTTGTACCTTTGAAGTTGAGGTGACTTTAAAGAGAGTTTGTGAAGTGCACAGAGGTACCCCCTCCCGGATCTGGTTCCAGACTCATCCGGGGGGTATGCAGCCCTTGTGCGTGACTGAACAGGACACGCCTATTTAACTGTAAGTGTCTGCTCCCCCTTCCCATCCTGTCCAGGATGACCCATCAGGATGTGGATGGCCACTCAGTCACACCCAAGATCCCTTTGTGTGTGGCTGTCTAGAGGAAATGTGCAAAGTCCAGCTGTCACACATCCAGACCCGTATTGGAGACAGACTGCAGGCACACAGGGCTAAAAGCAAAAAAATGTAATCTTAAAAGCGGCATTTATAAAAGGGTAATGATAAATTCAACTTTACCAGTAAGGATTTATCATTACCATTCCAGTGATATGAAACATGACAGATCTACTCCTTCTCAATCAGTAATTACTGCTTGTAAGTATAATAAGGAATTCTCAATGTTAACCTATTAGAAGGGTAGGCCTCACAGTGGTGAAAAAATAATGTGAGTGTTGTTCACTACCAGGGCATGCAAAACTTCAAAGTACATGTCCTACCTTTTGATCACACAGCACCTTGCCATATGGGCTACTTAGAGAAGACCTTAGGGGTGACTTCTATGTAATAAAAGTAGTGTTTAATGCTTGACAAGGGGTTTTAAATGCCAAGTTGATATGGCAGTGTGAACTGCACACACAGGGTGACACAATCAGTGCTGCATGCCTACTACTAGATTTTAATTAACAGGTCCTGGGGACAGGTAGTGCACTCTACTACAGACTTCTAGATAAATTAAATATGCCAATTGTGGAGAAGTCAATTAAACCATGTTTTCGGGGAGAAGCATATTATTACTGGTTGGCAGTGGTAAAGTGCTCAGAGCCCTAAGGCCAACAAATTGAATTCAGCAAAATTTGAGGCAAGCAGGCAAAAAGTTTGGGGGAAGACCACCCTAAGGTTGTCAGGTCTAACATGAGTCTCCCCAAGCTGAAAGTGGAGAAAGCTACCCACCCTCTGGGGACTTCTCATTACTAAGGTGGAAGAACCTGTAGAGACCATCAGCATTGGTGTGGTCTACCCCAGGTCTGTGTTCCACCATAAAGTCCATTCCCTGTAGGTAGATGGACCACCTCAACAATTTTGGATTCTTACCCTTATTTATATTAGCCACCTGAGGGGTCTAGGGTCTGTCTGAATAAGGGAGCACCAAACAGGTATGGTCTCAACCTCCTCAGTACCCAGACAACAACCAAGGCTTCCCTTCCAATGGCACTCCACCTCTGTTAGCTGGGAAGTAACCTCCTAGAGATTAAAGCTACAGGTTGGTCTAGGCCCTCATCATTTAGCTGTGATAGAACTGCCCTATGCCCTGTTCTGAGGCATCTGTGTGCACAAGGAATTCCCTGGGGCCTTGAGCACAGGTGTTGTGCACATGGCCTGCTTTAGGGAGTCAAATGTTTTTTGGCCTGACTGTCCAAACTACATTTCTGGGCTGCTTCTTCAAAGTCAGCTCTGTCAAGGGGACAACAATGGTGCCATACCACCTTTAGTACTCTGTGAGGCCCAAGAAGGCTCTTACCTCAGTTAAGGTATAGGGGGATTCACAGGCCCTGACAGTCTCTATCTTGACCTGGACGGGCTACACCTGACCCCTACCCACCAGGTGTCCTAAGTACACCACAGACCCCAAACCTATCTGGTACTTCCATGCCTTGATAGTCAGGCTTGCCTTTTGTATGGTCCAAAGGACTTCCTGCAGGTGAAAAAGGTGGTCCTTCCTGCTGACTTTTAAGGCAGCTATGTCATCCACATAAGCAGCACTTAGGCCTCCATACCAGCCAAAACCTGGTTCACTACCCTCTGGAAAGTGGCAGGAGTGTTCTTTAGTCCAAAGGGCATCACTCTGAATTAGTAGTGGCCATCTGGAATGGAGAAGGCTGACCTCTCCTTGACTCCTTCTGTTAGGACAATCTGCTTGTACCCTAAAGTAAGGTTAAAGGTACTCAGGAACTGGGCAACCCCTAACCTATTAATCAGCTCATCAGCTCCGGAATGGGATGAGCATCAGTCTTGGTGACTGAATTGAGCCCCTTGTAATCTACACAGAACGTGAGTTCTGGTGTACTGCCCAGTGGGGCACCTTTTGGTACCAGCATCACAGGGCTGGACCAAGGGCAACTGCAGGGTTCAATCACCCCCAACTCTAACATCTTAGGTACCTCATATTTGATTAAATGGGTGGGTTGGAAATGGTTTCCAACCCACTCGGATCGGGACAGTCCGACCGATGGAGTACAATGCATCCGGATGCTTCCCGATACGATTTGGTTGGACTCCCATTGACTTCAATGGGAGCATATGTTCCTAACCGCATCATAATTGGGCCCTGGGTCATTCCAATACGATTTGGAAGGAGCAAATGCCATTAGGAGTCTATCCTACCTGCATCAGAATCAAGCCCTAGGTGGGAACGCTTTCTAACCCGCATCAGAATCAGGCCCTAAGTGTCCAACACCTTTAAATTGGATTAGATTGGAGTTGGAATAGTCACCCCTTTAGTGTGTAAGATATTTTTTATTTAGTGCAATCAAAAGATGTCACATATATTTTACATTTTTTAAATAATTTTCAATGTATTATAACTTAACAGAGAGGAGTTGGCCTAGCGGCTAGGGCGCTCGACCTCGGATATGGGGATTTGGGTACGAGTCCCGGTAACGATGCCAAAACCTCCTGCAATTCTGGGCAAATCACTTAATCTCTCCGTGCCTAAAATGAATGTGTGTCCTCATGTAACGTAACTGGTGCTATGTAAAGTGCTCTGATTACCGATTCGGTTCGGGTCTAGTTAGCGCAATATAAAAAAAAACTTTGCAAAACATTTTAACAAATACATTATTAAAGCAAAAATAAAAGTCATTACAAATTGATGTGAAAACAATACATCCTTTTTTATATATTTGTAAAATGTACAGTTGCAATTGTTATTTTTCATTGCTTACAATTTTGATACATTTAATAAAATGTAAAAATATTTTAACTTTTTTTATTAGAATGTATTAAATAATTGGATATAATTTATTCTATTATTTAATTTATACTTTACAATTTCATAACATTTTTCACAATATTGCTTGACAAGTTTAAAATTTTCAAAAATGTTTTACAATTTTTTAAAACATGTATTAATTTTTTTAACTTTATTTCTCATTCTTTTCTATGGGCAAATAGAGCCTTATTATGATGGCGGTGGTACCGCCACCTTTTCCCTGTCGGTGGCGGATCCACTGCCATCTGTCACTGTGTTACTGCCCACCTCATTATGATGGCAGGCGGTTCTTTGGCGGTTGGAGAGACTAACCACCACTGACCTGACAAGATCAAGGAGCCCGTAGGTCCATTGGAGGAGCAGCAATACCTACAATGGTGGCAGTGCCTGCCAGGCACTGCCGTAGGTATTACAATGTTCCTTTCCACCGGCCAATTCATGGTGGTAAACCTGCCATGAAAAGTCTGGCAAAAACGGTCATTGGAGGCCCGTATTGGGCCTCAGCTTTGGGTCTAGGTGCTCCCTACATAACTCTGCACCTGGTGCCTGCCACGTAGTGCAGGGATAAGTGCAATTTCCTCTTTTTGTACTGCAGCATAGGCTGCAGCTTGCAGCACCAACCTAATAAAAAATATAGACCTTGCGACTGACATTTTGGCGGTCGCATCGTAATTCGACTGGTGAGACTGCCGACTTATATTCAGGCAGTCTCATTTCCAAATGGATGGCTGTCGGACGTAAGTCCAACCGCCATCCTAATGAGGCTCATAGTCTTTCTTTTAGTTTCATTTGTCAGTCCATTTTTTTACCACTTTAAGAGGCTGGCTTAGTATATGGTGCTCACTTATGTAAGTGTAGCAGCCTGCACTAATCCAGACAACCCTTTCGGTGATTTTAGTGGTCTTAGACGACCTTAGAAAGCTCTCTAAGTGGTAGCTGTGGAGAGCAGCCTTTAGGCCTATTCCAGAAGGAGTGTAAAGCAGCTTGTTTCACCAGATCTTAATCCTATTGGTATAGGTTGAGTGAAAAAGAACCACACAGTGTATTTATAAAAATAGATATTTATTATAAGACACTCACTAACACATAATAATATCTCCTACCTTGAGATATAACCTAATGCACATAATACTTTGCAATAAAAGCAGATAAGTAGCACAAATACACAGTGGTCGCCTGGGGGAGACCAAACCATATATTAAAATAGAGGGATACGCATTTCGACTTGAGTCAAGACTATACCCAGAAGACATAGAAATGCTGGGGACACAAGGAACTACCAGATGTAGGTACCCAGGAACCCCATGGAGTCCGTGTGCAGTGTGGGAACATGACCACACACTCAATTCAAGTCAATGGGTATGTTGCGGTTGCAATTTTACAGAAGAAGGACCCTGCCCAGTCGACCCTGAAGAAACCCCACAGGAGACAGAAAGTTGGAGAGCCACCCCACCCATGGATACCCTAGGAACAAGGATACCTACACTAGGGAAGCCGGGTGCATAGGTGGGAAGTGCCGTTGCAAACCGCAGTCGAACCCAATGGAGGACTTCAGGAAGATGCCGCTTTTGGAGAAGGTGAAAATGTCCGGTGGAACCCAAAGCTGGATTCAAGTTGAGAAGTACCTGCAAGCAGAGGGGACTGAGTCTTTGCCACTCAGGAGTGACCAGTGGGCACAGGAGACGAATGCCTACCGATGTCGTGAGATGCATGTTAGTTGACGATGACCTTGGAGCTGCAGCTGTGTGGACCAGACAACACTGTGGAAGACCAGGGGCCATTTACGAGCTGTCCCAAGCCAGATTACGAGAGCTGAGGGGTCGGTATCTGTAAGGAGCACCAACAAGCCTTGGCAACCGCAAACAATGTGGCAAGCGACAAAGGTGCAAAGGTAGCACCAGCAAGGTCCACAACACTCATCACAAGCAGGGGGTAGGAGTAGGCACTGGAATCAAAGAGTCCTGTGAAAAGTACCCAAAGATCTCTGGAGACGAGCATCACCAGCCTTAGCAAAGGCCAGCCGACGTGGTGCACAGGGGCTCGGTTCCAACAGTGCTGATGGGGGATATGGGCTGTAGACTCGGTCTGAAGACAGTGCAAGCCTTGATGGAGCTGTAGAACTGCTGCCTGTGTTACTGAACCTGTCAGAGTAGTAAGAGGCCAGGATCAGCAAACCGTCAGTTACATTGCGATGCCTGCAGATGCAGAGGAATGACTTCTTCACTCCAAGGAAGATTACTTCTGATGTCTTGGACGTCCACTGGGCCTTTGAGGGGCCTGTATTGAGCATGGACTGTGATGTTGCAGCAGACTTGCAGGATACAGAGACCTAGAGCAGACAGAGTCTTCCAGGTTGCAGTCTTGGTTCGTAGAGCAAAGTTTGATGCGTTCAGTCCAACACGGTCAGTCCGACTCGGTCAGAGTGTCCAGATGGTTGAAGAGGACATGGAGTTGAATTGGAATTGAATCCCACAACACATCTAAGGACCCACCCACAGGTAAGCCCTTAAATACCTTAAGGAGAGGGTTGGGAAGATTCAGGGGTCCCCCCTTGAGGAGGGGCTGGACAGTGGGGAGGATACTGCCATGTCCTTTGTCCAGTTTCACACCAGAGCAGGAGCCAACGGCTTCCTGAATTGGTTTGAACTGAAGTATGCCAGGAGGGCACCAAATGTGCCCTTCAAGCAGTCTCAGTTGTGCTGGAAAGCGCCCCCACCCTGCAGCAAATACACTAAACCCTGTCTGGGAGGTGGTCACACCTCCCTGTGATAGGATATCTATTGTTCTGCCTTCCCCTGCCTGGGCTTGATTCAGCATCAGGAAGGCAGAAACACGTCTCTGGTCAGCAGCAGTACTAGCTTGGTGTTCAGTTCTGGAAGACTGATACCGGGAGCGCTGAAGGCCTCCCAGAGGAGCTTTACAGTGTATGGAATTTCACCTCCCACACCGTTTATGGTGTGGGGTATGATTCCAACATGTTTGATACCAAACATGACAGGGTTCAATACAGCCTGTTTAGAGATAGTCATCGCGTAATGACCCATAGCCACTCTATATATTATAACGCTGATGCACTTACAATCCAGGAGAATGGACTCCAAAGATTGTAGGGGTGTCCTGCTCATGCAGGGGCATCCTCACACTTAGAACTGAGCACCCTGCCTTCAGGATTGAAATGCCTGCCTTAGGGGTGACATAGGTTTTAAGTATAGTGACCTCAGATATAGGGAAACCTATATCTAGTATAAGTGGTGCTAGCACCAGCTTACACAGGCATTAATGCCAGGCCTGGAGACACAATTGTAGTGGTCTCTCACGGGTGGGATATTACATGCTTCAGCTAATTGGAGAACACTGGTGTACCTACGCCCTGGGTTCCTTGGTACCATACACTAGGGACTTATAAGGGTACACCAGTAATCAATGTGGGGCATACCTAAGAACTTACCATAGCAATTTAGGGGAGAAAGCACACAGACTGGGGTCATGATTCGCAGGGTCCCAGTCAGACTAGTAAGAAACAGCAAAACACCAAGCAAAAAGTGGTGGTAACCATGAAAGCAGATCCTACTTTTCTGCAACCGCTAACTAATATTTTGTAGTCTATTTGTGTTATTTTGGGTCATTTTTCCAAGAACCAAGTCGCAATTAGGTGCTTTTGTTTTTCGGAACAGGGAAGTTCTTTGTTAAGGGTTTTGTGGGTAGGGGTATTTAGAATACATGTTTAAAAGTTGTGTGTAGTGTTGTTTTAGTGTGTTTTGTACAATTAGGGGGCGATTACGATTTCGGACAGAAAGCCTCCACCCGACAATCGGAATCTTCTCAGTTGTGTCGGAGACCTTCCAACCGACTCGGTCGGTTGACATTTCGGCCAAGTGATTCCGAATTGGTTCTGACTGGCTCTCGGAGTATTCGTGTCATTCGGGACCACATCATACACCTCTATGGACAGCGTTTCCGACCTTGCGATTACAATGTCGTTTTCCAACACCCTTTCCGAGTCGAAGTTAGCCACCATGCCAATGTCCACTTCGAGACTGCCAAACCCGTACTCACCACCCACCGAATTACAAGTTCAATTGTGTGCAGGAAGTTCTGCTGCAGAGGTCTCACAGTGGTGCCTTTCTAAGGCTCAAAGGAGAGCCATTGAACGGCAGCACCGTGGGAGTGGGTGGGTTTTAAATGTTTATTTTACAAAGTTTTGTTCCCGAACAATTTCTATGGGAGTTGGAGTTTACTTTTTTTTTTTTAAGGAAATCTGTTTTGATTTATTATGAAGCAATGGTGTTCTTTTTGTAAAATACTTTTATGTTTTTTAATGGGAGACTTTGGATTAATTCAAACGGATTTTGATTGCATTGTTCATAGGTTTGCCTTTATTTGGGGCTTTTGCTGTTGGATTTTTTATCTTTTTTGTGGATTCCTATTTTTTATTTTGTGGGAATGGAAAAAGATCTGCAGCTACAAAACTGTAAGTTTTTTTAACTTATTTTGTGTATGTGTGGGACATGTGATATTATATTGTTTATGCTATATGTATGTTAATTATTAAATTATTATGCACAATTGTTTTTAATATGTGTTGTATTTATTTGATCTTATGTATTGGAATATTTTATGTTGATTAGTGGATTATTGTCATGTTTTTGAAGAACTATTAATTGTATATATTTTATTATAATAGTGTTTAATAACTTGGTGATTTTATATATTTGTTTCACTGATTTAATAAAATATTTATGTTCTGATTTAATAAAATATTTATGTTCACATTTAAAAAAAATCTAAAAGGTTTTGATTTGGTGGTTTATAGTTTGTTGTATTTCGTAATTTTGGTAGGTTTATATTTAATTTATAATATGCTTTTGGCTATCATTTCTAAGTAACGTAGTCCTTTGTTCCTAATGAAGAGTTTGACTTTAAATTGTAGCATGTCATAGATTCTTTTAGTTTGTTTGATTAGTTTAGGGTAACAGAGTACTCTATTTTTCTTGTTCTGCCTAGTTTAGGTTGTAAGGCGTTGTGCTATCCTTCCACTAGGTCGTTTGTTTTGGCTTTCTGTGCTAAGGTGCTATCATAGACATTCCATCATGGTATCCGGTACTTGGCTTGGCGTCTGTGTCCTGATCGATGAAGTCTGCCAACCCATGTATCTTCAAATTAGTTAAGTATAGGAACTAAGTATATCTTCATTTTGTTTGTAGAAAGGAGTTTCTATTAGTAAGTTATAGTGGTTGACTACCCCTGTGACTGAGACGTAGGCTAGTGCTATCATGTTGTTTATTTTTTAAAGCAAATTCGTTGTAAGTGGAGTATTCTACACTTAGGGCCTGATTAGGAGTATTGCGGTACCAAGACTGCTGTACCCGTGGTTACAGTCTGACTGCCTCCTCAGCCGTCCGACCACTCAATTATGACACTGGCGGTCGGGCCGACACAAGACCACTAGATCCTGTGTCGTGGGGAAAGAGGCATGGAATGGAAGCAGTGTCGATGCCTGCACTCCCGAGCCTATTTTGACCTTGCTTTCTGACATCCTTTTGCAGGCAGGGAAGGGGCCCCAAACAGGGCCCTTGGTTATTTTAATCCATTGGGCTTTGTGGCGGGGGCACATTTTGTGGCCCCCATGCCTACACTGTTGTGTGCGCACTGTGTGCCATGCACAACATGGTGCATGGCAACAGTGCGCGCACAGCAGTGCAGGTGCTGTAGTGGGGCAGTGTTGCCTTCAGGCTCACTCTGTGAGCCAAAGCATGCCACCGCCCGGCACACTGCTGGCACGGTGGTCAACTCCAAGTGCGGCGGTCGGGATGCACCGGCTTGATGGCGCTCTCTGGACCGCCACAGCAGTGGTCCGTCATCGGACCGCTGATCTCAGAAGTGGCCCCTTAGTGTAGATTTCTGTAGGTATCCATATACTTTCATTAAAGTGGTTCTAACAGCTTTGTATGGCTGTGTGGGGGTATATTTTATAGAATTGTTTGTATCATAGCTTGTTCAAAGTCTATGATTATTTTTTGGGAGTCACAGTTATGTTGTTTTATATTGTTTAGGAGATCATAGTAAGTGCTGTTTTAATCGCGTGGTAGTAAAGCACTATGAAAGGGATACTGGAATTTTCATGTTCACCTTTCATGGTGAATATTTATGTGGATGGTTTGGGCACATTTTAAAGGTCCAATTCATCATCTAGGTTTGGCACTGGGTAGGTTTCATTAAGTTGTTTGCTGTAGAGAAAATTAAGATTTGTTTTTAATTATTTAAATTGCCATGTAAAGGGAGGGTTACTCATTTTGTGTTAGTTTTAAATGGTCAGGTATATCTATGTCTTGGTATGCTCTAGGGTCAGGTGGGTATCGCTGGTGACTTTTTTAGTGAGTGCAATTGAGCATTAGTGGTGATAGGTGGTAGTTGGCCTGTTACATGCCAGGGACTTTGGGTTGTGTGTCTTTCAGGATGTTGCCTGTAGGTTCCTGGGAGCAAGTGCTTGCCTCTCTTATATCTTGTAAAATGTATCTAACTTCTATTTCTGTAACATTTGGGGTGTGCTTGTGTTCTTTTAAATGTATTACAAAATTATCTTTCAGCGTGCATTTGAATAATATTTAGTACATTTCCAGTTTATGGTTTCTATTGATTCATTTTCTTGGTTGAATCACATATGACTGACTGACTGACTGACTGAAGTATTTGTAGAGCGCACGAATGCCGCGGCGTCTTGGCGCTAAAAGATACAGAGAGGAGGGGAAAGCAGTGGGGCAGATCGGGTTAAGTAAAGAGCCAGGTCTTTAGATCCTTCCTGAAGCACATTTTAGATTTTTGGGCACGAAGTGCTGGGGGTAGCGAGTTCCATATTTTAGCCGCCTGGTAAGAGAATGATTTTCCTCCCCATCGAGCTCTATTGATTCTGGGTTGGCAAACTAGGTCGTGGGTGGCTGACCTCAGTGCTCGCGAGGGTATATATCGGAGCAGCAGGTTATTGAAGTCGTCAGGTCCCCTGCCGTGCAGAGATCTATGTACCAGGCAAAGAGCCTTGAATTGAATGCGACTTCTGACCGGGAGCCAATGTAGCTCCCGAATGGCTTTGGACGTAGGGTGGCGTCTGGGGAGGTTCAGTAAGGCTCTGGCCGCCGCATTTTGAATTGCCTGTAATTTGGACAATTGCTTTTCTCCTGCTCCCAGATAGAGGGAATTACAATAGTCTATCCGGGACATTACAAGGGCTCCCATCACTGTCTTTCTTAACATGCCCGGGATGTAAGGCAGGACTTTCCTGAGCACCTTGATGCTGTGAAAACAGGCCGAAGTCACCTGATTCACCTGGGCTTTGCATGAGAGATCTTTGTCTAATAGAAAGCCAAGGTTTCTGACCTTGTCTACGGGGAGAGGGCAAACTCCTGCTTCGGGGGGCCACCATAGGTCATTCCAAATAGAAGGTTTATGACCGAACTCGATAACTTCAGTTTTATCTGTGTTCAATCTGAGAAAGTTATTGCTCATCCAGTTCTTCACCTGAGTAAGGCAGTTCCTAAAGCACTCCGCCGTGGCATCGATGGATTGTGAGTTGGACACAATAATTTGTGTGTCGTCGGCGTAAGACACTAATTGTAGGCCATGGGATCTAATCAGGGCAGCTAGGGGAGTGACGTGTAGGTTGAACAGTGTTGGTGACAGTGCCGAACCTTGTGGGACCCCGCCCGGAAGAGAGAATTCATCAGATTGTAGTTCATTCCAGATCACTTGGTTGGTGCGGGAGGTTAGAAAGGAGGCAATGAGGGCCAGGGCAGGGCCGGTGAAACCTAAGGAGGTAAGTCTTTTTAGTAGGACAGAGTGGTTTACGGTGTCGAAGGCCGCTGTAAGGTCTAATAGTATCAAATAGTATCAGGGCCGACCGCCCGCCTTCGTCCATGGTTTTGCGTATTTTTTCGGTGGCCATGATAAGAGCTGATTCAGTAGAGTACAGCTTTTTTTCCTCCGCATGTCGCATTATTTCCTGGTTCATGGCTTTTTCCAAGATTTTTGCGGGTAGGGACAGACAGGAGATGGGACGGTAGTGTTTGGGCTCAGAGGGATCAAGGGTATCCTTTTTAAGAATAGGTCTGATACAGGCCATTTTCCAATTTTTTGGAAACTCACCTCGGGAAATGATTTTATTAAGCAGGGGGGTCAGGGTGTGTGCGATGGTCTCAGGGATTAGATGCAGTACATAGGGGGGGCAGGGGTCCAGGGGAGAGCCAGATTTCATCTGGGTGATTAGGTCACACACTTGCTGCTTCTCGAGTGCGGAGAAACTGGAGAAGCAGGAGATGGTTATGAAGGTATGTCCGACTTCACTAGTGGGTGTGACGGATACCATGGTGCTGAGGTCATCATATACTGTTTGCACTTTCTTTTGAAAAAAGGTGGCCATTCCATCAACAAAACACTGATCAGGACTAAAGATTGTGTCCCGGGGGGTTAAATGGGCAACAGTTTTGAAAAGTTCCCTGGAGGAATTTGTGGAGTTTTGGATTTTTTCTGTGAAGTAGGCGGATTTTTGCTTGGACTATTGTAGTTTTATACTCCTGTAGAATATTTAAATATTCCAGTTTTTTTTCGTGGCTGTAGTCAGAGCGCCAGATTTGCTCTATGCGTCGGCACATATGATATAATAATTGTTTCCCTTTCTATGAAGTTATATATTCAGCCTCTTCTGTCATTGTATCTGTAAGTAGTTCAACAGTATGAATATATTATCAATTGACTTTAGTATCTTTATTATTAATAATTTAAAAAACGCAATTATTTCTTATTTAGCTGTATGTTTTGTTGAGCTGTTTTGAAGCTGTTGTTTTAACTCGTTTTAATGTGGTGGAGCAGGTGCTGAATTTTCTGTTGAGAGAGAAAAAACTGTTATATTAATTAAATATGGTATTTTGTGGTAAGTTTGTCTATGTTTAGGGAGCCATGTTTAATTTTGGTCATCGGTTGGGAGAGTTTTTTAATTAATATATATGCATACTAACTTAACTATATATTTTTGGTGCATTTGTTTAAGCTAACACTTACAGGCAGTTTGTTGGTTTGGAAGCTGGTTTTCTTTTCCTCTAGGCAGTCTATGTAAAAAGATAAAAGATACAGAGTGTGTTACAATTTATTTGTTAAATGATATATTTTAGTTTAATAACAGTTACTTTTTTGCTTAAATAAATGTATGAATTACTTTAAATTGTAGTAGTTGAGATGATTTATTTCTCAATTAATTGTTTCTTGTGAGAATCTTGCAGTTTCCTCTGCTTGCAGTGTTTATCATTTTTGGAGTATTTAGCTGTTTTAATTAGTTTGCTTTTTATATTGTTGGCTCAATGGTTTGTTGTATTTTTTGGTTAAAGTTGTTTATAGTGTTATTTTAGGGATTGGTGTGGTAAAAAAATCAATGGGAACTAGCTATCGGATAGAAGCTCCATGTTTATGTTGCGGTAAAAACATTTGATTTTTATGAAGACTCTCACCCACCAACCTCGTTGGTGGCATGCTTCATCATCGGGTCCCACCCCTAGTGCTGAGTGCACCATGGGTGTGCTTTAACGCCTGGTTACAGTGGAACAGGTTTGTGTATATTGAGTGTGCAGTGATTGTGAAAAGTGTGCAGGTTAAAAGACTGTCCGAAGGGTCCTAAGATTTTTGGAAAAGTTTAATGCTGGGCC
Source organism: Lissotriton helveticus (assembly GCF_964261635.1). Lineage (NCBI taxonomy): Eukaryota > Metazoa > Chordata > Amphibia > Caudata > Salamandridae > Lissotriton > Lissotriton helveticus. The sequence continues at coordinate 538,797,931 of NC_136067.1, forward strand.
ATTGGCAGTATTAAAAACAGAAAGGCGGATATTTGTGGAGGTAAATTATGTCTCCAACATCCTATGCGGTCTACAGGTTTCAGCCAGATCTCAGGATTGTGCTGGCTTTCGTCAGGACCTATGTGAGTGAATAAATTATTAGTGATTGTCAAACATTGTGTGTATTTAAGACCAAATTGTGTCGCACACGTTAAGGTGCTGTAATTGGAAGAGAACGGAGTCCCGATGCAGACCGCAGTAGGTATGGACAGAGGGCCAGAGACCTTGACGAATGTGTGACTACAGGTCTAGCCCCCCACGGGATTCAAGGGGCTTGTTATGCAAAGTTCAGAGTACGGAGCTAAGAGAGGAATACCTCTTCTTCCAGTTACCTCCCCATAGACCTGAGCAAATCCTATTGCCCTAAGTCTCAGGTAACGGATCACCTCCCCTACTCCAACATCCCAGTAACACTGGGCGTTAACTGTGTCCATTCTACCCCCTTCCCTCCTAGACCACCAGTGCATCTCACCTCATCCTCACCAACAAACCTGTCAAGGATAACCCTGTTCGCTCCCTATCCCCTGCAGACCCTCTTGACCTGAGCAAACCCTATCGCCCCAAGTCTCAGATGATGGAGCTCCTCCCCGTCTCCAATATCCCAGTAATAGTGGGCTTAACCGAGTCCCTTCTACTCTTACCTCCCCTAGACCTCCAGCTCAACTCACCTCCATCCATACCCTTAAACCTATGAAGGATAACCCAAATCCTCTTTCTTGCATGCTTGTTAATTGCACATCCGCATCATTACATTCTATGAAAATCTCAGCACCCATCATCAGTGAGGCTTTTGACATTGCCTTCCTCACAGTAACCTGGCTCAACGATCACTTGACAGCCATCCTTGACCTACTCACCCCCCATCTACTCCATCTTTAAACTGGACAGAATAGGGGTGGCCTAGCCATAATACATAAATCAGAGTTTCAACTTTCCCCTCTGAAGAATACTGATCACTTGACCTTTGAATACCTTGGTGTAGAACACACTGTCAAAGGCTCTCCTCCGATTAAACTGCTTAACAGCTACCATCCTCCGGGTGAGCCCCTCCACTTTGCTGATGAATTATCTGACCTTCTCACACACTCCTCCCTTTCTGCCTCAAAAAATCTGTTTCTAGGAGACTTTAACATCGACTGGAATAATGCAGCTGACCCAAATGTTAGGCGCCTCATTAATCTCCTTGAGATTAATGACCTTAAGCAATTATGCAACAAACCAACACATATCAAAGGGGTCACACTTGACACAACCATCTCTAGCATTGAACTGGTCTCCCTTACCAACATCATCCCCATCGACTGGTCAGACCCCCATCTCATTCTGTTCAACATCTCAACAATGCGCATCACTTCTCCCAGCAGTTATTAACAAACCCAAATTCTCAAACAAGTCCCCCCTTGTGAACTCGAGTCTAAGTTGGAAGCTCAACTTTAACTCTTCCCTTATTCCCAAATTGCTAACGAGCTCGCTGAACATTTCAATAAGGCCATTTATGATGTCCTTGAAGAAGTCGCACTGCTTAAACTGAAACAACAAAGAACAGCACAATCCAAATCTAGGTTCAATCAACACCCCTCGCCCTCTCATCTTGCCCTCCTTCGATCTGTAACATCAACATATAAAAAGCAAATTTTCAATGAAAAAGCATTATTCTTCCATTCCCAACTTGAGCGTGCCAAAAATCGGCCCAGAGAACTTAACATTGTCAGAAAGCAAACCTCAATGGCCCCTCCAGAACCGACGGCCTCAATCGAAAGATTTGAGGAAATTGCCAACTTCTTCTCTGAAAAAATAACTAAAATTGACCAATCCTTCCCTCACGTTTTGGCCCTACCTAGCCCATTGACTTCCCTCCTTTATCTATACCGTCCCTCCTGCCTAATACTCTCCCTCTCCTATCTACTCCATCTATTCCTAGAGACATCCTTTCCCACTTACATTTGAAAAATAACGCCTCTTGGTCTAATTTCAATCCGATGACTGAGCTCGAAGTCTTTAATATCATTGCTAAATTAAAGCCTACCTCGCACACCAAAGACCCCCTCCCCTCTAAACTAGTTCATAACCTTGACCACATCATTGCCCCATGTTGGACTAAAATCATTAACTCTTTTGACCCTGGGTGCGTCCCCCACTCCCTACATCTCGGATAAATCACTCCCATTCTTAAAAACTTTAATGCTACCCTATGATCCTAACAACCTTCGTCCCATCTCCAACCTCCCACTTCTAGCTAAAACCTTGGAGAAATGTGCTTTACTTCAACTCGACAACTCGTTCCGCAAGAACCTAAAAACACACCTGTTCTCTAGATAAAGGATCACTGATCTCCACCTCGCATAGAGTTCTTCAGTTGCAGCGCGGGGACACGCTTTGGCGTAACCAAGCGCTCTACAAGCTACCCTTAATAATAATAATAATAACATTGACAAATACAACCTACTTGACTCTTTTCAATCTGGTTTCAGGAAAAGCTGTAGTACAGAAACCGCCATACTGAGCATTGCTGCTGACACTCACCACTCCCTAGATAATGGATAGGCTTGCCTTCCTATCCTCCTTGATCTCAAAGCAGCATTCAATATGGTTAATCACTCATCCTTACTGGAATCTCTCAAAGTCTGCACTGGCCTCAATGGAACGGTCCTTAACTGGTTCACTTCCTACTTCCAGCACCAAACTCAACAAATAAAAATTAAATCCTGTCTCTCCAATCCTAACCCTGTCTCTTTGGGGGTCCCTCAGGGCTCAATTTTGTCCCCCTCTCTCTTCAACCTCTTCATGGAACCCCTTACTATTATTTTGAAACAAAGCCGGGATCAACTACCACCTTTATACTGATGACTCTCAACTTGACTGTAAAATCAAATCACATTCTGTTGTACTTCATCTAAATAACACAATGAGCAAGACTCTATCCTAGTTCTTTTCCAGCCAACTTAAACTGAAACCCAACAAAACAGAATTTATTCTTTTCTTGCCCAAAAGCAACCGTCTCCCCATCCAAAGCTGGATCTCTGACCACAATGCCCTCAACTGTCCGCTCACTCTATCTAACTTGACCAAATCCCTTGGCTTCATTCTTGATACAAATCTGGCACTGAAGGACCATATAAATTACACCGCCAAAGGAGCATTATTAACTCTCAGACACCTCAAGAAAATCAAACCCTTCATCCAGCAAGACGACTTCAAATGGGTCGTCCAATCGCTAGTACTCTCCAAACTTGACTATGGAAACGCTATTCTCACTGATACCCCTAAAGTCCACTTGGCCCCCCTTTGAGCAGTGCTCAACCTGGCTGCTAGGCTCATTACCAACTACAAACGTTATGACCACATCTCGCCTGCCCTCAAATCAATTAGTGGCTCCCCATTGAAGGAAGATGCATTTACAAGACTGCCTGCATCACCCACAAACCCGTTCACGCTCAATCTCCGACTTACTTAATGAACAAACTCAAAAATGCGGGCTGTTCCAGATGGCTCTCCTTCTCGTTCCCCCGTTACTAAAAAAGAAATCCACCCAGTCCCGCTCCTTCTCAGGTAATGCTCCGAGCAAATGGAATGCCCTCCCGAGCGACCTGCGCAGCATCCCCTCCTTCCTTGGCTTTGAAAAAGACCTTACATGTCACCTCCTTAGCAAATACTGGAGTCTTTAATCCTTTTTGATCCTGCCCTCCTTTTTATCTCCTGTACTGGTTATCTCTCTGCTTACCAGTCTGTCCTATCGTTTCCCCCTTTACTCTCCTGGCCTTAGTCCTCCCTGGTCTCTCATATTATCAACTCCGCTCTAACTTCTGCGTTGGTTGCTGCTTCTTGTCAATTTGTTATTGACCCCTTCTCTCCTACCCTCTGCCCTCTACCACTACAATTTTTTTCTCCTGGATTGTATTTATTGTGTGACCCGAATCATTACGAAATACAAATAATCCTTACTTTTCTGCCTTCACCCGACTTTATGGTGAGATTTGGCTTGTTACTTTAGTTAATTTTGTCCAGAACTGCTGTGTCCTGTATATTATGCCTGCTCCTTTAAAGCGCTCTGTTACCTCTGGGTCTAGCCAGCCCAATATAAAACCTTATAAATAAATACATAAATAAATACCCACAGCAATACTCATGGTATGCCCCTTCAATGCAGAGTAAGGCATCGCCTTACTCCATATTTACAAGGCCATGAAAAGCGTGGCCTTGTAAATATGGGCCAGCAACTGCACCTGCAGAGCGTGACAAAAGTGACGCTCTGGTGGGGTAAAAGTGCCACTGGGGCATTGTAGTAATTTGATTCTAGGTTGTCCAGCTCAAACTCCATCTTGGCATGGGAGGTCAAAGACACAACAGCAAAAATGAGTATTCTGAAAACTTTGAGAAAATAAAAAAATGGAAATCAAAGAGAATTTACTCGACTTCTTCTAGATATGGAGTAGCAGTGCCCAGCAAGTCACTGTATGGCACTCCACGAACACAAGTCCTATTTTCACAGCTGATCACCAATGTTAGAAATTGGGTTTCTGGCTGCCAGAGGTATGCACTATGTCCAAGCAGAACCCACATGTCCAAGCAGAACCCACAGTCCTAATCAGGGTAAGTCAGATGTACACCATAAATTAACCTGTGCTCACCCTTTGGTACCTTGACACAGAGCAGTCAAGCTTTTCTTAATCCTTTCAGTGCTCATGACGGAATGGTTCCAAAATGACCACAAGTGCTGCAGTGCTCATGACAGAACCATTCCCTCATGAGCACATGCTCAGAGAATCCCCTGCTGCAGGCAGCAGAGGGATTTCCCTTTTTTTGCCTGGGGAGGTGGGGAAGAGCTCCCCCAACCTCCCCAGACCTATTTTTAGTTTTTGTTGCAATGACGATCGCACCCCTGGCGCGCTATCATCATTGAAACAAAAACAATAAGTTTCAGTTTCAGTGTTTCAGTGCTTGTGGGGCTATCTCAGCCCCCTGAGCAGCCAAACACTTGGGAGAGGTATCGTTGGAAAGGGAAGAATCTTCCCTAGTGGATTCCTGCTTGGGGATCACCCCAGGAGGGCGATCCTCAAAGAGGTATCCACCCACTAGCACCAGGGAGAGGGGAGCGGCCCCTTGGGCAAGGGCCTTTGCTCCCCAATGTTTTTTGGACCATATTTAGTCTTTTTGCCCAGAGGCCCCAATCTGCCCCGGGGGGGGCAGTAAACCCACTAGAGGCCAGGGATTTTTCTTTTACTGCAAAATAGGGGTGCACAATTAGAGTCTTCCTGCCCCCCGGGGGGCGGAAACCCACTAGAAACCTACAAAATCCACACGTTTCTGAAAACTAGACACCCGGGGGAGTCCAGCGAGGTATGGCTTGAGTGGGTCCCCTAACGTTTTCCTACCCAGAATCCCCTGCAAACCTCAAATTTGGCTGATAAAATCACTTTTTCCATACATGTTTGCATGGGATCACCGTGCCGGAACAAATGTCCTACCACCGAGCATTCCCCTTGTTCTCCCGAGTAAAATAATACCTCACTTGTGTGGGTGGGCCAAAGGCCTGTGGCTAGAAATAGCCCAAAGCATTGGGATTTGGAGTATAGCACCGAGAATTCTAAGCGCTACATTTGTTTTAAAATTCGTTTTTAGCCAGTTCTGCTTTGGCTACCCACACAAGTGAGGTATCATTTTACTCGGGAGAACATGGGGAACCCTGGGTGGTAGGACATTTGTGCCAGCACGGTGATTACACTCAAAATATGTGGAAAATGTGTTTTTTTAAGCTAAATTTGAGGTTTGCAGGGGATTCTGGGTAGGGAAACATTGGGGGATCTACGCAAGCCATACCTCATTAGACTTCTCAGGGTGTCTAGTTTTCAGAAACGTGTGGATTTTGTATGTTTCCCTTGATGGAAACGTGCCCGGGGCCAAAAAACAAGCCCCCCCCCCCAAAACCAGGTAGTTTTGTTATTGGTAATTTTGAAATCTCCACAAAACGATTTGGGCCATATCCTGTTTCAGCCACTTTAACTACCCACACAAGTGAGGCACCATTTTTATCGGGAGACCGGGGTGGACACTGGGTGCAAGGAAATTTGTGGATCCACGTAGATTCCAGAACTTTCCCACCCAGAAATTTGAGAAAAAAATTATTTTTTCAGCTAAATTTGAGGTTTGCACTGTAACCCTGGGCGTAGTTCGCGTAGCCGCACTCCGCGAGGCTACGCGAAGACACACTTGCACTCCGCGAGCTACACGTAGCTCCGCGGACATGCGTAGTTGCTTACTAGACCCGTTCGCGCGCCGTTTTTCGTCTTCGGGAGCGCGGTGCGCGTGTTCGGGGCGCTGCCTGCATGCTCGAGATAGCTAGCGCGCTAAGTTACTCCAGAGGTTTGTCCCGCCCGCTTGCGTTCCCTTATTTCCTGTTCCGGGTCACAAGTAACGTGTTCGCGTTGTGTTAGACATGTTCGGGAACTCATCTTCTCGTTCGCACTGCCAAAGTGCGTGATCGCGTCAAATATCGCGCGAACCTACCCAGGCTGTCGCGACGGGCCAAGGTAAGCCATTGCCGCGCACGCGATAATGTTATTCAGCACACGAGAACTACGCTACGCACCGGATCGCGGAGTAATCGACAGCTTCGCGTTCTCCGTAGAACGCGGAGTTGCCGAAACTCCGCAAGCTCCGCGAACGGAGCGTAGTTCTTCGCCCAGGGTTAGTTTGCAGGAGATTCTGAAAATTTTGGGGGGAGCTGCGCGATAGCCATACCTCGTTGGACTCCCCTGGATGTCTACTTTTCAGAAATGTGTGGGTTTGGAAGTTTCCAAGATGGCCGCCGAACCCAGGTCCAAAAACCCAGGTGACCCCCCTTGCAAATCCAGGTTGTTTTGTGATAGGTAATTTTGATGTCTCCTCAATACGTTTTGGGCCCTTGCCTGTCGCGGGTACTTGACCCACTCACGTGATTAAGGTACTATTTTTATTGGGAGATCTGGATGAACACTGGGTGGTAGGAAATTTGTGGATCCGCGTATTTTCCCCAAAAAGTTTTTTTTCAGCTAAATTTGAGGTTTGCAGGAGATCCTGGGTAGGAAAACATTGGGGGACCCACGCAAGCCATACCTTGCTGGACTCCCCCGAGTGTCTAGTTTTCAGAAATGTGTGGGTTTGGTAGGTTGCCCAAGATGGCCACCGAGCCCGGGGTCAAAAACTCATGGGACACCCCTTGCAAAACCAGGTTGTTTTGTGATAGGTAATTTTGATGTCACCTCAATAGGTTTTGGTCCCTTGCCTGTCACATGTCCTTGACCCACCCATGCAAGTGAGGAACCATTTTTCTCGGAAGACTTTGGGGAATGCGGGATGGGTGGAAATTTGTGGATCCATACAGATTCCAGAACTTTCCACCACAGAAATGTCAGGAAAATGTGTTTTTTAACAATTGTTTAGGTTTGCAAGGGATTCTGGGTAACAGAACCTAGTGTGAGCCAGTCAAGTCACCCCATACTGGATTCCCCAGCGTGTCTAGTTTTCAAAAATGTATAGGTTTGCAAGGTTTCCCTAGGTGCCGGCAGAGCTAAGGTTAAAAAACTACAGCTAGGCACTTTGCAAAAAAAGGGTAATTTTTCATTGTGAAAATGTGGTGTGTTCACGTTTTGTTGTGAGCCGTTTCCTGTTGTGGGTACTAAGCCTACTCACACAAGTGAGGTACCATTTGTATCTGGAGATTTAGGGTAATACAGATTTGTAAAGCAACTGTTATTACCTATAGACTTTCGATGCATTTCTGCCTTCCAAATGAAAGACAATGTGTAAAAAAGAAGTAATTTTGAAAAATGATCGATAATTCTCATGCTGGTATGAGTATTCCCAATTTCGAAATATGCAAATATCTACTGTTTCTAAACTCTATATTTTGTTCCCATTTCAGAAATACATATGTGTCTTTCATACCAATTTTTCCATGTATACATTTTTACACAATAAATGCTATATACCCGGTACACAATAAAATAACATTGCAAGTCGCTGCTCAGTTTTTGGCTCTTGGTTCGTCAGGTTCTTGGTGAACCTACAAGTCCCTTATATCCCCACAACCAGGAAGTTCCAGCGGATGTAACGGTATATTGCTTTCAAAGAGTTGTTACTATTAGAAGAAGTTACATGTAAAAACGTTGACAGAAAAGGCTGTTTAGTTTCTATAAAGACACATTGAAGGATCTACACAAATGACCCCTGCTGGATTCAGAATTTTGTCTACTTTCCCAAAATGTATAGCTTTCCTGGACTCATTATTGCTTTCATACCCATTTCTACAGGGCCGGACTGGCTACCGGCCATTTTGGAATGCTGCTGAGATGGGGGCTGATTTCACTGCAGTGGGGGCTGATTTTGTTGATGGAGACCTGCTTGTGCTTTGAAATAAACAAAGCAAAACGAATTTCATTCAGCACACGCAGGTCCCCATCAACGAAATCAGTCCCCAGCTCAGCAGCATCCCAAAATGCCCGGTAGCCAGTTCTGCCCTGCATTTCTACCATTAACTGGAAGGAGGTTGAAAGCACAAAAAATAGCAAAAATAGGCAATGTCCCAGAAAAATGCCAAAATTGTGTGAAAAATGTGGTTTTCTGACAAAAGTCTGCTTGTCCCTGAAAGCTGAGAAGATGGTGATTTCAGCACCACAATTCCTTATTTGATACCATTAGCAGGGGAAAAACCAGACGCTTTCATCTGTAGCCCTTTTTTTGCATTTTCCCAAGAAAAACACATTTTAGCTGTATTTTGGTTAATTTCAAATGTCCCCTCCAAGGGAATCCACAAACCCTGGGTACCTTTAGCATCCCCATGATGTTGTAAAAAAAAGGACAAAAATTTGCCGTGGATACCTTACGTGGTCAAAAAGTTACTGGGATCTAAGCGCGAACTACCCCAAATAGCCCAAAAAAGGCTTAGCACGGGGGGGGGGAAGGGGGGAGACCTAGCAGTGAAGGGGTTAAGAGGCAATGCGTAAAGTATTTGTGCAACACTTCAAACAGTAACACAATGAAAACACCTTAAAAGACTCCACACCAGTTTAGATATTTTTATGAACAAAACAAGACCTAAATGACAAAAATCCAATAAGTATAACCAGAGTATTCATTTTTAAAGAATACATGAAAATATACTGTTTAAAAGCTTAGCCAACCGGGGATATCTGGTCATACTATACCAGAGTCATATCAAAAGTTCCGACTGACTGCGATGGAGCACAGGTCTGATAAAGGGGCCAGTCTTAGACCACTGAAAAGTACCGGATGCGTCGAAGTAGGCGAAATGCGATAAGAAAAAAGGCAATGCGTCGGTGTCAAATCACTGGATCGAAGGTGATGCGTTGTCATCGAGTTGAGCAAATCGAAGATGCATCATCGAACTGCAGGAAGTTGGCAATGAGTCAGGAACTGGAGGCGATGCGCAGTGCAGTTGGCAATGAGAGGTCTGCTGTTGTGCAGCAGCGTTGATGCGTCGATGGAGTTCCGCTAGGTTTTGATCAGCACAATATCGGCAATGCATGGATTTTTTGCAGTTGCAGCACTTTATACCCACTTGCAAGGACACAGGAGTGGATTGGCACCACTTGGCAGGGCAAACTTTGCAGCAAGCAAAGTCTTGGTGATGTTTCAGGTTGGGGAGAAGTCTTTGATGTCCCTGAGACTTAGAACAGGGGGCAAGCCAGCATGCCCTTGGAGTCACTCCAGGTTCAAGTGAGATGGGTCCAGTCCTTCCAAAGGGTAGCAGGCAGCAGGGCAGTATAGGAGAAAAACTGTTCTTCCAGAGCAGCAGTACAGCAGAGTGGCAGTCCTTGTAGCAGCACAACAGACCTTCCTCCTAGCAGAGTTCTTCACAGGTCCAGGATATTCTGATTTTGGTAAGGGTCAGAGACTCAGTACTTATACCCAGTTGTAACTTTGAAGTGGAGGTGACTTCAAAGAGGGGCTTTATAGTGCACAAAGGTCCTTCCCACCCCCCCCCAGCTCTGGCTCTAGACTCACTCCAGAGGGGTATGCAGCTCTTTGAGTGGGAACAGGACATAGCCTATTCAGGTATAAGTGGTCTTTAAAACCGATTTTTCTATGTATATATTATCCCAAATTAATTTCTATATACCCGGTATATAATAAAAAAACATTGCAAGAGACAGCTCAGTTTTTGGCTCTGGATTCATGCGGTTCTTGGTGAACTTACAAGTCCTATATATCCCCACAACCAGAAAGGTCCAATGGATGTAACGGTATATTGCTTTTAAACAGCTGTCATAATTAGAAGAAGTTACAGGTGAAAAAGTTGACACAAATGGCTGTTTTTTTCAACAAATTTTTAACTTTTCCTATATTCAACTGTTAGTTTCTATAAAGAAACCTTGAAGGAGCTACACAAATGACCCCTTGCTGAATTCAAAATGTTGTCTACTTTTCTAAAATGTATAGCTTTCTGGGATCCATTATTGCTTTCATACCCATTTCTACCATTAACTGGAATGAGGTTGAAAGCACACAAAATAGCAACAATAGGCTATGTCCCAGAAAAGTGCCAAAACTGTGTAAAAAATGTTGGTTTTCTTACAAAAGTCAGCTTCTCCCTGAAATCTGGGAAACTGGTGATTTAAGCACCACAACCCCTTTGTTGATACCATTTGCAGTGAAAAAAACAGACACTTTAATTTGCAGCCCTTTTTCCCAAAAAACCTAAATTTAGCTGTATTTTGGTTAATATTTGGGTCCCCTCCACTGAAATCCACAAACCCTGGGTAGCTTTAGAATTCCCATGATGTAGAAAGAAAAGGACACAAATTTGGCGTGGATACCTTATGTGGTCAAAAAGTAACAGGGGCCTAAGCACAAACTTCCACAAATAGCCAAAAAAAGGCTTAGCACAGAGGGGGAAAGGCCTAGCAGCAAAGGGGTTACATTGTGTGGGTCTAGGCTAGGGTTTTAAGTCATAAATTCTTCTTCTCAAGTTTTCTATTCTTGGCATGTGGAAATTGCCACTTAGTGGAAACTTTAATTCGCTATCCTTCCATTTTTATTCATGCCATTGGCTGAGCCGCATGCATGTATCTAACCCTCTGTTTGCCAGAATTTCTCAAGCTGGTGTGACTTTGGTTGGAAATCTGTTTTTCTTATTTGTATCCTTCTCTTCAGAGTTCCAGCCAATTCCTGTGATGCACCTTATGACGTAAGCACCGTCTACAGCCAGTTTCTCCTGAACTCTTCCTACTTTTCTCACTGTTAGTGTTTGTCGGCTTCTTCTAAACAGAAATCACTACAAATTGAGGATACTATTTACTTTCACACAGTAGCAAACTCTTGACCTGCAGGAGTCTACGGTACCTAGCGCTCTCACTCCTGTACACTGAGGAATGATTAACTGCCGCGGTCATTTAGTACATACGCACAACACAAATGTTACGTCCCTATCCTGGTGTGGCTGATAGTGCCTCACAGAATACCTCAGCCTAGCAGACAACCTCAACAACTTGATAAATTTAACTGAGGTACCTCTCTTCAACTTTATGTGGTACACATCTTTCATCCAAAACAATTTGTACACTGTAAATTTCAAAAGTCAGAAAACATAGCCAAGAACACAATAACTACCGTACACCCAAGTCCTAGAACTAATGACTTGTAAAAACTGAATTCAAAGTCCATCCACTGCATTTCACTGCAATATTTCAAGCTACAAAGTCCCAACATGGACTGCTTACCTCACTTCTCAACCAGTTTCAGCAAACATACATATCCTATTGATACATGCGTCATGCTTTCTGGGTTACAGATACAACCACCTCGTCTCCCCGTGATCGACAGGACTCCTCGGCTGGGTCAGTTTGGGCAAATTCACCTGAACCATGAAGGTACAGTAATCAATTCTAAGGTCCATTCACCTAGGTCCAATCAGTACTACAGGGATTCACTCAGAGCCTTCAGTTCTGCTACCAGATCTGTTGTGCGCAAACGTGTCTCTCATTTAGTTGCCCAATGCATGCCAACTGCTTGGACCGGGAGCAGTGTAGTCCCTAAAGGACTTTGTTGCTCACCGATAGGCCCATCTCTACTTAAGTAAATCTTGCACATTAGGATAAAGCTGTAAACATTCTCAATAAAAAGACAGGCAAGGGCTAAAGATAAAGATGGAACTCCGATAATATAAGGACCTAAGCTGGATCATCAATCAATTAAGATGATAAGCATATAAATCATATGAAGAACAGGGTCAAGACTGATTTGCATATGGTGGGTCCAAACTGAGGTGGTATGGGGAACAAAAGAACAATGGGTTGGAGTGCTACACCGAGCCATTGCAAGTGGTTAGACTTATTGCAAGCAGCCTCCTATCACCTTTTGTGTGTTTCATGTACCACCCTTAGTGGTACGGGTATGCACAGACGTGGATCCCATGCTCACTGTGTCACTGGAACTCTGCTGTACCCTGGGTTTCTTGTGCTCCGGTTCAGGCCAGACCTGGTTTGACAGACCAGGCTGGATTGTTACCATGAGGAATAGCCTCAAGACTGATTTGAATATGGCTGGGTCCAAACTGAAGTGGCATGGTAAGCAAAAGAATGATGGGTTGGAGTTTTTCCCTTTGCTCTTGACAGTGGTTAGACTTATTACGAGCAGCCTCCCATCAACTTTTGTGTGTTTCATTAACAAAGTCTATCCCAGCAGATCTCTCTACCACTTCTCTCTCTAACCTATGCCTGCGTAGGACCATAAACTTTAAATAACATATCTCAGAATGGACAGCGTAGTGCCATAGCTAGATAAGTGAACAGTGAACATAAGAAACACCAAACAAAAAGGGACCTGCAGAGTCACTCCAAGCTACCAGCCTACTAAAAAGCATTAACTGTAGACCCACTATCTTTTGCACTTTTTCACTCATTACACTGCTAAGCGCTGCACCGCAAAACATGATAACTGCACCTCGGTGTCCTCACATACAACGCGGAAACCCTCCCCAAATAGGATCAAAACAAAAACAACATCCTTCTAACCACACATTCTTCACAGTGTAGTGTGCTAACCAGGAAGGCAAGCACTACAGCAACCCAAATAGGGGTAGTAAGCGTTATATAAATGTTGCAATACAATACAATACAACTAATGTGTGTAGATTATTTTCCTGATTCACCATAACGTATGGGCTACCTAGCAAGTTTACACTAGCCAACTCGCTCCATATTTATTGATGTAAGAGACTCCCAATTTGTAAAGCAAAACAATTGAATCGTTTTACATTTGTGCTAAAACGTGCTCCTCTCCAGTGTACATTAATGGAGAAATAAAATCTGCCAATTGTTTTTTTAAACTTTCCTCCTAGGTATGTCCATGTTGGTTTGGGTAAGAATGGTATGATAGCAGACTAAGACGGAGATGCAACAAAAAAACATCAGACGAATGTGATAAAGCACAGATTCTTAAATCTCAAATGTCAGGTATAATCATCAAACAAATCTCGCCACTGGTCCTTTGAACCTTTTCTAGTCGACTAGGAGAGAGTATTAGGAGCAATTATATCCATACATTTCCATAAACAGTGGAGATCAATGGGACTCCACAGGAAACAACTAAGGGCCATATGTAGGTGGCCAAATACCGGTCGGTAAAGCCGAAAATCAGTAGATTTCGGCTTTACCGACCGGTATTTAGCCATGTGAGATGTACGTATTACCGAATGGCATCGGTAATAACGAATCGGTAAATAATTACCGATTCCTTATTTACCGATCGGAGAACACTGAAAAAATTAATACCGAATCGGAAATAACGAATCAGTAAAAAAAACAAAATGCGATGTAGCAAAAATCGGTATTACCGAATTTGACCAAATTCGGTAATAACGATTTGGTATTTACCACTTATCCTGAGCAGGTGGTAATCAGGTGCAGTATATAAACACAGCCCCAAAATGCAACTGTGTGAACACAATGGCGGGCCTCTACCTCATAGCAAGGCGGCTACGCTTGAGAGCAGCTGGAGTGAGGATCTGGATACGGGAAGAGCGGGTGTACAGACTGCGCATCACATTGTTTCAATTGACTGAACCTGAAATCCATGAAAGGTACAGACTGCACCCACGCACCATCCTTGACCTAATACAGGACCTAAAACCCTATCTTGAGCATCAGACACCAAGGGCGCACGCAATTCCCACCCATGTCCAGGTACTCTGTTGCCTGCACCTCCTAGCATCAGGAAGTTTCCAGGGTGTGATAGCCGCAGTGGGTGGTGTGACAGAGCTGTCTATCCTGTTTTTTCAACACCTTCCTGGATGCCATTATGGACAGAATGGAACATTAGATTACTTTCCCCAGTACACAGGCGGAGCTGCAGAGGACAAAGCTGGAGTACTACCAACTTGCGCGTTTCCCACACGTCATTGGCTGCGTCAATGGGACCCATATACCAATCTGCCCACCTGCAGCAACTGAATACATTTACAGAAACTGCCAATCCACCCACTCCATCAATGTGCAGGTGATATTTGATGCCAAGTACATCATAACTGACATCGTGGCCAAATTCCCCGGGAGTACCCACGACTCGTACATATTCCGGAACAGTGGTATCCATACACGTCTGGCTGCTGGTGAATTTGGAGAAGGATACCTACTAGGTAAGTCAATGTGACACACCCTGATGTACACCTTGGCTCAAGCTATTGGTCACACAAATTAATGGCACTTTCTTCTGTACATAGGTGACAGCGCATATGCCCTCCGGCCTTATCTACTCACACCATATCTCAACCCAACCACCCCAAGGGAGAGGAGATACAATGTGGCACATAAGAGCGCACGCAACGTGGTGGAGCGCACATTTGGACTGCTTAAAAGCAGATTCTGTTGCCTCCACAAAAGTGGAGGTGCACGTCTGTACAGCCCCATCAAATGTTGCAAGATTATTGCTACATGTGCAATGCTACACAATCTGGCCACAAAAAAAGGAACAGCAGTGGAATTAACTGACTCTGAGGACGAGGAAAACCCTCAGCCAGAGCCCTGCGCAGCTGGTGTTGCAGTTGAACATGATGGGAGACAGAGACGGGCAGATATTACGTCAAACTATTTCTGAGTGAGTAACGAGACAGAGCCAGTAACAGTTTTATGTTATGGTGTTTAATAAGCACACCACCAGTATTGTAAGCAGTGTCCATTTGGACATGGGTTACATCACCCATCTAATGTTTGGATATAGGCAGTGGTCCCTACTTCCTGCGTCCACACGCTTCATGTGCGCGTTCCCTGGCAACACTGTCTGTAGTGTCAGACTGTTCCTGCGCAGCGCCGTGGCGTTCGCTGCGCCTCCTGCCCTCAGTGGGAGAGGGCGTAATGCTACCACGGCTGGTAGCCTCCTCACTGTCCCCCCTCCTCCATTGTGGCCGCCTTCGCATTCTGTAGGAGCTCTAATGCAGAGGTCATAGAAACCATGCCCCTGGCCACATCCCTGCTGCAAGGCGCCATCTCCTCCTGCATGGCGATGGACCTGCGACACATCAGTGAGGTTGCAGTGGCCAGCCGGTTCACTGCCTTAGTATAGGCCTGGAGCCTCTGCCTCTCCCTGCGCCTGCCAAGACGGTCCTGCTCCAGCTGGCTGCAGAGGTTGTCCACAGAGGTTGCTACTCTCTGCATTCCCTCACACATGTTGTCTCCCATTGCACTGATGCCCTTTTCCATCCTGTGCATGTGCTTGTTGATGTGTGCCACCGCCCTGTGCAGTGATCTCATCTCCCTCCATTGCAGGCACTGGACTTTCAGCATGTTGCCTTCCAGTCCAGCAAACACACTTTCACCCTGTTCGGATGCTTCAGGACTGTCCGGCCTTGCCCTGCGGCATCTGGATGAACTGTGGGCGCCCTCAGATGGAGTAAAAGCCCTCTCCCTGTTTCCTCCCTCATGGATTGGAGTCTGTTGGCCCCCTGTGCCCTCCTCCGACGACTCCTCTATCTGCTGGAGGGTGGCCACGGCATGCCTCCTGCGTGACTGTGGTGGTGGTGGTGTTTGTGATCGTCGCAGTGGGGACCGGGTATGAGGGGATGGCAGCGTTCCCTGGCGCTGTGGTGATGTGTGTGATGGAGGATTTGGTGGTTGTGGTTGCGCGGAGCTTGTGGTCCCTCAGGCATGCTTTCTTCCTCATGTTGCCTCCCCTCTGGCCTGGCTGTCTTTGCTCTGCTACCCTCTGCAGCATTGCGAGATGTCTCGCCTGTAATGACACAAATGTAGATATACTCACTGCTCTGTCTGCATTTGAATTACATTAAACATCATGCCTACAGATCACAGTGATTGTCCTGACATTGCCAATTACTTTAACATGCTATTGTGTTTGCTAGCCTGACTGTCCTATACATCAGTTCGCTCTAACTACATCTCCCAAAATGCATAGCAGGTAATGGGTAAGACATGGAGTGGAGTGGAAGCCCCTATGCCACTATGGGGATTGGGGTTGGGGAGGGGGTAGCACAGCATGCTGGGCATGCGTCTTACCTTGTTTCCTTGCTGCTCTGGCAGAGCTGTCTACGTCTCCCACGCCACTCACACTCTCCGGCTGGAGGGTGGACTCCACCATCAGTTCCAGTGGTGTTGGTGCTGGTGCTCTGTTCTTTCCTCCACCTGTTTTGCCAGCCTGCCTCTGCCTCTCTGCAATCCTTGCTTTCGCTGTCTTCCTGAGGTCGTACCACCTCTTCCTGATGTCCTCAATGGTACGCTGGGTCACACCTATGGCATTTATTTTGTCCTGAATGCCAATCCAGATCTGCCTCTTTTGAGACTCGAGCACATGGAGGGACTGCTTACCAAAAAGCCTGTGATAGTCCTGACTGACATCCTAGATCAGTACCTCCAGCTCCTTGTCACTGAACTTAAGCTTTCTTTTCCTCTCACTTCCCTCCTTCTCCCTGTCCTGGCTTGCCATTTCAATACTGTTTTCTTTTTTTTTTTATTGTTTGTAGCTGTGAGGCTCTGTTGCTGCTGGCTCCTCAGCTCACCTGCCTGCCTCACAGTGAGCTCCAGGTCCTGTGCAGCTGCCTGGGTGTGGCCACTTCCTGTTTGGGAAGTGATTGGGTGACACAGGATTGGCTGATTCATCAAATTACCAATTTTTGAATTACCGAATCGGTATTTACCAATTCGGTAATGAATTCTGTAATTCCGAATCGGTATTGGTTTTTCGGTATTTTTTTTTACCGAATCGGTATTTTTTACCGATTTTTAACAAATTGGTAATGTTTACCGATTTTTTATCTACATCGCATTTACCGAATCCTTAATACCGAATCTGTAAAATTCGGTATTATGGAATCGGTATTCATGTTTTACCTACATATGGTGATAAAAGATTTGAAAAGGTTTCTTAAATATTTAATCATAAAATTATTTAAATCATGATTATTAATTCGGTAAGCATTCAGATTTAAGCATTGTAATTACATGTTTAAATGGTCTAAGAGCCAATATTTCAAAAGGATGGAAAAAAGAACATTAATAAGAATTATGTAAAGAATACAAAATGTGCAAAAAAGTGTGTTCCATAAAATAAACTTCTAATCTAAATTAAGCCAGTATAGGTCGATAAAAGGCATTTGATTAGGCAAGTAGAATATGGTGTCAGTTGCAGACAACCAAAAAAGCGTCTCCGACATAAAATATGAATGCTTTATGCATTAAGCCTTTGCACTCAGGAAAAGGAGCTCAGCAGAGGTGAGAAGGTCTTCTCATTTCGAAGTCAGCAAGAATCTCCTCACGCTTAAGGAACACACAATATTATTATTCAACAAGGCACTTCTTTGCCACATTACAGCTTGTTCTCACTCTCGGGATCCAATCATATTGCTCCAGACTCTGGAAGCAGGTAAACTCACCTCTTTCTGAAGGTAAAACAGTGGTCTATGCATGGCTAGGTACTTGAACTGTTACACTAGACGGATTGCCGATACAGTCAGCATGTCCCACGAGTTGCTCTCCCATCCTGGCACCTCCTTCTTTCACTTAGAACCTCGCTATCAGCTGTCTAATACATAACAATAAAGAATTCACTAGCTAGGAACAGACGTCTGGGAAAACACACAACATCTGTAATGGAAAAAAGATATAATGTGCTAGAATTAAATGTGCAGTCCTCTCAGCTTTAAACGTATAAAAGCTGACATTCAAGATGGCAATATAAATACAGCTAACTAAAATTACATAGCGTGTTCACTCAGGTGCTGTCATAATTACTAAATACAGTCACCTACAAATTATGTGATTTATCTACCCATGTTATTTAGTAATGTAAATCACACTTTGCTCATTGATGCATTAATCATGCAAATGTAAAACTACGCTCCCCCAACTACGTTCCGATGGCTAGAATCGTCCATCGTACCCTTAGAGTTTTGCAACTTCTTCATCTCCCTGTCAGCATTACACTTTTTCTCTTTCATTTCTATTTCCTCCTTCCTTTACTTTCTTCCCTCCTCCCTTTTCTTTCTTACTTGCAAACATCTAAATCCCCCTTTAAAGCAAATAAACAAATTAAGCAAGTGCACAGGAGGTTGCAAACTTGCTTGAGAAGTCTCCACTTCTTGCACCTTAATCTCTGGGTGTGAGAGCAATATACAAAGTAAGGCAGTTGTAACAGGGACTTACAGACACTAACACAAATTAGAAGTTATAAGGGTTCTTTTATAAGGATGACATAAGGTATTGGGATAAATAGTCATTGGTGTGTCCTTTTTGTTAACTGTGTAACGTTTTCTAATATGGGTAGGCGCCTCTCAGCTGGCGTCTTCACACACGAGACCGATTTCCCTCAGAAAAAACCACAAATATAGTCTAAGTAGTTGCCAATCTGTCTTTAGCTAGTCTCCCACCACCAAGCCTCAGTGCAGTGACTTTCTGTGTGCTCATCCCTATGTGACTCGTTTATCCAATTTCCCAAGTTGTGCTGCTCCCTTTTCTGAATGTCGGGTAATACACCTAGTGACTGTTGCCTATTCGTGCATCTAATCAGTAACCAAAAAATGCACATGTTCCTGAAGCCACAGCCTCAGGTCGGGCCACGGTGGCCGTGGCTGGAACCAAAGCGCCTTCTCCTCGGCTGTCGTCTGGTGTGTGGAACTATGAGTCTTCCTTCCCTACATCCTCCACTCCTCATTCTCTCCCTCGTCCTTCTTTTTCCCGGTCTTTGGCTGGGCTTGCTCCCGCTGGATCCCAGCCACCTGGGATTGTTGTTGAAGTTCTCAGGTTTTCTTGTCCCTCACTCTCTCCCGTCAACTCGATCACTGGCGTTCTCTCTGAGTTTGTTAATGTCTCTGTTGTGATGCAGCTTACGTTAACCACAGGAGAGCTGGAGTGACTTTAAGTAAGTATTTACTTAAGAGAAAAACCTGCCATCCGACCACCTCGACGAGCCAACAGCAACTGACAAGCATTGAGTGCCGTCAACCTTCCTTTCTTAAAGAGAACACCAAGAAGAAAATGAACACAGAGGTAAGATAATATCATAACACACCCTCCCCCTTTGCAATAAAACAAAAGAAACAAAACCAAAGAAAACCAAAAACTACACCAAACTAAAGAACAAGCATTGGCATAGCCAATAGATCTCGCTTTTTGGACCCTATAAGTATTTAGTTATGCAGCAGAATATCCTTGGTGCAACACCAACTGTTGCATGGCTAAACACTTATAAGGTCCTACATGCGAAACCTATTGGCTATGCCAATGCTTGTTGAGTATTGAGAATGCTTTAAATGTGCAATATTTTAAACTCTGCTGTGATGTTAATATGAATATTCTCTTCAGGAATAAGTGGTTAGTAACTACACCACAACACTGGGCAGATTAACATTAAATGTCAGGTTGCTGTCGTTGCGGTGAGCACAATATGAAGATCAAAATAATTTAAAAAACGTATTTATTAACTCAATTCCGTGGCAAGAGACACTTTAAAGAGATAGCATTTTAAAAGTAATCTAAATTGCAGACAGTGCAAGTGGATGGTTGATCGAACCCACCAGCAGGTGAGTGGGTGACATTTAACATTGCTGGAATGTTTTTCCAAGGCTCTGTGCCTGGCAAGAGTGATGATTCAGTTGGGTCGTGGGCCTAATAAATGTTCAAACCAGGAACAAACTAGCACAGCTCCTAGAAACTCTTCAGTAGATTGGGAGCTGTTGAGAGAAAAACTGCAGAACGTGAGCAGTGAGGAAGCAATCACAAGCATGTTATGGTGATGGCCCCGTGATGACTGTAGGTTGATATGACAGGAAGAGCCAAAAATATACTGAGTTTACATTATAATTGCGGACGTAGGGTGTTATGAGTGCAGATTATCAAACGATACCAAAAACTGATGATGGTAGTGTGCAAATGGAACATATCAGACAATGCATGGTTTAGCTGCACTTACTACTAGTAAGTGGCACTATGGCGATGTAGATTGAGGATCCATGTAAGCGCTTGTGGCATGAGGCAGTCATCATGTTGTTTATTTCACTTTGACAGATAAAAAAAAAAGTCTACAAAGTTTATTCCATAAGAGGAGTGGTCTGACAGCAAATAGCAGCTCCCTGGACCTCCGAAAAAGTGTATATTGTTTAAAAAAAAAAGTGTTTCTTTAAGAACCGAGATGGGAGGAGTGGGGAACAATAGAGAGGAGGTGTGGAGAAGTCAAGGAAGTTGGGTGAGAGCAACAGGAAGTGACTGCAAGCCACGCAAAAGGGGGAGGTTAACAGCACATCTCAGTCGCCACCCACACTAAAGGTCATATCCTCGACCAAGTCTGGACGGCCAACCTTGATGTCTCCCCGCCCCTAGTCTATCCTTGTTCTTGGTCGGATCACTTTTTAATTTCCTTTTCACTGAAACTCTCCCTGCCCACCCGTCCCCCACCCACTGTTAATTTTACTGCACGTAATTGGAAGCGAGCCGATATTTCTCTTTTTCATTCCATTCTGTCCACTACTATCCCCAGTGATTCCACTCTAATAAACACCCAAACAGCCGCGTTGGATAAATGGTTAACACAGGCGAGCGATGTGGTCGCCCCGATGAGAGTCATTAAAACTAAACGCCCGCACGACGCACAGCGTTGGTTTACAGACCAACTCAAGCAGAATAAATTAGCTCTTAGACAAGCTGAGCTTCGGTGGAGGCGTAATTACGACCCTCTACTAAAAATCGCCTATACTGATCTATTAAAACTGTATAAAAAATCAATTCTTTCGGCCAAAACCCTCTACTTTTCTCAGAAAATTCTCAGTTCTGCTTCCAAAACCAAGGATATCTTTTCTATTGTAGAAGAACTTTCTTTGCCTGATCGTATCACAGTGCAACCCCAACCTTCACAAGTTCTTTGTGATTCACTTAGCTCGTTTTTTATTGAGAAGATTACCACCATTAAAAATAATATTCCTCTCCCTTCGTCATCCATTGCCTGTTCCTTACCCCCTATGAATCCTTGCTGTTTGTCTGAATTCCCCCCTGTCTCCCAGACTGAATAAATTTCCCTATTACACGCGGTCAGCTCAGGTTCCCCTAATGACTGCTGTCCCCCTCCAATTATGAAAGCTGCCCTGCTGGCCTGCCCGGGTCCTCCGTTGGCTCTTCTTAATAACTCACTCGCCACAGGCTTTGTCCCCGATGCTTTCAAACAAGCTGTAGTTGTGCCTATACTTAAAAAGCCTGGTGCTGATCCATCTGTTTTGAGCAATTATCGGCCCATCTCCCTTCTCCCCTATCTGGGGAAAGTCTTGGAGACCTATGTCACCCGATGCCTCAGCGCATTCATTGAAAAATCCTCCTTCCTTGATAACCAGCAGGCCGGGTTTAGACCGGCCCATTCAACGGAAGCTGTCATCGTGGCTGTGATGGATGCGCTCAGACAAGGTGCCAATAGGAATTTGTCCCAGGCCCTTGTCTTATTAGATCTGTCGGCAGCTTTCGACACGGTCGATCACGTCATCTTGATCGACCGTGTCAGAAGCGCGGGCATTCAGGGCATGGCCTTAACTTGGATCAGCTCCTTCCTGCACCAACGCTCCCAATCGGTTCATTTATCCATTTTCTCTGCCCCCTACTCTTCACTTTCCTGTGGTGTTCCCCAGGGTTCTGCTCTCTCGCCCCTTCTATTCAATCTCTATATGCAACCCCTTTTAGCCTCCCTCCGTCACGCCCCAGTCACCATTTTTAACTATGCGGATGACTTACAGTTAATTTTCCCCATCGACTCCTCTCCTTCTTCTTGTACCAACTTCCAGTCCACCATGCTTGCCATCTCCGAGTGGATGCACTTTAGCCAGCTGAAACTCAACCCCAGCAAGACAGAGTTGGTATTGACAGGAGGGTCTTCCAATCCTTGGAACTCCGGTTTCTGGCCCCAATCTCTTGGCCCCCCACCCCGTCCCGTCGATACTGTGAGGAGCCTCGGCGTTATTATCTCTAGTGACCTGTCCATGAGACCACAAATCAACGCCGTCACTTCTGCATGTTTCTACCATCTGTGCAGAATTTGTAAAATCCGAAGGTTCCTCACTATAGAGGCTCTTACACTTGTCATCATGGCCCTTGTCACCTCTCGTATCGACTATGCCAACTCCCTGTATGTAGGAATCCCTGCCTACCATCTCTATTGGCTCCAGTTGGTGCAAAATCAGGTGGCCAGACTGATCTTTCAACAGCCTAAGCACCAACATGTCTCGCCCCTGTTGAGGAGACTGCACCGGCTCCCGGTAGCCTCTCGATGTATTTTTAAACTAGGATGTACTGTTTTTAAGTCACTCCTTGGTCTTGCCCCAGCTTTCACCTCCCTCAGCCTTAAGCGCCACATTCCTTTGAGGAATCTTCGGTCCTCTGCTCATAACCTCTTAACCATCCCCAGGTTCAAACGGAAAAAACATGGCGGCTCATGTTTTTCTTACCTTGCCCCTTTTACCTGGAACTCCCTTCCCTCAACTATTCGACTCTGTCCTGATTACACTTGTTTCCGCAAACTTTTCAAAACCCACCTTTTCCAGCTAGCCCACGAATAACTTCTATGCCTTCCCTCCGCTTTGTCTATGAGCGCCATGAAACCATTTGGTGACCGTGCGCGGTATAACATTTTTTAACATAACAATAACATAACAGGGGGATAAAAATATACACATTAAAAAAGGGGGCAATTTTAAACGCAAGGGAGTTATTTGACGGGGAAGCTGTACAAAAGGAAGAGAGCAATAAAGCACGGACTCACTGCACTGCTAAAAGAAACAAGAGTTAAAAGCTAATCATTCCGGACAGCCAACAGCCACCAGGACATTAAAGGGGATGACAAATGTTGGGCTTTGCGAGGAGGGGGGGAGAACGGTAAAGGCAGAAGTGGGCATTTTCTGTAAAAGCGATTGCGCCGTGCACACAAGGAAGCTATTGGCTTCAGGAATATGAATGAAAGCTCGTAAAAGCGATCACGCGCTTGTGCTTAATGAGAGTTGACAGCAAGTGCGATCGCGATCAAAGAGAAAGACGTGCGGCCGAGTGTGACCCGTGAAAGACAGATTGCGGCTGGCGCGTGCACGCTCGCGTGAACGCACGCGTAGGCCAGCCAGTAGCACTCTGAAAACTCACCTACTAAATATCTCTCTGAGCAAAGCATGCGCTGATTCAGCGAGACCTAAAAAAGCAAAAAGAAACAGCAATCCCCAGTTGGAGATAAATCACATTGTGACATAATCCTGCGGATAAGAGGGTGGTCTACTAATTCTAACATTAGACCCAATCTCATTCCCAGGACTCACCCTCAAACTGTCCGAAAGAGGATCAAGTGAGGTGCTGAGATCCCTAGGGCCATCATTGGAAGAAACATCATTATGTGGCATGAACATGGCTCCTGAATATCCCTCGTCATCACCTCCTTGCCTAATACATGTCCCACCTCTCTGATACAAGGCCACTCTACGCAAATTCCACCTTTCACCACATTCAACAACAACATTTCTTCCAGCCCTAACAACACGACAAGGTCCTTTAAATTTGCTAAAACCACATTTCACCCTGCCTGATCTCAATTCAACCCAATCACCAATTTTGAATTTGGAAGAAATAAATTCATTAACCTGCTCACCTCCAGAGTGTATCCAATCCTTCAATCAAGCAGGACCCAGCCTGCAATCTGGAGGACATCTTCTCATGACCTGAAACAGACATTTGTGGATGACACTATAAACAGTGGTATGATAGGCCCAAAGCATAACCGTTTGGGAGCTTGTCCATTGGATAATGCAAGTTGAATCGTACCTTTCACAAACCTGTTGGCCCTCTCCACCATTCTATTACCCAAGGGATTATAAATAGAAGTGCTTGACCCGACACTTATCCAAAAAAGAACACATTTCACCTGAAGTTAGCTGCGTACCATTATAATTTAATAACGTTTGAGGCACCCCCTCTTCCAAAAATATCTTCTCCAAAACTTCAATGGTGGATTTGGTTGTGATATCTCTCATGAACCTAACAAACAACCATCTAGAATGAACATCAATAATAACAGCAGCAAAACGCATATCAAAAGACAATTCAGATAATGGGTCTATAAAATCCAACCAAATAGTGCCCCAGGCTTTCCCCAGATCAGTAATCTGACCCATGACACTCTGGCTGCTCACCCTCAATCTTTTCTCGCTCTCTTTGAAAAGATTACAACCTTCAACCGATCTTTAAGCTGGTTATCCATTCCAAGCCACCACAACTCCTGCTTGACTCTCCTGATGGTTATGCCTTGACCTAAATGACCTTCATGAGCTAACCTAAATATGTGAAACCACAAGGAGGTACAAAGCGATCACCTCTCATAACCACATTGGAACCACTCACTGACGATTCATCAATAGGTTTTCAATATGGTCTAGCTACTATAGACACCCTATTTTCTTTGCGAGCTCCTTTATTGATCATGGCAATAACTTCCTTCATTTCGTCCACCCACTGCAACCTCAAGAATGCACCCATGTTACATTCAATTCAATAACATCACACACAAGAGCCACCAGCCCCTCTGATTCAAGCTTCTTCACCACATCCTTGTCAACATCCTCCCAATCCAAAGACATGCGTGACAAACAGTCTGCTTGCAAATTGTTTCAACCATGAATATATTCTATATCATACAAGTATTCTTGTAATCTGGTTGCATCTGGCCAGACACGCAGACCCTTGTCCAGCACCTCCAGCAGATAAAATCTTCATCAAAGGTTTGTGGTCCATCCTCAAAACAAACCTTGTGCCCCACAAATATACCCTAAAATATGCTACACCCCAAGCCGCAGCAAGAGCTTCAATCACAGAATAGTTCCTTTCAGCTTGTGTGAGAGTCCTAGAGGCACAATCTATCACCCTTTCCACCCTAAGTTGGTTTTCAGACAAAACAACACCAACCAGTGAGACTGGCATCCACTGTGAGAAAGGACTGTATTGACAGGAGCTACGATGCCCACATTGCAAATTTCATCTTTGTTGTTTAGAGAAGATGTTTGTTGTTCCTCCTCCCACATGTACTTATTTCCTTTGCGTAACAACCTCCTCAAGGGTTCAGAAACATCAGCAAATCCTTTTACAAATTTAGACTAGTATTCTACGAGACCTAAGAAAGACCTGAGTTGATCTTTATCCCTGGGGAATAGAGCATTTTTACAGCCCCCAACAAATTTTGGTTGGGTGCTAATCCGCTACTAGAAATGGTGTACCCCAAGTACTCAATAAGTTCAGTCACAAATTCACATTTGTCTTTGTTAACTGTTAAACCCACCTATTCCAGTTTCCACAACACTTGTCTCAGAATGGCATTATGTTGTTCAACAGTTTTCCCAGAGACCAAAATGTGATCCTGAAAATATACTACACCAGCTATCCCCTCAAAAATGCTCGCCATCATTCTTTGAAATACACTCGCCGCCAACGCTAACCCGAACGGCATGGGTGTAAACTGGAACGTGTCCTCAGTAGTGATGAAAGCAGTGAGTGGCTTGGAATCAGGCTGCAATCTGATCTGGTGATAAGCACTTCGCAGATCTATTTTGGAGAAGTACTTACCACCACCCCCCCCCCCCCCAACAGATTATAAAAGCTCGTTGATGTTAGGCAGGGAAGTAGTGGCAGTGACAATGTCACGATTGAGTGACCTCAAGTCAATGCAAAATCTTAAACGACCATCTGGTTTCTGAGTTAAAATAACCTGAGAAATCCATGACGATGCCTCAACTGGTTCAATAACTCATCCCTTCAATAAGTCATGCAGTAAATCATTGAGACCATCTCTCACTGACAGTGGCAGTCTCCTAAGTTTATGTTGAACAGGACATGTGTCACGCTTAAGGATAATCTTGTGAAGGTAACCCTTCACACACCCCAATCTATCTTCAAATACCTTGTGGGCATCTTGTAAAATATGTTCAATTTAAATATGGTCATCAAGCCATAATTTGATTGGGGGAACTTGGATTGATAACAATATGAAGGTCATATTTTTTGTGCATCCAGCAAAGAATGGGAGGACCTTCCTTAGCAATGTAGACTTTCCCTTCAGTGCTCCTCATATCAAAACGTACGACACCAGACATGTAACCTAAAATGTCAATGGATCGTCCTTGATACCCAATAGGATTGATATCCGTGTCGGACAAAGGAACATCATCCCACAGTGTTTTGAAGAGAGCCTCAGGTACGATAGTGAACATGGATCCCGAATCAACCATGAGAGTAACATCTTGCCCACACACATTAAATACTGCTGTAGGTCTTGTCAATCTCCTTGTGTCTTCACCGATTCCACAATAATGCTAGTAGTAGCCTCCTCTATTACACGCACTCTATCAACACTTTTTTTTAACATCAGTGAATTGTTGCACTACCTTAACTTTAGACTTATACCTCTCAGTATTATCATTCTGTCTACACATACGTGCATAATGCCTCTTACGACCACACCTTCTACGCACTTTTTCTACAGCAAAATATCTTTTTGAGTCACCAATATAATACTGACTGTCACAACGCAAGCATTCTCTCCCTTTGCTTTAGGATTTGGGCCAAGAACATTCTCTCCCTTAGTAACTTATTTTTAGACTTTGTTCATTTCTACATCTTCATCTTTGAAAATACATTCTAAATTTGCTACTTCAACTGAGTTTCTAGCCCTCCTCCCCAGCTTCTTAATACATTTTTGAGACTCTTCAATTACTTTAGCCATGTTCACAGCTTCTTTTAGCGAGGGGTCTTTGGCAGCCCAAAGTCTCTCCTGAATCTTCCTATCACAACATTGTACAATCAGTTGATCACAAATTAATTCCTCAGTCATTATTCCAAAGCGACACTTCACCGAGAGTTCATGCAATCTGGCAACAAATTGGTCTATGCACTCACTCATTATCCACCTGAGGTTGAGTGTAAAATGTATATCTCGCCATTACTAGGTTGACTTGTTTTGCAAACCTGGTTTCTAATCTTTTTATAGCGTCTCTATAAATGTCATCCAGGGCCGGACTGGCCGTAGCGGAACCCGGTGCGCCGCTTGGGTGGGGGGCCGTTTTTGTTACGAGGCCATTTTTGCATAGCTGCAAAATAGGCCCTGTAACAAAATCGTCCGAAAACCAGCCCTGGCAAAGAGCTCGGCGGAACCCACAACCCCCGGGGGGGGGGGGGCAGCTGAGCACTTTGCCATGGCCGGTTTTGGTTCCCAGTCCGCCCTGATGTCATCCATAGGCTGACCATTGGGACCTATAGCTACTGGTAAGTATTTAAATATACGTTGACCTTCACTGCCTAAGGCACTAAGTAATTTTGCCTTTTTCCTTGCAGGCGGGAAATTGGGAACATCCAGTGCAGTGATGTAATTTTCAAGCATTTCGATCCAATCTTCCCAGACAATTGTGTGAGCGCCTGGAAGGGGTAGAAACATAGGGGGCATAATAATATTGGATTTCATGGCCATAATACCCCAGGTGTAAACAATGCTAGTTTTACTAAAAAGAACCAGTAAAAATGTCCCAAAATAAATGTTACCTTGATGGTGTGAAAATCACCGTGGATGTGTCTGCACAAGTCATGGGCCAAACGTAATATGTGGTGTGCAGCTCACTATAGGTATACCAGCACTGATGCAAAACAAGTGTAGCCAGAGGTGTGCAGATCACCGAAATTGAGTCTGCACATTGAACAAAATGAATTTGAAACAGATTGTAATAATGCGGCTTGGGGTGTGTAGATCACCGTGAGCGTGACTGTAGCGAAAATTGCACACTGGAATGGGACAGAGACAAGCATCAACAGTAAGAACAACAGCTTAATTAACTTCCTCTTGGCAGAAACAAAATGGCGTCACGTAGGAGGCGTCACGCGCGGCATACGTTGAATGCTGACTCTGCGTTAGAGGGACGTACCAAGCCATGCATTCCAGAGGCGAGGGTGCCAAATGTCAGAGAGATACAGCCAGAGGCATTTGGAATCTCCAGGGCTAGAGGCAGAGAGTGCGAATCCAACGGCAGCGCTGGACAAGAAACCAATAAAATGGTACAGTACCTTCCCAGAAGTAGAAGACAGAAGCAGTTAGGCAAATTCCAGAACAGAAGCAACCAGAGGACATTGTGAATCCAACAGGAAATGGAGGGAGTCGACTGAGTGTACCAAAGATCATCAGGTTGTGCTTCTTTCTCTCCAAACGCAGCGCAGACAGAAGATTGTCGTCAAAAATTTTGTGCTGCAGTGTACATTAACCACTGGAGAGCTGGAGTGACTTTAAGTAAGTATTTACTTAAAGGCACAACCTGGCATCTGACCACCTCGACGAGCCAGCAGTAACTGACAGGGATCGAGTGCCGGCAACACCATGAAGAAAACAAACAGAGATAAGATAACATCATAACAGTCCCCTCGTTCTTCTTACGCTCCTCACTTTGCGTGCCTACCTCTTCCCAAATTCACTCCTTACACCGTGGCTCCTCCATCCTCATGACCTTTGCGTGCTAGGCCACTAGAATGTTTCCTTCTTTAGGGTTCTTGTTACCCACGGAGGCCATCTTTGAAGTTTCCATAATCTTGAATGGGAACGAGATTACAACACCTCCCTCTTGGGATATGACTGGTTTGAAAAGAGAATGGTTGAAGAGCTAAGAATCAACCTAAGATTCAAGGATTAGAAGGTTTATTGCGGGCTAGCCAAACTGAGGGAGTGTGATCTGTAAGTAGGATGAAGGGATGCCCCAGCAGATAGTACTGGAGAGCTTCCACAGGCCATTGTATTGTAAAACACTCCTTTTCAATGGTGGCATACTTAGTCTCTTGTAGCAAGTGTTTCCGGCAAATATAGACAACAGGCTGCAACAGACCATCTATAGTAGGCTTGAATAGTACTGCCCCAAACACATAACCATATACTTCAGTTTGTAATATAAACAGTTTTTAAACATCAGGGCATATGAATATAGGATCATGGTATGACTTGTCTTTCAATTGGTCAAAACTCCATTGATAACTGGAAGACTAAGTGGTAAGTTTAGTTGTTTGACCTTTCTTCAGTAGATCTGTCAGAGGATAAGTCACTTGTAAAATATAAATGGGGTATAAACCTCCTGTAATAACCTTTGAGCCCTAAAAAAGACCAGACATCTTTTTTTTGTGAAATCTTGGGATATGTCTTTAATTGCTTTTATTTTACCAACTTGTGGATGGATGACTCCAGCCTGAATATGGTAACCCAAATAAAGGACAGAGTCAATTAATCAAGGATTTATAAAGAATGACAAGGGGGAGGAGCCAAGCTCGCGACCGTGATGGCCGCGTTGTAGCTCGGCTCCGTCAAATCTTCCTGCCTGAACCGTCTATCCTGTACCTTATCCTGCCCCGAGAAGTCTTATTTGCTGGAATATGGACTTATGACGTTTTGCTGGCACTCACCGTCTGCTCCGGATGTTCTTAAGTGCCGCGGATCCTGAGCTGCGCCCTTGTTCGCTTCGTGGCCTCCGGGGCGGGCAGGCCTGGTACTCGTCTGCGGCGCCCAGGCGGGGTGAAGCGCCGGGGCCGACCCCTTGGTGGAGGAGCGGGGTCGGCCGGAGCGGCCATTGTGCGGTTGGACCGGTGGCGTCTGACCGGGCTGGTCTGGCTGTCTGGGGACCTGGTGGTGGAGTGCTGCCTTCCACGGACGGGGGTTGACCGAATGGACGACTCGTCTCCCCTTTGTTCTCCTGTCCGGCCATCTTGAAACCCTCCGCCCGGTCTCGGCGGGCGGCGCCCGTGGGTCGGTGGCGCCGGCTGCCTCAATATTCTGGTGGCCTGCCTTTTTGCCCTGAGGGTTCCATTGCTTGTTGCCGGCTGGGTCCCATCGAGCTCTGTTGGTGGCCGGATTGGGGTCGGAGATTGCCGCGGCCGTGCGGGGCTGCAAAGATGGCGGCCCACACCCTGCATCTACGCCCATTTGGGGATGGCGACATTGGCTCGCCACACGGCACGTTTGCTGAATACCGTAAAGGTGAGCCTACAGTTGGCGACGTTTTCGCCGCCTTGTGTTCTTGGCGTGCTTCCATGACTGTGCCTGTCGATGGGCTGAATGGTAGCCTTTGTTCCCGGCTCGTTGGGCCGTCCCCTGCGTGTATGGCTTCGCCGCTTCAGGGTGCTGCGGTGCATTTCCTGGAAATTGAGAATACTGAGGCCACCGCTTGTTTGGACGTTCAGATGCCTGCTGCCTGGTATTGTCAAGAGTTCTCCCCTGTGGTGGATGCATTGGAGAGCCTCCAGCCGAGATCCGTCCGGATCGGTCTCGCCGGGTCCCCCGGTGATTTTTTGCCTCGGCCTGCCGAGCGGAGATCCTGTAACTGTTTCACCGGGGCAATTTTTTCCCCTTGGTCTGCGGAGCTGCGCTTGAGTTGCCTGCTGCTGTTGCTGTCCTTTTTTACTCATCCGGTCCGAAGCCGTTATAACTTGTGTAGTAGCTCGACGTTTGGAATCCCTGTTTTTCACCTCTGCCCCCTCATGTTCTGGTTCTTTGTGCACTCTGTGCCTATGGCACTGGACAGACGAGGACAGGGTTGAGATGACCTTGCACCGCCGGACTATTACTTTGTGGCGTGACCGGATGACCGCCTTGCGGCTCTACATGTATGATTGCTTCCTCTTCATATTCCTGGTATCTGTTTATTGTTTTGCAATGACTTTATCTTCTCGTGGGCTTTGAATGTGCTCGGACGGGGGAGTTGGGGGCTGATAGTTTTGATTATGTGTCTCCTCTCCCGATAGATTTTTTTCTTCCTTTCCCCTTCCTCTCTTTTTGTCTACATGGTTTCTTCCTTACTTTTTGACTCTTCTATATTTCGGGTTTCCGGTTAGGGCGACAGGCACGCTGCTGGGGGGGTAGGCCGTAGCCTTCCGCAGGGGTGCAGGGTGGGGTGGGTGGGGGGGGGGGTCTATCTTTTTGTTTTTCTTTTGTTCTTGGTTCTATGGCTCTTGTGTATTCTTTTTCAGGGTGCTGCGTCTGCATGTAGGCCTCCTGGGGTGTTTTTTGCTAGCGTGGGCACACGGCCTCCCTGCTACCGATGTTCATTGCGCATCCATTATTCCTGTTTCCTTTGGTTCCGTGGGCTGCCCCCTTTTTCGTGTGCTTTATTTGCCATGGGGCATATACTGTGGGGCCGCATCCTCTTTTCCCTGTTTTTTCAACCCTTTTTTCTGATGCTCTTTTCCCCTTTTTCCCCTTCCTTCTCTCTTTTCCTGGGTCGATGTAGCGGATGGCTTCGTATCAATCCTGACTTCCTTTCTATGTATTGATGCGTATTCTTGTGGTAACGGGTGGGCGTTGGGCAGTGGATGGTATTGTTTGCTGATGTGGGACTCATGTTTTGCCCTTGCTATGATGTAGCTGTTCTTTTTTTTTTTAAACTCGCTGTGTTTTGCTCCACTGCCTGTTGATGACCCGCCACGGACTTTTGGACTTTAATAACTGCAATGTTCCTGCTCCTCACCCTATTATATTATAAAATTAACCTTCACTTTTCCTTCTCACTGTGGTTTCCATGTGGCTATTTGCTTTGCTTTGTTGCATCTGTTATATCGGAGACCTGCTGGAGTTTCTTTCCTGGCCTATGTGCTAATACAGTGTGGTGGCCGGCCCGATGGGTTGTAGGCCCGTATTTGTCAGCTATATCTGCACAATAAAGGTTTTCAAAAAAAGGAAAAAAAAGAAAAAAAAGAATGACAAATCACCCGCTAGGGTCTCAAGACCCTGTAGTTGATAACGCTTCTTTTTAAGCGAGGAGAAAGCAAGGAGAAGGAACTCAAAAATGGGGGCAAAAACAAGGAGAAAGAAGTGAAAACGAGGGGAAAGCAAGGAGATGGCACTCAAAAAACAGGGGGAGAAGCAGCTGAGACAGGAACAAGAGCGACAAAGCAGCACAGGGATAGCTGGGCCTAGTGCCTACTTAAATGGGGTCGCGCTGGGGCCTCCATTAAGGAGGTCCTAGGAGAGGAAGTGGTACTTGAGGTGGTGGGTGGGGCTAGCCAGAGGCAGGAAAAAGGCAGCAGGCAGGTGGGGCAATAAGGTGAAAAACAAGGAGAAAGCAATGTAAACGAGTGGAAAGCGAGGAGAAAGCACTCAAAAACTGGGGGAAAACAAGCAGAAAGCAATGAAAGCTAAGGGATAGCAGGCAAAAGGCACTCTAACAATGAGGGGAAAGCAAGGAAAAAGCAGTGAAAACAAGGCGAAAGCAAGGAGAAGTCACTCAAAAACAGGGGTAAACAAGGAGAAAGCAATGAAAACAAGGGAACAGTAAGGAGAAGGCACTATGAACTGTGTAAAAAGCAAGGAGAAACCAGTGAAAATGAGGGAAAAGCTAGGAGAAGGGACTCAAAAAATGGGGGGAAAAGCAAGGCGAAAGCAGTGAGAATGAGGGAAAAGCAAAGAGCAGGCATTCAGAAAGCAGGGAAAAGGAAGGAGAAGACAAAAGTAAAAGAGTGATGCAGCAGCACGGGAAGAGATGGGCCTTGGGGAGTCAGTAGCAAAATGACATTTCTCTGGGTTTGCCGTGAGACCAGCTTCTCTAAATGTCCTAAAACAACATCTAAATGATGGAGATTAGAATTTCAAGTCAGTCTAAAGACAACAATATCATCTAGGTACATGGCTGCATCCTGAGGCGAAGAATGTGATCCATTAGGCACTGAAAGGTGGTTGTTGCACCATGAAAGCCAAAAGGTAGGACCTTAATTTTGTAGAGGCCGGAAGGCGTGGAGAAAGCTGTTTTTCTTTGTTCCTTTCATTTAGTGGAATCTGCCAATAACCTTTTGTTAAGTCGAGAGTGGATAGGTATTAACCTTTTCATTATTGTTCTATCAGTTCATATACTCATGGCATAGGATAAGTATCAAACTTGGAAATGCTATTGAGCTGGTGGAAATCAATGCAAAATCTGAGAGCCATTAAGTTTAGGTACTAAGACGACTGGGGAACACCATGCATTTTTGGAGGGTTCTATAATTCTCTCCTTAATATAGTGTCAACTTCCTTCCCAACAGCTACTCTCCTTGCTTCTGGGAACCTATAGGGCCGTAAGTGAACCACTCGGCTGCCATCTATAACAACATCATGCTGGATGAGTTCGGTCTTTCCAGATTTACCCAAAAATATGTTGCTATACTTATTGAGAATTTCTCATATTTGTTCTTCCTGTTCTTTACTTAAATGTGATCCCAAGCTCACTTTGCTAGCATTCCTAGGTTTTTGGGTAAGGGCAAAGTGGACATCAAGAGGTTGGGAATCGGTAATAAATAGTGCAACTGTCTCTAGTAACTTCTTCCCTACTGGTTCTGATAGAGCAAGATTTCGCATATTACGCGACTTGCTTGAGTCATGAACCTCGAATCTGTTATAACCCGGTAATCCAATTTGTATGTTGTACTAATTTTCCTTCACTTTTGAATGCGCGTGTATCTTAGTGATGCTTGCCTATGTGTTTTACTAATACGATTAATCTGTGTCCTTAAAAATGGCCGCTGTTTAGAATATTGCTTCTGCGCATGCGTTAGTCACACTCACGTGACGTGACGTAGTTGTAATTCTGGAGGGAAAGGGTGCGCATGCGTAATAGCCACAAGATGGCTGCTTGAGTAATAACGTGGTGAAGCTTGTGCAGATGCTCTCGTGTTATTGTGTATTGCACTAATATATAACTGCATAGTATATTTTTATAGTGGTAAACCATAAGTACAAGATCATGATATGTAATACATGCATTTATTTCTATGTTTTAATTTGTTTTCGCTTACTTTTCATGTACCATGATAACTGGGGGGTCTGAATGAGCCGAGAACCATCTTGAAGGTCCCTGTTGCGCATGTCCAGTATGCGACTGGTGGCATTAACAAGGTGCCAACTGAAGGTCCCTGCCAAGATGTGCCTGGGAAGATGCACCTTCACCCAGCCGGAGAAACAGAATTTGTACTACACTTGCAACAAATGTATACTCTGCTATTGTATTCTGTAGAATAGGTCATGGGAACCCAAAATTCACTAGGCGGTTCCTTAACATGATAATTTAGGCTTACAGTAGTCTGTTCTGATTGGTGTGTTAACCTAGCCTACTTTGGGACCAATCGAAATTGGTGATTCTGACACTTTGCAACATTTGGGGGTGGTACACTGACCCGAAAACAGTATAACTAGCCTGGGTTTAGCTATAGAATTTGTCCGACTTGTCTGAATAGCTGACCTGTCACTGACCCAATGCACTCAATAGGTGACTGAATTTACAGAGCGCTGCGGAGCACTCTGTCCGAAATTGACCATAGACTTTTAAAGGTTTTACTAAACCTTAAGTGCTGGCGGAGCACTTTGCTGGGGCGTTCGCTAACCCAATCGGGGTTCTGACTGATAGCTGCAGACAGGGTGGAGCGCAGGCGTTGCTTCCGAACTGCGGGTGCTGGTCGTGCCTTGGTGGTCCTGTCCTGATCCTAATCTGGGTTTCCTGTCCTGTCCTGGGGTGTCCATTCTGCACCTGCTGTCCCATTGATGGCTGCTATTCCTTGGGGTATTTCCTGTCCTTGACTGATCCGTGGCCAGGGTTGGTTTTCACACCATTCTAGGTAAATATATAGATAGGGCTGAGAACTCTATAATGCACCT
This sequence comes from Lissotriton helveticus, assembly GCF_964261635.1. Classification (NCBI taxonomy): domain Eukaryota; kingdom Metazoa; phylum Chordata; class Amphibia; order Caudata; family Salamandridae; genus Lissotriton; species Lissotriton helveticus. The sequence goes on from NC_136067.1 coordinate 538,833,103, forward strand.
TTCTATTTTCTGTCTTTGCTTAAATAAAGACATATCTTTGCACATGTTATAATTTTCCATGCTTTCCGCAGTCTACCATATGAAAACCTATTGCATTTTATTCTCATAGTATGTTCCTATGTTACCCTACCTCTTAGAGCACAATTCTTTCCCATACTGTTTATGAATTAGATGTGGTTTATATTTTTCTCCTGAAATCTACATGTTAATGATATGATGTTAGAATTATAGTGGGTTCCACCTTTTACCCTTCCTATAGGTGTATACGTTTTCTAAAATTCTCTCTCATGAAATACGTCCCAATAGTATAATTTAGTACGTGCATAAGTTTGCTCTTTTATGTCTATTCTTAAGTTCCAGTTTTAAGTCTACTTAGCGTGTTCCCTGTCGCACTATTTACAAATTTAAATGATTTCCCTTACACTTTTCTTGTATGGTTATGTTCTTTTTGTTATCATGATTATCGATTGCCTTTTAACTGTAAGCCTAATACTCACAGAAACTGATTTCTAGATAAAACCTTTAAAACTTCTCAGTTGTCCGTGGTCATTTTATGAAAATCAAAGGTATTTTTAAGTTGGGTTTTGTATTTTGTCTACTTTTCTTCACAGCTAGCTCCCTGATCCATTGTGGTCATGGGTACCCGTAACGGTGGATTGGTAAGTCGGGTACACTAAACTAAAAGGAAGGAATCAGGGTTGCTGATGGTAGATTTGTGAGGTCGCCTGATTAATGTATATAGTAAATTGAAATATATGGGGCCGAAAACTATATGGTGAAATTATTGGTCAGGTGACCCCCGATCTCTATCAGTTCCTCTCGCCTTCTTAGGTGGTCTACATGGTAGATTTGCTCTCTTTCCATCTTATGCGGAACAACCAGACAGTATGTAACTAGGGAAACTTTGCTTACGATGGTACTTGGTGCCTGCCTCTTTGCCAACAATTTGTTATCTGAAGATGGCATTAGTAATAAGACTTTTAGCCTCTGCTAGTATTCTTGAAGTTTGGTTCTCATATTATATGCAGTTTTCCGCCTCTCTTGAGATTTTTCTATGTTTAGTTGCACGTTCCTCCAGAGATCAGAGATGTTGTTCTTTAGTCTGCCTGTATAACCGAGTAAATTTCTCCTTTTGGCCTCTTCTTCCTCCCAGTGCTCGGCAACCATGTCAAATAAAGTACGCTGCTGTCTGAAAGCACCTATTCAAATGAGATTCACTATTTTTAAAGGCACACGCCACACTATCATAACACAAATATGTATTTATCTATTGAGAAACAAAATGAACTCAAAGTTCCCGTTCTTCGATGTGTTCTTTTTATTTCTCTTTAGCCACAAGCCAACGCGTTTCCTCGCAATGGGTTTACCCATGCGACTTCATCAGGGCTATCCAGCAAATATTCTAGAGGTAGAAGAGAAACCTCCATTATTCTTTATATAAATGGAGGTCTCTTTCTTATTTTCAAAGTAGATCCTCAATAAACGTGCACTTATTTATCTGGATTCATGAGGTTTAAAAATACCCTTGTGGTCTTATTCTAATATCCCGATTAAGTCCACGCTTTCTTTAATATATGTATATATCTATTCAATTTTGCTGTTTCAATAACCGTAATTTATCGTGCTGTTCGTATCTCCATCAGCAACGAAAGTCCCACATCCTCTGCCCGATTACATTCATTGCTGATGGAGATAAGAACAGCACGATAAATTAGGAGCTGAAACTTGGCTTTTTAATAATTAATTGGAGCATCCGGTTGTGTTGGAGTGTGTCTAGCGCCAAGACACCTATAGAAATACAGGTGTTCTACAAATCTCTTAAAATAACAAACCATAACATATATGGATAAATAGTCCTTGGTGTATCCTTTTTGTTAACTGTGTCCCGACTTCAAATAAGGGTAAGCCCTTCTCAGCTGGAGTCTTTACAAAAGTAAACCAATTACCCTTGCAGAAACACAAATATAGCCTAAGTAGTTGGCAATGTGTCTTCAGCTGGTCTCCACCACCAAGCCTCAGTGCAATGAGATTCTGTGTGCTTATCTCTTTGTCTCATTTATCCCATTTCCCAAGTTGTGCTGCTCCATCCTCTGAATATCAGGAAATACACATAGGGCCAGATGTAGGAGCCCAAATACCGGGCATGTAGGGGCCATTATTTTACAGAATCGGTAAATTTACCGATTCGGTAAATTTACTGATTCTGTAAAATACTGAATCGGTAATTTTACCGATTCGGTAAATCCAAATGTAGGTGACACTCCTGAGAGTGTCACAGGCCCTTAAGAGTCGGTATTTTACCACACAATCCTATTGTGTGGTAAAATACCGAATCCAGGTGTGCATGCACATCTGTGCATGGACACTGTGCAATGTGACACACAGACATGCCCTAAGGGCATGTATGTGTGCCACATGTCACACCTGCCTTTACTTCGGGTGCTAGAGGGTGTCAAAGTGACACCCCCTGCACCCTTGCAATATTCGGTATTTACCGATTCGGTAAATACCGAATCGGTATTTCCCATTGATTCCTATGGGCTTGACAGCCCATAGGAATCAATAGGAAATACCGATTCGGTATTTACCGAATCGGTAAATACCGAATGTTACCGATTCGGGATTTCTATTTTCAAAATTTGCTACATCTCCCTCCTTCATATTTACCGATTCATAAATACCGAATCGGTAAAATTCGGTATTTATGAGTCGGTAAATGTCCCTCACCTACATCTGGCCCATAGTGTCTGTTGCCTATTCGTGTAACCATTTGGTAACCACAGCCTCAGGGTTGGGCCACGGTGGCTGGAACCAAAGCGTCTTTCTCTGTCCTGTTGTCTGGTGAGTTAAACTGTGAGTCTTCCTTCCCCACGTCCTCCATTCCTCATTCTCTCCCTTTTCCTTCTTTTCCCCGTTATTTTGCTGGACTTGCTCCCGCTGGATCCCGGCTGCCTAGTTTTGTTGTCAAAGTCCTTGAGGAATCGTGCTCCCTACTCTCTCCAGTCGTTTCTATGACCGGCATTCCCTCTGAGTTTGTTAACATCATCTCATTTTTCTTACACTCTACGCACTTCTCATCCTCGCTCCTTATACCATGGCCCCTCCTTCCTCATTGCCTTCTTGTACTGGTCCAGTAGAAAGTTTCCTTCTTTAGTCTCCAGGTTACCCACTGCAGCCATGTTGAAGTTTCCATAATCTCAAATGGGAATACGGTTACAGTAGTCTTACCCTGATAGGGTCCTTTCCGCCTTAGCTCCAAGCACGTCTTCCGAATGTGTATCTTCACCAGAATCCAGTCACCAGGACTAAGGTCATGGCATTTCTCTTGATATGGATGGGCAGTAGTAGCTCCAACCTGGTGAGCGACAGAATTTACTATATCAGCCAGTTCTTTGCAGTAGTCTAAAATCATGTCATCTGTGATATTTACAAGCTCATTTACTGGCAAAGCAGACAGTCTCATGGTACTTCCCATGAGTATTTCATCCAACTAAAATTCTGTTCTTTTGTAAGGGGTACTTTGGAGACTCATCAACACCAAAGGCAAATCATCTGCCCATTTTAAAGAAGTGGATGCACATACTTTGGCTAAATTAAACTTCAGAATCCATTAATTGTTCAACAATACTCAAAGTTTCCAGTCTGTAGCCACAATGTAAACGTTGTTCCACTTGCAGTGCCACACACAGCATTCTGAGGACCTAATTAATAAAAGTCTGACTCCAACCGAACAAGAAATATAAAAGTGGTATGAGTTTTCGCAACAGCAGTTTGGCTACAGTGAGACTGCCATTCCTCAGTATTGGGTAGCCTTCCACCCATCGGGAGAAAATGCATACTATGACCAGGAAATATCTCAGACCATTACAGATAGGCATCTCAATGAAGTTCAATTGCATTCTGCAAAAGGAGCTGCCGGATCTTACTATGTGACTGTTGTGCTTCTCCCTATATTAATTTCTTGGCAGTTCACACACCTATTGAACAAATGCTAAGCTATAGCCCTAAATTGGGGATTGAACCAATTATGTTTGAACAATCTAACCATGGCATCTCTCCTTATGTGTGCAGGACCATGAACATGTCTCCTCATTGGGAACAGCAACACAGGTCTTCCATCTGCTGAGAGACAGATCTCATTCACAATCTTGATACATCCTGTCCTGACCCATCCTTGTTCCGCTTCTGACAATTCCTCCTTTGGGGCCAGATGTAGGAACCCTAATACCGGTCGGTAACGGCCGAAATTACCGAATTTCGGCCATTACCGACCGGTATTAGGCATTTAGGATGTAGGTGGCTACATTTCAGATTCGGTAATTTACCGAATCGGTTTTAAGAATTCGGTAAATTACCGAATTCTTAAATACCGATTCATGTATGTGTGTCACATCTGCACACAAGCACGATTCAGGGGTGCAACAGGGTGTCAAAGTGACACCCTGGCACCCTTGAATGTTTCCCCCATTTTACTGAATCGGTATTTACTGATTCGGTAATTGCCATTCATTCCTATGGGCCCAGGCCCATAGGAATGAATGGCAATTACCGAATCGGTAAATACTGATTCGGTAAATACCGAATCTTACAGATTCTGTAATTTTTACCAAAAATGTATCTACACCCCATTTACCTATTCTTAAATACCGAATCGGTAAAATTTGGTATTTAAGAATAGGTAAATTGGGATTGCCTGAATCTGGACCTTGATCTATTAACTTCCTCCCATGTATCAGTCACAGACAACTGCATAGCAAAATTGGTGTCCTCATCACATGCCACAGTGGCACAATATTGAGCAACCTTATTGACATATCTAGTGCAAGGAGTTACATAACCATTTTCATCCCTGTGGGTTACACATTTAACTACAGCAAATTTCTGTGGCAACTGTAAAATGGTTGCATCACATATTCCCCATTACAGATTGGTGATCCAGATGAAGTCATAAATCCCCTCTGTGACCACAACTGTCCAAAGTCATAGACCACACCGTAGCCATGTTGACAGTTAGTTAATATTGTTGCCCTCAAATGATCTGAGAGAGAACAAGCTCTGGTAAGAGGGACCAGTTCTGCTACTTTGGCAGAGGTGATACCACAGAGCCAGGAGGCTTCCACTACTTCATGAATTGTGCATACAGCATAAGCTGCTCTCAAATATCCCACGTTGTCTCTTAAGCAAGAGCCATCAACAATATTACATGATCAGGTTCAAGGAGTTCATCCTTAATATTAGGTCTTGGCTTTGAGCATAAATCCAAGATGTCAAGACCGTCATGCTCAACCTCCTCCCTATCAACTTCATTTTCAGGCAATGGTAATAATGTAGCTGTATTAGGGGTCTGGCACCTATTTAGAATAACATTTTCAGCAGCCAAAATTAATTTCTCGTAACTTGTGATCCTTCAGTTCGTCAGGTATTCTGTTTTTTTGCATGTAAGCAAAATGTCTACAGAGTGCGGAACCATCAGGGTAAGAGCATGTCCCAGGAATATATTTCACTTCTCTCAATACTGACACCAACTGCCACGACCGCTGTAAGGCAGCCGGGCAGTCCTGTGGCTACAGGGTTAAGGGTGGTTGAAATGTAGGCCATAGGTCTTCGAGAGTCTTCATGCAATTGAGTAAGCACTGAGAGAGCGCAGCCCTTGCTTTCACTGCAAAGCAGGGAAAACATTTTACTGTAACCAGGTATTGCCAGGGCACAACATAGACTTTCTCTCAGCTCTAGGAATGCTTTTAAGCAATCATGGACCCATGGAAGCACATCAAGCACATATTTGTGCATCAGCCTCAGTAAATGTTTGGCCATTAGGGAAAGTTGGGCATCCACTGTCTACAGTAGCCCACCCTTCCCAGAAACATTCTGACTTCCCTCTGCATGTTGGGTGGTTTTAATTATAGGATGGCAGTAATTCTCTCTTGTTACGCCTTCCTTCCTCCTTTCTTAATGTGATATCCAAGGTACAGTACCTCTTTTTGACAGTACTGAAATTTGCTCAGGGACACCTTGTGCCCATTTTCAGCCAAATGATTTAGCAAGGCAATCGTACACAGGATTCTTGTGTACTCCACACCACTAACACGTTGTCAATGTACTGAACAAGAACAGAGTTCTAGGGAAATTGTAAAGACTAGAAATATTTCTTTTAAATCTAATTGAAAACTGAAGGGCTCTCTGTTTACCCGTGGGCAACTCTGCACCATGCCAAAACTTCATCCTGAAACAGAAATGAGAAAAGGAATTGACTTTCTTCATGCAAGGGGATAGAGAAAAATGCGTTACACAAGTTGTGCACTGTGAACCACAGGACAGCAAGGACCAACAATTGTATTAATCTTTCTTAGAACCTGTAAATTCTGTATTTGCTGTTCGGCTTCTGCAAGCCCATAATCGATGATTTGCACAGGCTTCAAAATCCTCTATCAAAACAAGCAACTCAATCACTGGAGTAATTTCAGCCACTGTCTACGGTGTGAGATTGCATGGTGTCATTTTCGGATACTCAACATTGGGTTTGTTTAATCATTATTCGGACAGGTTCCACACCTTTAATGAGTCCGATGTTTTTCTGTGAGAAATCCCATATTTCAGTATTAAAAGGATCTCTTAAATGGGGAGGCAAGTCCTCTTCCCTTCTCACAGGGAACAGCCATACCGCTGTCCCTTGTCTGGCTATTTTGAATTTAACATTCGCATCATGTGTTTGGAACTCAACACCATCTGGTGAACAGTAAATAGTGCAATTAAACTTGCACAAAAATTTCTCCCTAACAAGTTTGTGGGTCCTAAATCACATACAAAGAATTGGTGGTCTTTTTCAAATGAGCCTGTTTTAACAGGAATTTTCTTTGATACAAAGTTAGTTATTTGTTTATTTTGTAACACTTACAACTTGGATTTTCCTTCCCAAGAGGGGTATATCTGGCACCCCCGCTTTTATAACAGTGGTGCAGGTAGCATTGTTATCAATCAAAAATGACACATGGTGGCTACTCAAATCACCCTTCGCCCACTCTTGTCTACCTTCCGGATTGCGCAAGCATCCAATCCCCCCCAGACCTCTTCATTATTACTGATCAAAGTGAAAACACTAATTCTCAAACATGGGGTACTCTTAAAATGGATTCTGAAATGGTTTGGGTTTGCTGTTGGGGCTTGGTTGGCATTGAACCAGGAGTTGCTCATGTTCAAAGAGGGATTTGGAGCTTCTGGGACTTGCATTATTGGGGATTGTGACTGATTTGAACTCTGCATTCTCAGGACAGGGCCATCTTGCATGTGGGTAGGATTGTCATTTTGATCTGACCATCAATGACTACATGATTAGCGTTTTGATGGCATTCCAGTTTCCAATGGCCTAACTTGTTATAATAATAACATAGAGTCAATTGCTTTAATGTTGCAACTTCTACTGAATTCAAATCGCCCCGAACAACACATCAACTTCCAAGGGGAACACCCTTTCCACCTTACGCCATTTGACCTCCACTTTGCATCTATACCTTGAATTCTGCCAACATTTTCAACATATCACAGATTCTGAAATCTTTTCCTATCGAATCCAACAAACTTTATTTTGGTCAGCAGAGACTATAAAGGCGCATAAACAGAAAATTAAGAGGCATAAAACCATGTACTGTAAGACATCACCATAAATAGCTATACCTATTAATAAATTGACAGAGTTAGAGTGCATCGCAGGGATCACAGAATGGTAGAACCGGTCAGTACTAATCAACAGCCACCCTCATCCCGATACCATCTATGTATCCCCATATGTAGAAGCCACATGGTACATTACCAACTGTACATGAAATTTGCGGAGCAAAAACTCATTTCATCTGAGGACTTGATTTTAAAACTTTAAAATGAATAAAAAGGATTTGGATAAAACAGTAAAAAAATACAGACATTATACATTTTAAAGCTGCGGCAGCGAATTTAGGATCATCCTGTGTGTATGCCACATCGAGGTAAGCAATCTAGATACAGCAACAACAATGGGCATAAAAGTGTCGCACTTCAGGACTCTAAATGCCTCCTCACAGTGGACAAACCCTAAGTTCCTGCACAGTTGGATAAGCCAGCGCTTTCTCGCAGATTTATAGGCAGGGCAAAAGAAAAAGACATGAAGCTTTGACTCTTCCTCACAGTTGCAGTCAGGGCACCCTCGGGATGTCATTTTTGACCATTTGTTAGAGAAGGCAAAAGATGGTAAAGTCCCAAATCTAAACTGAACATACAATTTCCTTGCCAGGGATGGTTGGATGTCATCCAGAAAAGGCTCCAATGTATATCTTTATCTTTGAGTTTCAAGAATTGGGCTGTCAAATGCCTTAATTCGAAAATGCCCTGGATATCTGCAAGTTTTTGCATCCAATAAGATCTTACTAATTCTGGACATGAGATTACAGGGCATGATTCCTCTGGATTGTTCCATAAACTTGGTTTTCCCAGTCTGCAATATTCATCCTCTACATGTGCAAACCATAGGTATTTTACCTACTCCCGGAAGACTCAATAACTCCTTTAATTTTGACAGATAAACGGCCAGTTCCTGGGTCACCCATAGTCTGTGCCAAAAAGTTAGGGGTCTAAGGCCAATCTCATCCTCAATTGGTCTGATCCCTAGGTCCAGCCCTAGTGGGGTGATGGGGGTACTAGAGGGAGGCCCAGCAACTCCCTCATTAAATTGTTCTCTATTTTACTCAAACTACCAGAACAACAGTGACCCAATAATTCAACCCCATACATTGTCACACCCCTTGGTTGCACTTTGTAAATCTCTGTTATTGGCCCAGCTAGCTTGTATGTGGAGTTTCCAAGCAGTTTTGCAATTTCCCCCACAGTCTGGGCCAACTTGAGACTTGCTTTGGCCATCTGAGGCCCCCAGTCCAGATTTTCTGTAATGGTGATGGCTAGGTAATCAAATACTGACACCCTCTCAAGCATAGTTCCATCTAGACAAAGGTGAGGTTGTGATGTGTTGGCTGGGTTGAAGATCATGAATTTAGTCTTCTGGTTGTTAACCTCCAGCCCCCTGTGTTTGCAGAAGGTATCAAAGCTATCAAGAACCCTCTGAATACCCATAGGTGACTTTGACAGTAAGAGGGTGTCATCCGCAAACATCATTGCTGGTACCTTTCTACGTACTATCTTCGGGGCATCATTATCCATTACCTCAGAGAGTTGGGCGACCAATGTGCTAACAAAGAGACAAAACAGGGTAGGTGCAAGCATGCAACCCTGCCTCACTCCTCTATTAACTGGAAGTTGAGAGGTTAGGTTGCCACATTTCCATAGCTCACTTGGGTGAAGTTACCTTCATGCAATCTCATAAGCAGGCTAAGGAGGTAGAGGAGGACCCCCAGATCTGGGCACCAAATCAAAGGCTGTCTTCAGATCCACAATAAGTTGGAGTCTGTATATTTGGTCTACGGTGGAAATATGTTTTCTGAATCCGGCTTGATATGGGCACAGAATTTCATGCTCTTCCATCAATACCTGGAGGTGGACAAGTAGTACCAGTGCAAACAGTTTCTGGGTAACATCAATCAAACTGATCTGCCTAAAGTTTGCGGGTAGGACGGGTGAGCCCTTTTTAAAAACAGGTACAATTCCTGCCCCATCCCAGGTTTCAGGGATTGCCATACCTTTCATTATAACATTAAACAGAACCAATAAGTAGTGTCCCCAGATTTTTGGTTCTGCCCGAAAGAGGTCCCCCGGTAACTTATCCAATTCTGGTGCTTTGCCAAAGGGAAGCTTGCTTATTGCATTTAAAACTTCAGTCAAAGTAATCACAGGGGCCTCTTCATGAGCGGTTTCCAGAGAAGTTATGGAAGGTCCCTCAATTTGGCCAACTGCCTCCTTAGTGGTATATAAAGTCTGGAATAAGTCTTCCATACATCTGCAATCATGTAATTTCATATGCAGACTAAGGAGGTAGAGGAGGATCCCCAGATCTGGGCACCAAATCATTGGCGCCAAATCAAAGGCCGTCTTCAGATCCACAAGAAGTTGGAGTCTGTATATTTGGTCCACGATGGAAATGTTTTTTCTGAATCCGGCTTGATATTGGCTCAGAATTTCATGCTCTTCCATCCACACCTGGAGGCGATCAAGTAGTACCTGTGCAAACAGTTTCTGGGTAACATCAATAAAACTGATCAGCCTATAGTTTACAGGTAGGAGGGGTCAGCCCTTTTTAAAAACAGGTACAATGTCTGCCCCTGCCCAGGTTTCAGGGATTGACATACCTTTCATTATAGTGTTAAACAGAACCCATAAGTAGTGTCCCCAAATTTTTGGTTCTGCCCGAAAGAGGTCCACCGGTAACTTATCAATCCCTGTGCTTTGCCAAAGGGAAGCTTGCTTATTGCAGTTAAAACTTCAGTCAAAGTAATCACAGGGGTCTCTTCATGAGCGGTTCCCAGAGAAGTTATGGAAGTTCCCTCAATTTGGCCAACTGCCTCCTTAGTGGTATATAAAGCCTGGAAATGAGTCTTCCACACATCTGCTGCTATGTTTGGCTCTATTGCTGGTTACCTTTCACTGCTGCCTGTGCTAACTATGGACCAAAAAGCCTTCATGTCTTTTGTTGGATAGGGCTGTTTTTAAAGCATCCTATCTATCCAGTTCCCAGGTTGTTTTTGTTTTTTGGATACTTTCTCTACACAACACTCGCATTTGTTTACTTAGGATTCTATCCTTAGCTTTAATGGCCACTATCAGGGTGCGCTTAGCCTTTCGGCAAGTATCATTAAACCAGGATAGTGTGGCCCCTTTTTTCGCCCTAGACGGAGTCTTTGGATAAAATATGTCAACCAGTTTGGAAGCTAAAATTGCAAGCGAATCAGCAACTCTGTTGGTGGTTAGTAAGCTGCCCTCCGTTGAGACTGCCTCTCCCATTTGTAATAGGGACGGGATAATTGCTGCATATAGTGTGGCCACGTTATCTGGTGATTGCTGAATTGTAACCCACCTTATTCTTCTTCTATTATTAGAGAGTGTTGATCTATTGTCTAGGGAAGTATAGCTGACTGTGGGATTTCCCAGATCTGGCATCTCCAATTCCATGGTCAGAGTGTTGTGATCGCTGTTGTGTCGCAGCAGGACAGCAAAATCAACAACCCTTTGCCATAGCCTGGTCTCCACTAGGATATAATCCAGCAAGGAGGATTGACCTATTCTACTGAATGTTAACTTCCCAGGTGTATCCCATTTGGTGAGGCCGTTACACGCTCTCAGGGAGTGGGTTAATTTGACTGCATTGATCTGGAGTGCCAGCTGGGACCATGGCTTAATCGGTGGAATTTGAGGGTCTGGAATTACCCATTGCACTGGGAGTTGTGTCAGTGGGCTCAACTAAGTGCTCAAATTGGCAAATAAAATCCCATCCTATAATTAACCAGACACTTGTGGGTACAGTAGGATAAAAAATATTTAATTGGTCAAAGGTCGGGATTCATTGCTCAAGTTTACAGATCGAGAATAAACATTGATAAAAGCTATCTTAAGCTTCGGGGGAGAAGTAAGTACTACACACTGGATGTGATTAGATGAAAAGTTCAGCTGTTCACCTCTGCAACCCAGATGAGAACCAACCCAGATGCAAAGCTCCCAGATGGTCTACCCCTTCCCCCTAAATGGCTGGGACATTAAAGGAAGCAAACCCCACTCTTAGGGGGACTTCCCGAGCCCAGGTTTCCTGAAACATGCATACATTGTATTGGTCTACAGAAAACCCCCAATCGGGGCAGGACAGTTTGTTTTTTAGGGAAGCAACGTTCCAGAATAAGACCCTCAACTTATTACCTAAGGTACGCTTATCAAGGGTACCCTCAAAAGTATAGATAGCAAGGGGTTGGGAATCCCTCGTTTGGACCGAGGGATAGTTATGTAATACTCTCTTGGGTGCATCTTCCCTCATTGTTCTGTTGTATAGAGGCACAGGGATTAGGGCAGCTGGTGTTATGGGCGACTCTTCCCATAGCCCTATGACACCATTAATCATCTTTTGTGTTACTATTTTCAGCTCCTTTTATTCTGCCCTTACCCCTAGGCGAGTGGTCCGGCTAGGCTGACCACAAGTACACTCCTCTAGTTCTCTTGCAGGGCTCGGGGCTCTAAATCCATGGGCTGGTCCCGATATCATTGTATGTCAATCACCCTCTTCCAGAAGCCCAAATCTATTTGCTACTGGTATATTAAATAGCAAGGGTCTGGGGGGTGGGTGCCAATGGCTCACAGTTTGAAGTTCCAGTAGCCACCTACCTAGATCTGGGGTATTATGCGGCCTAGGTATCCTGTGGCAGTGAGAATAAAAGAAGTCCAGTGCAAAAGCCCTAATTCCTGTGGGTGGGTTCTGAGGACTGTGTTTCTGATTTAAAATACTACCTACGGTCTGGGGATTTTTGAAATTATTAACTACATAGTCCCCTTCTGTTGTCTTTTGACTGCTTCCCACCCAACCAAGTCTGCGGACCATTAAGATACCCCTGCCCTTCATAGGGGAACTGTCTGTATCTTGCCAACCAGAACAAACCTTTATTCCTGAGGTCCAATGTGTCTCTCTCTGGTCATTTTTGATTTCTGGTACACCTGTCATTATGATTACATATGGAGATGAAGCTGGGGGTAAGTTTATAGTGGGCAGGTGCGTTACCCCGGGCCTACCACCTGAACCCTCCTCACCCCTCAGCCCTTCTCTGCTTTCCATAAACTGCTGTGGAGTGGGGTTGTTTTTATTTCTACCCTTTTTTGGATGTACTATGTTGTTGTTCCCAGCCAGATAATTAAGATTCCTAGGTCCAGTAGAGGTAATGTAGTCTTGGGTCTGCCTTGCACATTGCCTTTCCATGGGAGTCAGGGTAGTTTTACCTAGCTGATGACTATGGTCGTGAGCCCGACAGGAATCCAGGGGAATGGAGGGATCATGGATCCTCAGCACCCCAGACCTGTCTAAAGATGTAAAATTTGAGGTATCTACCTGGCAGCTAAAGTCATACCTTCTCAGTAAGGCTTGTGTGGTATTTACACCAGTGTGTTTTTGCCTGCTATCCCCCATTGTTGCCAATTTGTCCATGCGATCAACTAGGGGGGCAAGTTCTTTCATAATAGTTCTAAATTGGCTCTGTCAGTCCGTTATCAAATTCATCACCCAAGATGTATAATCCTTGTCTGCTCTAAGGTTAGCAGCACTTCTTGCAGTTTCGACAGGATTATCTATGACCTCCACACTAAGTGATGGCCCCAAATTAGTTTTCTTTCTTTTGTCTCCCACCCTATTTACTTGCTTGCACTTCCTATTCTTTGGCACACTGGTAATGATCCCCCCCTTCCGAGTTACTGTTTTTTGTATAGCTTCTTGATGTGGGGATGCAGAGACTCCGCTGCCTTGGGTGTGGAACCTGGGGTGACAGCTAGAGAAGTTGATAGCTCTAGCACTGGGCATCAGAGATCTGGGGTTAATAACAAGCGCTCCTCAGTGAGCTCTATTTCTGTGGTTACCACACCTATGGCCCTCTGTAACATCCTATTGATTGAAGTTGGTGGCAGTGAGGAGGAAGGAGTCGGAGTTGCCACCCCACTAGAATCAGAAACCGAGCACCCGAAATCAATCTGGACAAAATGTGAGCTGTGCTGGCAAGAGACCCCAAAACATATAAGAACACAGTTAGTGAGCGAAAAGGAGAAAGGTTTTCAGTCTATGGGCTCACGATTCTAGCCGGTAGTCCAAAGTCTCTAATCTGAACACAGCCCTTCTCAGACCTTACTACATGAGGGCAAGTGATTACAAATTAGTCTGCAAACAAACAAAAAATGTTATCAAATATATCTCCAATAGTTCTCGCCGCTCCTGCCAGTAACCCACCTTGGTCCCTGAAGTTCGACCAGCTAACCCCAAATGGCAACATACAGATCAGATGAGTACTTTTTGTGGTTGCAGATCTAGTTGGCAGAGGTACGTACCTTTGACCAAATAGAGACCCTTGCATCTAGTCAGGGTAAGGGGTGCACTCCTAAAATAACCCCTGCTCATCCCCTTGGTAGCTTGGCACAAGCAGGCAGGCTTATCTCAGAGGCAGTGTGTAAAGCATTTGTGAACACATACAGTAACCCAGTGACAACACTACAGATGGACACCACACAAGTTGTAGTATAAAAAGAAGTATTTTTATATAGACTTAACACAAGACCACAAACGACAAAAATCCACAATACTGTACTTTAAAAATGGTAGAAATAGCTTAGTTCTCTTTAGATGCAAAATGCAACACTTTAAGTTCAATGTACCTTTGGTTGCGTAACGCTATACATCGAAAGTGCTGCAGGGAAGGTGATGTGTCGGTTCCTTACACGCAAGAACGGTGATGCATCGGGTCCATACTGCAGCGTAGGGGATGCATCGGTTCTTCTCCATGTGGGGAGGTGATGCGTCGGTTTCTTACTGCGCTTCCGTGGTGACCAGCTGCGCCGTGATGCAATGAAGATCCGGTGTAATGAAACAAAATGGCGTCTTCTTCTTGATGCGACAACGATGCGGGCACACCCGACGGCGACTCAACAATTCTTCTGAGTCGTGACAGGCCCTGCGACATGCTTCTCCCGTGTTGCGACGGCGTCTGCTGCGACGGCGACACTCTGCTCCGGTGATGCAAGGCGCTTCCGGTGATGTGATGGTGACAGCGATAGCGGCGGCACGCTTCTCCGGTGATGCGAAGGCGACTGCTGCGATGGCGACACTCTTCTCCGGTGATGCGACGACAGCAGCGGCATCACGCTTCTTTGTCTTGAGTCGCGCTTCTAGCTCCCAGCAGCACGCAGTCTCTCAGAAAGGCCCAGCTCAACAGCAGGCACTTCGATTCCCAGCAAGGGAAGGCAGGGGAGCTGGTTGGTGAAGTCTGTTGTCCCTGAGACTTCAGCAGGAGGCAAGCTCTATCAAAAGCCCTTGGACATCCTTTACAAGTTGATTCAAACGTAGCACAAAGTCCTTTCTCCTTTCTTTGGCAGTCAGGCAACCACTGCAGGCCAATCCCCCAAACAGCACTCAGCTTAGTCTCCTCCTCAGTTTCTCTGGTTCCTCTCCTCAGCAAAGGTTCTTCCTGTTTCCCAAAAATTATCTAATTCCCTGGGGTCTGGGTCCCCTCTTTTATACACTAAAATCATTTGTCTCTGGAGGCAGAGAGTGTCTGTACCTAGTCCAAACCAGTTCTGGTCAGTCCTTGAGCACCTTTTTGACAAGACTCCTTCTTTCCTTTGACAGTGTGGGCCAGGGACATCAGAACGGACCACAGGAGGTGGCGCCAGCATTGTGGAAGGCAAGCACAGCCCTATTCAGGTCCCAGGTGGAACTCCTCCTACCCATGTACATGCAGGTACCTCTATTCAGCCCGGTGCTGACTCACCCTGTCTCCTGGAATCCCGTAGCCCCTGTCACTCAAACTCCAGACAGGGAAAACACAACCTAACAGAGGCAGACTTGGATAGTTAGGCAAAAAAATACCTACTTTCTAAAAGTGGTATTTTCAAACACAGAATATTAAAACCAACTTCACTAAAAGATGTATTTTATCATTCTGAGTTCAGGCATACTAAACTCGAATTTCTACCTAGTTCCCTGAGTCAGTTAGGATTATAAGATATTATAATCAAACTGCCCTTCTGGCCTATGGGGAACAGGTAGCCTTGCAATAGTGAAAAACGAAAATGGCTGTAATTCACCATTAGGACATGGCATGTCCTACATTTTACCTACAATGCACCCTGCCCTTGAACCTACCATAGGGGTGACTAATATGCAGAAAAGGGAAGGTTTAGGGACTGGCGTGTGGGTGCACTTGCCCAGTCAACATGGCAGTACCATACTGCACACAGGCTCTGCAATGGCAGACCTGAGACACACTTTACAGGCTGCTTCTGAGGATGGCACAACCAGTGCTGCAAGCCCAGCAGCAGCATTTGATTTACCAGCCCTGGGCACCCGCAGTGCACTGTACTGGGGTCTGAGAGTAAATCAAATAAGCCAATCATGGAGTCACTAATCTATACATCAATTTACAATAGGGAGAGCATATGCACTTTAGCACTGATCAGCAGTGGTAAAGTGCCCACGGTCATAAAACCAACAAAAACAGGTCAGACAAAATACAGGAGGAAGGCAAAAAGTTCAGGGATGACGCTGCAAAAAGGGCCACGTCCAACGAGGGGTAATAGGCATCCTGTGACTCCAAAGGAGGGAAAGGATGAAACCACAAAGGTCTTACCCGCAGGTCACCTTCGGCGAGTCGATGCCAAGGGGGGTGGCCATGCCCTGCCTCTTCCTGGCAATGATGGGCCTGCCCTTCACCCTCCCGTGCTCGTCCCATGCCGCGGGGGTGAGGCAGCGCTTTTGTAGCTCAATGGAAGTGCCTCCCCCTCACCTGCGGCAGTGGTGAAACTCCTGTTTCTCCCTGGGAGTTGCAGTCCCAGCAGGGTAACTAGCGGCCCAGCAGGATTAGGGAGGCAAAAAATGGTGGGAGATGCACCCTGGGACTGGAGTCCCACCAGGGTGTTGCTGCTGTGTGAAGGATGCCCCCAAAAATGGCCTGACTGTGCCCATGCAAAATCAGTGCAATGGAAGTGCCTCCCCCTCACCTGCGGCAGTGGTAGATACTCCTGTTGCACCCTGGGACTTGCAATCCCACCAGGGTGGTTAGTGGCCGAGCAGGATTAGGGAGGCAAAGAATGTCAGGAGATGTACCCTGGGACTGGAGTCCCATCAGGGTGTTGCTGCTGTGTGAAGGATGCCCCCCAAAACGATCCAACTGTGCCCATTTAACTTACAGAAAAGATCCCTCCCTAACATGTTTGTGGGTCCCAAATCACATACAAAGAATTGGTGATCTTCAAATGAGCCTATTTTACCAGGAATTTTCTTTGATACAAAGTTAATTATTTGTTTATTTTGGAACACTTGCAACTTGGATTTTCTTTCCCAAGAGGGGTATGTCTGGCACCTCCGCTTTTATAACAGTGGTGCAGGTAGCATCGGTATTGATCAAAAATGACACCTGGTGGCTATTCAACTCACCTTCGGCCACTCTTGTCTACCTTCCAGATTGCGCCAAGCATCCAATCTCCCCCGACATCTTCATTATGATTGAACAAAGTGAAAACACTCATTCTCAAACATGGGGTACTCTAAAAATGGCTTCTGTTTCTGAAAGGTATTTGGGTTTGCTCTTGGGGCTTGGCTGGCATTGCACCTGGAGTTGCTCATGTTCAAAGAGGGCATTGGAGCTTCTGGAACTTGCATTACTGGGGATTGTGACTGAATTGAAATTTGCATTCTCAGGACAGGGACATCTTGCATGTGGGTAGGATTGTAATTTTGCATCTGACCATCAATGACTACATGATTCGCGTTTTGATGGCATTCCAGTTTCCAATGGTCTAACTTATTACAATAATGACATAGTCTACTGAATTTCAAATTGCCCGAACACCGCATCACCTTCCAAGTGGAACACCCCATCCACCTTGCGCCATATGACCTCCACTCTGCTGTTCTTCCCCTTGAATTCTACCAAAATTTCCAACATATGGCTAATTCCAAAATCTTTTCTGTTGTAGCTTCATCTGTGCTAGCATGAACTTTCCATTAAGTCTCCTCGGTTTCATTTCCTGCTCGTCACTACAGTCCTTGGCATAATTGAGAATTTTATCAAGCAGCTTAGACTGCCAACAAAGCATATTCTGCAGGATATGCTTGCTAATCACGGCACAACCCGAGAATGAACTGTGACACGAAGCTCCCAATATGTCCCTTTTCAGGATTCTCCCGACTGCTATTGTGTTTATACACCTGCAACTATTGTTCATAATAGGCATGCACTGATTCTTTAGCTTCCTGGGTCATTCTGTTGATCTGTAGCCAATCAATATCCCTTGCTGGACCTTTCCCTTTAGAAATCTCATCACCTCATTATACTTTGTCATCACTGTAGAAGATGGTGCACAAGGCTGTGGATCCCTTGGGATTCCATATGATGCCACTATAGAGCTAACTTACACTCAGCGCATAAATTATTTGGTACCACAATGTTGAAACAAAGTATTCAAATCCGTCTACAAAATCTTCAAAATCTTAACAAACTTGTCAACCTGGGTGTACCATTGGGAAAGGATTCTCTCTCACTTTGAGGAATTTTTTTGAAAATGGTGCACGATTGCCTCGACTCCATGGCACATGAAGGTACCCTCTACCTGGTATCTCTCTTATAGGGAGTGTCTCAGCCTTATTTCAATATGGGTGTGTTGGAGGGGGTTTCCCATCCACCCCTACACTGTCTGTTTGCTTCTTTTTCTTATCTTGATTCTTTCCTCACCAGCTCTTCATCCTGGCAAAATCACTTAATTTCCAAATGCATTTAACCAATTCAGAAATATGCAATCTCACCCCTGAAGATCTCATAGTGACAATCCCATCATTATCTAGTTGTGCTCTGAAACACTTCGGCATGGGAAGATTTCTAGAAAGATCTACGTCATATTTTCCTGGCAACTTCATGTGTTATGGCTGCACGCCTAGTGATATCTTTACTCAAATATATCAGTTCATGTTCTTAGTACTGGTTCTAATGTGAAAGGTCTAAACATCCTCTGATAATCACTTCCAATTCTACCTTTAGCTTTGGTACACCTAAGGATCTAATTTTACCCTGACTCACGGATGGTTATTCGAACTCATTTGTCCCTCCCCTCTCTGGGTACTCCTCAATCTATGAAGATAAAATGTAATTATCTATAAGTCCCATTCCACTTTGGGCAACTGGTATCATGAAGACAACTTTCCAACCTTCTCTCAGGGCTTGCACATTTTGTGGTGAGCTTCAAGCAATAATCTGTGAATTCTGCAAATCGGGATGAATGCTGTCTTGGCTACTCCACCAATAGCTCCTGGAACTGCAGGAATCGGGGCAAAAGTTACTGGGACAGTTACAAAGGGAACAGCTAAAGTCTGAGCTGTATGACTCGTGGCATTGGTGCAGGACAGGTACAACATGGTAGGAACAACCATGGCAGCCACAGTACTAGCTGTCTCAGTAGGTGCAACTGGAACCGGAAGGGATGAATGTGGTCCCCCAATTTGTGCCTCATTCGGATCAACAGAGGCTGTGGCAATAGCACTACTACTAGCAGTAGCACCAGCTTGATCTGTGACTTGAGCAGCATAAGGTGGAGGATGAGAGGAAAACAAAGCAACTAGGAGATCATCACTAGACTCACTATCAGAGCTATACTTCTCTGCTTCATCTGCATCTTTGTCTCCCTATGTTCTTTTTGTTTTGGACTTTTCAGTTATACATGCACATACATCTTATTTCCCTCAACTATACATCTCCTCTACTATGCTGTTCCTCATCCTACTTAGCATCCGTATAGTTATGCACCACTTTCTAAGCGTTATTCTGGTATTTCTCTTTTTCTTCTGCATGTGCAGTACAGTCCCAAACATTCAACGCTTCATATTGTACAGATCTAGGGAGAGGTTTCATGACATACAATACTCCCCTCAAGTTCTCAATGATTCTCAAATTAAATGTAATAACCCTTCTTTCTCAGTGAATCCACAAACGTTGAAGCCCTACAGTTTTCACCATGTAATAACCTTATGGATAGGAACTTGCACATCACCCCTCATCAAATCTCCAAGGACTCTGAAACATTTCATGATTACAACGATTTGGCAATGAAAAATGAACCCATTTTGATTTGAATAAGCAGCCTTTAATTCGAAATCACAATTCAATGCAGATTGACACTCACATCCAATCTCAACGCGGTTCTTTTCTCTGTGGACCTATCACAGCACAACATTCTATGACACAACACCCAATCCCAGAGTTACACATCAACTGACTTATTCCAGCACAGCACTATCTGGCGCAATACTCACTCCCTGCAGCTGGTCATCTGCCTTTACAATTTCCTGTATGTCAACTTCTACAAACTCTAAAGCAAGCACAATTAACAAGTAACTCTTTTCTGCTCAACTAAACAATTCAAAGTAATCACTCACACAAGTAACAGCCAGAATTAACACTTGCCAACTTTCGTGCACACACACAAATGAAACCTCAAGCATCAAGAATTCATCCTGACTAATGCAGCTTCCTCTGCACAACAGGGTCTACCAGCACCAATCACCAACAGTACACTTACAACAATCAATTACGGTTCCCTTCCTCAATTGTCCAGTTGATTGTACCTCACAAACCGACACTACAAAACATAGCAGACAAGTTAAACTGCAATATACTCTTATCTATCCAAAGATCTTGTACTGTAACAAGCCCAATAACAATTTCAACACCTCAACATCAAACACATGCCCATTTACAAAACTATTCATAAACATCACCACAACGCAAAACACACAACTTCAACACAACACCGTAAGCATGACATGAACAATTGCAACATACTACCCTATTAATACTTACTCCTCCACCACTGCAAACATCTTACGAACCGCCAAAACCGTCGCTCTTCAAAGTTGGGCCATGGAATTTAAGGGTATGGACAATTTGGGCTTGAACAAGGTCCAATCAGGTCAAGACTTTCTGGACTTTTCTAGCTTCTTCTCTCCTGTGATAAAACCATCACTCTGTTATCACTTGATGGAGCACAGCTTTTTAATCTCAAATGGTGGGTATAACCATCATACAAACTCTGCCACTGGTCGCATGGAACTCAGCGACGTGGAGAGAGTGTAAGTAGCAATCACAAACATACATTTCCATAAAAAGTTAAGCCCAATGGGATTCAAAACAAGGAGATTTGACTATTTTTTTAAAAGATTTAACCAAATTATTTAAATCAAGGTTATTAATTTGGTAAGTATTCAGTTTTAAACATCAGTATTTTTATAACCAACTGTTTATTATGTTTAACCAGGTAAGCATCATTCATCATGATACAGACATAATTTCAGGATACTAATTGCTTTGGAGTCCTTTACATTATGCAGGTTACCCATAATAAGTCGACCATTTCCCCCATATTTTATTGTGTTTTCTGGGGCGACCCATGCCTCATGGATTGGCTTCTCCTGGTGAGCACACCAGCCAATCTACCTTTTACCAAGCCAGCCGCGAGGGGGGCATAGGCTGCTTCCAGTAATGGGCGATATATTTGTTTGCCATTAAACAGGCAATCCCTGCAAAGATCGTTTCGCTGCGTGTCCGTCCCAGCTCCTCCAAAAGGCACAACAAGCTACCCGGGGACGCAAATCAATCGGGTGGCTGAGCACAGCTGAAATCTCATGCCCCCCTTCCAAAAGGGCCGTAAAGCTGTGCAATCCCAGGCTACATTGTAAAAGTCTGTGTCAGGGCAACAACAGCGTGCAGGCACAGGGCCTGAGCAGCATGATCCATCTGTCGTAGCCGGTGAGGGGGTATGTAGGTGGCTTGGAAATAGTTAATTTAGATCATTCTCAACAGTGATGAGATCACCAATTCTCTTGGGGCTAGGAATGCTTCCCTCCAATCATCATCGTCTAGTTCATGGGTACTCACAAACTTTCTCTCAGGGGCCAAATTTACAGTGTGGTTTGTGGCCGAGGGCCGCACCTGTGGAGGCGGGGTCAGTGGGAGAGAGGGAAGGGGCTAGAAAGAAAAAAACTGTGACCATGAAGTTGAACACAGGCCCCTGCAACGGACGCGTTCATCCACTGAGCCAACAGACCAGCATACACACACATCTCTCTCCCTCCCTCCCTCTCTCTGTCTCCCTCCTTCTATCTCTCTCTCTCGCTCCCTCCTTCCCTCTCTCTCTGTCTCCCTCTGTCTCTCTCTGTCTTACCTCTCTTTCTCTCTGTCTTCCTCCCTCTCTTTCCTTCCCTCTCTGTCTCCCTCCGTCTGTCTCCCTCTATCTGTGTCCCACTTTCCATCTCCCTCTATCTCCCTCCCTCCGTCTGCCCTCTGTCTGTCTCCCTCCCTCCCTCTGTCTGTCTCCCTCCCTCCCTCTGTCTGTCTCCCTCCCTCTGTCTGTCTCCCTCCCTCCGTCTGTCACCCTCCGTCTGTCTGTCTGTCTCCCTCCCTTTGTCTGTCTCCCTCTGTCTGTCTCCCTCTGTCTGTCTCTCTCTCGCTCTCTGTCTCTCTCTCTGTCTGTCTCTATCGCTGTATGTCTCTACCTCTATCTGTCTCTGTCTGTCCCTGTCTTTGACCCTATCTAGCTCCGTCTGTCCCTGTCTCTAGCTGTATCTGCCTCTATCTGTCTCTATATGTCTTTATCTGTCTCTATCTCTATCTGTCTCACCTCACCCGGCTCTCACTCCCTGCGGCCCTCCCACCTCACCCAGCTCTGACTCCCTGCTGCCCTTGTCACCTCACCCGTCTCTCACTCCCTGCTGCCCTCAGTCACCTCACCCGGCTCTAACTCCCTGCTGCCCTCCGTCACCTCACCCGGCTCTCACTCACTGCTGCCCTCCCACCTCACCCGGCTCTCACTCCCTGCTCTGCCCTCCCACCTCCCTCACCCAGGATCTCACTCCCTACTCTGCCCTCCCACCTCACATGGCTCTCACTCCCTGCTCTGCCCTCCCACCTCCCTCACCCGGGCTCTCACTCCCTGCTCTGCCCTCCCACCTCCCTCACCAGGGCTCTCACTCCCTCCTCTGCCCTCCCACCTCCCTCACCCGGGCTCTCACTCCCTGCTCTGCCCTCCCACCTCCCTCACCCGGGCTCTCACTCCCTGCTCTGCCCTCCCACCTCCCACCTCCCTCACCCGGGCACTCACTCCCTGCTCTGCCCTCCCACCTCACCCAGGCTCTCACTCCCTGCTCTGCCCTCCCACCTCCCTCACCCAGCTCTCACTCCCTGCTCTGCCCTCCCACCTCCCTCACCAGGGCTCTCACTCCCTGCTCTGCCCTCCCACCTCCCTCACCCGGGATCTCACTCCCTACTCTGCCCTCCCACCTCACCAGGGCTCTCACTCCCTGCTCTGCCCTCCCACCTCACCAGGGCTCTCTCTCCCTGCTCTGCCCTCCCACCTCCCTCACCCGGGCTCTCACTCCCTGCTCAGCCCTCCCACCTCCCTCAGCCAGCTCTCACTCCCTGCTCTGCCCTCCCACCTCCCTCACCCGGGCTCTCACTCCCTGCTCTGCCCTCCCACCTCCCTCACCCGGGCTCTCATTCCCTGCTCTGCCCTCCCACCTCCCTCACCCGGGCTCTCACTCCCTGCTCTGCCCTCCCACCTCCCTCACCCGGGCTCTCACTCCCTGCTCTGCCCTCCCACCTCCCTCACCCAGCTCTCACTCCCTGCTCTGCCCTCCCACCTCCCTCACCCGGGCTCTCACTCCCTGCTCTGCCCTCCCACCTCCCTCACCCGGGCTCTCACTCCCTGCTCTGCCCTCCCACCTCACCCAGCTCTCAGTTCCTGCTCTGCCCTCCCACCTGCCTCACCCGGGCTCTCACTCCCTGCTCTGCCCTCCCACCTCCCTCACCCGGGCTCTCACTCCCTGCTCTGCCCTCCCACCTCCCTCACCCGGGCTCTCACTCCCTGCTCTGCCCTCCCACCTCACCCAGCTCTCAGTTCCTGCTGTCCTCCCCCTTCCCCCTTTCCCCCCTCTCCCCTGTGTGTTAGCCTTGGGACTTATGAGGTGAAATATTTTCCTTGATATTGTTCATGTGTAAAAATGACAAAATAATGAGTAACACTAGCACCAAATGTGCTCCGTTATACCGCATGATTTGCCTTTTCTTGCCACGTAAGATCGTAAACCAAGAAGTATAATTTGTTTCTTCCCTGCCGCATAATTCCAGTGTCCCTGCACATACAGCACCAGTTCACTACCAGAAGCAGCAGTGCAAGTTTCCATTACAGACATAATAACTAAAATAACATGGGCAGCAGCAGTGCTTAATTTGAGCATGTAGTTTCTTTTTGGGTGGGCGGGGGGGGGGGCGGCGGGAGTGTTTTTTGGGACAGGCACCTATTTTTCCTCTTCAGACAGTTCCAAAATCAAATGAGGGAAAACACACAAAGGGGAAAGGAGGAGGAAAAGAAAGACTGAAAAAATGTCGAAGTGAAAAAGCAGGAATCTCCAAGAGTGTGACAAAGGGTAAAGAGCGTCTGATAGTGGACTACAGAGGCCGAAGGCGGATTTAAATTTACGCAGCGGAGCACTGACAATTAATACAGCCTGGGCTGACACAGCCTCCCGGGCACCCCAGTACTTCACACGTCTTTAATCGACCATTTGTTTGTTGATGAGGCTTTGTTCACCTCTTAGCGCCCCTGCAGCTCCACTCTTGACTGTGGCTGGAATCGCCCAGGCCCCCACAGAGCAGTGTCTCTGACGCACTGCTGCTACAGAGGTGTTTACTGAAGTTAAAAAAAACACACACACAGGTGCGATGTCTCAAGCTCCGTGGGCCGCCACTGAAGGCTTGCCGGGCCGCTACTGGCCCGCGGGCCGTACTTTGAGTAACCCTGGTCTAGTTCATCCACCCAGCTCTCCCATTTCTGTCGGAGGGAAGCAAACCCATCTCCTCCATTGATTATTAGTGAGCGATACATTGCAGAAAAAGGCCCCTTGCCTAGGCAACACATAAGAAGCTTAGCCTCCAATGGACTATATTCAGGGACGTCTGCTTCTAAGGGGAGATGGGTCCGCCGGGCATGGTGCAACTTAAGGAAACAAAAGAATTGTGTGTGGGATAAAGCATACGGGTCTTTCATTTCTTTAAAGGAAATTAGTGTGCCACCCCGGCAAACACCCTTAAAATACTTGATCCCTATACGGTCCCAGTGAACAAATCCCACGAGACTCGACACCTGCCAAAGCCACGTGCCTTGCTGAGAGGTGGGTCATGTCCGTCAGGCGACGTTCCCTTCTAATTAAATGTAAATCTTTAGCAGTGCATAGTCACTTGGGCGCAGGAAGGCGCTGCCTGGGGCAGCTGGTCTCCATACAGCAGGCCAAGAAGCCTCTCAAAGCCCAGTAGGTGTAGCTCCAGACAGTACGCGGGGTCATCCCGCCTTCCCGCAAATCATTTGCTGATGGAGACCAGATGAGCAGCAAGGTAGTAACTATCGATCATACCGAGGGCACCATTAATTGGGGATTTCCGTGACATGGGGACAGTAACACGATGACACCCTCCTGCCCAAACAAAGGTCGTCAGTTTCAAAGTCTGCAAATTAAGCCATTGCAGAGGAATCAGATATGGACAGTTCATTAAGATATATAGATACCGTGGGAGGCACAACATTTTGAAGACTGCAATGCATCCCATCGGGTTGAAGGGCAGGTGATTCCACCTATGCAGGTCTCTTTCTAGGGCTGTGGCAAGAGGTTGTAAGTTAAGGGACCAACGGCCACATGCATCAATGTTCCCGTTTGCGAATTCTTAATTGCGAAAATTAAGGAATCGCAATTAAGAATTCGCAAACGGCTATGCATCAAGAAATCGCAATTTATTTTGCGATTTCTTAATTTTCCTTAAGGCCCATAGGAATGAATGTGAAGGCATTCTCATTTTGCGATTCGCAATTAAGGAATCGCAAAATGAGAATGCAATTTCAAGGGTGCAGGGGGGGGTCCAATGGACCCCCCCCTGCACCCCTGAAATGTACCTTTAAGTACATTTTTCACACACGCATGCCCCAAGGGCATGTGTGTGTGTAAAATGAAACTTTCAAAAATGCACTTTTGTGCACTTTTGAAAGATTTCGCAAATTACCATGAAGGTTAACTTCATGGTAATTTACCACTACCTAATTGCGATTTCGCAATTTAAAAAAAATCATGCATTGCATTTAAGAAATCGCAAAAATGCGATTTCTTAAATGCAATTGCAATTTCAAAAATCGCAAATAAATTGCGATTTCTAAAATTGCGAAAAAAGCAAAAAGCTTCATGCATCCCAAAAAAGGCATTTGCATTCGCAAACGGCCGAATTTTGCGATTCACACCGTTTGCGAATGCAAAAACCCTTGATGCATGTGTTCCCAAGTCAATTACGGACGGTGTGAAATATGAATACCAAGATACATAAACTTGTTCTGACGAACGGGGATATCAGGGCACCAGTAGTGTGCCATAGTTTCTGACGCCATCTCGTAGAGATGGAGACGTTCAAGGCACCTGGGGTCTGAGGTCTGTGGGCCACTGAGGAAGAGCAGCACATCATCTAAATATAGGGCAATGCAATTCGCAATATCTCCCTCCCACTGCCAGCTTCAAATCTGCGCATCGTATCATATCGGGCATTCTTGGGATTCTACGGCCAAGGCAAATAGCAATGGGGATGGGGGCATCCCTGACGCATACCCCAACTGATCGGAAGGGTGAGGACAGAACCCCATTTTTACCGGCCCAGGGTGGTGGGTGTGTTATACAAGGGGCCCCCCATTTTCCAGAAGAGAAGCCAGCTCGGTGGAGCACAGCATCCAGAAAGGACCAAGAGACCGAGATGAATGCCTTTTGGAATTCAATCACAAGGAGGGACAGGTTACGGTTTAGGTGATATGACTGAGAGAGTGCCACCTGTGCTTCTGCCTAGCGTAAAGCCATATTGGTCGGTGTATATATAAGGTGAGGTAGCGTCTGACTCAACCTAGTTGCTAAGACTTTAGTGAAGATCTTAATGTCAATGTTAATGAAAGGGATGGGTCAATAGGAAGAACATTGGTCAGTAGGCAATCCAGCTTTAGGTATTACAACAATTATCACTTTATCTAGGTCTTGGGGAAGTAGCCCCGGGACAGCGCCTCTCCATAAATAGTCAACTGGTGGGGCACGAAGAAGGTATGGTGCTGTAACACTTGAAGTATTCAACAGGCTAGTTGTTGGGGCCTTGGGTCTTGCCAGATTGAAGACTGGATATGGCTTGGTCCACTTCATTGGCCGTTAAAGGCAGATCTAACTTATGGGCAAGGGGACGTGGAACTGAAGGTAAAGGTATCTCGTGAAGGAGGGACTCTTGGACTCACACCTGTGGTGTGGAGTTGCCACATAGAGGGTTTGGTAGAACTTTGCAAACACTTGAGCAATCGCTGAGGATTCATCCTGGAGGATACCTGAGAAGTCTCTATTGGGTAGCCCAATCCTGCTGGAGATGTCAGGGGTTGCTAGCCAATAGAGTAGTTTGCTAGATTTGTCTCCAGATGCGTAAACTGTCTGGGTTGATGCCTTCCAGCAATCGTTCGCCTCCTCCAGGAAGTGCTATCATAAGTTGGAGTGTGCCTTCGTCAACAGGCAACTCCGTTCGTTCAAACCAGGACTGCCCACCGAGCTCTCCAAGGTAAGCATTTGGATTTCCAAATCTGCTATTTGTGACTGTTGTGCTAATTCCTTCTGGTGTGCAGAGCACTTGAGGCGACCCAGTAGGGTAGGCTTACTCACCGCCCACAATGTTGTGGCTGAGGCCACCAAGTTTGCATTGATCCGGAAGAAGATTTGAACCTCTTCTTCTACAAATGTGGGACACTTCGGGTCTAATAGGTTCCACGCGCTAAACGTCTACATCAGGTGAGATGCTTCCAGTCGAGTACCCCACCTGAGGATGAGAGTGAAAGGATCAGATATACCCCGCAGTAGCATTCGGACAGATTGTAGAGATAGAAGGTCGTCACATTGAAGGCAGAGGAAGTTGATCCAACATTCGGTGCGATGGGGAGCGGACTGGTGGGTGTAGGACCACAGTCATGATTCCATATGCCCCAAGCATCACAGAGGCCCATGGAGTCAGCCCAGGAGACCAGGTGTGAGGAGTGAACCTGTCTACAGGGCACAGAGTATTGGATGTGTCCATCATAAGGTCGGGGACCGCATTAAAGTCCCCACCTATCAGGGTCATTCATGGAGAGATGACCAATACTAAAGATTGGACTGCCCGTAGAGTGGGTTGCATGAGGTGATGAGGATTATAGCAGGAGAGAAAGTTGTATTATTTTGCTGCCATACACCCCCAATTCCCACAAATCTCCTCTGGGGGTCATTGTAAACTTTAGTGACTGTCATAGGAAGGGCCTTGTGCAACAGGATTGCGACTCCCCTTGAGCCCCTAGTGAAACCCGCATGGTAAACCTGATTGTATTCAAATTGGCCCAGGAAGTAGCACTGTTGAACCCATGTGATTAGTCTCCTGAAGGAAGATTACGTCTGGTTTATATCTTTTGGTACAGTGCAATACTGCCAACCTCTTTAATGGAATCCAGAAGACTGTTGACATTCCAGGAAATAACCTTAACCATTGGGTAGGGCTGGCAGATAAATGTGTAGTGGAGGAGTGTTCCACAATGAGGGGGGCCATTTAACACACGGTACCCGAGAGCCAAAACCAGAGGGTAAGATAAACCCAGTGGAGAGCTTGCACATTGAATGCCTGAAAGAAAAAAACAATAAAACAACAATCCCAAACAGCATAACATAGCACACCTCCAACTACCCTCGCCCCATGCTTTCTTTCCTGAGTATCTGTTGATCTGCAGAACATAAAATGACAAACTTAGAGGTGGTGTTAGCCATCACCCTCATAAAGGATCACAGTGCTTGACACCAATTGCAAGTATGAGTAATTCTCTTCACCCCTATGATCAAGAGGACTGGCTGCGGGGCATGGCCACCACCCCGGGTTAGTAGGTCCATGTATGTACCTTTTGACATAAGGCAGCCGCTTTCTATTTAGAACGACAAAAGGAGGATCGAATCCGGGGATCCGGTGTGTCCTTAAAGGATCCAAACAGATGCAGAATATCGATGAGGTTCATGTCTAGATCCGCCTCTACCAGAGGTGGACTCATTGAAGCCTGTTGTTCATTCTGGCCCGGCTTTCTTAGATCGAGAACGTTTCCTTCAGGCCCCCTGGCAGGAAGTGGTGGAAGGGGACCCCGGGCTCGGAGCCGGTCTGATATGCTGTCCCCGGGGACACAGCAGTTGCTGATCCATCGCCCATTCCCAGGTCTACTCAGAGGTGTCAAAAGAGTAGGTCGATGAATCAAAAATTACCTTCAGATAGGCAGAGAACAAAAGAATGTAGCGGATGTTGAGAGCACACAGCTTCTGTTTAATGTCTTCAAAGGAACGGTGCTTATGGTGTACTGCTCTAGTGCAGCCTGGGAAGATCAGAATCTTGGCTTTAAGGTGACGGAGGTTCTGTTAATTCTGAGTCTTGAGCAGAATTGTGTCATGGTCTAGAAAGTTCAGGATGCACACTATGACAGGGCGGGGAGGCGCCTCATGCAGATGCTTCTTGGTTAAGGCACAATGCTCTCTTTCCACCACGAAGCAGTGCGGCGGCTTATCCAAGTGCGGAACCAATCTTCCAGGATGCCATTCATCCCGAACCCTCAACCCCCTCCGGGAGTCCAATTAGGTGCAAGTTGTTATGTCTGGAGCGGTTTTCAGAGTCTTCCACTTTTTCATCCAATGCCATCACTGTGGACATCAGCTTTGATACTTGACGCTTAAGATTTACCACATCATTCTCCGTGTTGAGATCTGTAACTCGGGCTCATTCACTCATCCGATGACTTTGTATAGGTCATGGAGCAGGAGAGACATGTCAATTTGGACACAATCAGCTTTGGCATCTATCACCTCCATTGAGTTCTGCATTGCTGTAAGGAAAGTCTGTAATTCTGCAGCTGGCTGGAGCTGGGCTGAGGAAGGGGGGTTTCCCTCAGGTCCTCTAGTGTCTGATGTTGCAACAGTGTATTGGTCCATTTTGGTCTGTGCTGTCATTGGTGGGGCGGCTTTACACTGCTAATCCTTGGATACTGGGTCGGATAAGAGGGGTAGCAGTAAATGTCTGGTAGCAGGCCTGCTTGCCATGGGGCAGCAGAAGCAGCCCACCCCCATGAGTCCCAGGTCCTGCAGCAGAGCACTGCTACAATTTAGGAGGTGGTGTGTAGGTTGGAGGAGCTCACTTACGGGCCAGGTCAGGTGTCGAGTGGCTCTGAACCCCTTGACCCAGGGTACCATGAGCAGTCAGCTGCCAATGTCATGGCTCTGTCATGGGGGGAAGCAATCCAGGTGGAAATAGCAAGGGCGGGCCCAAGTGCTGGTCAGGTAGAGTGGAGGTGCCCCCAGGCTCCGCCGAACCCCCCGGTGCCCTCACAGATGCCGGCACCGAAGTCCTGGGGCCACACAAGAGCAGCCCCTGATGCACAATGATGTCAGAGAATCAGGCACAGTTGTATGACAGAGGAGCCGAAGAAGTGCTCTGGAGGCATGTTGGGTAAGGGCCACCACCCAGTCTTCCACTGGTTGCTGCCTAGTAGAGGTCCCATCTAATCCTTACAAGAGCTCCGAAGTACACAGTTCACAATGTAGGAATGGTCTGCTTAGCGAGGGGGGCTGTCCTCCCCCAGCTGCAAGGTGCTCAAGTGCCCCCATGCTTCACCTGGTGCCCAGGAAAGTACAGTAGTATGGCCATGCATCTTATGTGGCCCTGCAGCTCCCAATTGCAGTTTCTCACCCACTGACCAGCAGCTCCTCAGGGTCACACACCCCTGATGCAGACTAGGGTGAAAAGCGAAATAATCTAGGCTGCCACAGCTCCCCAGAAAGCACCAACCCCAGGGGGGCAACAGCTGCAGTACAGGACCCTCCAGCCACCGGACTTGCAGCAAAAGTCTCAGGCGGCCCCCCATGCAGCACATGCTCGCCACACCTCACCTCTTAGCGGTGTGCACCGCGGACCACCACCACCAGACGACAGTTGTCCCAAGGGCAGCCCAGGCCCTATCAAACTGGCCAGTCCACCACTGCCACACTGCAGTGTCCAGGTAAGGCATGCTGCTGCCCCAGAGTAACACAATCCAGGTCAGTCTTCTCACCGCCACTGAGGCAGTAAAGGTGGGTCACACTGCCATTTGAGGAAGCGGGTAGGTGGGGGCTCAGATTCTATTGCAGCCCCTCGCCCCAGGTCATAAAGGCAGCACAGGCAGACCAGGGTAAATCGGTGTTAGATTTGGGGGTCTCTAGTTGGCAGAGGTAGGTATCTTTGACCAAATAGGGACCCTTGCGTCTAGTCAGGGTAAGGGGGTAAACTCCTAAAATACCTCTTGCTCACCCCCTTGGTAGCTTGGCATGAGCAGATAGGCTTATCTCAGAGGCAGTGTGTTAAGCATTTGTGAACAAATACAGTAATACAACACTACAGATGGACACCACACAAGACCACAAATGACAAAAATCCACAATACTGTACTTTAAAATGGTAGGAATAGCTTAGTTCTCTTTAGATGGTAAATGCAACACTTTATACTCAATGTGCCTTTGGATGCGTAACGCTATACAACAAAAGTGTTGCAGCGTGGGTGATGCGTCGGTTCCTTACATGCAAGAACGGTGATGCGTCGGTTCCCTACTGCTGCGTAGGGGACAGTTATGCGTCCGTTCTTCTCTGTGTGGGGAGGTGATGGGTCAGTTTCTTACTGTGCTTCCATGGCGATGCAACCCGCAAGCACTGTGATGTGATGAAGATCTGGTGCAATGAAACAAAATGGTGTATTCTTCTTGATGCGACAATGATGAGGTGATGAGTGTACGCCCGACGGCCATGCGGCGACTCAACGAATCCTCTGAGCCACGACAGGCCCTGCGACACGCTTCTCCGGTGATGCGACAGTGACACTCTTCTCCTGTGATGCAAGGCACTTCGGCCATGCGATGCGACAGCGGCGACACCCTTCTTCAGTGATGCAACGACAGCGGCTGTGACGGCGACACGCTTCTCCAGTGATGCATCAGCAACACTCTTCTCCAGTGATGCGAGGCGCTTCGGTGATGGGATGCGGCAGTTGTAGCGGCAGCACCCTTCTTCAGGGATGCGACGACAGCGGCTGCTGTGGTGTCACGCTTCTTCTCCGTAAGTCGCGCTTCCAGCTCCCTGCGGCACACAGCCTCTCAGAAGGCCCAGCACAACAGTAGGCACTTCAAATTCCCAGCAAGGGAATTCAGGGGAGCTGGTTGATGAAGTCTGTTATCCCTGACACTTCAGCAGGAGGCACGCTCAATTTCCAAGCCCTTGGCGATCCTTTACAAGTTCCTTTCTCCTTTCTTTGACAGTAAGGCAACCACTGCAGGCCAATCCCCAAACGTAAATAGTAATAAAGGCCTACAAGGGGTTTTGTTTGGCAATACACTTGAGTGATTCAACGATTAATCAGGGGGTTAGTCCAAATGGAACAAACACCTAGGTGTCTAAAGACAACATAGAGCAAACAATTGGATGAAAAACACACGGGAAAACCTAGTAATTTGGAAAAATATATCTTATTTTATATATTTTTGATGCAGAAAGGAGTACACGTGAATAGATGAATAAAATAATTCAGCAGAAAATCATGTAAAGAAGCAAAAATCAAATAATCCTAACAATACATGACAGTGCAACTATTCCAAATCAGTTGAAAGCAACAAATCTCTCAATGAGAAAATATAATGCTGCAGAATGAAAAATTCCTATGGAAATAGAAGAAGAAGTCAATCCCCCAAACAGCACTCAGCTTAGGGATAGTCTCCTCCTTCAGTTTCTCTCTGGTTCCTCTCCTCAGGAAAGGTTCTTCTTGTTTCCCAAAAGTGATCTACATTTCTGGGGTCTGGGTCCCCCTTTTATACACCTATTTTCTTTGTTCTCTGAAGGCAGAGTATGTCTTAACCTAGTCCAAACCAGTTCTGGTCAGTCCTGGAGCACTTTGTTGACATGACACCTTCTTTCTTTTGACAGTGTGGGCCAGGGACATCAGACGCACCACAGGAGGTGGAGCCAGCATTGTGGAAGGCACAAGCCCTATCCAGGTCCCAGGTGCTCCTTTCCCCTCACTCTACATGCAGATGGGTCTATTCAGCCCTGTGCTGACACACCCTGTCTCCTGGAATCCCCCAGCCCCTGTCACTCAAACTCCAGACAGGGAATACACAACCTAGCAGAGGCAGGCTTTGATAGTTAGACAAGAAAACACCTACTTTCTAAAAGTGGTATTCTCAAACACCGAATGTTAAAACCAACTTCACTAAAATATGTATTTTATCATTCTGAGTTCAGGCATACTAAACTCAAATTTCTACCTAGTTCCCTGAGTCAGTTAGGATTATAAGATGTTATAATCAAACTGCCCATTCTGGTCTATGGAGAACAGGTAGCCTTGCAATAGTGAAAAACGAAAATGGCTGTAATTCACTATTAGGACATCCCACACACATCAGGGCATGTCATACCTTTTACCTACAATTCACTCTGCCATTGGGCCTACCACAGGGGGACTAATATGCAGAAAAGGGAAGGTTTAGGGGCTGGCAAGTGAGTCACTTGCCAGTCAACATGGCAGTACCAGACTGCACACAGGTTCTGCAATGGCAGACCTGAGACACACTTTACAGGCTGCTTCTGTGGGTGGCACAACCAGTGCTGCAAGCCCACCACCAGCATTTGATTTACAAGCCCTGGGCACACGCAGTGCACTGTACTAGGGTCTGACAAGTAAACCAAACAAGCCAATCATGGAGTCACTAATCCATACATCAATTTAACAGAGAGCATATGAACTTTAGCACTGATCAGCAGTGGTAAAGTGCCCAGAGTCATAAAACAGCCAACAACAGGTCAGAAAAAATACAGGAGGAAGGCAAAAAGTTCGGGGATGACTCTGCAAAAAAGGGGCCAATTCCAACAATCGACTTACAAGCTCTGGCCTGGGCCCACTGCCTATGTCACCACAGCCGTCCTTTACCTCGGCAGGGACCACACAGCCTCATAGGGCAACTGCAGGCAGATAAGGGAGCCCTCCCGACCCAACAGATGGCAGGGGGCCCTTTTGGGGGGATGAGGGCATGCTGTCAGGTTGGATGGGGCAGGATGCAAAACGGGTGACAGGAGCTCACTCCAACCTCAACCGCCATGTTGGCTTCCTCGGCCACGCCCCCTTTAAGCATCGTTATTAAATGTTTAAATGGTCCAAGAGAAAAATAGTACATTAATAAGAATTACACAAAGAATAGAAAACGTGCGACAAGTGTGTTGCTTAAGGGAAATCCCAAATCTAAATTAAACCAGATCAAGGTTGATAAAGGGTGTTTGGTTAGACAAGTAGAATAAGGCATGAGTTTGAGAAAAACAAATAAATGTCTCTGACAAGAGAATATGAAATCTTAGGCATTAAGCCTTTGCACTCAGGAAGTGAAGCTCGCAGAGGTGAGAAGGGTCTAATCAATTCGAAGTCAGCAAGCATCTCCTCTCTAGCCTAAGGGACACACACTATTATTACTCTTATTATTATTATTATTCGATACAGTCTCACATGGCATTCTTCTGGGCCGTCTCCATGATATTGGCATTGGAGGAATACCGCTGGCATGGGTGAAATCTTTCCTGAAGGATAGATCGCAGCAGGTCTTTCTCAGGCCATATGTTTCCAATGAGAAACCATTGGTATGTGGGGTCCCGCAGGGCTCTGCACTTAGCCCTCTATTCTTCAATGTCTATCTGGCCCCTTTAGCGGAAGTGGTGGAATCCTGGGGTGTCAGAGTGATCTCTTACGCTGATGATACTCAGCTTGTGTTTTCATTTAAGGATCACTCTGATGGCAACATGTCCAACTTTCTTAGTTGCCTCATTAATATTGCATCCTGGATGACCACCAATAACCTCAAACTGAATACGGACAAGACTGAGGTCTTGTTCTTCAATCAAACATCTCCCCTCCCCACTAATGTATGGTGGCCGACGGAATTAGACCCTCCACCTGTTCCAGTTCAAACGGCTCGTAATCTGGGCTTTCACTTTGATACTGATCTGTCCTGCAATATTCAAATTAATAAAGTCTCGGCAGCCTGTTTTGGCAAACTCCGTATGATCAAGAAAATTGTGCCCTTCCTTCCGCTTGACTCGCGGAGGACGGTGGTCCATGCTTTAATTACATCTCACTTGGACTACGCAAACAGCCTGTACGTGGGAGCCCCGGCCTACTTGATTAAACGACTGCAGATTGTGCAGAATGCCGCGGCCAGGCTGATCTGCATCATCCCGTATCGCCATTCTATCACTCCATATCTTGCTAAGCTGCACTGGCTGCCGGTAAGCTACCACATACAATTCAAGGACTTGGTCATCGCCTTTAGGGCCCTTAACGGTCTAGGTCCTGCCTATTTGAGACATAGACTCAAATCTGTCCAATCGGTTCGTGAGCGGAGATCAAACCATCTGCGATTGATGTACGTCCTGCCTTTTCGCCGCGCAAGAACTGGGGGCCGGGCCTTTGCTGTGGCCACGGCAAAGCTCTGGAATATCCTCCCTCTTGATCTTAGATTCATCACATCTGAATCTCTGTTTCAGAGGAGACTTAAGACCTGTTTTTTTTCCATGATCTAGTTCACACTGTATCCCTCTGGTGACGGTCGTCTGCAGCGCCGGGACACCCCCGTCGGGGGTAGCCGTGCGCTTTATAAGTTTCAAAATAAATAAATAAATAACAAGGCACTAGTTTGCAACATTACAGTTTGTTCTCACTCTCTGGACCCCATCATATTGCTCCAGACTCTGGGAGCAGGTAAACTACCCTCTTTCACAGGGCAAAACAGTGCTCCATGCATGGCTACGCCATTGCATTCTTACACTAGACCATGGGTACTCACAGACTTTTTCTCAGCGGCCAAAAGCACAGTCTGGTTTGTGGCCAAGGTCCGCACCGATGGGCCTGCAGGTGGGGGTAGAGTTGCGTAGGGGCTCGGCTACTAGAGTAAAAAAGAAAATCACCACCTTTTCAAACACACCTAGACAACGCTGTATTTCAAAAGAAGCTGTAACTACAAAGCTCATGGAGAAGCTTTTCAAATAACCGAATAATCTTTTAGAGATATTCACACTTTAAATAACACATTCTATTTACATTTTTATAATGCACTTTTATCCTCAAATTTATAGAAATTGGTTTCCTGGTTGGCTGGGGTGTGAGTCGTTGTCAGGCAGTAACCACAATCATACCCAAGGTAAGGCACCAGCAATCCCCAAATTAACCTGTGCTCCCCTTCTTGTAGCTTGGCACAGAAATCCGGCTTAACTTGAAGGCAATGTGTAAAGTATTAGTCCAACACTTAGAGGGGCATTGCTAGCTGCGGAGCAAGATGAGCGCAGCTTGAAATCGCTTCGGGAGTCGCCAACAAAATACTGCAGGAATCTGCGTAAATCCGCAAAAAGCCTCCGCCTGGTTCTGTGCGGGGCATTCCTTCCCGGCACAGGCGCTTGATAACGGAACTTCTGGAGCGGCTGAAAGTCAGCAGACTGTGTTTCCAGTGCCTGCCACGCAGCCTACAGTGATGAGAGGAGCGGCTGCATACGGTGTACGCCCAGGAGATGCCTAGGGCCGGACTGTGGCTGCCTCGAATCCTTGAGTGGTGTCAGCCCCCCGAAATTACGGTTGAGGCCCGGGGGCGTGATTAGTAAGTACCCGCTCTAAATTACGGCATGGACTTGCCTGGCTTCTGAAGTGGCTGCAACCTGTTGTGGGCCTCTGTATGAAAAATTACCCAGCGGGGTGCGGCCATTAGTATTGCTAATTCTGCTGTGCGCGGAGGTGCTGATGGACCTTCTTGCGGACGATCGTGCCCTTGGGCCCTACGAGGCTGAATGCGGAGGTGAGCTGCAAAGTAAGGCCTGTTCTGTGCGCGCTCCAGCTAGAGCCAATATATGCGTGGAGGCCAGGATCAACTATGCGGTGCTAGTGGGGGCGAAGAGATACTGTTAGAGCTGCGGTGCTAATCACAGAGTATAGTTAGTGCACCTAGGGTGGGGTGGACCGGGCTCTCACTGAACCAAAGCAGAGTATAACAGATACAGAGAGCCTCACCCCATGGGATTGCCTTGCCCCCACCCTCCCACATAACTTTCTGTGGACACTCCAGTGCTAGTGTTTGCCTTTTGGTGTCGCCGCTACAGTCGGGCGCGGGGTGTCAGTCGAGCTGTTCCCCACAGACTGTGTGCATTGCCAATACAAATAAACAGGTTAGGCTTGGGGCATGTGGTTCTGGGCCCCTGCAATCAATCTGCATTTGTGTAATTATTATCGGAAGTGCTGAGGGGCAACCAGAGATATAGGAAAAACAGGCAAGGCGCAGTCCAGGCTAACTTTTGAAAAATGTAAGACCAATGGTACGTGTGAAGACGATGTTCCTTACCCTCCCGCTAATCAAACCAGTACTGACACAGATACAGGGGAGGATATTCGCCATATATTAGCGGCTATGTAACAAAGCCTGACATCAATAGACAGTAAAATTGACTCTTTGTCTTTTTGAATGGACAGGATGTCAGAATGCATGGACAAGCACGCTGTAAGATTAGACATGGCAGAGCGTCGCATATCTGAAACAGAAGATGAGCAGACTTAGTTGGGGGCAGCGCAAAAACAAATGGAAAATCCCTGGTGGCATTGCGTGACAAGATGGAGGATTTGGAAGCACGCTCCCGGCGCAACAACGTACGAATTATAGGCCTGCCCGAATCTACAGTGACGGAAATATGGAATCGTTCACTGAGCAGCTCCTGGTGTCGCTTTTGGGCAGCGAAACATTCTCATCCACTTTGATAGTGGAACACACACACCGGTCGTTGGCCCTAGACCACCTCCGGGAGGCCCATAGTGGCAAGATTACTAAACTATAGGGACGGAGACTCAGCACTCTGTCGCACAAGGGAATTGAGTGTACTACCTTACACAGGCTCTGAGTTGGCCCTTGTACCCAGAACTCACACATCAAATGCAAGAGGCGCACAGACAGTTCACACCTACGAAAAGGAAACTTAGAGAGCTACAGATTGACTATGTAATGCTGTACCCGGCGAGATTAAGAGTGACAAATAATGGGAAAAATTAAATCTACTCAGACCAGCAAGCTTTACAACAAGAACTAAAAAAGTTTGATAAGGAGCACAGAAGAAGCCAGCCGCAGAAATCCGTCGAAGGGGGAGATGCCGAGCAAGAATCTACGGAATAACCAGCAGGTAATAGCAGTACTTTTCTAGACGCTATGTGTAACACAGCTACTTACCGGGTAATGTAATTAAAATGCATAAATGTCTTAGTAACTCAAGCAAATCCTATCACACCAACTATAATATACATTAACAGTGTCATAAATTGCTTCCACAAAACAAAATCGGGTTGAGTGAAATATGGTTCTTTTAATCCATAAGGCTTTCTTCAAGACCAGCCAACACGTGTTTCGTCGTTTGGGCAGACACCCACGACTTCATCAGTGCTGGGAAAAAAACAATACAAACATATATTGTAGTCCCGCCGAGCACAGGGCAATGTCATGCTAAACATATCATTCAGATCTGTGGTATCATGCAAGTGGGTGAATTATTACATCAGTTATGCATTGATATCCGAATACAAATCTTATGTGAGATAAGGGTGAGTGATAGGGAGGATAGAAGAGGTCTTACCCCACTAAGTCAATGAGATACCTTAAAAGGGGGCAGGTAGAGGCCCCACCTTTCATGTGAGTCAATCCATTCACCTATCGCATTAAAATTCCCGGTATCACATCGACACTATGCCTCGCTGATAGACAATATGCCAGAAAAAAGCCCAAGTGAGAGCGGTCAATATATACCCAGGTGAGGAAAATGTGTCTCAGTGAAAAAATATGTATTTTAAAAGCTAATGCTAAAAATTAAATATCGTGCTAAAAATCTTCTACGAGACTGAGCCAGTTGCTCAGGCCTACCTGATTTTCAGTTGGTGGTTAGCTGTATGCCTGAAAGTCATCAAATGATTCAAGTCATATATCTTCAATATTGACATATTTGAAATATAGGGAAGGCAAGATCTCTAACCTAGCGACATACCTTCTGGCTGGTTGTAATTCCGTCCCAGCCTTATCCGGCTGGGTTTAAAAAGTCCTTTCACACACGCGGGTCTGTCTTTATATTCGTGCTGTGGAAAAGTTTGTATATATTCTATATTAAATATTGCCCTGGTAATTAGTGTTCAATATTCAACGATATATATTATTCCTAATTAAGAGATCAACGAATAAACTAATCGATATATCTTTTTAGAGCGCAAAATTGATCACATAGTATGCTTCTCATCGCTTACCTAAGCATCGATAATGTAATCTTATCGCCCGTGTTGTTGCTGGGACCACGAATTATGTGGATCCAAAATTTCAGGTATTTGACCATTAGTTGTGCCTCATGTCCGATAGAATTATCGCTATCGTCACCCCAACTGAAAATCAAAAACACAGATACGGAAATATGTTACTTCTTCCGTTCGTGTTGTTTCTAGGGATATGAGCATATTAAGCCTAAAAATTATTTCGGGGATAACCTCACCTTCGTAATTAGAAGTTCCGGGAGAGAAGTATCATGCAGCGTCTGGAAACGGTCTTTCCGTATTCGGAAGAACCGCGTGTCTCAACCCAGAAGTTAATTAAAGGAAAATCACCTATTCTGTTTGCAGCTACTAGACCGTGAACACCCGCAGGTGCCGGCCTCATAATGCGCCATTTTGGATAAGTGCAACTACGTGATTTAACCACATTGATCTTGTATGAATACGGACTGAGATTTATTTATTAATTTATTACAAATAGAAATTGCCCTCTATTTAGCATTTATATTATCTGAATGTGCTAGGATCATCAAAAATTTACGATGAGTAGGTCCATTAGAAAAATAGTCGTGAACATTATCTCAATACGCTCATCATATGATCTAGCATTCTATATATATCATTGAGGTGCGCCTATATCTGAATTCAGGATTCTCCCGCCATTGGTGATGTATGATACAGAAATGTGGGGCAAGTAGAGTACATGTATTTGAGAAGGAATATTAACGAACATCCAAAATGGCCATTCTATTCACAAACCTACTGACATCTAGTATATATGTTACATAAGCTGCGAGGCATCCAATAATAATATAACATCTCTTGATATTCCATCTGATTGAGAACAGTTATTCCATATCATGTCGTTTAAGGAGGGTAAACACGACTTCACTGTGACTGTTATTGTAGTCCACATAATATATATGCAGTCCAATGTTTTGTGTGAGAAAAATGGCATGCAGAAATAATCGTCTAACTTATGTTGACAGTAAGGAACACTGGTTAGTCAACCCAAATAATAATGTAGTTCCTGATCTGAGTTCATCCCATATTCCACCGCCCGCATGGTTAGTATCCATGATGCCTCTCTACGACGTAGAGACAATTCTCTATTGCCCCCTCTTGGGTCCTGTCTAACCTGGTCAATGGCACAGAAACTGATTGTTTTATTCTCTCCTTGACTAGTACATTCATTTACATGTGAGGCAGTGTTATATCTTACATCATGATGTCGTATCGCTCTTACATGTTCAAATATTCTCTCTTTGAGTGTTCTTTTTGTACTGCCGATGTAAAAACTCCCACATTTACAAACAATCATGTATATTACAAAGCAACTATTGCAATTCAGCATTTGTTTTATTCTAAATTCTCTACCTAAGTAGTTGCAGAATTTTTGGTTTTGTTCATTGCCATGGGGCATAATTTGCATATTCCACATTTGTGGAAACCTATGCAACTCTGAGTTAGCCAGTCCTGTGCCCTCTTGGCAATTATTGGATAGGTAGGGCTCACCCAAGATTTGATATTTTTGCCCCTCCTATATGTGATCAATGGCTGTTTGGCGATGTGATTGTTCAGGGATTTGTCATTCTTGAGTATCCACCAGTGTTTTTTCATGCTGTTTCTTAGTGCGACTGCCGCGTCATCATAGTTGGTAATGAGTCTAATTTTCGTGTTGTTACTGTCTGTTTTTTGTTTGTGTTTCCATGTGGCATCTCTAGGTGTCATGTCTATCCTATGTTCAGCTCTCTTGACTGTGTTTGCATTATATCCTCTCGCCATAAATCTATTTCTCATGTCACTCTTACATGCCAAGAAATCTCCATCTGTGCTACAATTTCTTCGTGCTCATGTCAGTTCTCCAAAGGGAATGGATTGAATTTGATGTTTTGGATGAGAACTATCAGCATGCAAGATGGCATTGCATGACGTTGGTTTTCTGTATAGTTTGCTCTGTATTTTGTTGTCCTTAATGAATAGTGTAAGATCCAGGAATTCAATCTGAGTCTTGCTTATGGGGTGTGTGAAGTGTATCCCCATCGCATTAGAGTTTAGGTATTCACAGAATTGTCTCAGACTGTTCATATCACCTGACCAAATAAGTAAACAGTCATCGATATAACGACCCCAATATATGATGGATTCACTCCATTGTGTACCACCAGGGCCCCAGATCCACTCCTCCTCGAACCTGCCCATGAACAGGTTTGCATAGGAAGGAGAAAATCTGGAACCCATGGCAACGCCCTGTTTCTGTCTGTACCAGCTATTCTCAAATAGGAAAACATTATTTTCTAAGATGAGTTCCATCACCTTAATTAGCATCTCAGTGTGAGCCCACTGAGAAGCCGGTCTCTTTTGAAGAAATTTCCTGGTGGCAATCAATCCTAGGTCTGTCCTAATACTCATATAAAGCGAGGTGACATCTAGGGTGGCCATAATCATGCCTTCCTCCCATGGTACATCCGATATAATGTTTAGGATGTGCTGAGTATCTTTGATATATGCTGGTAGATTGCGCACTAGTGGTTGTAAGAATTTATCCACATATTGTGACATTCTTTCGGTTGGACCTCCTATGCTGGAAATAATTGGCCTCCCTGGTGGTGTTTGGGCATTTTTGCGTATCTTTGGGAGAGTGTAAATACATGGGAACCTCGGTTTGTCTATCCTTAGATATGTAAATTCCTCCCTACTGATTCTGCCTTCATGCCACCATCCCTCGAGATATTTGTTAACAGTGATCATCAGTGGTCCTATCGGGTTTCCTCTAAGTTCTTCATAACAAGTTTGGTCTTTAAGTTGTGTCTGTATTTCCAAGTTATAGGCCTCCGTGTTCATCACCACAATGTTACCACCTTTATCCGCCTCTTTGATGGTAACATTGGGTAATTCACTCTGGACCACTAGTGCACGGCGTTCCTGTATACTTAGATTGTCTCTAGTTCTGATTTTGTGTTTCTTTTGGTGTTTTAGGTGGTTATATAAATCTTCAGTGACTAATTTGTGGAACATGTCTACGCTATTTCCACTAGGCAAGGTCGGGGTCCATCTTGACTTATTATGGAGACCACTAGAGATTGTAGAATCTGGTTCGATGTCATGATCCAGAAGTAATTCATCTGCAGACATGTGGTCTCTATCATCATCCACAATAGATAGAAGTATTTCACAGTCTCTAATATCCTGTATAGTTGGTACAGTATGAGTCGGATTAGAAATTTCTATTTCCACATTTTTATTTGCAATTGGGTTACAATCAAAATGTTTTTTTAATTTCAGTTTTCTCGTAAATCTAAAGAGATCAACCATTGATTTATGTATATCTCCTTGCGCACTAGGGCAGAAACCCATACCCCGTTCCAACACAGAAATCATATCTTTTGATAACAACTTGTCACTGAGATTAACTACTTCAACACCCCTTGATGCTTCTGTCTGTTCCACTATTTCCTCCATGATCTCAATCTCATTCCCTGTCTTCCTGGAGTTGGTTCCTCCTCTTTTTCCCCTCCTAGTCTTTTTGTTGTATTTTCCTGTGATCTTAATTGATCTCTGTTTCCCCGTTTCATTCTTTTTACCTCCCTTAAAAAAGCACTACCCTGAATACTGCCGTCTGACGAGACCTCAGTCTCATTTTCACTAGGAATTGTCTCAAGGGATGTCGATGCAGAGCTTACAGGAGTTGAGCTCTGTCCCTGTTGTACTGCTCCTTTTGTCCCCTTATCAATAAGATGATCATATTTTCTTGCGTAGGTAAAAACCCTACCTTGTATGTAATCAATCTCATCTCTTTTTATTTTTCGGGCCTTACGCTGTTTGATATCAATCTGGTGTTTCTCCAATATACCCTTTAGTATCTCAAAGTTTTTGTCAGTTGCCTCTTTAAGATTCAATTCTTTAATTTCCAATTCCACTTGTGCAATTTCCACCTGAAGTTTTTTGACTTTGCGGGAAGCGCTTTCAATCAAAATGTTCATGAGATTGTTGGAGTTGGAAATTAATTCTTTTTCCCAGGCTAATAGGAGATCCTCATCGAGGTCATCATAGGTCGGCAGTATTTGTGAGCG
The DNA here is from genome assembly GCF_964261635.1 of Lissotriton helveticus. Lineage (NCBI taxonomy): Eukaryota > Metazoa > Chordata > Amphibia > Caudata > Salamandridae > Lissotriton > Lissotriton helveticus. The sequence continues at coordinate 538,876,302 of NC_136067.1, forward strand.
GAGCCCCCTTGGTATCCTTTTCCGGCGTACATACTGTTCAAGGGTTGCTCCATCCCACCATTTGGAATTTTCTGCGATTTTTAGTCTCTCTAATTTAATGAATTTCTCCCTTAGTCCTTCATTCTTTTTGTTCACTTTCCCACTTGTTAAAGAGGTAGTTACTGTTTCACCTCTTGCTAAGCTATCAAAAAGCTCTGCTGCCTCTTTGCCTCTATCCATTATGTGTTATTTCTGTAAGATCCACAAAACCTTTGGAGCTGCCCCACCAGAATTGAAAGATATGAGATAGTAAAGGAAGGGGATGATATTCCTGGATGGTACTGGCGCTACACCAAATATCGGTAGTTCAAGTTATAACTTATTACAGGTTTAGGTTGTTGGGTGCCTAGGTCGGGGTCATCATCCAAACCCACCAATGATCCGTAGATCTAATAGTAACTTAAGCAAATCCTATCACACCAACTATAATATACATTAACAGTGTCATAAATTGCTTCCACAAAACAAAATCGGGTTGAGTGAAATATGGTTCTTTTAATCCATAAGGCTTTCTTCAAGACCAGCCAACACGTGTTTCGTCATTTGGGAAGACACCCACGACTTCATCAGGGCTGGGAAAAAAACAATACAAACATATATTGTAGTCCCGCCGAGCACAGGGCAATGTCATGCTAAACATATCATTCAGATCAGTGGTATCATGCAAGTGGGTGAATTATTACATCAGTTATGCATTGATATCTGAATACAAATCTTATGTGAGTTAAGGGTGAGTGATAGGGAGGATAGAAGAGGTCTTACCCCACTAAGGCAATGAGATACCTTAAAAGGGGGCAGGTAGAGGCCCCACCTTTCGTGTGAGTCAATCCATTCACCTATCGCATTAAAAATCCCGGCATCACATCGACACTATGCCTCGCTGATAGACAATATGCCAGAAAAAAGCCCAAGTGAGAGCGGTCAATATATACCCAGGTGAGGAAAATGTGTCTCAGTGAAAAAATATGTATTTTAAAAGCTAATGCTAAAAATTAAATATCGTGCTAAAAATCTTCTACGAGACTGAGCCAGTTGCTCAGGCCTACCTGATTTTCAGTTGGTGGTTAGCTGTATGCCTGAAAGTCATCAAATGATTCAAGTCATATATCTTCAATATTGACATATTTGAAATATAGGGAAGGCAAGATCTCTAACCTAGCGACATACCTTCTGGCTGGTTGTAATTCCGTCCCAGCCTTATCCGGCTGGGTTTAAAAAGTCCTTTCACACACGCGGGTCTGTCTTTATATTCGTGCTGTGGAAAAGTTTGTATATATTCTATATTAAATATTGCCCTGGTAATTAGTGTTCAATATTCAACGATATATATTATTCCTAATTAAGAGATCAACGAATAAACTAATCGATATATCTTTTTAGAGCGCAAAATTGATCACATAGTATGCTTCTCATCGCTTACCTAAGCATCGATAATGTAATCTTATCGCCCGTGTTGTTGCTGGGACCACGAATTATGTGGATCCAAAATTTCAGGTATTTGACCATTAGTTGTGCCTCATGTCCGATAGAATTATTGCTATCGTCACCCCAACTGAAAATCAAATACACAGATACGGAAATATGTTACTTCTTCCGTTCGTGTTGTTTCAAGGGATATGAGCATATTAAGCCTAAAAATTATTTCGGGGATAACCTCACCTTCGTAATTAGAAGTTCCGGGAGAGAAGTATCATGCAGCGTCTGGAAACGGTCTCCCCGTATTCGGAAGAACCGCGTGTCTCAACCCGGAAGTTAATTAAAGGAAAATCACCTATTCTGTTTGCAGCTACTAGACCGTGAACACCCGCAGGTGCCGGCCTCATAATGCGCTATTTTGGATAAGTGCAACTACGTGATTTAACCACATTGATCTTGTATCAATACGGACTGAGATTTATTTATTAATTTATTACAAATAGAAATTGGCCTCTATTTAGCATTTATATTATCTGAATGTGCTGGGCTCATCAAAAATTTACGATGAGTAGGTCCATTAGAAAAATAATCGTGAACATTATCTCAATACGCTCATCATATGATCTAGCATTCTATATATATCATTGAGGTGCGCCTATATCTGAATTCAGGATTCTCCCGCCATTGGTGATGTATGATACAGAAATGTGGGGCAAGTAGAGTACATGTATTTGAGAAGGAATATTAACGAACATCCAAAATGGCCATTCTATTCACAAACCTACTGACATCTAGTATATATGTTACATAAGCTGCGAGGCATCCAATAATAATATAACATCTCTTGATATTCCATCTGATTGAGAACAGTTATTCCATATCATGTCGTTTAAGGAGGGTAAACACGACTTCACTGTGACTGTTATTGTAGTCCACATAATATATATGCAGTCCAATGTTTTGTGTGAGAAAAATGGCATGCAGAAATAATCGTCTAACTTATGTTGACAGTAAGGAACACTGGTTAGTCAACCCAAATAATAATGTAGTTCCTGATCTGAGTTCATCCCATATTCCACCGCCCGCAATGTTAGTATCCATGATGCCTCTCTACGACGTAGAGACAATTCTCTATTGCCCCCTCTTGGGTCCTGTCTAACCTGGTCAATGGCACAGAAACTGATGGTTTTATTCTTTCCTTGACTAGTACATTCATTTACATGTGAGGCAGTGTTATATCTTACATCATGATGTCGTATCGCTCTTACATGTTCAAATATTCTCTCTTTGAGTGTTCTTTTTGTACTGCCCATGTAAAAACTCCCACATTTACAAACAATCATGTATATTACAAAGCAACTATTGCAATTCAGCATTTGTTTTATTCTAAATTCTCTACCTAAGTAGTTGCGGAATGTTTTGGTTTTGTTCATTGCCATGGGGCATAATTTGCATATTCCACATTTGTGGAAACCTATGCAACTCTGAGTTTGCCAGTCCTGTGCCCTCTTGGCAATTATTGGATAGGTAGGGCTCACCCAAGATTTGATATTTTTGCCCCTCCTATATGTGATCAATGGCTGTTTGGCGATGTGATTGTTCAGGGATTTGTCATTCTTGAGTATCCACCAGTGTTTTTTCATGCTGTTTCTTAGTGCGACTGCCGCGTCATCATAGTTAGTAATGAGTCTAATTTTCGTGTTGTTACTGTCTGTTTTTTGTTTGTGTTTCAATGTGGCATCTCTAGGTGTCATGTCTATCCTATGTTCAGCTCTCTTGACTGTGTTTGCATTATATCCTCTCGCCATAAATCTATTTCTCATGTCACTCTTACATGCCAAGAAATCTCCATCTGTGCTACAATTTCTTCGTGCTCGTGTCAGTTCTCCAAAGGGAATGGATTGAATTTGATGTTTTGGATGAGAACTATCAGCATGCAAGATGGCATTGCATGACGTTGGTTTTCTGTATAGTTTTCTCTGTATTTTGTTGTCCTTAATTAATAGTGTAAGATCCAGGAATTCAATCTGAGTCTTGCTTATGGAGTGTGTGAAGTGTATCCCCATCGCATTAGAGTTTAGGTATTCACAGAATTGTCTCAGACTGTTCATATCACCTGACCAAATAAGTAAACAGTCATCGATGTAACGACCCCAATATATGATGGATTCACTCCATTGTGTACCACCAGGGCCACAGATCCACTCCTCCTCGAACCTGCCCATGAACAGGTTTGCATAGGAAAGAGAAAATCTGGAACCCATGGCAACGCCCTGTTTCTGTCTGTACCAGCTATTCTCAAATAGGAAAACATTATTTTCTAAGATGAGTTCCATCATCTTAATTAGCATCTCAGTGTGAGCCCACTGAGAAGCCGGTCTCTTTTGAAGAAATTTCCTGGTGGCAATCAATCCTAGGTCTGTCCTAATACTCGTATAAAGCGAGGTGACATCTAGGGTGGCCATAATCATGCCATCCTCCCATGGTACATCCGATATAATGTTTAGGATGTGCTGAGTATCTTTGATATATGCTGGTAGATTACGTACTAGTGGTTGTAAGAATTTGTCCACATATTGTGACATTCTTTCGGTTGGACCTCCTATGCTGGAAATAATTGCCTCCCTGGTGGTGTTTGGGCATTTTTGTGTATCTTTGGGAGAGTGTAAATACATGGGAACCTCGGTTTGTCTATCCTTAGATATGTAAATTCCTCCCTACTGATTCTGCCTTCATGCCACCATCCCTCGAGATATTTGTTAACAGTGATCATCAGTGGTCCTATCGGGTTTCCTCTAAGTTCTTCATAACAAGTTTGGTCTTTTAGTTGTGTCTGTATTTCCAAGTTATATGCCTCCGTGTTCATCACCACAATGTTACCACCTTTATCCGCCTCTTTGATGGTAACATTGGGTAATTCACTCAGGACCACTAGTGCACGGCGTTCCTGTATACTTAGATTGTCTCTATTGGATCCCGACCTTGCCTAGTGGAAATAGCGTAGACATGTTCCACAAATTAGTCACTGAAGATTTATATAACCACCTAAAACACCAAATCAGAACTAGAGACAATCTAAGTATACAGGAACGCCGTGCACTAGTGGTCCTGAGTGAATTACCCAATGTTACCATCAAAGAGGCGGATAAAGGTGGTAACATTGTGGTGATGAACACGGAGGCCTATAACTTGGAAATACAGACACAACTTAAAGACCAAACTTGTTATGAAGAACTTAGAGGAAACCCGATAGGACCCCTGATGATCACTGTTAACAAATATCTCGAGGGATGGTGGCATGAAGGCAGAATCAGTAGGGAGGAATTTACATATCTAAGGATAGACAAACCGAGGTTCCCATGCATTTACACTCTCCCAAAGATACACAAAAATGCCCAAACACCACCAGGGAGGCCAATTATTTCCAGCATATCAGGTCCAACCGAAAGAATGTCACAATATGTGGACAAATTCTTACAACCACTAGTGCGCAATCTACCAGCATATATCAAAGATACTCAGCACATCCTAAACATTATATCGGATGTACCATAGGAGGATGGCATGATTATGGCCACCCTAGATGTCACCTCGCTTTATACGAGTATTAGGACAGACCTAGGATTGATTGCCACCAGGAAATTTCTTCAAAAGAGACCGGCTTCTCAGTGGGCTCACACTGAGATGCTAATTAAGATGATGGAACTCATCTTAGAAAATAATGTTTTCCTATTTGAGAATAGCTGGTACAGACAGAAACAGGGCGTTGCCATGGGTTCCAGATTTTCTCCTTCCTATGCAAACCTGTTCATGGGCAGGTTCGAGGAGGAGTGGATCTGGGGCCCTGGTGGTACACAATGGAGTGAATCCATCATATATTGGGGTCGTTACATCGATGACTGTTTACTTATTTGGTCAGGTGATATGAACAGTCTGAGACAATTCTGTGAATACCTAAACTCTAATGCGATGGGGATACACTTCACACACTCCATAAGCAAGACTCAGATTGAATTCCTGGATCTTACACTATTCATTAAGGACAACAAAATACAGAGCAAACTATACAGGAAACCAACGTCATGCAATGCCATCTTGCATGCTGATAGTTCTCATCCAAAACATCAAATTCAATCCATTCCCTTTGGAGAACTGACACGAGCACGAAGAAATTGTAGCACAGATGGAGATTTCTTGGCATGTAAGAGTGACATGAGAAATAGATTTATGGCGAGAGGATATAATGCAAACACAGTCAAGAGAGCTGAACATAGGATAGACATGACACCTAGAGATGCCACATTGAAACACAAACAAAAAACAGACAGTAACAACACGAAAATTAGACTCATTACTAACTATGATGACGCGGCAGTCGCACTAAGAAACAGCATGAAAAAACACTGGTGGATACTCAAGAATGACAAATCCCTGAACAATCACATCGCCAAACAGTCATTGATCACATATAGGAGGGGCAAAAATATCAAATCTTGGGTGAGCCCTACCTATCCAATAATTGCCAAGAGGGCACAGGACTGGCTAACTCAGAGTTGCATAGGTTTCCACAAATGTGGAATATGCAAATTATGCCCCATGGCAATGAACAAAACCAAAACATTCCGCAACTACTTAGGTAGAGAATTTAGAATAAAACAAATGCTGAATTGCAATAGTTGCTTTGTAATATACATGATTGTTTGTAAATGTGGGAGTTTTTACATGGGCAGTACAAAAAGAACACTCAAAGAGAGAATATTTAAACATGTAAGAGCGATATGACATCATGATGTAAGATATAACACTGCCTCACATGAAAATGAATGTACTAGTCAAGGAAAGAATAAAACCATCAGTTTCTGTGCCATTGACCAGGTTAGACAGGACCCAAGAGGGGGCAATAGAGAATTGTCTCTACGTCGTAGAGAGGCATCATGGATACTAACCATGCGGGCGGTGGAATATGGGATGAACTCAGATCAGGAACTACATTATTATTTGGGTTGACTAACCAGTGTTCCTTACTGTCAACATAAGTTAGACGATTATTTCTGCATGCCATTTTTCTCACACAAAACATTGGACTGCATATATATTATGTGGACTACAATAACAGTCACAGTGAAGTCGTGTTTACCCTCCTTAAACGACATGATATGGAATAACTGTTCTCAATCAGATGGAATATCAAGAGATGTTATATTATTATTGGATGCCTCGCAGATTATGTAACATATATACTAGATGTCAGTAGGTTTGTGAATAGAATGGCCATTTTGGATGTTCGTTAATATTCCTTCTCAAATACATGTACTCTACTTGCCCCACATTTCTGTATCATACATCACCAATGGCGGGAGAATCCTGAATTCAGATATAGGCGCACCTCAATGATATATATAGAATGCTAGATCATATGATGAGCGTATTGAGATAATGTTCACGATTATTTTTCTAATGGACCTACTCATCGTAAATTTTTGATGAGCCTAGCACATTCAGATAATATAAATGCTAAATAGAGGGCAATTTCTATTTGTAATACATTAATAAATAAATCTCAGTCCGTATTGATACAAGATCAATGTGGTTAAATCATGTAGTTGCACTTATCCAAAATGGTGCATTATGAGGCCGGCACCTGCGGGTGTTCACGGTCTAGTAGCTGCAAACAGAATAGGTGATTTTCCTTTAATTAACTTCTGGGTTGAGACACGCGGTTCTTCCGAATACGGGGAGACCGTTTCCAGACGCTGCATGATACTTCTCTCCCGGAACTTCTAATTACGAAGGTGAGGTTATCCCCGAAATAATTTTTAGGCTTAATATGCTCATATCCCTTGAAACAACACGAACGGAAGAAGTAACATATTTCCGTATCTGTGTTTTTGATTTTCAGTTGGGGTGACGATAGCGATAATTCTATCGGACATGAGGCACAACTAATGGTCAAATACCTGAAATTTTGGATCCACATAATTCGTGGTCCCAGTAACAACACGGGCGATAAGATTACATTATCGATGCTTAGGTAAGCGATGAGAAGCATACTATGTGATCAATTTTGCGCTCTAAAAAGATACATCGATTAGTTTATTCGTTGATCTCTTAATTAGGAATAATATATATCGTTGAATATTGAACACTAATTACCAGGGCAATATTTAATATAGAATATATACAAACTTTTCCACAGCACGAATATAAAGACAGACCCGCATGTGTGAAAGGACTTTTTAAACCCAGCCGGATAAGGCTGGGACGGAATTACAACCAGCCAGAAGGTATGTCGCTAGGTTAGATATCTTGCCTTCCCTATATTTCAAATATGTCAATATTGAAGATATATGACTTGAATCATTTGATGACTTTCAGGCATACAGCTAACCACCAACTGAAAATCAGGTAGGCCTGAGCAACTGGCTCAGTCTCGTAGAAGATTTGTAGCACGATATTTAATTATTAGCATTAGCTTTTAAAATACATATTTTTTCACTGAGACACATTTTCCTCACCTGGGTATATATTGAGCGCTCTCACTTGGGCTTTTTTCTGGCATATTGTCTATCAGCGAGGCATAGTGTCGATGTGATGCCGGGATTTTTAATGCGATAGGTGAATGGATTGACTCACACGAAAGGTGGGGCCTCTACCTGCCCCCTTTTAAGGTATCTCATTGCCTTAGTGGGGTAAGACCTCTTCTATCCTCCCTATCACTCACCCTTATCTCACATAAGATTTGTATTCGGATATCAATTCATAACTGATGTAATAATTCACCCACTTGCATGATACCACAGATCTGAATGATATGTTTAGCATGACATTGCCCTGTGCTCGGTGGGACTACAATATATGTTTGTATTGTTTTTTTCCCAGCCCTGATGAAGTCGTGGGTGTCTGCCCAAATGACGAAACACGTGTTGGCCTTATGGATTAAAAGAACCATATTTCACTCAGCCCGATTTTGTTTTGTGGAAGCAATTTATGACACTGTTAATGTATATTATAGTTGGTGTGATAGGATTTGCTTGAGTTACTATTAGATCTACGGATCATTGGTGGGTTTGGATGATGACCCCGACCTAGGCACCCAACAACCTAAACCTGTAATAAGTTATAAACTTGAACTACCGATATTTGGTGTAGCGCCAGTACCATCCAGGAATATCATCCCCTTCCTTTACTATCGCATAAATGTCTTAATTTGATCTAGACTGGGAACAGGCTAGATAAGTAAACTGTTGTGGTACAATAAGAACATACAGGTATATAGATCTAATTACTGGCTGACTGCAGCTTATGACTCAAGTTGTAGTATTAGCAGGAATTCTGTATTGGATTGTATAGTAATATTAAGGGGGACGGAGACCATCTTTGAGCATAGTTAGTAAGTCAGCCGCCGCCCCCTAACGAGTAAGACACATTGGGAAGCAACGTTTGTTATTGTTGGGTAGGGCAGGATGTTTGCAATTAAGCCTAGACTAGCGTTACAGATCAGACTGTGGCGTGGGTGGGGGTAATCATAGTTTATGTGTCAGCAAGCAACACAGGTCTATATGTGCGCAAGATGTATGGTTATAGCACTATGTTTTGTAGACAATGTAATTTAATAATGTTTAAAAGGAAACATAATGCAAGAAGAGAGTAGCACCAGAGATAACCCCATATTAAAATTAATGTCATGGAACGTAAGGGGTTTAAACAATCAAAGGAAAGTGCGTAAAGTGGTAGCCTATTTGCAAAGCCACCAAGTAGAAGTAGCAATCTTACAGGAAACTCATCTTCCCCCAGGGTCAATGGTACTGTCAGCGAACAGATAGAAGGGCAGCTGCAGGGTTTACCTCACACTCCAGATGAGTACTGCTCTGGATGCGTAGCAATGCCGGATTATATGTGCATGAGATAGTTTATAGATTTACTTTTGTCCCTTGCATAATGAGAAGCCTGAAATATCAATGTACAAATGTATAGACATGAAAAGCTGGTATTGTATTACTGGGTGCCCTATACCAGTGGTGAGGGTACAGGTGCATGAGCCCTGTACCCCTACACTGTCTAAGTCTGTTCTTAGACATTGTAAGTGCATTACTGCCATTAAGAGTATATGGTGCTGGGAGTTTGTCATTACGAACTCCACTGCACCATAATTGCTGCACTGAACTGAAACTTCTCAGCACATTGAACCCACACTGATGCATTTGTGGGATTTAGTGAAAATGCACACAGAGGGCATCTTGGAGATGCACCCTGAAGAACGACCTACCACAAGTGTCCTGGTTGAGTGGCTGCTTTCAGCTGCCACCACCAGACATGTTTCTGGACCCCTGGGCTGAGAGCCGGCTGCTCTTGGGGGCCTGAAACAATGCACATCCTGGGACGAGGTGCTAAGCCTCCTCCTCCCGGATGGGCAGGGTCCACGAAGAGGACGCTTCAAAGGCTTGCCACCTTTGTGAGATTCCCCAGGCCACCTGCTGCTTTCAGCAACTGGTCTCCACTGGTTTTGACCCCCACTTTGGACAGGAGAATCCGCTGGAAAAAGAAGTGAGGAAGAGAGGTGTGCCCACCTCTGCCAACTCCACCCCTCAGGTGGGGGAGGCGAGGTGAAGCACAACTCTCAGTCCCCGCTATCTTGCAGATGGGGGTCCCAGCCAACCAGGTAAAAGCTTATTCCCCCTTCCCACAGGAGGGTGTCAGAATAGGGGGTGTACCCACTCGAGGGAAGCGACCCATTGGCCCCAGCCTTTTACCTACCTGTAACACCCCTAAATCTAGTATTTAAGGGCACCCCTGAACCTCAGACAAGAACCTGCAAGAAGAAAAGAAGAAGAAGGACCGAACAGCCGTGCCGAAGCTAACAAGATGAGGACGCCAACTGATTTGGCCCTAGCCCTTCTGGCCTGCCCCCACCTTGAACCTGCTCCAGCAAAATCCCAGTGTGTCCTGTAGCCAGCAACCTCGACAACCCTGGAGGACCTGCCTGCCTTCAATCCCAAAGACTATGGCCCATATGTAGGTAATAGCAATTTACCGAATGGTAAATACCGAATTTTACCGATTCGGTATTTACAATTCGGTAATTGCTATGTAGGTAAATAATTCGGTAAAAATACCGAATCTGTAAGATTCGGTAATTACCGATTCGGTAATTACCGAATCGGTATTTGCCATTGATTCCTATGGGCACTGAAGCCCATAGGATTCAATAGCAAATAACGATTCGGTAATTACCGAATCAGTAAAATTACTGATTTTACAAGGGGGACAGGGTGTCACTTTGACACCCTGTTGCACCCCTGTTTCGGGCTTCTGTGCCATGTGACACACAGACATGCCCTTTGGGCATGTCTGTGTTCCACATGGCACAGGTGTACATGCACAGACGTGCATGTACACTGTAATTAGTTATTTACCATGGAATAGTATTCCATGGTAAATAACGATTCGGTAAGGGCCTGTGGCACTGATTACAGTGCCACCTACATATTGATTTACAGAATTGGTATATTTACCGATTCGGTATTTTACCGAATCTGTAAATTTATCGAATCGGTAAATATACCGATTCTGTAAATAATATGCCCCCTACATTTCAAAACCCAAATACCGGTCGGTAGCGGCCGAAATCGGCCGTTACCGACCGGTAAAGGCCTTCCTACATCTGGCCCAAAGTCTCCTATGAACACCAGATTTGTTCAAACAACAAACTCCAGTTTCGCAAGGATCCGCAGGTCTGCACCACTCTGCACCTGACGCCCACGGCCGAGTTCGAGTGGCCCAACACCAAGAGCAGGTACCCCATGTGACCATGACCCAAGATCTGGTGACCCCTGACTTGCCTCAAGCCTCCAGCCCATGCCTGCAGCCTCAAACCGGAAGGTCCCCCCAACCGCTGGTAAGAAGATCTGACCCTAAAAGGCACCCCTGCACCCGTCGTCCCACGGCCTTGGGTGGCCCAACCGATGGTGACTAACCAACCACCAAGATACCAACGTACCTTTCCAAGTGGTGGTCGCACCCAGAAGACCTTCGTCCCTGAGCCTGTCGTGCTTTTGCAAATCAGAGACTCCCCATTGAAAGCTACAGGGCTTCCGACGCCAAAACAGCACTCTGCACCCGGCCGCCCCAGTGCCGCTGAGCATGCAATCTTTGTGCTTGCCTAAATCTCCATTTGCCCTGAGCTTAAGTCCAGGAGCTTTGCTCCCACAACCCAGTGGCCTACTCATAGGCAGCCACCAACCAGAGACCCCTTATCCCCCGTTGGATAACATTGGGCCTCAGCACTCTGCACCCGGCTGCCCTAGTGCTGCTGAGGGTGTAACAAGAGTGCATCTTTGACCCTGGGGGACCCCTGAGTCTAACCCGAGAACACCAACTCCCACAACAAAGTACTCACCTTTAAAGCAATAACACAATTTTCCTGCATAGGATGACATTGACTGTTTTTCTAGGAAACATTTCTAAGTGTGAAGTTGGAAAACCTAAAGAAATTCTTTAAAATTGTACTAACTAACAAAACTGATTTTACTTACCTGTTTACAGGAAATGTCCCTGTGTAGTATTAAGGTACACCTCACTGTGTAAGAAAAGTAGTCTGAAAGTAAAGTACTGGTCATTTCACTAAAAACCCATTCAAAGTATATGTACTGTATTTACAAAGTATTGCATTTCTCAGTAACAATACTGTAAGTCAAAACAAAGTGCATATATAATTACAATCCAAAACTGTATTACAACTATATATTTACTGCAAAGTATTTATCACTTACCTGTGACAGGCTTGCTTGCTTCTAGGAAATAAAATAATTAAAAGAATATTTTTATTCAAAAAACAATTGGTCTGAAGTTCAGTCTTTTAGTGTGTGTATTCATTTGCTGACTGAGTGTGTACAACCAATGCTTAACACTGCCCTCTGATAAAGCCTTACTGCTCGACCACACTACCACAAATAGTGAGGAATGTGCTATCTACTTTACCTCTGCCTACCTTTTGGGTTCCACTAGACTCTGTGCACACTATACCTGACTTTGGTATAGTATATACATAGCCAGCTTCCTCCAATTAGGCAATCGCAGAAGCTTCAAACCACTTATGAATATTGTCTCGCACAACAAAGTCAGGCACCAGACCTTTAGGAATATGGACACTCTTGTCTCCAGAGGACACTGAAGAATTGCTGCCACCATTACCCCTGGAATCCACCTGTTTCGCTTGGAAGTCCAGTTCTTTCAGGCTCATGGGACATCCTTCTTTCCTCCATGTCTAATTTCTTCTCCTCTAAGGCTCTATCACCCTTTCCTTTTCCAATTTTAATATGGTCACCTTAACTTGCCATTTCTCCACTCCTTCCTGTACTCCAGCTCCTCTGGAAGACAGGGCTCGAGAAGACACACTGCTCCCCGCTCGTGGAGGAATGTCCAATCCTGGGAGTAGGTTACCCCCCTCCTCAACAGAATGCCTTCCTAGATCCTCATGTTGGCCCTGTTCCAACTACTCTTCATTATCCAACTCTTCCTCCTCATCATTTGTTCAGGTCTGGTGGGCCTCTGTCTGCCCTATAGGCCTTATGAAGCACTGGCTTTATAGTGCTCCTCTTAGCGGGCAGCTCCCTCTCCTGACAAACCACCCCGAGCTGGGCCACGGTGTAGCACTCCAGGTTGGCTAGCTCAAATTCCATCTTTGCAGGAGAGGTCACAACAGCCAGGTAGAGAGAGGATACATTTGTAAAAGTCAAAATGGCCAATCAGGGAGAATTTACTCTAATTGGTCTTAGATATGGGGTGGTAGTGTACACCAAATTAATGTATGGCACTGCACAAACACAAGTCCTATCCTCATCGCTGATCACCAATGTTAGAAATCACATTCCTGGTTGACTGGGGTCTGAGCCATGGTCATGCAGTAACCACAATCCTAGTCAGGGTGAAGGCACCAGCAATCCATACAATAACCTGTGCTGCCACTCTGGTAGCTTGGCACAGAACAGTCAGGCTTAGCTTGAAGGCAATGTGTAAAGTATTTGTGCAACACTTCAAACAATAAAAACAGTGAAAAGATTCCACACCAGATTAGAAAAGTAGTGCTTAATTTAATGAACATAAAAAGATCAAAACAACAAAAATTCAATAAGTAGAATCGAAGTTCTGAATTTTTAAAGAATAAACTGCAATATACTGCCATAAAGCGCCAACCGGTTGCGATGGATGTGGGTCGAATTCAGTCTCAGATCAGTCCCACAGAAGATTTACCTTCTCAAGTTTGGGGCCAAGACTTCAGTTCACATAGAAGCAGGTCACCAAGAGCAAGAAAATCGTAGCTGACGGTGGTCGCTGTGGCGTGAAGAACAGGCCGGGCATCACAGACGGGCGTGCTAGATCCTTATGGTGGCGATAGACACCGGTAGACAATACTTGCTGTGTGAAGAGATGAACTTGTGGCGGCTAGTGCTGATTTCCTGTACAATCAGCACAGTTCCGGAGAGAATGGGCCCATTTGCATTCACGCAGAGCCCAAAAACTGGACTCTCAGATCTTAAAAACCACTTCTAAGGGTTTAGAACCGTAGAGGCACCTCATGGGGGTCAAAAGCTCACTGAACACTGGTCCAGGTGCTGTGGGGAGCCTGTTATGTCCTTGAGGCTCTTATCAGTAGGCCAGCAGATTAACCCTTTGAGACGCACAAGGGTCCTGGGTTCAAGATGGGCTCTAGGTCCAGCTCTTCTTCCCCAGACAAGAGGGCATCAGATTCAGCACAGTAAGGCAGCAGCTCCTTCAGAGTAGCAGTCCAGCAGAGTGGCTATTCTTTCAGCAGCACAGCAGTCCTTCTTCCTAGCAGAGTATTTACAGGTCCAGAAGTGTACTGAAGTGGTCAGGTCTAATGTCCAGTGTTTATACCCAGTGGTGCCTTTGAAGTGGAGGGACTTCAAAGAGTTGCATTTGACGTGCAGAGATGCCCTCCCTTCCTGCCATGCCTCCAGACTCACTACTGGGTGGTATACAGCCATTTTTTATGTTACAAGGATACAGCCTATTCAGGTGTAAGTGAGGCTGTGCCAGCTCCTCCCTCCCATCCTGTCAGAATGCCCCATCAGGTCATACCTAAGTTCCCATTGTGTGTGGCTGTCTAGGTGGAATACACAAAGCCCGGCTGTCACCCACCACAGACATGTGATCAGACACAGGCTGCAGGCTCCAACTGGCTAAGGCAAGAAAATGCTCACTTTCTAAAAGTGACATTTTCAGAATTGTAATTTAAAATCTAACTACCATGTATTAGGATTTTAAATTAGGATTCCAGAGTCACCAAACATGAACCAGTTAGATCTTTCCATTTGGAAATGATGCTTATAAAATGTAATAAGGTAATCCCAATTTTTTTGTGGAATTATCTTTATTGGCATTTTTTTTTAATTCAGCACAGGTACAGTTTATACTTTCAAGCAATTGAAGCAAAGTTGTGATAACATTTTCATTAAGAGGCATTGACAAGTGCAACATTGATACATAAATCAGAATTATATACTTCTCTACTTCCCAGTGTCTCAGTCCCGTCCATCCCCTCTCCCCGCTCCATGTGGCTTGGGTGACCACTCGCGAATTTTATATCGTGAGACCATAGTCATTACCCACGGAATTCATATTTTCTGGAACTTTTTTTTGGGCAGCCGTGGGCCACATACGTAGTCTTTTCTTCTGCCATAAACATATCCATTTCCTTCTTCCACTCATCTACACTGGGCCTCTGTGCCGTCCACCATTTGTGTGCCAAATCTCGCTTGGCAACCATAATACCTAGGTTGATTAATATTAGCTTTGTCTTGGGGAGGTCTACTTCTGTGTGTATGCCTAAAAGCATGAATTTGGGGTTGGCATGTATCTCATCACCTAATAAATCCTCTAGTTCACTCCGTATATTTTCCCAATATTCCAGTATTTTCTGGCAATCCCATATTGTATGAAAATATGTACCAAATTCTGCATTGCAACGAAGGCAGCTGGGTGTGTCTGCCCTCCCTATTCTGTGTAGACTGGATCTATTGTAGTAGGTCCCATTCAGGTACTTAAATTGGATAAGTCAAAGTCGGGACTGGATAGCTACCTCCCGCATGTGCATCAACACAGTTTCCCAGTCTAAGTCATCTAGAACTCCCAGGTCAATTTCCCATTTTGCCCTTCATTTCAGGAGAGTGTCTAGCTTATTGTTTATTATGGTCCCATATGTCCAGGAGACTGATTTGTCATTAATTTTGCCAATGAGGAGTCTCCCCTCTAGCGGGTCATACTCGGGGAGTTCCTCCGTGTCTATTTGCTGCGCTTCTCACGCGTGGGTCAGTTGCAGATATTTATAATACTGCTTCTGGTGCAGATCATACTCTTTCTGGAGGAAAGAAAAGGTAGCAAGTTCCTTGAGGTCTAGGATATCTTTGATTTTGGAGATACCCAACAAATCCCCCTTCTTAAACCCGCTTAATTTAGTAAATTCTTTAAGTCTACCTTCCACCCAGAGAAGGGTTTCACTTGTGACACGATTATTCCACTTTATTTGTCTATCTGCTTTTTTCCAGGCGGCCATCACTACCCGCGTGGCTACTAATAATTTTGCAACTCCCTTTCCTCCATGAACATAATGTGTTTCAAATTGCATGTGTTCCAATGCATATGTGGGGTGGTCTCCCGGCATATGTTCCCAGTCGTTGACCACTATCAAGTGGGAAGCCCAATAGTAAGCTCTGATTTCTGGTAATGATAGGCCTCCGTTGTAGCATATCTAGGGCCACTCTAGGGGGTTTCCCGTCCCAGAGGAATGTACGTAGTACATCATCCATCTTGACAAAGGCGGATATATAGTAATTTTGGCAGTATTATCATTTTATTTAGATTTGATTTCGGCTATCTCTTCCGTTTCCTTACCTTTTTTATGGACTATTATATTCTGGGCTCTGTCTCGTAGGACCGTTTTGTAGGCCTCCCAGAGAATTATAGGGAATTCTACAGATCCCACGTTTTCTTTGAAATAGAGCTCTGTGTCTATCTTGATTTCTTGAGCAACATTGGGGTCTTTCAGTTCCCAGGCATTGAGTTTCCACCCATTGTTAAAGTGTTGCCTATTTTAACCCATTGTATGCCAAAGGGGCGAGCGGTCTGAGAGGCCTTTTGCTAAATATTCTATCTTTTGAATCTTTGTCACTTTCCCTACTGGGGCTAGGATATGGTCTATCCTGGAAAAGGCTTTGTGAGCACCTGAATAAAAGGAATATGCCTTGGTATGTGGATGTGCCTTCGCCATATGTCTGTAAGAGCTAATGTGTCTGTGAATCGCTTAAGTTGTGTCTTGATAGGGTGTCCCGTAGGGACTGCAGTATGATTGAACAAAGGGTCCATTACATAATTAAAATCTCCTCCTATGAGGTGGGTACTGGAGCCTGCTTTCAGGAGAATGTCTGCTAGTTTCTCCAGTGTCCGCTTTTGTAATCTCTGTGGCGCGTAGACGCTTATAAGAGTAATGTCCCTCCTGTTCCACATACTTTTTACTGCCACATATGTCCCATTTGGGTCTATCCATGTATGCTCAATTTTCTTATTAGTATAGCGACCCCCCTCAACCCGGTGGAAAAGCCTGCATGCTCTAGTGTCCTATAGGCTCCTCTACTCAAGAATCCACATTGCGTACCCTTCAAATGCGTTTCCTCTAGAAATATTAACTCCGGCTTCAGTCTTTTATTATAGCCCGACACTAGGCCTCCCCAACTCATTCACATTCCAAGAGAGGACTGAGTATGTGTCATTATTATGTGTTGCCATATTGTGGTTGAAGATAGTGAGAGTCAGTGCTACGGATGCCCCTCGTCTCCCCCAGCCTCTGTTTTGATGCTTGAAAGAGCAGCTGCCTATTCTAGCCCTTCTGTGAACGGTGTTATTTCCCGCACCCCAACCCCTGCCCCTCCCTCCCCACACTCCCCACCGCCCATCTGACTACCCCTTTGGTCAACATGACCAACTGTGTCATGTTTGGATTGGAGAGGTCTGTCATCCAACCCCTGAAACCCCCTTAAATGTGTCTCTACTCTCTTAGCTCCCTCGTTGTCTGATTTGCGTGATCAATCCGGGAAACCACCTGGGCTGATGTCTCTGGCTTGTGGTCCAGCCCAGTATCCACATTTGATAGAGAGGGGAGAGAGACACCACATAAAACTAAATCAACACAATGGTTTAAACCTAAAATATAACCAGAACGAAAAAACAAAAAAGGAAAGAAAACAAATGCACTTGAATAAACACGAGGGGGGGAGAAGACACTCCTTGCAGGCTTACTGTCCCTTCCGCTCTTGAATGGCACACTGCTGCTCATCAGTCTTCGTTTTCAGTTTGTCGGGTCTGAGGTATTGTTTCGATCACCAGGTTGTCTGCATTTGGCTCTTCAAGGAGGTTTATGTTCTGCAGAGGGGTGGTCACTGTCTGAGTCCGAGGAAATTTCTTGTTCCGTGCGCTCTGTGGAGTGCTGCTGCATAGTACCAGTGTTCTGAGTCTCTCTTCTGGGCTTGACATTTCGTTGGGTACTCACAGAATCTGAGGCATAAGACACAACTTTGGTAGTTTTCCTGCTGCGGTATGGTGTTGCCCTGACTTGTTCACCTGATTGGTTGAAATTAGTCTTCCATTTCAGCCTCTGATTTGAGTCTACTGCCTAATGAGGGGCCTCTCCAGCGGGGTATCTCTGGATCGCCCATTCTCTTCTTTGGAGGACATTCTTCTACCATTGTCAGGCCTCGTTTGGAGTGTGGAAAAAAAGGTTCTAGATTGATAGATCACTTTTAGTTTAGACGGAAAAAGCAACATGCACTGGAACTGAAGGCCCCGCAACTTTTCGTTTACTGAATCGAAGGTCTTACGTTGTTTTTGCACATCCCTGCAGTAGTCAGGGAACACCGTAATTTTGGTGTTCTCCATCCGTATTTCTCCCTTATTCCTCATTTCCCTGAGAACAAGGTCCCTGTACTGGTAGTTGAGGAAGCGCGCGATCAGAGGCTGTGGCAGAGCCCCGGTCGGTGGTTTTGCCCCCGGTATTCTGTGAGCCCTTTCAATCACAAAAGAAGGGAAGAATCTCATGCCTAGAAGTGAATCTGCCAGCCACTTGCGCAGGAAGGCGCATGCATCTGATCCTTCTATGGCTTCTATTAAGCTAAAGAAGAGTAGGTTGTTCCTACGGGCGCGATTTTCTGCATCGTCGACTCTCCATGCCACCTCTTTCATGGCTGCATTTAAGGCCATGACCTCCTTTCTGAGAGTGAGTGAAGTGTCCTCTACCTCTGATATTCTTTGCTAGGCTTGTGTGACCTTTTCAGAGACGTTACGAAGATCCTGACGCAGCAGGTTTATGTCTATTCGTATTTCATCTATTTTTTCTTCCAGTGCCTCTCTTGAGGATTGAATAGCCTGGAGTAGGACACTGTTGTCAGGCACGTCAGTTGTGTTCTCGGTTTGTGTCTCAGGGGCGTTCAGGACTTTGGTAAACTTGTCCATTTTCCCCTGGTATTGTGCTTTGGGATCTTTATCCTTTGTCATCTGACGTTACTACCCTGCACTATTGACAAAAAGGATTCAGACTTTTATAATTTCAGTCCGGCGTGAAGTATGGCAGAGTTGGTGTCCTCAGATTGCACTGGAGTAGACCCGGTGGCTTCTTGATGTGATAAATATGTCTGTTGGCGCTCCACTGGGTGTGCAGATAAAAGCTGCGGGTCGTGTGTCCCCTGACCCTGTACACGTCCAGCTCCACACACTGTTTGCGTCACTTCCGATGTTGATATGGCACCTTCTGTGGCCCCAGTTGTGTGTCCCCCCCTATGGGTAGGTAGGGTGTCCGCTGACAGCGGAGTGTGCTCAGACGGTCATCATTATTCCCATGCCAGGAGGATCTGGAGTGGAAATACTATGTTTAAGTCCCCTGCGCCTCCGATCCTTTGGAGTTCCCTTGCCTGTGGGCCCCGGTCTGGTAACAAGTCCACTCAGGGCCCACTCGCTGGTGTGTGCAACCCAAAGTTCTGGAGCTTCTTCTGGAAAAGAAGGGGGGTAAGGCCCAGATAGCCCTGACTATATACGGGCCCCGGGTGGGCCGCAAGTCTTATGAAGCCTCAGAGGAGACACGGGTGCCACAACTCTGTCCCCTGGACCGCCCCGCCCAGTGCCGCCACAATCTTTTACACGGTTCACAGCAGGCCTTTTCTCTCAGCTCGAGCTTGCCGCTCTCTCATGCACTGGTGCGAGCGGAGCCGAGCCCCCAGCAGTCTCCGCAACTTCACTCAGGATTTCCCTGCACCGGGGCTCTCTTTCTTTCGTGGACCGCCCTCCGCACCACAGATCATGGGTGCCGGCCACAACCTCACAAGACCCCTCATTCCTCACCCGTGCCGGTGGGCAAAGAACACTTCCGCTGGTGCCCGCTCCGCACTGTTTACTCTGGCACACCTCTCCAGCCCCACCAGTGTCGCTCCTCTCTCTGTCTCTCGGACCACCCTGTATTGGCTCAACAACCTGCCACAATGCCACAGCGTCCACCGGCTCACTTGAGGTATTGAGGGAGGGTGGGAAAAGGGGTAGGAGGGTCCCCACAGATATCTGCTCTCCTCCACTCCTGCCCACCTTGGGTCAAAGTCCGCTTGGAGCACCGCAGCGGTGTTGTGCTCGTCCCCTGGGCTTTAGATTGCTGCCGTTTTGTCTCCGGCTGGGTCTATGGTCTTCACTACCTTCTCTGCTGATATCGGACAGTTGCTGTGAAAACAAACCATTCCCCGTACGGGTGCTGTGCTCCTGTACTCACGTCTTTGAGCAAAGGATTCAATCAGGATTAGTTATGGGCCATCGGAGTTCCGGTCGGACGCGTCTAGTCCACCATGCAGCCGGCCATGCCCCCCAGGTAATCGCAATGTTAGCTTATGGGAAATATAAGCCTTGCATTAATTGAAAACAAACTTAAGAGTTTTTCACTACCAGGTCATATAAAATGTTATGTTATTATGTCCTACTTTTTAAATACATTGCACCATGCCCTCTTGGCTATACAGGGCCTCAAATAGAGGTGACATATATTTATTAAAAAGAAAGGTTTGGGTCTGACAAGACATTTAACTTCAATCACACTCTAAAAGGAAGGGACGAGACGAAAAAATACTTCCCTGCGCCTCCCTCAAAAATGTTTAACCACACACATAAAGAAGGGAAGGCTTTTGAATTCAATAATCTGTGTTAGCGGGAAACCCTCTGGGTTTTTAATACTGCCCTCACCCACTAGATAGTGGCATGCTACATCATAGGGCTGCTTCTAGACCCTGCTGCAGGCCAACATACAGGGTGGAGCGCAAAAAGTTTTTTTGGGGAAAAAAACTATAGGCCTCCATTTATGCAGAGGCAGTGAATTTGGGGTATCTAGTAATTTACCCTCTATATTACTTTATTCTTGGGTCTGTCCTGATAGGGTTAAAAAAATTGATGGTAGGGGTGTACTAAGGGAATTAAGGTCCCTGTCACCCTCTCTGCTTCACATCGACATGTTTCTTGCTAATGTTTTTAGCCCCCTAGGGGTCTATGGCATTACTCAGGATATAGATACCATATTATACCTCCCACCTAATTATATTCTAGGTCAGGGTTATAGTGCATACTTAACAATCCTGTTATAGTAACACATCAGGAATGTCCTATAGTAAAAATAGAAGTCAGCTTTAGTTTCTATACATATGAGTTATTCCTCAGTACATATATGGGTAACACACCATGCCACTTGTCTGCTACCCCTTCCATTAGTTATCCCCAATTCATATCTTTCGAGCATCCAACGGGAGTACTCTCCCCTACACAATATATTGACTCACAAACACGTTTACTGGAATATACGTAACTCTGAGATACTTGCACATACATCCGCCAATTTTTCGAGGGATACAAGTCTTATTTTGACCCATGTTGAATGGGACCACTTACATGTTATACCTGGACTGTGGCGAATCTGCTTATGAAGCCGTGTTTGCATGTGGAAGTCGTTGGGCAATATACCCAAGACGAAACACGTGTTGGCCACATCTTGGCTACACCAACTACACCAATCTGCTGTCATGAACCATGTGTAATACATCTACGGTTGTGAACAGGATGAGAAAATTAAGAAATGAGAAAATAAAGAAGAATACTAACACACAAGATTTGGACTGATACTTTCTCGGATTGACTTTCTGATGATATAATTTTGATTTCTCACTTACCCTTTGCTCAGGAACGGTATCTTGTTTTGTATTTGTTCTTTGTGTACCTTGGGTAACAGAGGATTTCTGGATACGTGGATGGCCGTCTCCTAGCTGTTCCCTCGAGCATCTGTTAGATATTATTGGCATCCTGATTATAATATTGGTATTGAGCAAGGTTTGACCTAGCCACGTTTCAAACTCACATGGTTTTATGGTTAGACTGGGTTATCTCTGAGTTCCTGAATGGCTTTATTTTCTTCTTTAGTTAGATTGAAGAATGTTTTTGGGGGTGATATGTTCTTAGAATCAATCTCCCGCATTACTGCTTGTTCAAACACAGGTTATTGGATTCAAAAGCCTTCCGTTCTTTATGTGTGTGGTTAAGACATTTAACTTACCAGGTCGACATGGCAGTTTAATACTGCACACACAGGCTCTGCAATGACAGGCCTGAGATATGTTTAAAAGACTACTTAAGTGGGTGGCATAATCAGTGATGCAGGCCCATTAGTAGCATTTAATTTACAGGGTGTGGGCATATCTTCTGCACTCTACTAAAGACTTATAAGTAAATTAAATATGCCAAGAGTGGATATGCCAATGTCAATACGTTTTAGAGAATGAGCACAAGCATTTTAGCACAGGTCAGCAGTGGTAAAGCGCACAGAATCCTAAGGCCAGCAAAAACAAAGTCAGCAGAAAATTAGAGGAAACCACGGCAAGAATGCCAGGTCTAACACAGACCATAACACTCTTAAGAGGAATTACACGGTAATCCTCATTAACAGGATATTCAGCACAGACCCGCTAAAGCACTGCTATAACTCAATCCTAAAAAATAGGTAAGTTAAAGACAGACATACTAAGAACTTATTTTATATTTCATGTCTTTTACAAGTATCCTGTAATCTGGTACTTTGTCTGAAATGGTAAGCTTCAAGAGCTCATCCAGATGTAAGTCTGTAAGTTTATTTCTGAGTTACTCTTCAACACTCTCCTTGTGGGAAACTGATTTTCATAAACATATATTGACCAAAACATACATCTTACTTTCTGGGCCACTATAAAAAAAACGAGGACATTTATCAGAGGGCACAATATTACATAATTGTTCTGGTGCCCACCCAAAAAAAAAGATGCTTTGAGAGCTGAATTGTGCTGCATGTCAATCAGCTCTATTTCTGCTTGTGCTCTTTTCATGACAATAAATTGAACAACTTCAAGATTTCCTGCAGCCATCATCCAGGGGTTTTCACCTAGCCTGAACATCGGGGTGAGGGCTCTGAATTGAGAAAATCACCTTTTGATCTCCCCAGAAATGTCCTCTAGACATGCAACAAAGTTTAGCATTGACAGCATTTCTTGTACATTAGGAAACCTTTGAGTCATAGCCAACAGTCCTGGAAAATGGGAGAAGACAGCATCATTCAGTTGTTCTTTGAATAGCACACGCTTACTTTCAAATGAGCAAATACCATTCATCATGAAGAATACAAGCTTGTGTTTGACTTGCAGCACCAAATTGAGAGCATTGAAGTGTGAAAATAGATCTGACAGAAAATTTAGCATTTTAAACCATTTCACATCCTTTAGTTCTAGGAATGATTGACCTCTACTGTTTACAAAGTCTTTAATTTCAGGAAGTGAAGAGATGAACTGTTCCAGACTTTCTCTTTGTTTAACCATCGCACGTCAGTGTGCATCAAGAGGTCTGTTTATTCAGGTTCAGAATCCTGCATCATAGCTGCAAAAAGTCTATTGTTAAGCACTTTGGCACAAATAAAATTATCAATTTTCACTGCAAGTTTTAGGACATTATTCAATTCTCTTTATTTCTGCACACAGAACTTCTTGATAAATAATACAGTGGGGGTCTATGACAGTCCTTCCAGTGAACAGAGATAATTCTAGTCTTTTTCTTAATGTTTTAAACAAAGTCCCTTCTCTCTCCACATCTTTAGCGGCCATTTCTGTTGATGCAGAAAAAGCATTTGACAGA
Organism: Lissotriton helveticus; assembly: GCF_964261635.1. Classification (NCBI taxonomy): domain Eukaryota; kingdom Metazoa; phylum Chordata; class Amphibia; order Caudata; family Salamandridae; genus Lissotriton; species Lissotriton helveticus. The sequence goes on from NC_136067.1 coordinate 538,899,993, forward strand.
GTAGATTGGTCATTTTTATTTGCATCCTTGAAATGGCATGGTTTTGGTCCCAAATGTATTTCTCTTATATCTTTGTTATATTTAGCCCTCAGAGCAGTTAACGGTTGTGTCTCATTCTACTTTCACCCCCAACGTGGAGTCCGTCAGGGATGTCCTCTCTCCCCTCTTCTTTTTGTTCTTGCTCATGAACCCTTCCTTTCCTCAAGCCTCAACAATGCTTCTATTTCTGGTTTTTCGTACGGTGAGCAACATTTAAAACTCTCTGCTTACGAAGATGACATCCTACTCTTCATTTCCGATCCTGGCAAATCCATTCCTCCCTTAATACAAGAATTTGCTTCTTTTGCCTGTTTTTCTGGTTATAAAATTAATTCTGATAAAACAGAAATTCTTCCCCTCACTAAATTCTGTCTTCCTCATTCCTTTTCTTCCACTGGGTTTGCATGGAATAGTTCCAAAATCAAATATCTAGGTATATGGTTCTCCAATTCTATTTTTCAAAGAAAAAGAAAGCTGTTCCTCTGTGTTGCAGACTCGCCTACCAACTAATTAGTGGTGGTGAGTTTAGGGAAGAGAGAAAGGAGGTAGAGGGATCGGGGATCCCGCTTATGCGGAACTAGGGTCCTCACACATCCAGCAAGCTAGGTGTCATGCTTCATCATATGGACCTGCTCCTCGTTGAGCCGGCACTGCAATGCTCAACGGGCACCCGCGAAGGGGCTCTTTATCTGAGATCTTTTGTTCCTTTGCCGTATGGTGAAGTGGGGGGGGGTGGCCCGTGTGTGTGTAGATAGTGCTGTGGGGGTGGGTTAAAAAAGGTTGGATATTCCAAAGCGAAATGTTTTATTCTGGTTGGTAATCCACCTTAATAAAAAATAGATATATGCAGAAGAGAGGCACCGGCCCTGTCGGGGGAGGTTCATTCACTTATGTGCTCTTCTCTTTGGGTCAACATGTTTCTTGCCCTGTTTGTCTGATAGTACCGTGGCAATTCTTCAGGACCTATATATGTGTAATCTGTGAGAAAAATGTGGGGGGGCAGGTGTTGGGTATCTACACTAAACGGTGCTGTTAAATAAAGAGCTACCATTCAGAGGGGACTACCTATCTATGTTAGTGTAGTCCGAAGGAAGAGGAGCTCCCTCAAAGATGCGAGGAGCTTCAACGTGGGCGGGAGGGTCGTGGGGCGCCTCAATAGTAGGAGCCTTTACTCATCTGGAGTCTGCGTTTGTCACCTAGCCTCTGTCGCCGATCCCACGGTCGTGGATCAATTCTATTGCCTCTTCTATTAAATTAAATATGACTGGGATCCTGTCTCAGGTTGACAAATTACTTTCTTCTTGGAATCCTCTCTTTCTTTAATGGTGGGGTCGGTGGGACTCAATCAAGATGATGATTACTTCTATTTTGATTTATACTCTTTCTATGCTTCCTTTCATATTCCCGCCTGCTATTTTAAACAATTCGATTCTCGTATATCTAAAGTTCTTTGGCAAGATAAAAAATCAAGAATCTCTCTCTCTTCTCTTCTTTGGATAAAATCTAATGGTGGTGTAAATTTCCCTAATTTTCGCTTATATCATAAGTCTTTTTGTCTTCGACATGCCTCTAAATGGCTCTTCTCTGACTTCTCCCCCTACACTCCCTTATGGCTCTCCATTGAGCAAGCCTTATTATTACCGTTCTCTTTTAAAGAAGTCTTGGCCTTTTCTGCCAAAACACCTCTTACCTCTCTCCCTTTGTTTAAACACACTTGTTCTCTACTGAAACCTTTATTATATCCCAATCCTATCTCTATGGAATCCTTTTTAGACTCCCTTATTTGGCATAACTCCCTCATTACTATTAATGGTAGACCTATTTTTTGGAATTCTTGGGGATCCCGGGGTATAACCTGGGTCAAAGACCTTTTTGATGGTCTAACTCCTTGTTTATTCCCCCAGTTTCAAACCACGTTTCAATGTCCCCGCTCCTTCCTACAGACAATTACTGCTCTAATGACAGTTATTCTTTATATATTCTATTCTCTTCGTTCCTCATCTCTTCCCCCTACCTCTCATTCTCTTCTAAAACTTCTTCTCTTAGTACCTAAAGCATCTCCTATATATAAATATTTCTCAGCTCCCAATCCAGAGCGTATGAAAACCAAGTTGGAACTTACATGGGAATCTGACCTGGGATGTGAATGGTCTATTATTTTTTGGGAACATTTTGGTCACGTTCTCTCAAAATCTCTTGTTCTGCTTCTCTCACTCAATCTATGTTCTTCCTCTATCATAAGCTATATCTCACTCCCACCTCTATCGCTAAATTCTCTCACTCTACTGATACAAACTGTTGGACCTGTGGCTCCCCTAATGCCGACCTTCTTCACCTTTTTTTCCTCTGCCCTTCAGTCTCCTCTTTTTGGAAGAAAGTTTGATCCTATGTGTCTCACCTATTTAATTTTTCTATTCCCTATTCCCTTCCCCTACTTTTCTCTGGAAGTCTCTCTGATTCCATAGACCTTCTCCCTCATAAAAACGGTCTCTTTGATCTTATGCTTGCTTTAACTTTCCAACACATTACTCTCAATTGGAAAACACTAACAAAACTCTCTATTCAACACTGGTGGAATAGCCTCTGTCATATGCATTTACTTGTTATTGCTTTTGCCTCCTCTTGTAAACCTGTGCTCAATAGACATTTCTTTTGGCTGCCTCTTACCACTCATTTAGATCACTCCATCTAATTATAGGCCCATAAGCCTCATAGACTCTATTCAAAAAATTGTGGCGAGATTAGTGCTAAGTAGGGTAAATAGTTGGATAGATGAGAACGAAAAATTTTCCACCTATCAAGCAGGATTTCGTTCCCATGTTAGCACTATCGACCAAGTTTTTAGATTCATGATGATATACTAGAACACAGTGGTCTTAGCAGGGGGGACTCTCTATGCAGCATTCGTAGATCTTAAATCTGCATTTGATTTAGTCCCCCGCCATAAGATGTGGGAGGTTCTTAGGGAAGCACTGATGCCTGCAGAGATCTTATCTTTTATTGTAAATCTACATGAGTCTACATCTGCCCAAGTACAATGGGGTCAGCAGGGTGAGCTAACAGACCGCTTTCCTGTGAACAAGGGAGTAAGGAAGGGGTGTGTTTTGGCTCCTACCCTCTTTTAATTGTTCATAAATAATGTTATCTCATACTACTCTGAATATTCCACGGACGCACCTACTCTTGCTGGATCCAGGGTTCCTCTATTAATGTTTTCATGTGACACTTGTTTAACTGAGGACGAGACTCTATTGCATGTCCTGTTTATGTGCCCTGCATACAAGAGCCCTCTGCTGAAATGGCTCAAGCCGCTTTGTACAAAGTTTGGAACTAGATCTTGTCAAACGGCCCTGCATATTTTAAAAACTGAAACGTCTGAAGTCATAGTTGTTGCTATGGCTAAGTTTCTGAGCTGGACTTGGGTCCTTAGAAGGAAAAACCTGCAAGGCATTATGTAATCTATCTGCTTATGCATTGGTGTGCTCAAGTTTCCCCCACGCCATTCAGTCCAATATTGAAGACTGTAACCAAGCTCTGTGTAATTATGCATTAATAGCTTTTGACCCTGAATTCTCCCTTTTAAACCCAATCATTGTTTTAACAGCCTTGGGATTTTATATGACATGCTTTTTTTAACAAAATATTTTTGTATGAAATGTTATGCTTTATATTATATTGTATTTGTCTTAATGTGTCTTTTATGATTGATTATGATCGAATAAAGATGGAAAATAAACTGAATAGATCATTTAGTATTAACTGATAACACTCGTTTAAATGCTGAATATTTCAATTTCTTCATTCCTTAACTTTTACTGTTTTTTGATTACCATATATATTAGCTTGATTAGTTTTATCTTTCTTATTCTGACGTAAGATGCAATGTTTTAATTCTTAATTTATTAGTTTTTGAAATGTTTACCTTCCTTTCTTCCCTCTTTTTCCCGTTTTCCTTCCCTACCTCTTATTCACTTTGAAAATTTTAAATAGCTTTCTCTTCTAGTTTACATAAACCTCTCAATTGCTATGTTTTTTCTCTTAGAATGCAGTAATTTTGTATCATTGTTTTCTTTTTAGAGACATGCCGCTATGAAAAATGTAGCTAAAACAATCTACGTTTAGCACTACAGCAATGGGGAGGGGTAACCTCATACAGGGAAAAAGCGGACACTTAAAACAAATCGCAATCACAAAGGGTGAATGCGTACAGAAGATAAGCCAACATTTGAAACCCAGGAACAGAAACAAACTAAAACAAGCACTACGAAGTGCCTGGCTTTAGTTTCTCCTGGAAGTGGTCGTTGGCCCAGTGTTACAGATGTTGATTTGTCTAACTAGTCCTGGACAGTGTAGCGCAGTATCTGCCCACTGACAATAATATACAACCCGACCCCACTCACCTAGGTCTACTGTTAGCATAAGGTCTTCATGTGCGGCATCTTGCCATTAACAGCCATAGTGTTAAGGAGTAGGTTACATATTCCAGGCCCTCCACTCATTAAACCACCGTATCAAGGGGGCGGGGGAGGGGAGGAGAGGGTAGGAACAAAGGGAAAAAAATTGCAGGGGTTTGAGAGTAGAAGCAGAACAGTCATTCCAAACCATCGGGCTGTGAACTCCCTGGGCAGATCGAGAAAAACAACTGCCCATTGGGCCCGTCAGCATCCAAGCACGTTTCATACATTTAAATAAATCAGCAGGAGCATCGAGCCAGAGCCCTGCATGTCCCACCCCTAAGTCTACCACTGCCTATGAGTGACCTGAAAAAGGCTTCACAACCCCATTTATCCACCTCCTGACAATAGCTCTCTTGCTCCTTGGGAGTGCCTGAATCAGCTACTGACTCTGGGAGTTGCCTGCAGTGTCCATCCACTGCTGTGATTTAAGTCCTGAGTCACTCACTCTGGGTGACATGAGGAAAGACAACTCACCATCCTGTGCCCAGCTCTTGGCTCTGTCGCTGAGACTGTGTGATCTGTTGAAGATCATTCACAATCCTGAGTAGCCAACTCCCGGCTCAAACACTGACTCCCTGGTTGGCCTTAGGATTACCTACTCACCACTAACGTGCGCCTGACTCAGTCACTGATTTCTAAGGGGTATTACACCCTACTGCTTTCAAAGATCACCAGACGCTGTGGATGCACATCTAGAAAATCTCTATCCCACACAATGCCATCATCTTGGCCATGCTGTAAGCCCTGCCTCAAACCTTACCCATGAGCTTCCCCACACCCTCCTCTGTGATGCCCTTGTGTGCTCATACCACCCCACAATGCCTTTTTACCTGTGAGCTCCTCCAATCACCTCCCGCTGTGTTCTCTCTCATCCATTTGTTCCCCCTTGTTCCTCTTTCTCCCTATTTGCTCCCACCCCATTGGTGCTCCTTCTCTACGCCCACTTTGCTGCTACCACCATCAAGTTGCTTTGCACACCCCTTCCTGTTGCAAACCCCTCTGTGTTGCTCCCACCCAGTTAATTCCCTTTCCCCTGTGTAGCTTTTCCTACCCGTACAACTTTTTTTTTATTTACAGATCCAACCCGGAAGGGCAAACAAAAAAAAGCGCAAGCCACATTGTGCAGGTGTGTGCAGACAAAATGATGTGGCTGGCTGCGTGGTGCTTTTTATTCCTCTTTTTAAAAAGACATGCAGCATAGCTTCAGGGATTATGTGCAGCATGGCTAGAACACTTGATAAAAGTTCTCAAAGGTTCTCACAGGCAATACCTATTGGATTTGTCAATGTTTGTTTAGATATTGCCTTTACTGTGCTTCTTGCTGCTCCCTCACTATTTTCTGCTCCAGGCAAACAAGTCCTCAATGGCAAGGTAGCCCTGGCAGATTGGATACAAGGCGTGGTTGGAGTAATAAGCAGGGAACAGTGACAATGTTGGCTGGGTAGTGGTCTGCTCTCCTGAGCAACTTCCATCATAGTATACCGAGTGTGAGACCCACTCATCTACATTCATATGCACATCTTGGTGGGAATCTCTATACCTATGCCTTCTCAGTACTACAAACTTTAAACAAAATATCTCAGAATGGACAATCAAGTAAAGTAACCAGCTAAGCGGAGTATGATCATGACAAAATACAATAAAATTACCTACAGAGCTGCTCAAAGCTGCCAGCTTCCTGAAATCCATAAACTGCGCATATGTCTCACAATTCTTCATCCATCACACTGCTAAGGGTTGGGTCCCATGACACGCTAACCACACCTCAATCACGACACTGAAACACTTCCTACATAGGATCAAAACAAAGACAACATACTTCCTGTCACACAGCCCACATGGTGTATCGTGCTACTCTTCTAGACAAGTGCTTTAGCACCTGACATAAGGGAAGTAAGCACTATCTAAACATTGCAATGCAATACTAAACTCTTCTGGTTGCGCTAAGGCACGTTCCTTCCTATGTAAACTGGATTCAGGTTGCCAGCTGTCATTTGGCCACGCAGGAACCATCAACCACTTGCAAGATAAGCAACATGGACATGAGAAAATTCTTCTTTCATGGAACAAGGTTTCATTTTCTCAAGTCTGAAGACATCACTAAAAGAGGTGAGATCAGAGCGGCGAAGAGACTCGCATATGCGCCACTGAGGCTATGAGGTACCTAGAATTGCCTACTAGCCACTTGTAAATCTACCAGGGGGACAGCATTACCGCGCAGTATTATCCAGGGTGGGTTTATCGGCTGCCGCCAAGTTTTCTTTGTAAGAATGGGAAATACTATGCCGTTTCCGCCTGACTGATAGAAGCACAGCCACTATATCCGCTGTTTTTCTCAAACAAATTCCTAAGAGTGTTACCTGAGGGGAATTTTCGCAGGAAGACAAGCACAATCTCCCCTAAAATCGAAAAGTAGAAGCAAGGCTGCAAACCGTTTCTGCTCAACTTTACCTTTGTTGCAGAGTGAGACGGCTGGAGTGGGATGATTTTTTTTTTGATAAACACATTTTATTGATTTTACAGGAAATACCAGCCAATCACCAAGATATCACGATAACCAAGATTTAATTGCATTACTCTGGACAACCCGAAGGCCATAGACATACAATTTCAAAAGGGCAGATATGGGTGCATCCCCGCCAAAATCAGGCCATACTTCCCAACCACTTCCCCCAGACCCTACGATACTTCTTGGGGCAGCCACGTGCCATGTACAATGTCTTGTTTTGCGTGGCGCACCAGGCCACTTCGGCCCGCCACTTCCCCACGTAGGTAGGGTCAGGGCACTTCCAAGCAGAAGCTTTGTCTCTTTTGGACACTACCATTGCAGTGGTGTAAAAAAGTTTTTTGTTTCTGGTCCCGTCCAATCTGTCTGTGATGCCCAGCAGTGCATTTCTGGGGGCATGTGGGATCTCCGACCCCAACACCTCATTGAGTTCCTCCTCAATGTGCTCCAGAAGCGCGCCAGGCGTGGGCATGTCCATACCATGTGAAAGAAGTCGGCTGGCTCGTAACTGCACCTATCACAGAAAGGGGTTGGCCGGAACCCCGCCTGTGTAAGCGCACCAGCGTCAGGTAGGCAGCATGCAGAAAGAAGAGTTGTGTCAAACGCAGTCTAACGGAAGCGATGACTGTCCTGGGGGCCATAAGGGCATCGCGCCAGACTTCCTCTTTCAAGGAACCCACCCATTACTCCCATTGGGCCCGTAATCGGTCAAGAGATGTTGGAATGAGCGACCGATAAATGCGGGAGACCCCCCTCTCCCCAGGTCCCCCAGCATAATTTATGCATTTGGGGGGGGCTATGATCTGGGAGTCGTGTACCAGTCGTTAAGTATACTTGAAGGGCGTGGCGAAGCTGCAAATATCTGTAAAACTGCAAGCGATGCAAGGAATGCCTAGCCTGGAGGTCTTGGAAGGAGAGCATGTGGACACACACCCAAATGTTACCTAGTTAGGAAATGCCTATAAGATCCCAGGACCGAAAGCCCTGCAGTCCATTGACTTCTCTGATCCAGGTACCCTGCCACAGGGGTGTGCACTGAGTCAGGGTGCGGGTCCACCCAGTGTGGCGCAGCGTGGCCCGCCAGGCCAGGAACACCGAACGCGTCACCTCTGGTAAGTGAGGCGGGACAGGTGCCCCATACATCATCGACTGGAGGTTGGACAAGCCCAATTCACTAAGTTCTAGTCTGTAGGCCGGATCTGACCATCCTCCGTTGAGCCAGTCATGCAGGGAGAGCAGGCGTGTGGCTAGGTAATACAAATATAGATGGGTCATCCCTATGCCCCGATCAAAGGACAAACACCCAAGGCCAGTCGGGACCTGCCCTTCCCCCAGAGGAATTTGGAAGCCAAGCTATCAAGTTCTCAGAACCACGCTCTCGAAAAGGTAATGGGGGTGTTTTGGAGCATGTAGAGGAATCTGGGAAGAATCATCATCTTAAACAGAGCGACTTTCCCCATGGAGTTTAGCGGCAATGACTGCCATTTTGACAGATCCGCCTTGACAGTTTCACCAGGGGTGTAACGTTGAGGGCCCAGCTGAGTTCACGGAGTAAAGTCACCCATATCCCTAGGTACTTGAAAGATTGGCGACTGAGTGGTATAGTGGATTGCCAATCAAAACACTCCCAGGACATATGGAGGGGAACCAGGACCGATTCCTCAGGATTGAGCCAGAGGCCCGCCTGTTCAAAGGACCGGAGGATCTGGAGGCATTGAGGGTCCGCCAAATAGATCAGGACATTGTCTGCATGAAGGGCGATTTTATCTACCTCCGTGTTAGGCCACTCCCAGCACTGCACCTGCCCGCTGGAACGTATCAGGGCTGCCAGGGGTTCCATCACCAGGGCAAAGAGCAGAGGAGAGAGAGGACATCCCTGCCCCATTCCCCTGCGGATCAGAAAGGGGTCTGATAGAACACCGTTCACTGGGAACCGCGCCCTCGGTCGGGCGTATAATAGTCGGACGAAACCGCAGAAGCAGGGTCCGAAGCCCATCGTCTCCAGAACGTCGTCCAAAAACCCCCAGTCCACCGAGTCGAAGGCTTTCTCAAAGTCTACCAAGAGGAGAGCGAGGTAAGGGGTGACCAACTTGCGGTAAGCCAAAGCTGTATGGAGCCTCCGCAAACAATGACTGGCTACGTGAAAGGTCAGTGTCTGGGAGATCAGGCACGGAGGCGGCCGGCGACGAACCCCACGGCCCAGGCGGCCAGATGAGCCGGAACGCCGCACAGTCTGGAGGCCCTCCCGGGGCCAGTCTCCAGATTCCAACTGCCAAGTTCTGAATCAACCAAATGGTCATTTTTAGAATACTCACGCCAAAAAGGTTCTCGGTCAGGAGCGGTAAACATTTGGAGGATCAAAATCAGGAAGACCAGAAATATACTGAGCTGCAGAGGCAGAGAATGTCAGTGCACAGGGTACCTCCTTAGTAGATTCCTGTCCTGTCTTCCTCAGTAGATTCCTGTCTCCTGTCAAGACCACTCCCTTGGATAGCCGCTTCTCTGATGAGGTCCACGTTGAGTGTCATTTGAAGAAAATAGAAACCTTCTCTGGGGTCTCACTGATACACCTGGTCCTTTTAAACCAACAAAGAAGAGATTGGCACAGAAGCTGTAATATAAAAGACATCTTTATTAACTTCAGATGAAGGAGACAACGTCACACAGTACCCTCAGGAAACTGTAGGAGGCACAGTACAGAGAACAGGGACCTTATATATGCATAGGTTTACATAGTCAGCATAAAACCAAGGGGAGGTCCTGGCATGTTCCAGCATGCAAAATGACTAATATGGGTATACAAAATTTGCTTGCTCAACAAAGTGGGAGGAGAGATCAAACTGAGCACATCAGTAGGAATAGCCTGACAGTTATAACATAAGGGCAGGTGCATTCTACTAGCTAGGCCCCTCTGAGCATGTGCAAGGCTCTGGAAGAGGCAAATGTCAATTGCCAAGTACAAAATGGCTTTCAGCTCATGCTAACAGATCCCTGAAATCTTTAACATCCGGATCCTGGGTCTCTCCTCCGGTGGCTGGTCCCAGTGACGGTACACACAGGTACGGACCAGGGGGGCCCCCGGGTGAGTCCGGCACCGGCCCCAGATGAACACAGGAGTCCACACCGCTCAGGCCGCCACCATGCAGCCAGCCGTCCCCGCCACGTGAAACCGCGGCCGAAGGTTGCGTCCCACCGCGGGTACCCTTGGAGATGATGGCAGCGTCCCCCGGCAATGAGGCCCGATCAGCAGGCCCGGGTGGGCCCTCAGTCACGTACCTACAGACGGGTGCCCCAGGTGGGGCCAGCAGCACCCTAGGCTCTCAGCGCACCACCGGACCTCCTCCGCCACGGAGAGTGCCTCTCAGTACCCCCACTCCACACCGGCCACAACGGAGATCAGCGGAACGAGGAGCTGCCGAGCCCGCCAGTCAGCGTGCCGCCATGTTAGGGGCCGAGGCCCGCCGGTCGCACGATCCCCTTCTGAAGGCCTCCCTCCGGTGGAAATCAGCGGCAAAGGTTGCGGCCAGGCTCGCGACAAGCAGTCGGCAAAAAGAAGGCTGGATGGCTCTCTCCTTGGGCGGATAGCGAGCGGATGGTGGAGGGGTCCTGGAGCGCACTCAAGGAGCGACTGCCATCTTAGCTAGGCAAGCCACGCCCCCGAGTGTGATGATTTTTAGTGAAAGACTTTAGAACTAGCTGTCATGATACCATGTTGGAGTGAGTACAAATGTAAAGTAAAATCAGCATTTTTTTATTTATATAAAAAGGGTAGTGAATTCCCGACCCACCTGCCGATGACAAATCGGGACCTGAGCTGGAAAATACCAAGACAGAGAGGGGCAGTTGCAGAAAAGAACTTGCAAAATTTTAAACTAGACTGTTATGGATTTCAAGCCTTCAAATATGTGCAAGTGTGTACTATCAGGCACCACTTTCTCTCTCTGCAGCCTTTGGCACAACGTATAATTCTATCAATCTTTCTTCAGTCTATAGTTTAAACTTGGAGTTTGCAATTGTGTGTGCAAATGTCTCTGCTCCTGTCTGACATCTAAAACTTAATCGGTCTCTTTTCCCTCCTTTTCACTTGGCCTCTTCTACAATTACTAGCTAGGCACTGCGGCACTCCTTCTAGAGCCCCAAGTTATTCAATGCCTGCCTTCACTCTAAATGCTGCAGCTGCCCACAATATATTTGCATTATAGTCAAACAGATATTGCAGTTTTAAAAAAAGGCCACGGTCAGCCGCAGTGCTCCCACTGAGCCGAATCCCCACTTTATTGTAAGTCATGAATAGTGCTTCAATAATGAACTCTGAACTGACTTAAATATTTCTAAGGATAAACTTTCAACAAATGACACTGTTCAACAATAGACGCCTGCAGACCCTGATGAATTCATCCTATTGCGTGTACCTTCCCCCTTCCGGAAGATTCGTTTTTTCTACCGGTTAATGCGAACTCTCTCCTGCGCCTTCCTATTGACTGCGGGGTCGCTGCTGATGGGAACGGAGCGTCCGGTAAATGGCCTCCTTTCTCATTCCACCAAGACGCAACGTCCATAACAGCGAGGTGAAGGGGGTAAACCGTCACAAAGTCAAAGGTGATAAAAGCCTGCTTGCATAACAGAGAGGTGAAGGCGGTAATCCAGTCTGCGAGTGAGCGACCCCAGCTGGGCACATCAACAAAATTTTCGCATACCCCCAGACTGGAGACACTCGGGCAGAACACACTGCACCTTCCTTGCGAAACCCACCCCCTTTGTTTACAGACAGGCACACTCCCAGACGGACCCAGCCAAGCTACTGGATTGGGCATTGCTAATGTCTAACTTTGCATTTTCAAACCAATTATCTGTGCAGAGTATCAATACCAGGGCGATTTTGCTTGCATGCTAACACGGCGCGACAGACTAACTGTGTGCCAAGCACAGACACCAAACTATTACGTAGTAAAACAGAAATAAATAGTGCTCTAAATAACACGTCCGTACAGTGTAACACTCGAGGTAAAGGGGCCAATAGCCATGGGCAGCTCTACCAAGTAGCACGCATCACGCGTTAGACCAACGCATTTCAGTGTGGTGGTCTGCATCACCGCACTGAAATGCAAAGTAACACATTATATGAATTAGTGCCTGGCCCTGGGCTGTCAAGCCATAGTGTTGATGGAGCAAGGTTTCACACGTAAAGTGACTTGCTCGTACTCAACCCTCTCGATGATAATATTAATGTACTAACTAACATGTTTTATCTTATCAATATTGCATTACACAACATAGTAGATATCTAGGGGAAGCGTGCCAATGTGCTTTTACTAACTATAATCCCCTTGCACTAAAATGGCTGCTGCTACGCGGGATTTTCTACTGCGCATGCGTCTGTCATGCCCACGTGACGTGTTTGGTGGGAAAACTTTTGCTTCTGCGCAATAGAACTAAGATGGCTGTTATGTGTCCTAATGTGCAAGAAGCTTGCATCGCTGCTTTGCTAAGCTGTTTGTTTTCGTTTAATATTTAATGCAATAGTATAAAATAAAATAATGGGAATAGAGTAGAAATAAATGGTATACAGTGCATTTATTTATTCTGTATTTCTAAAACTGTTTCTTTTCTATTTTCACATGTTACCAAAATTACGGGCCTAAATGCTTTGCTGAACTCCATCTTTGGAGAAACTGCGCCTCTGCGACAAATGTCCTGAGGCCACAGAAGCTGTAGCCTTGAATCATGGCCAAGACGGACATGGAAGGCGGAGAAGAGTGAACTCCGTGCCTTGCCAGAGGAAGCTGAATTGATTAAATTGTTTTAAAATGATTATTGATACATTTCACTAAAGAACATGGGTAGATAAATTTATGGGAGGGAAAGACTTGAATACATGATTGACAAGTTGCTTCTAGAAAAGTATGGTGTGATTGCTACTCCTCGTTCTTGGTCCAATAAAATTGTGGGATTCACACATTTGCAACATTTGGGGGGTGGTACACTGATCAGCGTATGACCAGGGTTGGTCATTACACCGTTCTAGGTAACTATAAAGTGTGGGTTTGTCATTGTACTGTTTTCCCCTTTTTCTCTTACCCACCCTCTGTTTAAATGCTTAACGACATTTTTCTCTCCTAATTATTCTGAAATATTTATGTTTTTAAATCTGCATTAGTCTAAATATTATAAGAAATTAATTTGAGTTTTCATGTTTATAAGTTTTCAAAGATTTTACTTAGATAAAGATTTTTAACCATTCCCGAGTTTGTGGTTATTTATGAAATGCTAAATGTTATTATTACTACCTATTTTCTATCTCACTACCTTGATCCTTTAGGACTATAGGTATCGGTGACTTGGACTGGTAAGCTAAATGGTAAAAATCCAAACGGTAAAACCCCAATTGATTTGAGTGTAGGTTTACCTCTTTAATGTATATATAAACATATGGGCCCAGGTGAGTATGTTGAGCAGGTGAGCCTGCGCTCTATCAGGGTTGCTAATTCCATTGCGGTAATATTGGAGGCGCCCGTGTTTCAGGATGCCTCAGTCAAATTTATGGTGCTCTGGCTCCTCTCAGCATGATGTGGCCCCTCCTCCGAGCTGGAAAAGGAAAGGAAAAGCTAGAGCAACAATGTTGGAGGCTCCAAATGCTAGTCTGATAGTTAAAGCTGGAGAGTGGGAGCGAGCTGCTCACGGAGGCTGGGGTGGCTTTCTGAGCAGTGCTTGGCATACAATGTAATAATTAGCACGCAATGTCAGCAAGCCGACTTTCAATAGCCATGTCATTCATGTCCTGCTGGCGCCTGCGGCGCAGCGGGGGTTAAGCAGCAGAGTTACTGTGCGGATTTTATTGATTTTATGCATTAACCAAAACTGTTCGTACCTGTTTTTATGTTTTGTCTGGAAACCCCGGGGGCAGAATAGCAGATGGTAAATGGAAGCCATTCTATAGTGAGGTCATTTGTTTGAGGAAGTAACAGCCAGATTCATCAATGTCCAAATCTGCGATTTTTAAATTGCGAGAAAATGCGAATCGCCATTTAGAAATCGCAGAACGGCATTCATGAAGTTTAGCGATTTAAAAATGCGAATCGCAAGCGGCCGCAATCGCCGATTGCGAGAAGCCAGAAATCGGTAAAAATTCGCAGATACCGCCGATACCCCTATTGAAATTGCGAATTCGCAATTACCAATATCGCAAATAGCGATCTCGCTAACTGCGAGATCGCAAAAACGGGAAGTCGCATCCTGAGCACAGTGATGACATCACAACCAGGAAGTAGGCAGCTCCCACCCTCATTCAGCAGCGAGAGGCTGAAGTACAGGCAGCAGTTGCAGAGCTCCCCTCCAGCATTCCCACAGGACTACAGCAGGAGACACCACAGTGGCAAGCATGGCACAGGATGCAGCAGGAGCTTCCACCAGTGGGAGAAAGCGCAAAATAAAGTTTTCGGAGCAGGAGCTCGAACACCTAATTGAAGGAGTTTCCAAGGATCACAACTGCCTATTTGGCAGTAACTCCAGAAAGGTACCAGAGGCGGACAAAAGGCGCATATGGCTGCGCATCCGCGCCAAAGTGAACGCCGTGGGGGTGACCCAGCGCTCGGTGGACGAGCTGAAAAAGCGCTGGTATGACTTAAGAGGGCAGGCAAAAGAAAAGATTGCGGAGAGGCTGGGGAGCAATTAGCGACAGGTGGAGGGGAGCCCACTGTCCCACCGAACACCCCACTGGAGGACCAAGTGGAGGAGACCATCAACCCACAGGCCTGCGTGGGTGTGACCCAGCTTGACTCCTCCCGACCCACCCAAGACACACTAGGTAAGTGCCATGCGACTGCAACCCCCTGTCCCCTAACATCGTCCATGACTCCAGTGCATCCCATAACAAACCTCAATCATGCAGCCAAAGTACAGCTCCATAGCGCAATTGCATTGTGGGACATGTAGTCTGCCCACAATTACCATCCTGTACCATAGAGCCTGACATGTCCAGTGAGATTCAATCCTGCAGCGAGACAGGGAATGGTAGACTGCATGCATGTAGCAAGCCTAACTGTGTACGGAACATGTCACTAATCAACGTCCACTTCACATCACAGGTGGCGCTGATGTCCCCAGCACAGACAGCGAGGCCCTGGTGATAGAGGAGAACACGGAGGACACGGAGGGGGATACACATCATACCCCACAGCCCGGACCATCAGGGCAAGCTGCCACAACAGTGGTCATCCCACCACCCGCCCCTGTGGCCCGTGCCACCCCCGTGACAACAGGCGCTGCTGTAGCACCACGCAGCACACAGCCACCAGTGGGGCCTGCAACACCAGCAGCAGGTCGCCAACAAACCCGCCGCCCTGCAGCTGTGAGGAGCCAGACGAGCGGTCTGGTCAGGGAGCCGCGCACCAACACATCCCGCGCTGGCAGGGGCAGAATTGTGCGAGCATGTGGGCTCTCTATTGAGCGCAGGATGCTGAGTGTGCACCAGACCCAGGCCCGACACCTAGCCGCCATCCACCTCCAACTGGACAAGACGACACGTAATGTGGCACATATGACAGCAGCTGTGGAGGCCAACACTCAGGCAATGTCCAGGCAGCGGAATGTCAATCGCCGCAGACACCGCCAACTATTGACCCGCCTGTCGGCGTA
Source organism: Lissotriton helveticus (assembly GCF_964261635.1). Lineage (NCBI taxonomy): Eukaryota > Metazoa > Chordata > Amphibia > Caudata > Salamandridae > Lissotriton > Lissotriton helveticus. Next base: position 538,915,629 of record NC_136067.1, read on the forward strand.
CACGCGGTCAAATCACATTATTGGGAACGCCACCTCCCAACTCTCGCGACACTCCCTGGCCATGCAGGGCCAAATGGTGCAGTGCTGCCAGGACGTCGCAACAGCCCTGGAGAACATAGCAACAGCCATGCAGGGCATGCAGGCCACTGGCCATGGCCAGGCGGGGGGCAGACGACAACAGTGAGGCAACATCAAGCCACAGCAGCCAGTCCATACCACCGGTCGTAGCACCCCGCCGCAGCAGCAGGCCCTCTGCTGCCGCACGGCAGAATCTGGAGGAGGACGTTGAGAGGAGGTCAGGGGCAACTACCCGGAGACGCCACTGAACTGTTGTGCATTACAATGAGGCCACATGCTGACGCAACAAGCATGCCATACAGACTAACCTGGAGATATGACGCAATATGTCAATCTTTTCACACTTTTCAGAATGCCATGTTTATTGTGCAGTAACAGTAACTAAAATTCTGAATAACGTAATGTGCCTCATGTCATTATTAATGTTGTCATGCATGAGTTGAGTAATGGGTGTGGGGAGTGGGTGCCCTAGGAATAGTTCATGCAGATTTGGTTGCGGCGCCTGTGTCCTTCTGCTGGATTCTCCCCGCGTGCGTGACGCACATGTGCAGGTGGCCGATTGTCCCCTTCTGACTCACTGCCAGAGATGTCAACAGGGATCCTGCGCTTGGTAGCAATGTTGTGAAGGATGGCACACACGGCCACGATGCGGCAGCAGACCTCAGGATCGTATTTCATGGCCCCACCTGTCTTGTGCAGTATGCGGAACCTGCTTTTCAACAGGCCAAATGTCCTCTCAATACAGTTCCTTGTGCGAATGTGTGATGCATTAAATCGCTGTTGTTGTGGAGTTGCAGGGTTGAGGTATGGGGTGAGGAGGTACTCATGGAGAGCATAGCCGCTGTCACCTGTATGTAAGGAGCAGAGAGTGAGTGCCTGTTCTGCGCAGCTACATGATCACAACGTACACATTTGGGGCATGTGTACTTACCCAGTAGGTGTCCTTCCCCAAAGTCTCCCCTGGCCAGTAGTGTGTGGATGCCGCTATGCCTGAAGATGAAGGAGTCATGTGTGCTCCCTGGGTACTGTGCCACTATGTCAGTGATTATTGTTTTGGCATTGCACACCATCTGGATGTTGAGGGAGTGGTAGCATTTCCGGTTGCGGTACATGTACTCCGTCTCAGCAGGTGGGCAAATATGGACGTGCGTACAGTCAATACATCCAATGACGTGTGGGAATTGAGCTACATTATAAAATTGCAGCTTTGTATCATTGATGTCCTGTTGGCTGGTGGGGAATGATATATAGTGGTGTAGCCGGGTCAGCATTGCCTCCAGGAAACTCCTTAGGCAGCGGGACATGGTGGGCTGGGAAACCCCCCCTGCAACTGCGACCATCCCCTGGAAGCTCCCGGAGGCCAGGAGGTGCAGGCAGCACAATACCTGCACATGTGTGGGCACGGCATTGGTCCTTCTTGTAGGGTGCTGCATCAGGGGGTCTAGGTCCCGGATGAGCTTGATTATCATGGCCCCACTCAGGCGGTACTTGGCATAGATTTGCTCCCTGGTTTGGCCCAGAAGGGTGACCCGCTGGCGGAATATCCGCTCCTGTATCCTCCGTCTGTTGCGTGCAGCTAGCTGCAGCCTACGCCGCCTCACCAGCATGTAAAGTCCAGGCATTGTGGGAATCACCAGGCTCCAGCTGCATGTCCTTATATGTGTTTGATCAGCCCTGCACCTGTTGGGAGTGACCTAACTGTTTTTGAATATTTTTTTTTCAGTACTGGTTATCACCTGATTTGAGTTCTTCTTAAATTGCGCGTCGCAAATAGCGATTTTCACGTTTTTCACTTTTAGCGATTTTTCATGAATGGCTTTTTTGCGAATTCGCTATTAAATTCGCAGAATCCATGGTTCCTCGCAATTTCCGATTTGCAAATGCCCATCCTCCAGGATTCTGCAAATTTAATAGCGAATTCGCTATTTTTAAATTGCGAATTCGCTATTTTGGTTTTTTGGGTTTCTTGAATTCCTTCCCTTCAAATTGCGAGCGAAATTGCGAATTCGCAGCTATTGCGAGCGCAATTTCCTTTCATAAATCTAACTGTAAGTGTATGGTTAGGTAAAACCGGAAGCACTGTTTTAGGGACTTTTCTGTAAAAATTTGTGAATAATTGATAGCAAAGAGTTCACTAGTAAAACTTTGGTGTGATATCACCTAGAAAGGGTCACACTGGAGGAGTAGCAGGTTCTTCTGAGCTTGATTGACAGCAAAGGGGTTCGTTGGTGAAACTTTGGCCTTGCATAACCTAGAAAGGGTAAGCCCAAGGGAGTAAAAGGTTTTCCAATGCTTGCGTGAAAGGTAGACGGAAGGGATCTACTTGTAGTGTATGAAGAGTAAATGGAAGGGAGTTACTCGCAGTGAATATAAATCATTCTTTTCTTTCAAATTAGTTACTCGGACACAGTGGCTAATGTTTATACGTTGTTAATTAATGAAAATGAGTTTTTAAAATAAATCTCTCGTATTTCTTACAAAGGAGGGAGTCAATTGCGGAGCTGCGCTGACGTCACTCAGAGCCGTGCTGGTATTGGGTAATACAGTGGGTGTGTAGCTGAGGTAATTTTGTAAAGGAGGGGTGAGTACAGGAGCGCGAGAACTCGTCTCACGGGAAAAAGCCGCGCAACCATTGCTTGAAAATATTTTGGATTCTAATTGTTGATTGGTTATTGAAAATAAGAAACGTTTTGGTATTGGAGGCTTCTGGTAAACAAACTGAGAGTCATTACAAAGAAAAGCGGCATAAAATATATGTGGCATTTAGATCCAGAATTCATAGGAAATAGACCAGATAGAAAATAACTAGGTTTTGCTAAAGAACAGATGATAAGAGGGAGACCTTATATCATGTACGGAGACAAAAGAAAAATGTCATTTGTCAAGAAAGTTAAAAATGTCTTTAAAAAAGATAAACCGATTAAAACCAGAGAAGGGATTATTATTCCACCATCAAATACTCCCGCATCATACATGATGGTTGAAAGGGGCTACCATACTTGCATATGGTTAGAAAACTGGATAGAATATACAAAAGATTATGGAATTTTGGCATTTCCAGAAAATGGTACCTTTAATGGTAGAGTTTCATATCATTTAAGAGCCTGCATGAATGAATTAGTTCCCCCTATGTTAACTCAATATGAGGCATTGGAGGAATGGGAAACAGAAGTTTTTGTGCGAGACAGTTCCAGAAGTGATAAAAGTATTAGTAAATTTTATCCTAAATTTCCTAAAGCAACAAGAGATAAGCAGATGAAATAATGGAGACAGTCTATGCTGGTGGAAGGATTATATCCTGTCCGAGCAATAGAAGAACAAACAGGGAGTAAAAGTACTGAGAAAAATAAAAATGTAATGACAAGTGCTGATCCAGAAGATAATTACTTGGAGGATTTATTAATGAAAAATCCGCCACCTTATAATGAGGAGCAGAATCCTAGTGCTCCGTTTTTAAAGCCACCTTTAGTTCCACAAGAGTTACATGAGGCATCATTAGAAAAAGTGCTGCAGGAAAAAGAACAAGAAGCAATAATTAAGCAAAGGAATGAGTTAATTCAGAAAATTACACAGTTAAAGATCAGTCCTGAAGCCTTGACCTTTCCAGTGACTATAAGTCCAGTTGTTCCTTTATATGGAGAAAAATAGACTAGTCCCAGACCTCCTGTTTTAACTACACCTGTAGTGCAGCCAAGGAAAGAAACATTAATAGTGGATGACCAAGCAACTGAATGAGGGTCAGAAATTTCTTTGATGGATTTACCTATAAGAGAACCAGTAAGTAGCTCAGCTAGGAAAACTACACCTGTAAATACTAGAGAAGTGCAAATAGAGACCTCTTCAGGTACGAGAAGTGCAACTGTAGTTACTCCAGAAAAAATTGAAAGATGGTCCCGAGAAATAGAAAAACCAAAATCACAGTCAAAGACATTGGATATTTTTAAATTAAGATTTGAATTAGAAGAAATGATTGCTGGGAATGTGGGATTAGATCGATTGAATGCATTAAATGAAGATGAATTGTTGTTTATATGTCGAAGTATCACTCGAAATACAAAAACATTTCATGAAAAATTGACGAGTTTAGCAAGTGAAATGGCAATTGACATTGGTAAATCAAAAGTGATACAAAAACCATTTCGAGCTGAATTTTCTGACAAAGATTTAGAAAATGTGAATGTGTCAGGTCGTAAATTACAAATAAAAGAACTGTTATCATTGTTGCAAAAATGGGGTGACATTGACAGATGGAAAGCTAGATGGTTAAAGAAAAAGGAAGAAGTTCAAGGGAAAAGCACTGTATCAGAATGTATGTTGAAAGAAACAGAAAAAGTGGAAAGGTTGTGTCCAATGAGAGAAGTACCAGGTGGAGGTTATGTGCATGTTCCATGGTCCCGACAAGATATATTGTTATTTACAAATGAATTTCCAAAACTCAGAGAGAAACCTGTAGATTGGTACAGACAGGTAGAGAGATTTGTAAAGGTTTCAAAAGTGTAATTAAAAGATCTAGATGGGTTATTTGACATTGTTGTTCCTGTCGATTTATGGACAGAATGTAAAATTGCAGTAAACTGGCCAAATGATGAGTATCCTAGAGACCCGAAAACAGGAGCAACATCAGACGAGGTGATAAGGAAGTATAATCAGGTTATACTGTATTTGAAAGGGAAAGTGCCTCCAAAAGAAACAGACTGGACTAGAATAGACAGAACTACTCAGAATTAAGCTGAATCTGTGCATGCATATTATGAACGTCTTTTACAAGTTTTTAAACAGTATAGTGGTTTAGAAAATATTGACACCAAAGATATGACACATTTTATCTATCAGTTTGTATCTGGATTAAGACCAGAAATTTCACAATGGATTAAGGATAATAAAATCTGTTGGCAGGCCAAACCTGTAGATGAAATACTGAAATATGCTAAATATTGTGAAGACGAATTGGATAATAAACGAAAGAATTTGGAAGAAAAAGTAATGTGGGCACATGTAAAATTAGTAGAGCAACAAGAACTTCAATTGAAAAACATTCAGACCCAAGGAGATGGAAATGGTAATAAACCTAGAGCTAAATTTAATCGAGAAGAGGTTAAAAAGAAATTTCCTTGTCATGGGTGCGGCAAGTTGGGGCATTGGATGAACAAGTGTAAGGCTGTGCTAAATAATAATAATAATTTGAATCCACAGACGCAGAATGAGGTATCAAAAAAGAGGCAAAAACAGGTAATACAAAATCAGTTACCATTGGCGCCTATGCCAAACCCTGGGAGTCAACAAGCACACAGTATAGATACCACAAGTTGGGAAGGAAGTAGTAAAAGGGACACAGTGACACCCCAATTTCTTTTGAATGTCTCATACTTTGATGAAGATAGTTTCTGACGGTGCATGAGGGGGGAGGACGAGGAGTGCGTACTTGGCGCATCCTTGCAGGTAGATCAGTTAGGTCCATACATTGAGGGAAAAGTTGAAGGAAATTATGTTACCTTTTTGTTGGATACTGGTGCTACCCATTCTACTGTGAGAACAGCAGACGTTCCAAACCTACCCCTCTCAGGAGAAGCGATCCAAGTAGTGGGCGTTTCTAATAAACAAATTAGTACCCCAGTTACAGAACCAATGGAAGTCAAAATAGGCAATTTTAAAGAAATGCACACATTTGCTGTATGTGACTCCAGTCCTGTAAATCTATTAGGCAGGGATTTGTTGTGCAAAATGAATTGCACTGTCTTTTGTACTCCAAATGGAGTTGAAATTCGAACTGGAGATGAAGATGTAATTTATAAAATTATGCCAGCAAAACAAGAACCTGAAAAACAAAAATTTCCCATAGAAGACTTACCAAAAGAATTACAACATACAGTAGATCCTAAAGTGTGGGATTTCACAGGAAAAGATGTAGGATTAATGGCAAATGTTGAACCAGTTAAAGTGACAGTAAAAGAAGGTGCAGTTTATCCAAATATTCGACAGTACAAAATGAGCCCAGAAATAAAAGCAGGAGTCGCACTAGAAATGAAACGTCTAGTGGAAGCAGGAATTTTGCAGGAAATAATGAGCAGTCCATGTAATTCACCCATAATTGGCATCAAGAAACCGAGCGGAAAATACAGGGTCATACAGGACCTCCGCGAAATTAATAAAATTGTCGTCCCATGTTGTCCAGTTTTGCCAAACCCTGCTGTATTTTATATCAAATATCATGGGCAGCAGGCTGGTTCACCGAAATTGACCTTTGCCACGCATTTTTCTCAATACCACTACACCCGGATAGTAAGTATCTTTTCTCATTCAAATTCGAGACCATATCTATGTTTGGAATCGCGTCCCTCAGGGGTACACAGAAAGTCCATCGATCTTTAATCAGATCTTGAAAAAATGTCTTGAATCTTTGATATTGCCCGGACAATCAGTCCTGGTGCAGTATATAGATGACCTACTGGTGGCATCTAAGAATCGAAAAGACTGTGTTACTGACACAATTGCTTTGTTGAATCATTTAGGAAAAGGTGGACACAAAGTATCACCTGAAAAGTTGCAGTATTATACTACATCAGTGAAATATCTGGGGCACCAGATAGAGAGAGGTGCCAGAAGGGTTACCTCTGAAAGAATCAGAATAATTGAAAACATGAATCTACCTCAAACACCGAAAGAAATCAGAATGTTTCTTTGAGTTGTAGGTTACTGCAGTCAATGGATTGTGGGATTTGCAGTCCTAGCAAAACCATTAATACAAATGACAAGAAAAAGAGCAAAGGACCCAGTAGAATGGGATGATGAAAGCATGTCATCTTTTCTAAAATTACGAGATTGTTTGTGTTAAGCTCCAGCATTAGGGATGCCTGACTATACAAAATTTTTGCATTGTTTTGTGACACACAAGACAATTGTGCACTTTCCGTTCTGACTCAGACTCATGGTTTGACGAGACGACCTGTTGCATATTTTTCCTCTACTCTGGATCCAGTGGCAGCAGCATTGCCAGGATGTCTGAGAGCAGTAGAAGTAACTTGTGCGAGTCTTGAGCAAAGTGAGTCCATTATCATGGGACAATCAGTAACAGTGTATATCCCACATGCAGTTGTGATTTTATTGACCAGGACTAAAGCTCAGTATTTAACACCTAGTCGGCTGACTAAGTATGAACAAATTCTTGTAGGTGCAGAGAATGTGACAATTGCTAGATGTAATATTCTGAACCCAGCAACATTGTTACCTGAATCACAATTTGCAGAAGTCAAAAATTAAATCGAACATAATTGTATTGATCTTACAGAATAATGTACTAAACCACGACCAGACATAAGAGAAGAGCCACTAATAAATTCAGAACATGAGCCATTTGTAGATGGTACATGTATGCAACATGAGGAAGGAGGTTTGAGTGCTGCTTATGCAGTTTGCACTCTATGGGGTCCAGTTGAAGCATCATATTTACCTCGAGTAAAATCTGCACAGGTAGCAGAAATAATTGCATTGACAAAAGCTTTTAAATTTGGGAAAAATCTGAAAGTGACTATTTTTACTGATAGCCAATATGGCTATGGGGTTGTGCATGATTTTGGCCAACTCTGGATGCAAAGAGAGTTTCTGACTTCATCAAGTACTCCAATTAACAAGCATTTGCAATGCAATAGGTCTCGCATTAGGAAAGTGTGAGCTATTAGTCTTGTAAATGACAATTTTTTAAAAATATGTGTTGGCTTTGAAAATATATAAATTAATAGCATTGTTATTCACAAACCCAATAGCTTACACTTTCCTAATGCGAGCACTATTGTCTATGGCAATGCTTGTTGGTAGCAAGCAAGGACAGTGCTGTTGTGGTGCTGAGTGATGCTGTTGTAGTTGGGCTGAGTGATGTGGTGGTGTATTAGAGTGATGTGGTGGTGTCCCAGAGTGATGTGGTGGTGTCCCAGAGTAATGTGGTGGTGTCCCAGAGTGATGTGGTGGTGCCCCAGAGTGATGTGGTGGTGTCCCAGAGTGATGTGGTGGTGTCTGTGAGTGATGTGGTGGTGTCTGTGAGTGATGTGGTGGTGTCCCTGAGTGATGTAGTGATGCCCCAGAGTGATGTGGTGGTGTTCCGTGAGTGATGTGGTGGTGTCCGTGAGTGATGTGGTGTTGTTCTGTGAGTGATGTGGTGGTGTTCTGTGAGTGATATGGTGGTGTTCCATGAGTGATGTGGTGGTGTTCCGTGAGTGATGTGGTGGTGTCCCTGAATGATGTGGTGGTGTCCCTGAGTGATTCCCCAGAGTGATGTGGTGGTGTTCCGTGAGTGATGTGGTGGTGTTCCGTGAGTGATGTGGTCGTGTTCCGTGAGTGATGTGGTGTTGTTCCGTGTGTGATGTGGTGGTGTACCGTGTGTGATGTGCTTCCTGATTCTTGAGGCATGGGGCAGATGCGTGGGACCCGGCAGGAAGGTAAGTGAACTTGCGGGACCCACCCTGCCCCAACACCGGCGCGCCATGTAGGAAAAGGAAAGAACGAGCATGCGTAGAAGTACGAAATAAATCACAACATTAGGCAATCGTATTATCTACCGTACAAGTTTTTTTTCTGGAATGTTTCCGGGTCATAATAATTGAGAAGTTTGCCTGACCCTTTTTCGGCTGGTCGTAGTAGGAAACATCATAGTGCTCTTCATGGTCAAGATAAGCATTTGTGAGATAACAAGAGACTACAAACGCCGGACATTACTCACAGGAAAACGTGCACATCCAGGAGCTGGAAAACAGGTAAAGCGATCCGTGAAAAATGAAAGTTGAGTGAGCTAAACAGCGAGAGTTGGGAAAAGATAAACTATTGTGAGTCATGTTCTGTTCTTGTCATCTGCTCTCAGCGTGTCCTGATTCAAAGGTTTGGCTTTCGCATTCATTGAAAATAATGTGGCGGTGTGGTTGATAAAAGGTTGTATTCCGCTTTCAATGATATGCACAAAAGCCCACGTGAAATAGCAACGAAGAGCTGAGAAGTCAACTGTTGCTCAGGGAGCAACTCCAAGCGAGATGAGAGTCACACCCCGGACAGCAGTGGAATCCTTAGGCTCGAAGCACACATTATATTAGAACTAATAATGAATTAAAGAAACCTATCCTCGCAATGCAACATATCCCTTCCCACAAAAACTAAAGGAAACAAGCTCTTGGCATTGCTGTGGGGAGGAGAAATGCGAGACACGGCCTGGCGGACGTGAAGTGTGAAGCAGTGGGCGGGGGAGTGAATCCCTTTGAAGTGGGAGGCAGGCGGCTCGGGAGCAAATGGTAAAAAGCGCATGCATGAGCACATGCACTCGACGAAATCCGCGATGGTTTCAAAGCTTATTTGGCCCACAATACTCTCGTCCTATTATCGCTTGCGCGATTAATAGGACGAGACCTAAAAATGGAAATTTTGTGAAAATTTTACTAAAAGCAATTCAATTACTAGAAACAGTAGCTGTGGTCAAGTGTGCTGCTCACCAATCTGGCAATGACAAAAGTGACAGCAGGTAACCGATATGCTGACCAACTAGCTCAATATTGTGCCAAGAATAAAATGGCAATAAACACGAAAATTGAACCAAAAAGAAACAGCTGCCAACTTATGTTGCTTGAGAAAGTGAAAACGTGGGAAGAAGTGAAAGATTTGCAAAATGATGCAGAACAGGAAGAGAAGGAAGAGTGGGCAAAAATAGGATGTCAGAAAAGGGCTGAAGATGGTGTCATTATTTACCTTGATGGGAGGCCTGTGTTGCCAAACTGTATGCTTGCTCCTATGGCTAGGATGTATCATGGTGATTCTCATCTAGGGCGAGATGCTATGGTAAGACTATTCAGACAAACTTGGTTCAATGCAAAGTTCATGAACGTTACAGAGAGTCTTTGCCATAGGTGTTTGGTATGTCAACAAATGAATCCCTGGGAAAAGAACTGTGGTTTTGTCAGGAAAGATTGGAAAGGCAGAAGGTCCATTTATTCGACTTCAGATTGATTTCATTCAGTTACCCCCTTGCAGAGGAATGAAGTACGTTCTTGTCATTGTTTGCCTATTTTCAAAATGGGTGGAAGCTTACCCTACACGTAGGAATGATAGCATCACAGTAGCCAAACTATTACTCAGAAAGCTTATACCACGTTTCGGTTTTCCAGTAACGATTGAATCAGACCGAGGAAGACATTTCAATAATGAAATAATTGGTCTAATCTGTGAAGAATTTAAAATTGAGCAAAAGCTGCACTGTGCATACCGCCCAGAGGCTTCTGGAGTGGTAGAACAACTGAATGGCACAATCAAATCAAGATTGGGAAAGATTTATGAATCAATTCGATTAGAATGGCCAGATGCTTAACCTCTTGTTCTGATTGGAATCAGAAGCATTCCAGACAGAAAAACAGGCTTGAGTCCTCATGAAGTACTCATGGGAAGAGCAATGAGGCAGGCATGGGTGCCAGGACATAAGTTGATAAATATATCTGATGACTTAGTACTAGAGTACTGCAAAGAACTGGCTGACCAAGTGCGTTCTATCTCTCACCAGGTTGGAGAAGACGCTGTCACCAGGCAAACAATCCAGCAACACGATCTGATTCCAGGTGACTGGGTTGTAATAAAAGAACATACACGAGAATCTTCTCTAGCTCCAAGGTGGGGAAAACCAACACAAGTGATATTGGTTACCACTACAGCAGTAAAGTGTAAAGGAGTTCCGAATTGGATCCACGCGAGCCATACACAAAGAGTGGCTGAACCTGATGAAATTGAAGCTGAAGGTTGTGCAGCTGAGGGGTCTCGAGAAAGTGATTCCAAAGTAGTTGATGATGAACAACAAAGCACCAGTCAGGATGAATGGATTCCAGTGATTGACATTCCTGTAGATGTTGTGAGAACCAGAAGCCAGACCTATTTAGATAGACAAAGTGATAGTGAGGATGAGATAGGAATAGAAGAACGTACTCAGGTTACACAAATAAAAGTCAAAAGTAATTCTGAGGAGGAACAGATAAGGAAAGATCAATATACTCAGACATTCCAAATACCTGTCACAGTTCCAGAGTCTGAGAAGGGCTACCTGAGCAGGATCAGATAGATGTTTAAATGTGTTCAGGAAGAAGAAAACAAACCAAATCAAAGTCAATTGCAGCACATACCTGAACAAGGCCAGGTTAGTATCCAGGCAGAAGAAACAGAAGAAAGACCTGGACCAAGTCAGATAGAGAGAGATACAGATAACAGAGATATACAAATGTTGCCACTACTGAATGAAAACAAAAGAACAATTGAAGAAAAACAAAGCATAGTGCCAGCTTAAAGACTCAGAAAAGGAGATAATTGGCCTGGTTTTGTTAAGAAACTAAAATTTCACCTTAACTCAATAAATGAAGAACCAGAGCAAGTAGCGAAATATCAAGTCAAACTGAGCTTTCCACAGAACAACCAAAAAGAAAAAGTCTGAGATTGAAAAGACTGAATACCGTATTTTCTGGCGTATAAGACGACTGGGCGTATAAGACGACCCCCTACTTTTCCTTTTAAAATATAGAGTTTGGGCTATATTCACTTGTTTATTAAATGACACCGGCGTATAAGACGACCCCCAACTTCTGAAAAGATGTTCAAGGGTTAAAAAGTCGTCTTATACGCCAGAAAATACGGTAATAAGTTCAGAGGTCCTGAATGGACTTATGTCATCCTTGAAGATCTTGAAAAATTAGAACTGAGTGATGATGATGATGAATTAATTGATGAACCAACAGACGAAGAAGTAAGACCAACTTGTAAAATTCACAGGTTGAAATTCTGTGAAAAACTCTCAAAGAGGGGCTAAGTCTCCCTAATCGAAAAATGGCTGATCATACTGTTAATGGTAAACCGAAAAGAAATTGTTTAAAAACATGCTGTAGAATATGCACATGTATTATAGTAATAGTACTTATAGTTACTATTGCTTGATTTAAGAAGCTTTTTAACTGGTGACATCTGCTGAGACCTCGCAGAGACCTTCCCCCCGCCCCCCCTCGCTGCCTGGCCACTCTCAGCCGAGTACCGACGCTGAGAGTCCGGTCCCGGGTAGGCGAGTGATAGACAGCGGCCATATTGGGTGTGGGCTATTGCTGGGTCGCGCTCTAGCTGCGCATAAAAGGGGCATTCGGAAGCCCTGCGCTTGACTAGGCAGTACGATCTTTTCACCCTCCTGAGGCAGATGCCGGGAGGTCTCTCTTTCACTTTTTCTCGTATTTTAAAAATGTTGGTGTTATTTTGACTATTGCTTGATTTAATAAGCTTTTTAACTGGTGACATCTGCTGAGACCTCGCAGAGACCTTTCCCCCCCCTGGCTGCCTGGCCACTCTCAGCCGAGTACCGACGCTGAGAGTCCGGTCCCGGGTAGGCGAGTGATAGACGGCGGCCATATTGGGTGTGGGCTATTGCTGGGTCACGCTCTAGCTGCGCATAAAAGGGGCATTCGGAAGCCCTGCGCTTGACTAGGCAGTACGATCTTTTCACCCTCCTGAGGCGGATGCCGGGAGGTCTCTCTTTCACTTTTTCTCGTATTTTAAAAATGTTGGTGCTATTTTGACTATTGCTTGATTTAATAAGCTTTTTAACTGGTGACATCTGCTGAGACCTCGCAGAGACCTTTCCCCCCCTCGCTGCCTGGCCACTCTCAGCCGAGTATCGACGCTGAGAGTCCGGTCCCGGGTAGGCGAGTGATAGACGGCGGCCATATTGGGTGTGGGCTATTGCTGGGTCGTGCTCTAGCTGCGCATAAAAGGGGACGGCTATGTCTTCGTGCAGCGGACGCGCCGGATCTGTGCCGGAGTCGTGCCAGAGTCCTGCCCGTCTGCGCTAAGGAGGCGCCTTGCGCCGGAGATACTGTGCCTTACAAGCCTGACGGAGGTTTGTACATGAGGGAGGAGCTACTTAGTATCCGGCAGCTGTCCCTACACTGTGAGCATTCCTCTCTTGATCCGTTGTGTGGCCCTTTTCAGTGTCCATGTGGCAATTTTTTACTTAATCCCCCAACCCCTATTAGAGCTTTTATTGAGCCCCCTCCCACTGTTTCCCTGCCCACCGAGCCTTCGGCTCCTCGGGATCTTAAAATTTGGAATCTTAATGTTAGGTCACTGGTTAAACACCATTCCGCAATTTACGACCTTATCTTGGAGGAGGCCCCTGATATTTTCTTCATGACCAAAACCTGGCTTCATGATGAGGCCGTGGCCAAACTGAACTTAGCACTCCCTCCAGAATACTCCATTTACGCTCATAATCTTAACTCTAGGGGCGGGGGTATTGCAGTGGTAGTTAAATAATGCTACCCTTGTATTTGGAAGAAACTAGCCATGGATGGATGCGAGAGTGCGCATTTCTGTATTACGGTTAATCACTATTTTACCTTTTCTGGGCTTCTGATTTATAGACCCCCTGGTAATGATACCGCTTTTAGAAAGGCTCTTGCAGAAACCGTGAGCTCTCTTGCGATAGGATCGGCTAACTTTAGTGTCCTTTGTGATCTCAACCTCCATTTTGACCTCTGTCATACCCCAGCTATTGGTAGTACACTTGCAGATTTAGAGGAGCTGCAGTTAAGTCAGGTGGTTACCCACCCCACGCATGTGGGTGGACACATCCTGGATCCCATATTTACTAATTTGACAGTGGCAAATACCTTACCGCCGATTCCAGTACCTTGGTCAGATCATTGTTTAGTGGAATTACACCTCGCGATTAGAGACCCTCCTTTTAAAATCATAGACAGAGTCGTTCTTAAACGCCCATGGAAGAAACTAAAGCTTGAGGATTTTCATCGGGTGCTCAGTGAACACTCGCCTGGCCCTTTTAACGACGTTGAGTCTGGCTATGATCTCTTCTGTGAATGGGTCTCTCGGGCACTTGATTCCCTGATCCCTGCTACGTGGAGTAAATGTCGCTCTTTAGAACCCAGTCCATGGTATGACAGCGCCTTATTGCTCCTGAAAAAATCATGCAAACAAGCGGAAAGAGACTAGCGTAAAACCTATGATGCCGAGAAAAAAACGCAGTACCTAGCTAAAACCAAAATTTACCATAGAGCCATAGAGCCATATGTACTCCCAAGAGTTCAAACGCAGTCCTAATCCCACGAAGCTGATCTTTAAAGTTCTCAAAGACCTGACTGCTATAAGAGCCCCAGCAGCTGAGATATGCTCAGTGTCCCACTGTGAAGAGCTCGCTACCTCTTTTTTGGAAAAGGTGCACACTATCTATCGCTCTTTCCCTAGTACCATCCCTCAGAGTGAGGACCAGAGGCCTAGTACCATCCCTCAGAGTGAGGACAAGAGGCCTAATTCTACTACTAATGTGGTTTTATCCACATTTCCTGGAATTTCAGAGGTAGAGTTTGATAGGCTGGTGGCCAAAGTAAAATCCGGGTCTCCTGCCGACCCGCTTAGACCTGCGCAGTTCAGAGAGTCGGCTACACTTTGCCTTCCCCCCGTGCGCCAACTCATCAATCTTTCGTTCTCTTCAAGGACAGTAACAACTAAGTGGAAACAAGCCTATGTCACTCCTATTTTGAAGAAACCCGCGCTGGACCCTCTCAAACTCGAGAATTATTGTCCAATTTCTCTTCTCCCATGGGCCGCGAAGGTTGCGGAGGCTCATGCCAATGGAATCCTGACTAAACACCTTCAGACTGCCAATATCCTGGACTCCTCCCAGAATGGATTTCGGGCAGGTTATAGCACAGAGACTGCTCTCCTTGCTATGACGGAACATCTACGCTCCGTGCTCTACTCTGGTCAACCTGCGGCGCTGGTGTTACTCGACCTCGGTGCCACGTTTGATACGGTCTCACACGCGATACTGCTGCAGTGTCTGGGAGAAGCAGGTATCTCTGATTTAGCACTTGAATGGTTTCGGTCATTTCTAGCAGGTCGCTCATTTTGGGTCGCTACACCTCCATTTGAGTCTAAACCCTATTCCATCGAGCAGGGAGTGAATCAGGGGTCGGCACTTAGCCCCACGTTGTTCAATCTGTATGTGCAGCTGCTGGCTGCGGTCGCCAAGCAGTGGGGCCTGACTATGGTTTCGTATGCTGACGATACGCAGCTGGCGGTTGCACTCAGTGGGGACTCCGACTCTGAGGCCCCTAGGTTCAGGGAGGGTTTGACAGCAGTGGCTGGCTGGATGACCGCTAACTGTTTACAGCTCAATGCCAAGAAAACTGAGGTTCTTATTGTTGGTAAGCATAGCAACCTCTGGGGCGCTCAGTGGTGGCCTCCAGAGCTGGGTCCAGCTCCCATCCCAGTACCCGAGGTTAAAAACTTTGGTGTCTGGTTAGACTACGGACACACAAACAAATTGGCTGCTACATGCTTTGGTATTTTGCGTGGGCTCAGGCCAATCCTGAAATTTTTTGATGCCCCCACTAGACAGTTGATAATCCAGGCCACCATACTCTCGCGGTTTGATTACGCAGGTTCGCTCCTGTTGGGGGCCAATCAGTTAACCGGATGAAGCGCATACAGAATGCGGCGGCCAGAGCCCTGGTGGGCCTACCTAGGTTCTGTTCTGCGAAGGAAACCATCCGGAAACTCCATTGGCTGCCCATGGCTCAAAGGATTGAGTTTAAGACTCTATGTCTTTCCTTCAAGATTCTTAAACTGTCCTCTCCCTAGATCCTAGAGCATCTTCTCACCCCCTATGTCCCCTCTCGTTCTCTGAGGTCATTGGGTCAAAATCTGGCTACAGTCCCACGGTTCAAACGCTGCAGAGCGGGAGGGCGTTCCTTCCGCTATCTAGCGGCTAGGCTTTGGAACTCGTTACCAGCTCACATTCGCGCCCTAGATGATTTGCTTACGTTCAGGAGGACTATTAGAACCTATCTTTCCCCCCCTGGACCCTAATATACTGCCCTGCTTCTACTTCTCTCTGGGTTTTCTTCTGTTCTATATGTGTATTCCTTCTGCCAGTCAAAGCGCCGGGACGCCCCTTTGCTGGGGCAGCTGTGCGCTATAGAAGATGAGATAACATAACATAACAGTATGGTTAGGACTAACCGTAGCTATTCCTTATCTAATAGGTAAAAGTGAAAAGAATGATACTAACATTCATGAGAAGGTAGACGCACCTGAAAAATTAGACACACTTGGGAATATAGACAATGTTAGGCAGCACAGAATAGAAGTAGAAGCATCAGATGAGGAAGGATTGTGTTACGATAAAGTTAGAAATAGAACACATTTAAATGTATTTGCAAATCTATTAGTACACTATGTAGAGGCATTGGAAATAAGCGATTGCTACGCATGTATGGTGCTACCATTGTCTGTAGCGGAAGGCGTCACTTATCATCATTTGTCCCTGACTTATGGTATTTCATGTAGTATTTTAGCTAGCTTATTTTACAAGAGAGTACCCTTACAATATTATTATTCTAATTTAGATGTGATTTTCTCTGAACTTCCTATTCATAATAACCTGAATTCCGTACATAGTAAAGGTAACATAGCTCGTTATTTGGGAGAAAATTTTCTAATAGGTACAATAGATATAGCTGAAGCACTCAAGAATAATTTAACATGCATTTTACATGAAGAAGAGAAGACATTTTTTAATGTAGTTGAGAAAAGGAGAGAGGATTTCCGAAGAAAAGCTACAGAACAGAAACAAAAGATTCCTAAATGGGCAGAAAATAAGGAATACACCTTGAATGGCAAAACTCATGCTGCTATGTTGCTGGACTTTTAAAAGAAAGGGAAACTCTGTCTCCACAGGGAGAGAACAAGTTATTATAACAATATATTCATTGGTTCCAGTGAATGTGAACACAATTATAAAATAATTGGGGGTTGGGGTTTCAAAGATGGAACTGAACCGGTGTTTCCTGGAATTTATTATATCTGTGGGAACAAAGTGTATTACAAATTGCCTAATCATTGGTATGGGAGTTGCTATTTTGGAATAGTATTCCCAAAAGTATACCATATAAATAGAAACACTGGAAGCAATGAAGACACTAATGGACTAATATGTAGTAAAAGAGCTAGTATAGCAGAAATTGTAGGTGACATTTAGTGCATTGATACCTTCAGTAGGAGTGGTTTTAAATACTCAAAGAATTTGCAAATTATCGACAGTGGTAGATCGTTTATCGACAGACACTGCTGTAGGTTTCTTAATGATTAATACAGAATTAGTTGCGGTAAGATCAATGGTTTTACAAAATCGACTTGCTCTTGATACATTGTTGGCAAAAGAGGGCGGAGTCTGCAGAATGCTGAAAGCGCAAAATTGTTGCACTTACATACTTGACAAAAGTGTAGAACTGAAAGGGTATGTAAGGAATATTACATATTTAGAAAAAGAACTTAAACCATTGGAGGTTGATAGTGCATGGAAAGGACTAACAGATGGTCTTTTCTCTATAGGTAGTTGGTTTTCTAATGTAGGGAAAAGTTTTATAGGTAAAATACTGATGCCAATGGTGGGAATAGCCTTAATGATTTTAGGGATAATAATTTGTTGTAAATGTCGCAAACATAAAAAGACATATGCAATAAATAAAAAGGGAAAGAAAAGAAATATCAATGAAATAGAATTAGAAGAATATAATAGACATTTGTACAAAAAGGTAAAAGACCTCCATATGAAGAATGAAAAGAATATTAACAAAAAATTTGAAGAAATTGAGATGGGTGTAGTAAAAAATTTGGCATCTATTTCATTAATTAGTGATGATATAAAATATCATCAAAGAGGGGATTGATGGAGCAAGGTTTCACACGTAAAGTGACTTGCTCGTACTTAACCCTCTCGATAATAATATTAATGTACTAACATGTTTTGGCTTATTAAAATTGCATTACACGACATATTAGATATCTAGGGGAAGCTTGCCAATGTGCTTTTACTAACTATAATCTGCTTGCACTACAATGGCTGCTGCTACGTGGGATTTTCTACTGCGCATGTGTCTGTCATGCCCACGCGACATGCTTGGTGGGAAAACTTTTGCTTCTGCGCAATAGAACTAAGATGGCTGTTATGTGTCCTAATGTGCAAGATGCTTGCATCGCCGCTTTGCTAAGCTGTTTTTTTTCGCTTAAAATTTAATGCAATAGTATAAAATAAAATAATGGGAATAGAGTAGAAAGAAATGGTATACAGTGCATTAATTTATTCTGTGTTTCTAAAACTGTTTCTTTTCTATTTTTACATGTTACCAAAATTACGGGCCTAAATGCTTTGCTGAACTCCATCTTTGGAGAAACTGCGCCTGTGCGACAAATGTCCTGAAGCCACAGAAGCTGTAGCCTTGAATCATGGCCAAGACGGACATGGAAGGCGGAGAAGAGTGAACTCCTTGCCTTGCCAGGGGAAGCTGAATTGATTAAATTGTTTTAAAATGATTATTGATACATTTCACTACCGGGAGGAATAAAGAACATGGGTAGATAAAGTTATGGGAGGGAACGACTTGAATACATGATTGACAAGTTGCTTCTAGAAAAGTATGGTGTGATGGCTACTTCTCGTTCTTTGTCCATTAAAATTGTGGGATTCACACATTTGCAACATTAGGCGGTGGTACACTGACCTGAAAAATAGTATAACTAGGGTAGGCTTAGTTAGTTAGATTGTCCGACTTGTCCGAATAGCTGACCTGTCACTGACCCAATGCACTCAATAGGTGATCGGGAGCAGAGTTGCTGGCGGAGCACTCTGTCAGACGTTTCGATAACCCAATCGAGGTTCTGGGGAGGAGATCAATGACCCAATCGGGGTTCGACTGTTAGCTGCAGAGAGGGCTTACAACGCTGGCGTTTTGAACCTTAAATGTGGTGCTGGTATTAGCCTGTGGTGGTCCTATCCTGATCCAATTTGGTCCGTAACCTGTCCTGATTCTGGCTTGCACCTGTTCTTTCCATTACCCGGATGTTCTACGTTTCCCGCACGTACACACCTGTGCGCCTTCTCCTTTTCAGGTCCCCGTTTTGGGTATGTGACGCACCCGTCCAGATTCTTTGACCGTTCCGACAGCAGGGGATTTAGGTGGCTGGCAATTGAATCTTTTCCGCCATCTCGAACCCCGACCCTATGACAAGCATTACAGCCCTGATGAGTCACATCCCATTCATGTTGTGACGAAACACGTGTCGGCTGGATATTATTATTTGTACTGACCTATAAATCTTCTTCACAATCATAACCACTGTGTTTGAACTTCATTTCTACCTCAAGAGATCTTTGTTCCCAACAATCCAGTCCTGACTCTAGGGCCACTTACTGGATGCATGTGTCATGTATTCCTATAGGTTCTGAATCGATCCCCCTATTCCTGACCCTATTCTGGTTAAACTAACTATCAAGTTAACTAATAGTCAGCCCATGAGGCAAGAAAAGCCCCCATGATGCAGATACCGTTATCTGACGCAGTCACACTACGGCACAGGAACGTGTTATCTGATTAGGTCATAACGCTTGAGATCTAATTAGACAAGCGACATTCCTCCAGCCCCTGATAAGGCATACGACGTTCTCATAACAAATCAAACCTATGACAACCTGGAAAATCCGTGCGGCCATTGTTTTGATTTCACAGAGAACTTCAGTAAAAGAATGTGCTAACGAGCAAGTCGTATGACATCTTTATTGACGCATCTATGTCCATCCTTACGTCAATCCCGGCACCTTTAAGGTATAAATATTGCCGATCTTGCCCTATGCAAACACACGCGTGGTGACGAGACGGAGCAGCCATACTTGCCGAAGCCCAGAAGCAGAGCAGACCCCGCTGGCAGCAGCCCCGCCTTCCTGACGCGCTGAGAGACGCGCTGCTATCTCCTACCGAGAGACCCAGCACCGGCGCTTTCGGGCAGCCCTCGCAGGCAGCCTGGAATATCGAGACCAGAGAAAGAGATACCATTCCTCATTCATCCTAACTTCCAGGTACAGAACTGAATAACCCCTCACAGAGAATTCTTTAGTTATTCACTTGGCAAAAACAAACTTAACTTAAACTGTAACTTTCTATTCCCGCCCACGCATTAGACTTAGGTCAGGTACACGGGGTAGGCGTATTTAGAAACACCAGTTGAGTACGTTTAGTCAAATGTATATGTGTATGTAAATATATTTTAATCATTTTAAACATCATATGGCTCAGAAACCATATCAATGTTTTTACAGTATTATTTTATACTATTGCTTTTAATGTATGCACTTTACTTAACTATAAGTATTGCAATAATATCGATCCATTTCTCTTGTACGAGAAAAGAGACTGATCAATAAATAACACCTTTTTATTGAACACGCACGTCTCTTCCTTTTCTCTACAATCTGATGAGACTAAGAATGCACGTACTGACTGAGTAAAATAATTGCCTTGTGCTCACACGACTCTGGAGATACACTCTTGATTAGGGGAGAGCAAAGTTGTCATGTTCTATGGTTGTCAGAAACTAAATCCCTTCTTGTCTAATCAGGGGAGTTAATTCTTTCCTGAACATTCGAGAAAGTTTCTAGCGAACTCTGAGCTATGCTGGCAAACCCAAAACTTAAGTCTAGTATCGACAGTAGTAGACCTAGTTAACGTCTGGCCTAGGCCTTTACTGCGGTAGGTATTATTCCAATGCGCAGAGCCTATTGGGAAGATAGGAACTACACTACATGGCGCCCAACGCGTTTGGAAAGGGCGATAAAACTAACGTAAGACATTTAGAGTAACTCAGTCGTGCTTTCTCACTCAGACCCCTTTTCCCAAATACTCCAAAGACGTCTGGAGTGGGTGAAAGGTAATATCCTCCAAAACCTCGCAGGAGGGAACTCCTATGTAAGGTTCTTGGTTTAGTCAACGTTGAAGGATACACTGTTCCAAAATATTGTGCATCTAATCTTTGTTCCATAAGAAACCTGATCTGCAAACAAACAAAATAAGCTTCCTGTCGGTAAAATGTCTGACAATGATGATGAAAGAGAGGCAGTTAGATCAGCAGCTGAAATAGCAGCAGCTGATACTGCAGCACTAGATGCGGACGGGGATATAATACTCATCCCGGTCGCCAAAAGGAAATCTATAACCTTAAAACTTATAGAAAATGGACTGACACCTAGAGGTGGCACAGTCATATTCGTAATTGAGGCACACGAATATCGGCAGACAGAGGTATACTATACATGGATACATTTTCCAGCAGCAAATGCTGTAACAAAGTACTTCCACTATTACAAAATAGAGGTTCCACCCGCCATTTACACTCCTTTCGAGGAGGTGGAAGTACCACTCAAATTCCAAGAGCATTTGCTCTTATTTGATGGCGCCCTAATACATAACAATCACATTACAAGGCTCGGTCCTTTAGGTAGACCAGGAGCAACGTGGCCGGTCTTAGCCGGATACACACCACACCCAGACATCGAAGGGATGTCTACTGGAGAGCTGTTAATACAGCTAAAACAATTACTAAAAATTCATAGACAATTAGTCCAGTATGTAATGCGGACTTCAACAATTCAGCCAGCGATTAAACTTCCACAGCTGACCCCTCACCAGGGGAACACAAATAAAATCACACCACAGAACATCCAATCCTGCCTAGGTAAAGTTCCTGCTAAACGAGAACAAATACCATTCTGGTTGGCACAGAAAATCACCCAAATAGAGGCGGTGTTTCCTGACACCACCCCGCTAGAAAAACACAGGATTCTGACTATATGTCTCCCAATGGGAATCGCACCACACATAGAGGACTGTGACACTTGGGGTACAGTCTTTGCTTCAATCTACACAAAAACGCACGGTGTTCCATCCATTTCGGTAATACCAGATGTGCTAAAACAAATTCAAGATGAATACGGTCCAGAACCAGCTTTAACTCTTGGAATGAAATTACTGAAAGACTTCAAGCAGGTCTCGGCTATATTATTAGCCAATATAAAAGGTGAAGCAGCAAACGTGGCGATCCGCCAGAGGTTAAAAGAGACAGATATAGCAGACCAACCAGCTGAAATTGCCAGAATCATAGAAAAATCCTATGAAGAACTAGGTAGAGATAGTTTAGGTGGAATACCAGTAAAACCGCAACTGACTGAAAGTCCAGAAAAATTATTTTTTAATAATAATTCACCAAAAAAGAACTGGGATGGAAACAAACAATCCAATCCAAAAGAAAAGAAATTCCAGTCCCGAGGAAGGTCTCCTAGGCGAAGGGAGAAATCTCCGAACCAGAGACACAGGTCACCCCAGAGTGACCCCTCTGGGAAAAGATATAACCTTAGAAATAGGGATAATATTAAAAAACCTGATAGATATCAAGACATTGATACACGTCCCTCTCAATCTTTTCAGACTTCCTCGCAGAAATCGGAAAGAAGAGGACGATCAGAACAAAGAGAAGAGCACGCCAAGTCCAAAGACAAGGAACCTGCTCAACAAAAAAAGAAATTACAATTTCCAAAAAAGAAGGTAGCCAGTATCAAGGTAGTTAACAATGCCGAGAATACTGAGGACACAACTGAAAAACGGAGAGTGGGCTCAGACAATGCTAGACAGCGCAGCAGAAGTGAGCATAGCTCGCAAAGTCCTTATGAATCATCTGGAGACAGTGGACACGAATGAATATCTTCAAGTGGAAACTGCAGACACCAGAGTTAGCAAACCCCACAAGATATACGAGATAACATTACGTATAGAGGGAGATAAGACTAGGAAAATAAGGGGACTATTTTGGGATAACCTCTCCAAGGGCTATGATATCCTTCTAGCTGAAAAAGACTGGCCACCAGAGTTTGTCAGGGAGTGCCCTCATGGCGAAGAAGTAATTATGCCTGCCTTCTCGAATCAAATCCCGATTCATAAAAAATACACACTTGCTAGAAAGTGGGCAGTGGCCTTAGCACCTGCTTTATATAAAAATCATGTAGGATGGGATGAGGATTCTCCTCCTCACAAAATCCAGTTAAAATCACAACCTACTGCACAAAGGCAGTACCCAATTAAGCAAGAAGCTAAAAAACAGGAAAATGAAATACTAGATCAGCTAGAATACCAGGGGGTGATTGAAACTTGCACCTCACAAATGAACAATCCTTTGTTTCCGGTCTCCAAACCAGACAATTCATATCGTCTAGTTTTGGATTACCGACACCTTAACACATGTTGCAAAACTTTTGCAGTGCAAAACTCACACAGTGCTGCACTAATGAATAACATAGTGCGCAAAAAATACAAAACAACCTTGGACATCTCTAATGGATTCTTTTGTCAAAACATAGCACCAGAGAGCAGATATTTAACTGCATTCTCAATAAATGGCACTCAAAAACAATTCTGTCGGTTAGCCCAGGGGTACAAGAACAGCCCGGGAGTATTCTCAGCGAGAGTAACAGAATTACTACAACTATATGATGATGAAGCATTATCTTATGTCGATGACATTTACTTAACAGATGATGACTTGGAGACTCACTTGAAGAGAGTGAACACCATAATACTTGGGTTCGCAGCAGAGGGTTACAAATTCAACTTTAAAAAATCCAGAATTGCCCATCTGACAGTCCTATTCTTAGGATATGAGTTATCAAGTGAAGGTAAAAGCCTGGCAGACAATTTCCTAGAGAAATGTGCCGTAATCCAAGCTCCTAAAACACTAAAAAACCTACAGTCAATTCTAGGCTTCCTAAATTTCGGAAGAACATACATTGCAAATTACGCAGAAAGGGTCAAACCCCTTTATGATCTAATTAAACCAGACTTTAAAAGATCCAAGTGGACTCAAACACACACAGAAATTTTGAGATCCTTACAAACAGACATGCTAATTAAAACAAAATTAGAAACACGTGATAACACACGCAATCTTGTGATTCGAGTCATCCCAGGGAGATGCGGATTCACATACCTGACCTCTAATAAGGGAGAAAAGGTACCAATTGCATTCAAATCACACTTGTATACAGAAGCTGAACAGAAATTCAGTAATACAGAAAAAATCATTCGTGCAGTTCAAACCGCAATAGCTAGAGAAAAAGACATAGCTGACGGTAGACATATCACAGTCAGAACAGCAGAATCAGCCTTTGAGGCACTAACAACACCGTGTAATTTACCAACAACAACATTGAATCCGGAATGGATACAATGGATGAATTCAATCACAACGGACAAAGTGTACTACTACTTTAATCCAGAACTAGAAGAATTAAAAAATCTAAAATATGAAAAGACGTATCCTCTGCCAATCGACATTCTGCCTCTACGACATTACGCCTGTGTAATCTATACAGACGGACATGCTCAACCCTCCGTTTGGGGAGAACAAGCATACAACCCCACATGTGAGATTACAAAAGAAGTGTGACGCGGAGGTAAACTAAGACCTCTATTAACAAAAACACACTCAGTTGAAACTAATTCAGAACAACAAACTGAAATAATAGCATTGAAAATGGCGCTAGATAATGCGGATCGCGAATTCCCGACACTTATAGTGTCAGATTCATATTACTGCGTCAAATCATATAACAAGGATTTGCAGACATGGATTCAGAACGGTTACAAAGATGACACAGATGCACCAATAAAGCAGAAATTGCTCTGGGAACAAATAGCTCTTTTACAAAAAGAACTACCAAGGACTCACGTGACACACTCACTGAGTCATCAGCGTGATGGCGTTCACGTTGCAGGGAATTCATTGGCTGAAACAGCCACAGCGGCAGCAACTAAAACGGCTCCCGTAGTTCGAAAAAAGCGTACATTAAAATACATTGACGGTGAAACAGTGCTGGCAGTGAAAACGTCATCAAAAGGCGACTGCTCAGCGTTACCGATCAACTATCCACTCAATTATACATACATAATCGATGCAAACTCCGTCCCTTTTGCTCGAATCCCTGGAGTGGGGGATAGAGTGATTCCAAACATGGACAGGAGAAGCTTGTTAATCGCAGACGCACACATGGGTGAGGGTCTTGGACACCTCAAACTGAAAGATTCTCTGGAAGAATTACAATCACGGTACTGGTGGCCAGGCATGAGCCTGCATCACACCATGTTTGTAAAAAACTGCCCAAACTGCAACAGAGATCGCAGTGGGGAGAGAAACAGTTTAATACCTCGTCGTATCAAGGCAGATAATATGACCAATAAAAAGCAGGGCTTGCGATTAACATATACAGGCTAGTTTCCACTTATAATGTCGATCCTCAGCACTCGGCTGATGTCCGGACTGTTATACAAAGATTTGCGAGTCTAAATGGCATATACGCTAAGAGCATGCTACGTTCGACCATTGTTTTCACTCGAGCCCTCCGGCCGGGGGGGAAACATGGCCAAATGAGCACAGCCCAGCGGGAATCTTCTCACTTCCTTCCTGAGGGTACGGGATGGTGTAAAGAAAAAACCAAGGCAGAAAGCAATCTATAATGGAAAGGATATTAGGTTCGGGAGCTGGGTGGGTCAAACATCTAATAAGTGTCCAACGTAGTCTAAATAACTTGCCAAGAAATTCTCTGAAGGGATTCAGTCCGTACGAATTATTATTTGGAACTAGAATGATTATCTCTGACCTCGACAGTCAGACTTCAGTGGTTAAAGAAAAAAGCTTTGATGTCAAAGACCGTTTGGCTATTTTGCAGGGCTTAAACAAAAGACCTGAGCAACATACAGTTGAAACAACAGCCAACAACCACTGAAGAATCACCACCTGTCCCAGCAAGACCTGTCTGGATTCCAAAAGTCGGGGATCTAGTCAGGGAGAAGATCGCGGTAAAGAAGGAATTTGGGCCTTCTTACAGAAAAGCAGTTCCTGTCTTGTCTGTCAACGGGACAAGATCAGTTGTACTACCGCCACTTGCTGGTAAAAAGGAGAACCGAGTTGTATCCATCGACCTGGTAAAACCACAACATGTGGCCGATAACAAACAGTAGGCCAAGTGGACTCCCAATAAGTAGCAGAACACCAAGGTTTGCTACCAGTACAGAGGTCCTAACAAAGAGGCTCATCACATTCGAAACGCCTACAGAAGAACAACAAGGACTATGCAACAAGGCAATAGAACTCAGACCTCTGAAAACCCAAATAAAAACATTTAGCAGAGACACACCAATCTATAATGAAGTACCAGGTGACAATTCAAGAAACAAAAATCCTGAAGCAATTGGAACAATTGACAGAACTGCATCCGGCTACTTCATCAACTTCGATGATTCCTCTGAAAGCCTCAGTGAATCAAAGACACAGCCATCATCAAAATCCTTTAAAGACAAAGCTAAGGAACTTTTGAACCAACTGAAAGAAACATATCTGATTTCTCCATGGATTGAATTTTGGGTGGGTTTTGGTGCATTTATCCTCATACTTTGGCTCATCATGGTATTAACTTTGGGACGCTTCATTGAGGGAAAATATGCTAAAATGGACACAGCAAGTCAGAACATCAACTTGGTCCTCAAACCACACACATCTTCACACGTCGAGAAAAGAGAACTTTCTTCAGCCAACTTCACAGCCAATCCTATACCTGGTGGGGTAGCCTGGGACAACACTGACTATGAAATTTATGGTCCGGTCGAGATCCTGAAATATCCACACCAAATCAAGATCTCCTTGAGTGACTTTGCAAAACCAAACTCATTTGCTGATGATTGGGACTTCGAAAGCATTAATAACATGATGTCTGACTTAGTAATGTCTGCTAAATTTACAAAACATGATTATCTGCAAGGTTCTACAAATTATGATAGTATGTATTGCTATAACCACTATGGTAACCATTTTTTACATAAATCTGCACAACCTAGAAATGTTTTAAACTATAATCAATGGGAACATTGTGCAACACCTCCAAAAGGAAGCTCAAGGATCGTTTACGACAAATATTCATATTTTTCAGGTTTTAACACAAGTAATGCTGAAACATTCTATTTTAAATTGTCAAACAAGACAGGGATGAAAACCATGATAACCAACACAAAGTTGACATATTCAGATTCATTCTTCGAAGAAATGAATACTTTTGGATTTGATTATTGGGACAAAAATGTTGATTTGAAAAGTGTTTGGGGTACAAAAGAATGGCAAGTACAGGGTTTAGAAGCTTTGTTTAGAGCTTGCATGATCCCAGAACAAATGATATTTTTAAATGACACTGTTCAACAAACCACCTGTCTTGGCCTAGCCAAAATCAAAGATTTAAATAAACCGTCTATTCCAAAGCCAACAATGTTTAGCAATAGCTCTGATACGGATGAAGAGATAGACGTAAACCATATATTAAACCAAAACAGAACACATCCTAATTGGAAACAATGGTTGATCTGGCCCACAGATACAAATAACTGTCAAGACAGATTCCTGAATAAAACACAGGGGTTCAAAATGACCAGGCCAGACCCTAGATATCCCCAAAGACATCACCCAGGGATAATAACAACCTACAGTGTGGGCAAATTATGCCTTCAGTGGCTACAAACTTCCACACTGCCTGAAATTAAGCAACACCTAACTTTACTTACTGATGGTGCTGACTTGCGTGATTTCATAATGGGACCACGCAAACAGCGTCAAAAGCGTTTCATAGCAGCCTCTGTATATGCAGCATACAATGAGGCCTGGAAGGTTAATCAAATTGAAACAGCAGAAAGAATACGGGAAATTGACCGTATTAATTTGGAAAAATCACTTTCTGTAGTGGACAATGGGTTAATGACTCTGTCCTCCAGAATTTTTTCATTGGACAGCATTGTGTCTTCAGCAATCGATATATTATCGCAAGACTTACTGTTATTACAACATGGTCAGTCACAATTGCGTTCTATTGTACAGCTTGGCTGGACGTTACAAAATCTGCGTTCAGGCTATGTGCCTTGGCGTTTAATCAACAAAACGTCACTATTCCAAATCTTTAACCTTACTGATAGACAAATCGGTATGGCGCAAAAGGGTGCTGATTATACAATCTTGAGCATTGAAAAACTAGAAAGATTACCAATGACAATGTCAGAACGACCTGTCAGTGAATGGATAATCCACGGAATCATAAATATTCCAATCTCAACCTTCAGGTTTCAATACTGCCAAAAATATATACAGGCTGGCATGTACGAGAAATTGGGGAAGGGGTACCTTAAAACAACTTGGAACCTGCCCTATTCACATGCATGTGTCAGTAATAAAGGACAGAAAGTGTTTCTTAGTGGCAACAATTGTGCCATGTCACTAAGCGGCACGCTTCTGTGTAACGGAATTAGTTTGCATGGAGCCTGTGAAGGGAATTCATACAACCTTTCATGTCACCAGCAAGGCGCACCTGCAACTGAAATAGAACCATTCTTTCAAAGACTCTATAATGGGAGTTACATTCTTATTGTAGACCGCAAATGTTGTAGTCTTATGCCCGGGACTCCTTATCTAGTCACTACGACTGCGAAGGTCAAGTGCTGTGGACGTTCTTTGTTCCCCAGCTCCTTTCCAGACAGGGAGGCAAGGGCATGGCCCAGTTTGAAAATTACTTCTATTCGAATAGATACTTTAAGCAGAATGAAAACAGTGCTTCTTCAGATGCCTACAAGGCTCACGTCATCAAAAGAAACGTATGATCTACAAGTCGCAAGGACGACTGCAGAGATACATACATTATTATCGACTAATTCCCCCGTACATTTCGCGGAAATCCTGAGCGAAATCTTAAATATTTCTGATACCACTGGGGTCTCAAAGGTATTTAAGACAGTATTTTCGATGGCATTAACACCATTCAAAGCCATACTGGGTATTTTTCCAGATTTCGTCCTTTCGATTTTTGGCGGACTTCCCCTGATCCTGGGACTAATTGCAGGAATCCTATTCTTAGTCCTTATTTTTCGTTATGGCAACCCATGTCACAGATCAAACTCTCGCGACAATGGAAGAAACAATCCTAGCCATTGGATACCGGGACCGGATATCAAAAATCCTGGGACTCTCCCGGCTTAGAGACCTGAACATGACTTGGTTTCTATCATTTCGACCAATGTGGCAAAGATGTGTTTTACCTGTATTGAGGTGTCTGCTATGCGGAGAAGAATGCGTGTTAGACACCTGTCTGACGCTACAATCGGATGCGCCAGTGGATGCAGATACACTGTTGGTTCCTACCAAGGTTCACGCTTTGTGCTGCCCTCAAAGGCTGCCAATCCTGATGACGGCATTCGTGGAATCTTCACCACTACGATTGAAGAGTAGTGAAGTTCAAGATGAAAGCAGCATCGATCAGGTACGACCTTCTGTCAGCAATCATGCGCACGAATGCATGGTTACACCTATTTCCGACTTAGTGGAACTTTCCCATGAAGCTGTTGACAGTTTTTTCGAAAGCCTTAATGATATGATGTTCTCTCCAGAACAGAAATAGAGACTTTTGAGCAAGCTCGCACACGGCGTTCCCTGAATTCGGCCTTCAACTTTAAAAATAAAGTCACATGAACAATTTTTCCCACCAGTTCACGGACAACAATTTTTTAGCAGCCCCAAATTATTTTTTACAAAATTTTCGGGACACTTATCTTCTGCTTAAAGTAAGAAACTATTCCTAGAGAACTAAGATTTCTATTTTTAGATACCTTATAAACTTTAGTTGCCCGCTGGTATGTTCACAAATATTTTATTATGTGATGAAATGGTCTCGAACTTTCTTTCTGTATAGCCATATTAAGAGCCATTTCATGTGTATTTCTCATATGCCAAATGAGCAATAATGTCTACAAATGCGTGTTTACTTTAGCGTTTAATTCATAGCTTAAGTGCATACAATATATATGACTGCAATTTTTCAGTATATTTGAAAATTTCAAAATGCATTTATGTATTTTGGGGTGGTGAGGTATACACTATACTCTATAGTATGTTGTACTATGTTATACTATGCATAGATTAGTAAATATGACCATAGTTAGCGTGGAGTGGGTGTCATGTATTCCTATAGGTTCTGAATCGATCCCCCTATTCCTGACCCTATTCTGGTTAAACTAACTATCAAGTTAACTAATAGTCAGCCCATGAGGCAAGAAAAGCCCCCATGATGCAGATACCGTTATCTGACGCAGTCACACTACGGCACAGGAACGTGTTATCTGATTAGGTCATAACGCTTGAGATCTAATTAGACAAGCGACATTCCTCCAGCCCCTGATAAGGCATACGACGTTCTCATAACAAATCAAACCTATGACAACCTGGAAAATCCGTGCGGCCATTGTTTTGATTTCACAGAGAACTTCAGTAAAAGAATGTGCTAACGAGCAAGTCGTATGACATCTTTATTGACGCATCTATGTCCATCCTTACGTCAATCCCTGCACCTTTAAGGTATAAATATTGCCGATCTTGCCCTATGCAAACACACGCGTGGTGACGAGACGGAGCAGCCATACTTGCCGAAGCCCAGAAGCAGAGCAGACCCCGCTGGCAGCAGCCCCGCCTTCCTGACGCGCTGAGAGACGCGCTGCTATCTCCTACCGAGAGACCCAGCACCGGCGCTTTCGGGCAGCCCTCGCAGGCAGCCTGGAATATCGAGACCAGAGAAAGAGATACCATTCCTCATTCATCCTAACTTCCAGGTACAGAACTGAATAACCCCTCACAGAGAATTCTTTAGTTATTCACTTGGCAAAAACAAACTTAACTTAAACTGTAACTTTCTATTCCCGCCCACGCATTAGACTTAGGTCAGGTACACGGGGTAGGCGTATTTAGAAACACCAGTTGAGTACGTTTAGTCAAATGTATATGTGTATGTAAATATATTTTAATCATTTTAAACATCATATGGCTCAGAAACCATATCAATGTTTTTACAGTATTATTTTATACTATTGCTTTTAATGTATGCACTTTACTTAACTATAAGTATTGCAATAATATCGATCCATTTCTCTTGTACGAGAAAAGAGACTGATCAATAAATAACACCTTTTTATTGAACACGCCCGTCTCTTCCTTTTCTCTACAATCTGATGAGACTAAGAATGCACGTACTGACTGAGTAAAATAATTGCCTTGTGCTCACACGACTCTGGAGATACACTCTTGATTAGGGGAGAGCAAAGTTGTCATGTTCTATGGTTGTCAGAAACTAAATCCCTTCTTGTCTAATCAGGGGAGTAAATTCTTTCCTGAACATTCGAGAAAGTTTCTAGCGAACTCTGAGCTATGCTGGCAAACCCAAAACTTAAGTCTAGTATCGACAGTAGTAGACCTAGTTAACGTCTGGCCTAGGCCTTTACTGCTGTAGGTATTATTCCAATGCGCAGAGCCTATTGGGAAGATAGGAACTACACTACACATGTGCACAGGACCTGTTTCCCCACCTGTTCTTTCCTGCTGGTACTTATACTTTGGGATCCTTATTCTTTCACTGAGCCTATGACCAGGGTTGGTCATTACACCGTTCTAGGTAACTATAAAGTGTGGGTTTGTCATTGTTCTGTTTTCCCCTTTTTACTTGCCTATGATACTGCATGCGCTGCTGAAAGTCACGAGTTAGGAATAGGAGCAAAAGGAGCAAGGAGCTAGGAGCAAGACCCAAGGTTCAAAGGGTTGCAAAGTACGATTAGCTGCTGACAGGTGTGAGGGCTTCCATAAGCTGTGGAAGCGCTGTGGAAATAAGCACCTCACCAACCCGTGTATGCTGTTTTTGCTATAGGCAGGTGAGAGCGCTATGCCCCGAGCGCTGTTATAACAACACCGCCATTACTGCCATTACCACCATCAACCACCATCAAGCCAAGTAAAACCGAGCTCCTGAGGTCAGGGGGTGTTCGGCCACGCTAAGAGGTTGCTCCAAGGGGCCGGCTCCAGGATTAGATTTCATATCACACGGACCACGCTCCACGACCACACCTCCTGACTAGATTGGTGGGGGGTACAGCGTTTGGGGTCCGTGTGCTCATATACGGCTTCTTGTTTCTGGGTTACTGGGTCGGAGGGAAAATTCCACACCCTCATTTGTTATGAGAGCTCGCGATTAGACTGGGACTCTAGTCAACATACCCCTCAGGCTCAGGGGGTCCGTCTATAACTCAATTCGCTTTCACTGTAGCGCTTTCCCTGACGGCAGCTGCTCCTTTGCTGTGTGTAACCTGGTTATGTGGTAATTTCACGCGGCAGGGCACCAGAGCAACCAGAGAGAGTAGACAGGCCTGGGACTGCACTAGTGTTGCGCGGATAGATAGGCTTGGGACACGAGTCTTTAAGAGGGGGGGAACCAGGAGTGTTTCCAACTAACAAATTAGCAGATATAACGATCTAAACTATAACTACAATTACAGCACACTCAACGACATGCGATCGGGAAAAGTAAGGACTGTGGGAACAGCAACTAAACGCGCTAAGAGATTGCAACAATCTACTACATCAAAAAAGGTAAAAATTAACGCACCTGGTCAGACCCAGTCACTTATATCCCCGATTGTGAGGATGTTCGAGAAAGCAGGAAAAATCCCAGACAAATTTCAATTTTTTAAGGATCCTGCAGGAGGTACGATGTCAATGAGAACAGAAACAAATAATGACAAATTACAAACCCCTATGAAACCTATTAATACCACCATGGAAACACTAAACCTGTCGCAAATCAACACACAAAGGGAAAAAATGGAGCAATCAGAACAAAACTGGAAAAAGTACGAATCTGATGACTTAGTCAAACAAAATGGAGACAAACAGCAATGGCTAACTCAGCAGGAACCCCCAAAGGAGAAGCAAAACCCCAACATATTATCGATGAATGATACTAACGCCCTTGAAACGTCAAACTGGGATGTTACAACCTCAAACATGTTGATGTCACAATCCATTGAAATCAACCAACATGAAATCCAATCCATGAAAACTATCCAACATGAGAGCCAAGATAGGACTGAGCAACCAGTACAAAGGATTCCCTTTGAAGTGAAAGTTGAGATAAAGAATTGTTTGGGTATTACCACTACGGAATCTGAAACAAACTCCAACTACCATCGGGAGTCCCAGAGGAGTGTTAAGAATAATAATACCCTCAAGGATTTAACAAACGAAACTAGGATGTTAGGGGAAAACTCAGAAGGATCTCAGGAAAATAATAACTTATCCTTTAATACGATTGACAATACCATCAATAATGACAACACTAAGGAAGAACCTATACAAGACAGGGGATATGATCAAACCAAGCGCGAAACTGAACAAAGTATAGAACTAGGAGGCAAACAACACGATGCAGTTAAACCCTGGGATCTTTTCTATCAAACATCGACCCTTACATTAGAAGCCCTACAGTACCAATCAAATAAAATGGACATTCAAATCGACCTGTTAAAAATGATGGCAAACAATGTGGTGGGAATCGACAACAAACTTGCTCAATTAAATGATTTGATAATCAGAGCACAAAGAGAATACGAAAAAACAACCTCCGATTGCATCTATGTTCCTATCATGGACAAACTATCAGTCCTACAAGCAGTACTAACAAGTATAATAGAAGATACAAAAAGAAATATCGAACTCAGTAAGGATAAACCCAAATCAAACATGGATAGTACGAGGGCAATGGAAAAAACTGCAACTGGGGTTGAAGTGGATAACCTACAATCCAAAGTTCCACAACAGTTAACAGAACAACCTGGCGACATAGTCACTCTTCCATTCCCCCTGGTAAAGGTTCTACCGGAAAAGGAAACCACGTGTGAAACTCTGTGTAACACCTCCAAAAACGATCAAAACTACAGTGACACAGAGTCAGATGGTTTCTCTAAGATGTCAAAACGTCAAAAGAAAAAACTTCGCAAAGCTAGAAAAAATGAGAAACCAAAGCTGAATATCATAAGCACCATAGCTGAGGATCCGACATCATCTACTTCAGGAAAAAAAAAAGATAGATAAAAAGAACATCTTCCCTATTTTTGAAAAACAACCAACAAATGGCCCAAACTCAACATCATCTGACAGGATAAAGGAACCTCAAATGTCGGTACGGGAAGACAACAGAGCATGGGAAGTACAAGTAACAAACAGTATATCAAACAATTTACAAATAGTATCTATTCGAGATGAAATCCAAAACAAAGAAGAAATAGAGTCCAGTACTTACAATCCTAACATAACGAACGGAACCATGCCTATTAAACAGACTGAAACAAGGATTGCCTCCCACAACAAGGTTGGCACGGAGGAAGATACAAAAAAAGAAAGGGTCCTCATAGCCCGGAGGGTAGAAACCAGTCCTGAAACAAAACCTGAAAGGGACAATCTATCTGCAGATAAAAAGCAGGGATGGGAATAAAACAATCAGCTACACAACGAAACAAATCATGAAAAAGGAGGCAGCTATTCGTCATAGTCCAAAAACTAGCGAGAAACTTATATTTACACCAGAATTCCACTCTAGAGGTAGACATGACATACTCAATCGAGGGAATCTACTTCCACTTTTCAAATCCATACCCTCACTGAACAATATTACAACTGAAGATATTATCTCCGTACAGTTTATGGAGGACGAACTTAACACCCAGACTCCAACCTTAATCTCACTAACATCGTTACCCATAGCTCAACAGATAATGAAGGAACAAATGACATTCAAATCCTGGGGCATAATACTAACTAAACAAACCCCTGAGGTTTACCCTACCCCTTTTATAGAAGCTGATACATCACCGAAACAGAAAATGGTAGGGACAAAGATTGTATCAGTCTTAAAAAATGCATTAGGCAGATCACCGGTAAAAAATGAAGGTTCCTTCTACCAAAATGTGGCAGAAAGAAAACTAGAAATAAACGATAAATGGATCACCATGGCACTCCATAAATATCAGTCACAATGATATGGTACTCCAACTCAAATAGGAGACAACACTGAAGTCAAAGAAAGATTAAGATTATGTTCCTGGAACATTAATGGTTTGAGGGGGAAAATTCATAATGCACAAATTGATTCTATAGTGGGAAATCCAGACACAATAGCTTTGCAGGAAACATGGGAACTTAATCCATTTATGCTACACGGCTATGCCGGTTATTACAAAAACGCAAAGAAAGAGCAGAGGTTTGGGCGAGCCAGTGGGGGGCAGGCAATATTCATTTCAAATGCGTTGCACATCGACCACAAACAAGTAGGGATAGATGACTCAAACATTCTGATGGTTAAACTGAGTTATAAAATAAACTCTCAGAATCCTAGAACACTATATTTGATTACTGTCTATATACTGCCCACCAATAAGAATATGGAGACAACATGTGGAACCCTGAACAACGTCCTAATCGATAAAATGTTGGAGGATCCGTAAGCAGATTTTCTGATAACCGGGGATTTCAATCTTAATTTATTGTCATCCCACCTAAGAGATGAGAACACGCTATTCCAAAACCATCAATGGCTAATACCTGAGCAGGATATAGGGATTGATAACAACAGAAACACTAATAAAACGGGATAGAAATTCGTAAAGGATATGGAAGCTTTGGGTCTTCGAATACTTAATGAGAGAATAAAATCGGATGTCCCACCAAGATACAGCTATTTTGGTCACAATGCAACCTCGAGGATTGATTACACGATGACATCACTATATATGTTCCATAACATCATCTCATACCAACTAAACAAAGTAATGGAAAGTGACCATACCCAGCAGTTAATACTAATGGACACCAGAATAACTATGAAAAAAATCTATCAGACGGTCCAAGGGCATATTGGTACTATTAACTATAAAAATTGATCTGGAACACGGGTAACAAAGAAGAAATGAACGACCAAGTGGAAAAGACCTTGGTAAAATGCCTGAATGACACTGCATCAAAAACAGTAATGGAGCAATGGGAAAATCTGATTGGGATGTTAACTAAAACAGAAGGTCAAACTAAAACAAATAGGTTTAAAAACAGGAAGGAGACCAAGAAGGAAAATGAAGATTTTCTAAACCTACCGCATACAATTAGGTCACTGAAAAAAGAACGTAATAGGACTATCATATTAACTAAGAAATCGGGTGCCAACGCAGAAATGATTGGAAAGTTAAAGTCAATAAATTTTAATTTGAAAAAACTGATATGGGGTGTGAAAAACAAAGCAAAACAAGAAATCTGGGCAAAAATTTTCCACGCAAGCAACAAGAAGAACTCAAGAGACTTCAGGTGTATTATCAATGGTCTTGCTCGTCCCAACAAGCAAGCAGTCTCATCACCTATAACGGAGCAGGAATGGTACAAGTTCTTGAGGAAACACCTGAACCAAGACTCTCTACATACAACCTCTCTGGGAATTCAACAAGGGCATAAATCTCACAAAGTGAACCACATTACTCATCATGATTGTGATATGGATACACAATTAGATATAGGAAAAGAAGAGATAATCAAACCCATAAAACAACAGAAGAACTATGCTCCCGGACCAAATGGGATACCATTTGAGCTCTTCAAAGAAAACCCAGAATTATGGGCAATATACCTTGAAAAATTGTATTTAGAAGTCGCTCGGACAGGATCGGTACCCAAGTCATGGCGCGGATCTCTAATAACTCCAATTTTTAAAAAAGGATGTTGGGCACTCCCAGAAAACTATAGACTGATCACATTGCAAGACATGGATGCCAAGCTATTTGCCAGAATAATTTTGATGAAACTAACTGCCTGGGTGTCGGAAGAAAAAATAATGCCTTTAAACCAAACAGGTTTTATACAAGGATTAGGAACTACCACTAACATAATGGTTCTTGCCCTACTGATGAACAAGTGGCTTAGATCAAAACAACCCTTGTATCTTTGTTTTATAGACTATAAATCTGCATTTGACTGTGTCAACCGTAAATTACTCTGGAACAAATTAGAAAAAATGAAAATTCCAGCCCCCCTACTTAAGCTAATCTGCCTCTTATACTCAGAGACATGGGTGAGTGTGAGGATGGGTGATGGTAACACATTATCCAGGGAGATCCCAGCTAATGAAGGTCTAAAGCAAGGCTGTGTTTTAGCCCCCCTTCTTTTTAATTTGTTTCTTGCGGACCTACCAGGAATATTGGACGAGGAAAATGCGCATCCCCTGAAACTAGCTGACAAAAGGCTCACAAGCCTGATGTACGCAGACGACGTTATACTTATGAGCCACACAAAAGTGGGCTTACAGCGGTTAATGAGAAGGACCTATATCTATTCTAAAGAGAATGGGATGGTTATAAACGAGATCAAAACC
The DNA here is from genome assembly GCF_964261635.1 of Lissotriton helveticus. Classification (NCBI taxonomy): domain Eukaryota; kingdom Metazoa; phylum Chordata; class Amphibia; order Caudata; family Salamandridae; genus Lissotriton; species Lissotriton helveticus. The sequence goes on from NC_136067.1 coordinate 538,952,896, forward strand.
AAGATTATGGTAGTTGCCAAAAACGCTAAGTTGAAATATAAAAGCCAATGGTTCATGGACAAAATAGAGCTTGAACAAGTAGAGGTCTATAAATACCTGGCGTACTATTTGATTCAAAGGGCAACTACCACCTACATATGAGTGACGCGCAAAGAAAAGCGAACGCACTAGCTGCTGCATTTAGAATTGTGCAGAAGTCGCTCCCCACCCTGACGTATGGTCCTCTCTTGAGCATTGTCGGTGCAAAACTCCTGCCCACTATTGTTTATGGCAGCGAAGCCTTGATGGGTAAAGACAGTGATATCTTGAACAAAATCATAACTAGAATATACCGAGTGTTATTTCATCTCCCAGTGAACGCTTCCCCGGCGCAAGTAAGGTTGGAGTTTGGTCTAACCAACCAACAGTTCGCTAGGAAAGGCCACTTTATAAAAGTCTGAAATCAAATAAAAAGGTACCAGAAAAACGAGATATCAATGCTCTTATGGAGAGAAATAAATAAGGATACTAATTCTTCTGCAGCTATATATCTTAGAGAAGCAATCAATGAGTTTGGGGTCACGTCTATATGGGAAACGAATATAACCAAGTCATCATTCAAGAAAATCATTAATAAAACTGCAGCCCACCTATCCATTATAAAGGATAAGGCTACCCTTACCAAGAGGAAATACGCCTGGATTGTGCTAAACGCTTACAAAAAGAAGGAGATACAACAATATCTGATAACCCCGTGGACGGAAAAAAACAAGCAGGTGCTCCTTAAAGCAAGATTCCGATGCATGCCAGGCCTATGTCATCTTCCGTGGAAAAAACAATGGGAGAGTGAGGTCCTTTTCACTTTTTCCTTTTGGTCCTGACGAAAACCCACAATCATAAGAGGTTGAAACATGTAGACCTAAGACCTATATTTTAATCACATAGCACACGTCGCTATTTTATCATCACTACACGTCTTGAACACCGCAGTCTGCCTAGTTAGACAAAGGTGTTAAAGTTCTTTTACCAGGGTGTTCAGTCACTCAGGAATAAAGTCTTGAAGTGAGTAGATCTGGCCTCCTTTTTAAATCACTTAACCTTCTATCACTGCACATATAAAAAGACAAAATACCCGCTCCACTGTAATCAGGTGTCGTAGCACACCCTGTTGGCACTCGGCCAGCGGGGTGGGACCCCGATTATGAAGCATGTCACCAACTAGGTTGGTGAGTGAGGGGTCTTCTAAAAGGACATGCTATGTCCTATATTAAGGTTGGGCACAAGTGCTTGGCTAAGCCTTAAGCTTCAGGCGCAGAGACTGTTACTGTCTCGCCTACAGGGGGCACTCCTCCATTTGTTTTGATTATAACGCTTACAGGGGAATAGGAGCTCTCACCTCACTTCTGAGTGAAAAACCCTCACTCTCCCATTGTTTTTTCCATAGTTAGGCAGCGCACAGCTGCGAGAGTAACACATAGTCATCACATACTCTATCCGCAACCATGAGCGAGAACCAAGGCCTCTCCTACACCTCAGAGGAGGTCGAAGAAATCATGGGAGATCTGTCTATATTCGCGGATGCGAATATAGCACAAAGCATATCACAAACAACGGATTGGGAGAATCTAACAGAGCTAAAAAGGAACAGGATTAGAACTATCCTACATGGCACCATTCTAAAACAGTACCTGAGCAACAATATGGCACCCAAGGGTCTACTAGTTACGAACGCACCGCGAATTTTCTTGGATGATGCTGCCTTCCGAAAAGACTGGGCAGCAATAGCATGGCACTGTACGCACTACTGGATAGTCCTCATCCTGAAAACTGCTATAAGACTGTCAGAAAAAATACAAGTCGAAATCCAACTAGCTGAAGGCCAGATAAAAACAACGATCACCGGTTACAAGAAGAAACTTGAAGAACTAAATAAGGAAATTAATGAGTACAAGGAGAATCTGATGCAGCAGAAAGTGCAAAAGTTTCAGAAAGACCTAAAAAGATTTTCCATGGTGAAAGCCTATCCCTATTCAGATCCGGAATATGTACCACCCTCGAAGGCAGATGACAATTCGGATGCCTCAAGTAATGCCTCAAGCAATACCTCCAATGCTAGTAGTAACTCAGGCAATGGAAGCACCAAACCAAGAGGAAGAGGTCGTGGAAGAATGCAGAGTAACTGGCCATCGTTCAATCCAGTACCGATGCAAGGCTATCCAGATCCATTCAACCCCCAGAACTATCAGATGTATGGGTGGCAACCGCCATTCCAGCAACCCTTCTACCCACCTAATGCTTATAGACCGCCTTTTTTAGCCAGGCGCGGAAGGGGAAGGGGAAAGAGAAGACCGGGAAAACAAGGCAACCAAGTACATTGGGGATCGGAGGAGCCGGACATGAATCAACTTCGGAGCAAGACTCCACAGGCAGGACCCAGCAACCGGAAAACCTAGTCACAAATCTAGCGACTAGACCCCTCTCCAAGGATGAGGAACAAGTATTGAACAAAGGCCTCGGGTTTGTCCCGACGGCGAATTTGGACAAATTCAAACTCCAGTGTGAGCTTTCATCCTTTTTTAGAAAACTGAAACTAAGAGCATTTTTTGAAAAGAAAGACGAGATGATCACTAACGATGACCCTAATGAAACAGGCCTAAGAATTAAATCATCCTTCGTATCACCACCACACACGATCCCAGTGGAAGTAACCACATTTGAATAGGCGGTCTTCAATGAAGTAGAGCAGTTGACCCCGAAAACAACATTTACTAATCTGACCAAGAAGGAAAGAGTAGCCCTGGAGACTCTGAGAAATTGTGACACTATCGTGATCAAACCCGCGGACAAAGGCGGTGGAGTGGTGATATTGGACAAGTCAGCATATCAAACTGAATGCTGAAGATTACTGTCAGATGAGATGAGCTATCGGAGATTACCCAGTGACCCCACGGAGGAGCTGCGCAGCGAGATAAAATCACTGGTGGACTACGGAGAAGCGGAAGGGTATATTTGCAAACAGGAGGCAGATTTTTTGTGCAAAAGTGAAGGAAGGACACCCTACTTCTATACACTCCCAAAAATGAACAAAAATAAACTACCCCCACCAGGGAGACCGATAGTATCCGGCCTGGGTTCACTTCTAGAACCACTGTCCCGTTTTTGTGATGTCTTCTTCAAGAAATTGGTACAAAAAACGAGTACATACCTACAAATACTCAACGATCTCACTGTGGATAACAACACCATCCTGGTGAGTTTCGACATTGAGAGTTTGTATACAAGCATTCCCCAGGACGCAACACTGATGGTCCTGGAAAAAGCTCTAGAGGAGGAAGAATGGAACTCAAGAACCCCGAGAAATTTTATCTTAGAATGTGCAAGGCTTGCATTAAAAAAGAATTATTTCGAATTCGAGGGAACACTATACCTCCAGACGGGCGGAACTTCGATGGGGAGCACATTTGCCCCCAGCGTGGCAGGACTATATGTTCATGACTTTGAGAAGAAACATATACTGAGTGAAAAAAAAAACCTACAGATCAAATGTCCTGCTATGGAAACGGTACATTGATGATGTGCTGGCAGTTTGGAATGGAACAGAAGATTCTCTGGCCTCTTTTTTCAACTGGATGAACACCTGCGATGACAATCTAAAATTCACCTATGTCAAGGACCATAACACACTGGTGTTCCTGGATCTGGTCATAAACAAGGTGAATGGGAACTTTCAAACTGTAACACATTACAAACCTACGGCAAGAAATAATCTTCTAAGATACGAAAGTTTTCATCCCAGGCCATTACGAGAGAATCTTCCGTACGGGCAATATTTACGAATCCGTCGCAATTGCAGTCAACTTAAGGACTACAAAGAGCAAGCAAACGACCTCACCAAAAAACTGAAGGACAGAGGCTATCCGGACAGAATTTTGCAAAAGAGTCAAAAACGTGCTCGCAACCAACCCCGAGAAGCACTTTTGGAAAACACAGTAAGGCCGACTGAGGAAAATCCACTCACATGTGTCACTACATATAACAAGATTTCCAACGATGTAAACAGGGTGCTAAATAAACATTGGTCGATCTTGAATTCTGGCAAAAGACAATGGGAAAAAACACTTTTTTCTTTTAAAAAAAGCGAGAAGCATAAAAGATGCAGTGGTGAACACCAGACCAATAATGAAAGCAGTACAAAACGAAACAGTGCTAAACGCTTGGGGACTACCTAAGGTAACAGGCCACTACAAGTGTGGCAATTGTAGTGTGTGTCCCTTCACGACAAACACAAAGATCCTGAATCTAGAACCAGGAAGGATCTGGACAATCCGAGGTCTGTAACAGTGAAAATATAGTGTACAGAATTACGTGCCCATGCAATCTGCACTACATTGGCATGACCAACAGAAAAGTCAAGCTACGTATAGGTGAACACAGGAGCACCATCAGGTGTAAGAAGTCCATGACTAGATTGACAGAACACTATCTAACTGCAGGACATACGCCGGACGACCTTCAATGAACTATCATTGAACAGATAAGCCCAGGGAACAACCTGACTCAACGCCTCTTTGAAAAAGAACAGAGATGGGTCTATAGGCTGTCAACACATAGGACTGGTCTGAACGACAATATTCCCTGGAACTCAATCATGGGGTAATATGTTTACCAACAATAACAACATACTTGGAAAATGTACCTGTAGGCACCATCATTTTGGTCATACAGAAATATTTCTGACTACACTGCGTGATGGTCTCTGATGTGGTCCCTATACTTATCCGATTGCCACTGTCAACTGTGGTATAAGCCCCGATCTTTTTTGAGACAAGATACGAATTTGCTCCTTTATTTCCGAAATTTTAATTCAGAAACAAACATCAAATATAGCCTCTCTTTTTTGCCTCAGGTGTCTTGTACTTATAACATACTTGGCCATCGGGATAGAAATGCAAACAAAATTTGCCTCGTAATCCTGACTTTAGAAGGGCGCTCCCGAGCATTCATCGAGGCGCCCACGGTTACTATGGAAACTGAGTTCCAAGCCTCAGTTTGAACACAAATGCCCGCTGATTGGCTGAGCGATACACGTGAGCGGCCTGACCACGCCCCCCCCCACGCCCCTTTCAGGAAGCGGAGCACCCAACTATTTGTAACGCTCCCGCACTGAGGGTGAGGGATTACCACGGGGCGGATCGTTGATGGAACCAAGTAGGTTACCAGTCCAAGGAACATAAGCCGCAAGTAAGTCAGGTCATGATCCCCCTGGATTCTGTTTGTTTTGTACGTACGAGAGGACGCCTTGTCACTCATCGCATTTTTCTGCTCGTGTTTTCTCGTTACTCCTCAGATTACGCGAGCATCGCCTTTGGATCACGAACGCCCATGAGGCGGTTTCTTACCGCTCTATGAGTAAGCCAAATGTTTTACGAATATCCGTGTGTTATTTTGCTACATCCAAAGAACGTACTATCAGATCCTACAACTGGGATTAGTGAATGTGGCGTGCATGGGTATATTGTGAGACATCACTACCTCCCTGATTAGCTGTTTTTTTCACCACGATATGCTTTAGCTGCACAGTTTTTACCGCAAAAAAACTTTACTAATCAATAGGCCAATATAGTCAAAAACGTACTCCCAACAACAGGCTTACATACTAGTTTAGCCTATTGAGAACAGTATCAGTATCTTAGCCACGCAGTGATGATTCTTATGGCTGGATACACCCTGAATGGAGTTGATACCGGTATGGTAAATCGACCATTCCTATCTACCTACAGCAAAAAAATTTGTTATATGTACAACCAATGTTTGTTTTGTATTGTGTGATCCCAACCACCCTTTTCCTTCACAGGTTTTTCTTCCAGAGTGGAGAGAAGACTACATTTTGTGTAGGGACACAATTTTGTGTTCCCATTTATCACGGATCGAGGGCAGGGCGCACCTTAGCGTGTGCGTACCACCCAGGTCCTTTTCACTTTTTCCTTTTGGTCCTGACGAAAACCCACATTCATAAGAGGTTGAAACATGTAGACCTAAGACCTATATTTTAATCACATAGCACACATCGCTATTTTATCATCACTACACGTCTTGAACACCGCAGTCTGCCTAGTTAGACAAAGGTGTTACAGTTATTTTACCAAGGTGTCCAGTCACTCAGGAATAAAGTCTTGAAGTGGGTAGATCTGGCCCCCTTTTTAAATCACTTAACCTTCTATCACTGCACATATAAAAAGACAAAATACCCGCTCCACTGTAATCAGGTGTCGTAGCACACCCTGTTGGCACTCTGCCAGCGAGGTGGGACCCCGATGATGAAGCATGTCACCAACTAGGTTGGTGAGTGAGGGGTCTTCTAAAAGGACATGCTATGTCCTATATTAAGGTTGGGCACAAGTGCTTGGTTAAGCCTTAAGCTTCAGGCGCAGAGACTGTTACTGTCTCGCCTACAGGGGGCACTCCTCCATTTGTTTTGACTATGTCATCTTCCCCCATGGGAATTTCAAGAAACCCAAACGCTATGCAGACAATGCAACAGGGGTGAGGAAGACATTCAATATCTTCTGTGTATTTGCCCTGATTTCCTTCAAGAGAGAAAAACATTGCTGAAAGCTCATCTCAAGTCACGCGGCATACGGTCATGCAGGCAGGCCGTGATTAATTGTATGATCCCAAATGATATAATTTTAAACTCCTCCTTTGTAAAGTTCCTACTGTTAGTTAAAAGGAAACTCGGAAACATAATTAATGCAAACACTTAAAGGATTGTAACGTTCATTTTATGATATTTTATATGATTTTAAATTGGAATATAACTTTTAAATTTTTTGTGTGAAATGTTGTAAGATTTTAAATAATCATCACAATAAACTACCTTTGTACCTTTGTACCCTTTTTACTTACCCACCCTCTGTTTAAATGCTTAACGACATTTTTCTCTCCTAATTATTCTGAAATATTTATGTTTTTAAATCTGCATTAGTCTAAACATAATACAAAATTAATTTGCGTTTTCATGTTTATAAGTTTTCAAAGATTTTACTTAGATAAAGATTTTAAACCATTCCCGAGTTTGTGGTTATTTATGAAATGCTAAATGTTATTATTACTACCTATTTTCTCTCTAACCCCCTTGATCCTTTAGGACTATAGGTATTGGTGACTTGGACTGGTAAGCTAAATGGTAAAAATCCAAACGATCAAATGTCCTGCTATGGAAACGGTACATTGATGATGTGCTGGCAGTTTGGAATGGAACAGAAGATTCTCTGGCCTCTTTTTTCAACTGGATGAACACCTGCGATGACAATCTAAAATTCACCTATGTCAAGGACCATAACACACTGGTGTTCCTGGATCTGGTCATAAACAAGGTGAATGGGAACTTTCAAACTGTAACACATTACAAACCTACGGCAAGAAATAATCTTCTAAGATACGAAAGTTTTCATCCCAGGCCATTACGAGAGAATCTTCCGTACGGGCAATATTTACGAATCCGTCGCAATTGCAGTCAACTTAAGGACTACAAAGAGCAAGCAAACGACCTCACCAAAAAACTGAAGGACAGAGGCTATCCGGACAGAATTTTGCAAAAGAGTCAAAAACGTGCTCGCAACCAACCCCGAGAAGCACTTTTGGAAAACACAGTAAGGCCGACTGAGGAAAATCCACTCACATGTGTCACTACATATAACAAGATTTCCAACGATGTAAACAGGGTGCTAAATAAACATTGGTCGATCTTGAATTCTGGCAAAAGACAATGGGAAAAAACACTTTTTTCTTTTAAAAAAAGCGAGAAGCATAAAAGATGCAGTGGTGAACACCAGACCAATAATGAAAGCAGTACAAAACGAAACAGTGCTAAACGCTTGGGGACTACCTAAGGTAACAGGCCACTACAAGTGTGGCAATTGTAGTGTGTGTCCCTTCACGACAAACACAAAGATCCTGAATCTAGAACCAGGAAGGATCTGGACAATCCGAGGTCTGTAACAGTGAAAATGTAGTGTACAGAATTACGTGCCCATGCAATCTGCACTACATTGGCATGACCAACAGAAAAGTCAAGCTACGTATAGGTGAACACAGGAGCACCATCAGGTGTAAGAAGTCCATGACTAGATTGACAGAACACTATCTAACTGCAGGACATACGCCGGACGACCTTCAATGAACTATCATTGAACAGATAAGCCCAGGGAACAACCTGACTCAACGCCTCTTTGAAAAAGAACAGAGATGGGTCTATAGGCTGTCAACACATAGGACTGGTCTGAACGACAATATTCCCTGGAACTCAATCATGGGGTAATATGTTTACCAACAATAACAACATACTTGGAAAATGTACCTGTAGGCGCCATCATTTTGGTCATACAGAAATATTTCTGACTACACTGCGTGATGGTCTCTGATGTGGTCCCTATACTTATCCAATTGCCACTGTCAACTGTGGTATAAGCCCCGATCTTTTTTGAGACAAGATACGAATTTGCTCCTTTATTTCCGAAATTTTAATTCAGAAACAAACATCAAATATAGCCTCTCTTTTTTGCCTCAGGTGTCTTGTACTTATAACATACTTGGCCATCGGGATAGAAATGCAAACAAAATTTGCCTTGTAATCCTGACTTTAGAAGGGCGCTCCCGAGCATTCATCGAGGCGCCCACGGTTACTATGGAAACTGAGTTCCAAGCCTCAGTTTGAACACAAATGCCCGCTGATTGGCTGAGCGATACACGTGAGCGGCCTGACCACGCCCCCCCCACGCCCCTTTCAGGAAGCGGAGCACCCAACTATTTGTAACGCTCCCGCACTGAGGGTGAGGGATTACCACGGGGCGGATCGTTGATGGAACCAAGTAGGTTACCAGTCCAAGGAACATAAGCCGCAAGTAAGTCAGGTCATGATCCCCCTGGATTCTGTTTGTTTTGTACGTACGAGAGGACGCCTTGTCACTCATCGCATTTTTCTGCTCGTGTTTTCTCGTTACTCCTCAGATTACGCGAGCATCGCCTTTGGATCACGAACGCCCATGAGGCGGTTTCTTACCGCTCTATGAGTAAGCCAAATGTTTTACGAATATCCGTGTGTTATTTTGCTACATCCAAAGAACGTACTATCAGATCCTACAACTGGGATTAGTGAATGTGGCGTGCATGGGTATATTGTGAGACATCACTACCTCCCTGATTAGCTGTTTTTTTCACCACGATATGCTTTAGCTGCACAGTTTTTACCGCAAAAAAACTTTACTAATCAATAGGCCAATATAGTCAAAAACGTACTCCCAACAACAGGCTTACATACTAGTTTAGCCTATTGAGAACAGTATCAGAATCTTAGCCACGCAGTGATGATTCTTATGGCTGGATACACCCTGAATGGAGTTGATACCGGTATGGTAAATCGACCATTCCTATCTACCTACAGCAAAAAAAATTGTTATATGTACAACCAATGTTTGTTTTGTATTGTGTGATCCCAACCACCCTTTTCCTTCACAGGTTTTTCTTCCAGAGTGGAGAGAAGACTACATTTTGTGTAGGGACACAATTTTGTGTTCCCATTTATCACGGATCGAGGGCAGGGCGCACCTTAGCGTGTGCGTACCACCCAGGTCCTTTTCACTTTTTCCTTTTGGTCCTGACGAAAACCCACATTCATAAGAGGTTGAAACATGTAGACCTAAGACCTATATTTTAATCACATAGCACACATCGCTATTTTATCATCACTACACGTCTTGAACACCGCAGTCTGCCTAGTTAGACAAAGGTGTTACAGTTATTTTACCAAGGTGTCCAGTCACTCAGGAATAAAGTCTTGAAGTGGGTAGATCTGGCCCCCTTTTTAAATCACTTAACCTTCTATCACTGCACATATAAAAAGACAAAATACCCGCTCCACTGTAATCAGGTGTCGTAGCACACCCTGTTGGCACTCTGCCAGCGAGGTGGGACCCCGATGATGAAGCATGTCACCAACTAGGTTGGTGAGTGAGGGGTCTTCTAAAAGGACATGCTATGTCCTATATTAAGGTTGGGCACAAGTGCTTGGTTAAGCCTTAAGCTTCAGGCGCAGAGACTGTTACTGTCTCGCCTACAGGGGGCACTCCTCCATTTGTTTTGACTATGTCATCTTCCCCCATGGGAATTTCAAGAAACCCAAACGCTATGCAGACAATGCAACAGGGGTGAGGAAGACATTCAATATCTTCTGTGTATTTGCCCTGATTTCCTTCAAGAGAGAAAAACATTGCTGAAAGCTCATCTCAAGTCACGCGGCATACGGTCATGCAGGCAGGCCGTGATTAATTGTATGATCCCAAATGATATAATTTTAAACTCCTCCTTTGTAAAGTTCCTACTGTTAGTTAAAAGGAAACTCGGAAACATAATTAATGCAAACACTTAAAGGATTGTAACGTTCATTTTATGATATTTTATATGATTTTAAATTGGAATATAACTTTTAAATTTTTTGTGTGAAATGTTGTAAGATTTTAAATAATCATCACAATAAACTACCTTTGTACCTTTGTACCCTTTTTACTTACCCACCCTCTGTTTAAATGCTTAACGACATTTTTCTCTCCTAATTATTCTGAAATATTTATGTTTTTAAATCTGCATTAGTCTAAACATAATACGAAATTAATTTGCGTTTTCATGTTTATAAGTTTTCAAAGATTTTACTTAGATAAAGATTTTAAACCATTCCCGAGTTTGCTGTTATTTATGAAATGCTAAATGTTATTATTACTACCTATTTTCTCTCTAACCCCCTTGATCCTTTAGGACTATAGGTATTGGTGACTTGGACTGGTAAGCTAAATGGTAAAAATCCAAACGGTAAAACCCCAATTGATTTGAGTGTAGGTTTACCTGTTTAATGTATATATAAACATATGGGCCCAGTTGAGTATGTTGAGCAGGTGAGCCTACGCTCTATCAGGGTTGCTAATTCCATTGCGGCAATATTGGAGGCGCCCGTGTTTCGGGATGCCTCAGTCAAATATATGGTGCTCTGGCTCCTCTCAGCATGATGTGGCCCCTCCACCGAGCTGGAAAAGGAAAGGAAAAGCTAGTGCAGCAATGTTGGAGGCTCCAAATGCTAGTCTGATAGTTAAAGCTGGAAAGTGGGAGCGAGCTGCTCACGGAGGCTGGGGTGGCTTTCTGAGCAGTGCTTGGGAAACAATGTAATAATTTGCACGCAATGTCAGCAAGCCGACTTTCAATAGCCATGTCATTCATGTCCTGCTGGCGCCTGCGGCGCAGCGGGGGTTAAGCAGCAGAGTTACTGTGCGGCAATGGTAGTTCTGTTTGCACCACCGCGGTCAAGTTTAAAATGAATCAACATTGTGATCCCACGAGGACTGGACCCACTCTCAACTCACTGGACCGCGGCAGCCGCGATGGAGCGCAGAGCAGATCAGCACACTACTCACGGACTGTGCAGCTGGTGAGTACCTTTAGAATCATAGCCCAGGCCGCAGTTACAGATTACTTATTCACTGTGGGGACAGGCGGGGGTTCACAAAGCCATGCCATGGGACAGCAAAAGAAAGGGTTTCCTGAAGTTTACAGTGTCAACCCCAGCAACACGTCATTAAAAATATCCCTGCACATCGCCTTGATGTAACAATCCTTGCCAAGTCCAATTATTTTTAAGTGTCTCTCTGAATCTGTTGCAGGTCCTGAGAGGCAGGAATCTCAAAGGTATCAAAGGGGTGCCAGAGGGAACATGTTTGGTGAGAGCCCCACACTCACTCAGGCTCACTTGGGTTATCGCCCAGCAATGGCTAGACATTCCCACTGAGCCCCACTGCAAAGAGCAGGAGTTGCAGTACAAAATTACTTGTTTTTTACGCGCTGCATGCCTATATACTTATTTTATCAAGAACGGCTTTCTCATGTCCCTTGCCTAGCCGGTATCTAGTTGCACTTGGCTGCTATAAGTTTGGCTTCATGCTGTCTTCCGTGTCCTGCACTCTAGCTACTGTGCAGTCAAGCAGTCTCTCTCTACTTCAGCAGTGACATGTTAGTGCACAATACTATAGCGTGAGAGAGTCAGGAGGGTGGGTGTGCCGTACTAGCGCTGCATGCAATTTGCCTTATTATGGCACCATGGACGTCAGTCTGCACCAAATAAAACAACGCTCTCGAGTCCAGCAAGGGGGTAGTCCCGCCCAGCTTAACAGTACGATCAGGTTACTAGGGTACCAGATTAGTGCCCTTCAAGTTCTTGTACTGCTTTGCAGCAATTTAAAATCTTTTTCTCGTTGTTCAAATGACTGTAAATTCTGATATTTATGTTTCCCTCTTATTCACCCTCGCCGCTGTCCCCCGCATCCAACGAAGGACCTCCAGCGGCAGATCCTTCTCCTACCTCGCCGCCAAGACATGGAACACCCTCCCTACCCACATACGGCAGACCCAAGACCTACTCACCTTCAGAAAACTCCTCAAGACCTGGCTCTTCGAGCTGTAGCAGCCCCCCCAGCGCCTTGGGACCCTCACGGTAAGTAGTGCGCTTTACAAGTACTCTGATTGATTGCTTTATTTTTCCTGCAAGATAGTGTCACTCATGAACATTGAAATGTCACTCATAATTACACTGAAATTATGAAAATGATACACATAGCAATCTGAAACATTAGCAGCTATGCATTGGAGGGTACAAATGAGGACATGGCATAATAAGGAGGGACTAACAAGCCTCACAATCAATCAGAAGACAGAATTTAGGAAGGACAAACACAGAAGCCAATTAAAAATATGGGCGGAGCGTGAGGGCAGCTTATCTCCTATACTCTACTACTGAATGTCTCGCAGAGCGAGCGCTGCCGCCAAAGCTCGACCTTAAAAATAGGGAGCCCTCCAATACAACTGGGCTGTTGACATGTTTGTAAGGCACAACGGATATATACTGCAAAAGTAAATAATAAGCACCATAACTTAAGCAATGGATTAAATGCATAATCTTAAAAATAGCGAGTAGCTGAACCAAACTTAAAGTGGAAGTGTAGAGATGGGAACCTTCAGAACCCACGCGCACGCGCCTTCCCAGCTTTCTGTCCTGCGCATGCCCAGTGCCCTTCCCACACTCGCACGCTCGAACTTCCTGGCCACTGCACGGTAAACAGTGAGGTCACGTGACGCGGCCTTGCTGCGGGCTTCGAGCTGCTGATGGCTGCGGAGAGTGAGCCGTGGGGGAGGAGGGCTGAGCGCGCTGGGGCCCGGTGGCGGTCATAGCATGAGACGGACGAGGCACGAGCAAAGCGCCCTTTAAGAGCTGTGTCAGGTGAGTGTTGTGATTGTGAGAGTAAAGGTCACCCTTACGGGAGATCTCGATCCGTAACCGTTTCTCCTCTTTCCGTGGCCATTGCGAAGAGATCCCCTCTGCGAGCCAATTTAAGGGTCTGTCAAAGCGCATTCCTTCCCTTACAAGAGGCTGCAAAAAGTGGTCTTTTTGCAAGGCCAAGTAATCTTGTTTCTAACAGTGGGCGTGGCATGCCGATCGCTGCACACTGCCACCTCCCCGTTGCTGGGCGGCTCTTTTCTTGATGATATCGCTGCACGCGCTTGTGCCCGCGATGGGACTGCCTAAACTACACGAGGTCGCCAGCTGTTGTGGCCGGATTCTCACTATTACTTCGTATCTGCGTTATTTTCGGGGTGTTCTTTTTTGATGGTTTACGCTGGTACTCGCTCTCCACCCAACTCACTAGCTTGATGTTTTTTATGCCCAGCTTTATTGGAGCTCGGACCCGCCACTCTCGTGTGCTGGACGTGTTCGTTCATTGAGTGATGTCATTCAGACGTCAGTATTCCCCCCCCCTTTTCCCAGTTGCATTATAATAAGGGCAGGTTCTGTTCTCCTTTTGAGTTAGTCTGTTCGATTCTGATGAACACGGTTCGCAGTACAAAATACTGGCCTGCTTGCGAAATTCTTAAGGCCCGCTTTTGGATGCAACTTGATTGGGATTAATGAATACGCAACACAATAATAAAATGGCACTGGTGATGTTCTAATCACCATACCTTCTTACGTATGTGGGTTGTGATGCATTAAATTAGCTCAAAGATAGGCATTCTTAAAATTCCACGTTCTTATTTGAGACAGACATGCACGTGCCCGTTTGACATTATGCTTAAAAATCTTCTCGTGATATGACGATTTGAATTATAACGTTTTCCGCATGTTTTCACACTGTCATTTTGAGGAGCATCACCAGTGTACAAAGTTGATGGAGGGCATGTTTATACTACGACCTTTGTGGCAAGCATTTCGTGTTGCTTGCGATGGTCAGAGGGGGATTTCAACTTTCTGGTTGCAGTCATCTTACTTTGTACAAGTTGTTTTTATGAATCCATTTTATCCACGGGATAATCCTTTGATTTATGGTAGAAGACCTGTCTCTGCTCTAAGGAGGTGGTTTCCAAATATTTGTATATTAATGGAACATTTTTTTGAGGCATTTGCTAGTTTACCTGCGGTATGGGAGCCATAAATTCAGGGCACAAAAATGCAGTGACCCACTAAAGACACCCATATAAAAAGGTCCAAAATGTAGCCAAAAGCGAATGAGAAGAATGCCAATAGAGAGATCTATCTATAGCAGCCAAAAGCAAAGACAGCAAGCAGTTCAAGCATATTGTGGCTAAGGGAAGTAGGATCCAGGCTTTAGATGAAGATTATTACACCCAACCGATGTCCTAGGTAAAAAAGTTTAGTACACTTTACAGCGAAGAGACTCAAACAGGACTGGGAATAGATAATCCATTACGGGCAAGTATAAACAGGGAATCCGGGGATACTGATATTGATTCTATTGACTTGAATTTGGAGGAAACTAGGCTAGCCCTTTCCACGCTTCAGAGAGGAAAGACGTCTGGACTAGAAAAAGTCCCTGGTGACCTTTTCTTTTCTGAAGTGAATGTATGTTGTGTTAGCCTCCACCTTTGTTTTAATGCTGTTTTAAATGGTGCACAGGTTCCCGATTCCTGGTTAGGGGTGGAGGTGGTCCCAGTGCATAAAAAGGATTGGCGTAGCCAATAGGTCTTGCCTTTGCGACTGTGTAAGTGTTTAGCTGTGCAGCACATTATAGAGAAACTAAAGACCACCGGCCATGCCCTAAAGGGTATTTACAATGAATTTACATTTATGTAGCACTGACACCCCCTGACGAGGCGCTTTAGCATGCTAATCCAGAACCTGAAATTACTGGGTAGTGCAGTAGTGAATGGTTATTCAAGTGCTGTCAAGGAAGCCGCTCCTTGCTCTTACTTCAGTTACTTGGTTGTAACACTAATGATTTCGGTATGATAATTATTTGGGGGTATGTGGAAAGCAAATCGTGGATGGAGTGACTAAACAAATTGTTAGGATGTAGGGATTTTTTTTCAGAGTGAGAGATTAAGGCATGCGGTGTACCGTGTACTCGGGGAGCATGTAAGAGGTGAAGGAGAGGGTCGTTAAAAAAAATAAAGGAGGATTTAAGTCAAGGTCAGATTTTCACACAGGGTGTACGTACATTGCGGACTATGGTTAATGAGACAGTATGTGATCTGTGGATGTATAAACAGAGTCCGATGTTTCTGCCGTCCAGGTCGCAGGGGCCTCTTTTAGAACAAGGTGGGGGAGGGAAAATGCGACGGTCAACAAAAAAAAGTAGTCCGGTTCAGCAGTTCGTGACCGCGCTGTTAGCACTTTCCAGCCTTGCCAGGGAATTGATTTAGCTAGATTTGTCTGAGATTTCATGGCAGAAAAACACTTTCTTTCTGTACAGCTGTGTTGTGCAGATGGACATCGCTTACAGTGACGTAAAATGGCTTGTGGTGAAATGTCCCAGGTTTGGCTTTAAAATTCTGGCACCCCACATACAGGATCTCAATGAATAACACTTATGAACTCCGTGGTTATCATGAAAACCTGGCATGGATATTACCCTCCTGAAACTAATCTGGACACAGCCTTTAAGTTTGAGATTGCCAACCCAAAACACGTATATCTTAAAGACCTTCAACAATCACCGTAGTGGTTCGCACGTCCCCTCCTAATTACTAGCTATGCGGCCATTATTATCATTTACAGATGGCTATGAATGCTCCTCCCCTCCCTGAGCTCGGGGTGATGACAACAGTGATCTGGTCTCAATTCCAAGTTTTCAGCGGAAGAAATGTAATAAAAACTCCATTCGATTATTTCCAGGTGAGAATTCACAATCCAGAATGCACTGTCCCCTTGAGCAGCTCAGTGTTTAGTGTACACAGTCTCCCTGACTGACCACACATTCCGCAGATGCCGCCTCTGCATTTGGCAGGATGCCGACAAATTAATTGCCCGCCGCAGATATCTGTCCCGTTGTCCGTGCAACATGTTTTCTGCCTTCTTCTGGGTCCGTTCCACATGACGGGAAGATACAATAGAAACTCCCTGTAGGCACCATAAAAATGCAGTGGCACATCATAATCTGGCCGGAGCTCGTGGACAGCACGGCACAAAAGAATGCACTTTGGTAGGCAGGCAGCACACACTGACAGAATCTGACTGGGGCACAATGAGTGCCACCTGCTTGCCGCTATCGGTGAGAGCCTAAATCTGGGCCACTGGAATTATGCGACTGTGTGGCAGTGGCGTTTTCGCACTGCTAAGTCAAGAAGATATGATGGGACGTCACCAGCAGGAGTCCCCCGCGTGATGCCACTGTGTATTATATGATGCAGGTAGCACAAATCCACACCATCAAGGAGTCTGTATACTTGATCTCAGAGAGTCTTTTAAGAGCTGACGGCACAATTACATGTGGAATCCCAAAAAACTTTGCTCTTTAGCTGCACTAAAGAAAGGAAGGGATGGCGCTATACTTTCCCTACTAACGTGTACATGAGCAAGACTTTCAAGGACTGTAGTTGATTCACGCCTTGATACAACTAGGCATTACAAACGTAAACAAGGCAATTAAAAATATATATGTTTATCACGTCTGTGTCTTACAATACACGACAAACAGAGCATGAACAAAGCTGTGTCAACAACCTCACAAAGCAACTGAAAGACAGTCACTTGGCAGTAATAATATTAAACAAGCGCGAGGAATGCAGCTCCAGCGTCCTGCAAGTGGTGCGCGTGCGCTCGTGTGAAATCTGACACTTAACAGATCGCACACTGCGCGCCGCTGCTCATAACCGTAGGCGGATACATTTCCTGGGAAATGTGGGACATGCGCCCGCCTTTGCCCAATTGCATGCTGTCTTTTTAGAAAGGCGCACGCAAACCCAATACAAAAAATGCTTAAAAAAAAAAAAAAAACAAGCACAAGCGCGTGAAAAGTTTAGAGTGATTCCAAGAGGTCGTTTTCCTAGAGCAGCGCATGCCCGCTGCCCTAGGCTCGACCTAAAAAAAGAGACCAATATGATCCCACCAACTATAGGCCCATTAGCCGAACAGATATTTCACAAAAACTGTTTTGCAGGCATTTGTTGGGGAGATTACAACAATCAAAGAGATCAAATTGAATGAGATCCTCTGGCCCCACCAGGCTGGTTTTAGAGGTAAAATAGGTGAAATCTATCTGGTATTCAGGTTTTTAATAATTCTGTGGAAGTATGTGGTGATCAAAAAAAGAACATGTGAACGTTGTGTTCATAGATTTACGTGCCACCTTTGATCTTATTCCCAGATAAAAATTGTGGGCAGTTTTAGCGCAGTTTGGTGTTCCAAACTACCTTTTACAAACGATCATTAGGCTTCCCCAGGTACATTATGCCTGGAGAAGATGAGGTGAAATTGTGAACTCGCAGAGCGCATTAAGGTGGACAGTGGGGTATTGTAATTGGATTTATATAGCACTTACTACTGATGAGGCGCTGAAGTGATTTTTCGGCGAGTAGCACACTATTCAGTAACCCATTAAGTATTAGTGATGAATTAGTATTGTGAAATATGAATGTTATTTGAGCGGTGGATATGTTAGGCAGTTATTTGGATTGAGACGGCTACTGGAGGGATAGAAGCTGGAAAAAGGTTTGCCTTTATGTAGCGCTTGCTACCCCTGATGAGATGTTGAAGCTCTTTTTCGGTGAGTAGCATGCTAATCCGGAACCCATGAAGGATTAGTAGTGAATTAGTATAGTGAAATATGAAAATAATTTGAATAGTGGATATGTTAGTCAGTTTTTTGGATTGAGAAGGAAGAGGGAAGGTTCTAGAAATTATAATTTTTTTTTCTTTTTGGGAATTTATAGCTGTTGGAGAGGGTTTGGGGTGAATAAAGGGGAGGTGGAGAGGAGTTAGTATAGGGAAATATGGCATTAATTTGAGTGGTGGACATGCTATTCTGTTTTTTGGACTGAAACAGAATAGTGGAGGAATAGAGGAGGATAGAAGAGGGAGCGAAGGAGGGATAGAAGAGATAAGGGTCTAGAATCTTTTTTGTTGTTGAGATCACAGCAGTAGGAGGGAGTTTGGGATGAGTAAAAGGGAGGAGAAGAGGGAAGAGTCAGTTAAGGGTTTAGAAAGGCTTGTTTACTAGATCTGAATAATAAGAGCTACAAGATGATGTAAGGGGGTAGAGGAGGAAAGAGGCTAGAAAGGGTTATTTTGCGGATCATAGTGATATGGGATAAATGAGAGAGTGGAGGTAGAGGATATATTGATGGAGGTATAGGGTGAGAAATAGGGTAGTGTAAAGGAAAGGGCAGTAGAACAAGGTTTGAGATGAGTCAGTCAGAGTGTTGAGATTGAAGATATATTGAGAGCCGTATAAGGTAGAAATAGGGTAGTGCATTGGATATGCTGAATTAGAAGAAAAGTAATAATATAGATACATGTAATGTAATGTAATGTAAGGTTTTTTTTTATACCGCGCTACTATCGCTCCAAGGAGCATCTAGGCGCCAACAGAATGACCAATGATGTAAAACGGCCTGGCTGCTAATGTTAACTAATCCAACCTTCACACTAAAGTCCTAGCTATGGTGTCCTGTAGCTTAAAGATCCAAGTTTTAAGTTCTTTTCTGAATTCAGTTTCACTCTCCAGTGCCCGAAGGTAAGGAGGAAGAGTATTCCAGGCTTTTGAACCTAGAACTGGTAAAGATTTACCCCTCTCGTACTAAGTCTGAAAGTTGGAACAGACAGCAGATTAGCATTTGAGGAACGCAAGGTACGGGCTGGATGATACCTGATTAACTTTTTCCTTAGGTACTTGGGCCCTGAGGAGTGAACAGCTCTACAGGTGATGACCAGTATTTTAAAAAGGACCCTTTTGATTATGGGTAGCCAGTGCAGGGTTTTTAGTGCAGCAGTTGCAGATGATCTCTTCGGCCATTTCAGCACCAATCTGGCTGCTGCATGCTGCACCATCTGGAGTTTATGGGTAACCACTTTGTTAGTACCAGCATAGAGGCTATTACAGTAATCTAGCCTTGATGTCACAAGGGCGACTATTACCGTTTTTCTAGCCTCCAGCGGCAAAAGATCAAAAAACTTCCTTAATCACCTGATGATACCAAAACATGTCCCCGCTACCTTCAGTGCCTGTTGCTTGAAGGACAAATCAGAGTCAAAGTTAATCCCCAAATTACGAGCAGAGTCTGTAGTGTGAGGCGGTATTTCTGCCTTCTCCGGCCACCATAGTCTGGGGACAAAGTCGTTTTTCGGGCCCATCGGTATGATCTCAGTCTTTCCCGTGTTACATTTCAGGTGGTTTCTCCTCATCCATTCAAAGGTAGCCGTCCGGCAACATTTGGGATTGGCTTCCCAGTCCTGAGTGTCTTTATCAAGGACTGTACATAAATACATGGAATATGTGTGTGTGTATGTATGTGTGTATGTATATATATATATATATATATATAACGCTCCAAATCCTTTCAAGCTTGCAGAAAAGAACAAACAGCACTCGAAGATGGAGGTTTCAACACGCTTAGATTTTATTCAGCGGGGGGGGGGTGCACACAGACGCGTTTCGGCGGTCTGCCTTCGTCAGTGTGTGATGCACTGTGTTTACTGCCGACATTGTTTTAAACATTATTTTGTATCGTTCACTCCCACATTCAGTAAGGCATATTCACTGAAAAAAACATAGGTTTCAGATATGTTATAGTTAGGAATTAGCATTTAAAAAACCTTAGAAATTCACAGAAAAAAACATAGATTTTAGGGGTGCTATAGTTAGCTGGACATTTCACTAGTTCAAAACCATTGAAATTTCTCCGTCATAGTTAGTTGTACTCACTATAACTCACATACCCGCAATCCACTGCTGATGATGTCACATATTACATCATTCATGACATGGTCAGTGACATCACTGATGACATCTCAAATGCCATCAATGATTACATCACTGATGACATCATCCAGTGAATGTGGTTGGTTCGATATTTAAATAAGTATTATATATATAGCAATCTGCATTGAAGACTGTGTGGATTTATAAGTGTCTGGATGGAGGATTTAGTAGCACTGTGATTAACTGTCTAATCGACTAAAGTGTCTAACTAAATATATGGGATAGTGATTAAACTGTGTGAACACCTGTATAACTCTATCTCTTGTTGTGTAAACTACTACATACGTTTATTACTAGCTATGTGAAAGTCTATATTAGTTAAGTGAGTATTTGTATGGGATAGTGAATGTGTGTGTGGTTGGGTGGGAGATGGGTGACTGTCCAAAGATGTGTAAATAGTTGATTTAGTAGGTATGTGAGGTTAAGACTGTATGTGGAAACAGTTGTTTGGGTGAGTGAATCTCTTTATGGGTGTGGTGATAAGTAAATATATTTCTCAATGATACATGCACTGTATGTGACAGTTGTATATAAATAAGTATACATAAGACTCAGTAATTGCATGAGTGACTGTATTGAAAACTATACCTATAATAGTGATTTTATCACACACTAAGTGTGAGTTACTATCTATATGAATAAAGTGGTGTTTGTATAAGTGTGTAGCTTAGTAAATACAAGTATGATCAATTGTTTGCACAAGTGAGTAGGATGACTGCATAACTAAATAGGATGTGTACTGGTGTGTAATGTCGACGGAGGTCTATACGTATATTTAATAGTATTCTATTGATCTTTGTTAGCATGTATGAGTGAATCTATCGGTAAGTGTTTAGATGTGTGTGTAGATGTAGGAATCACTGAGTGAGTTTTCAGAAACTTGTATTGGTTTGTGAATTGTTTCAAATATGGTAGTCCACGTTTTATGAGTGTTGAAAGGTTATTCTAGTGTATGATGAAATGTATCACATTGTCACGTGGATGATGTCATCGTTGATGTCATTTGAGATATCAGTGATGTCATTAGTGATGTCACTGACCATGTCATGAATGATGTGACATCATCAGCCGTGGATTGCGGGCGCGTGAGTTATAGTGATTACAACGAACTATAACGGAGGAATTTCAGTGGTTTTGTACGAGTGAAATGTCCAGCTAACTATAACACCCCTAAAACCTATGGTTTTTTTTCCAGTGAATTTCTAAGGTTTTTAAATGATAATTCCTAACTATTACATGCCTGAAACCTATGGTTTTTTCAGTGAATTTCAAAGGTTTTTTCAATGATAATTTTAAAATGTATTAATTGTTATATGTATTTTTCATTATTTTACTACATTTTTTAATCTATTTATTTTTAGATATCTTATTTTTTAAATTGCATTACACATTTTAATATATATATTTAAAATTAAAAATGTGTTTTTTTATGTAATTTTATATTTTTAAAAATAAATGTATAATATTTTCTTTATTTTCAAACAAATTTTGGGGAGTCGCGCACCCAAAGTGCACCTTACTCGATCACTGCGCGGAACCTAGCCGTCATTTTAGAATTGTTGTGTAGGGTCCGCGTAGGGTGTGCGACTGGTGCCTATTACTTTACGCGACGCTCGCGTGCTTGCTCGTGACATCCATATACATGTTCGATGCAGGGGGTGCGCGACTCCTGTGAAATTTTTAAATGTCTAATATGATATATATATGTATTTAATATACATATTAGGACAAGACATTATCTAACCTAATCATAAAAATACAATTTCGCGTTGGGTGCGTGCTGCCTGTGCGCAGGGTTGCGGATCCCATGTGACCTGAAAAAAAAGATCTGATTGGTTCATAACTTTTCCCATTGTAACTATTGAAGGACTCCACCCATTTCAATCATTCTTCTTAGAGCTTCTTTGGAGACAGATCTCTTAGCTGAGAAGAACTTATTTTCTGATATTTTCCAATTTGTGGACAAAATGGCTTCAGGACAACAGCCACCACAAGAATCGGACCATTCTTCGGACGAAGAGTTTGTTGTGGAACCTCCACCTCCAAAAAGACCTTCTTCAGTGGTGTGGAAGTTTTTTTTACCCACCCTGAAGGAGAAAGGAAGGTGAATGTCACAAAAGTCACCTGTAAAATCTGTGGCAACGTTCTTTCAAGAGGCAGTGCCAATAAAAAGTACTTGTGCGGCACTGCAAGTATGTACAAACATCTTAGGAGTCTGCACCCTGTTAATCTGTCTTGGGAGGAGTGCAGGAGGCTTCGAGACAACCCTCCAACTGCAGTGCCAAGTACTTCTGCCAGTTCCTCTTCGCCAGCACGTCCGAACATACGTTCCGAATTTGCACACATAAAAATACACTGCATCAAGTGCAACCAACTTCTGTGCTACGGAGAACAGTCTGTGGACTTAGTCTGTACAGCACAACACGAAACCACAGCTGATAGACTTTTTTTTTTTCTGGCTTGTTAGTTCCTGAAGTTCACTGTTTTTTTCGTCCGTTTTTCTATTGAAAAAACAACAAAAAAATTCAGAAAATTGTTAAAAAAAAACTACCCAAAAAAAAAGTTCTTTTCAGAACTAACTTCTCTGGTTAAAGAAAGAGCTATATTTGTATGATAGTGTATGAAAGTTTGTTTGAATGTATGCATTGTGCATAATTGACTGAAAGAATGCATTAGTACTGTATGATGTATATGTAAGTGCAAAACTATAAGGAAGTGCTGTAGCATGACACTTTTTGCTCTTTAGCTTCAGTGTGCTGTGGTACTTCCGAAGCACAGGGATGCAACATATGTACATAAATATGTTGCAAGTCTATGCTTCCCTCTGCACTGCTGCTTAAACTGCAGCCATTTGGTGACACAGGCCCCCTTGCACCATGGCGCAAGGATATCTGTGCAAAAACAAGAAAAGAGAGGCCAGATCAAACACTTGATCAATCTAAGCGTAATCTATACAGACCACAATTCAAGAAGTCAACACAAGATTATCACATCCGATTTGGGTGATAAAGAAAGCCCTCACACACTGACCTAGTCAGTGTCATGCTTCATCATCGGGCCCCACCGAAAGAGGCCGAATGCCTCTTCGGTGTGCTACGACGCCAGAAAGACTGCGGAGCTGGTTTTGTGTGTGGAGGGCGTGCTCTTGTTTACAGTGAAATATTAAAAGTGCCTAAAAAAAGGGTATCGAAAAAAATTATTTTAATAAATGATCCCTGAGGCACAAAGTAAAGAGTATTACGTGTCTGTATTTACATGCCAAGGTTCAAGATTGGTAAAATACAGAATATACTCAGTTTCTTTTAGTCAACATGTTTCAGCCATAAGGGTGGTATATTACCGTGGCATTCTTCAGGACTATACCCCGGCGGTATGGGCTCTCTAATCACCCACCCTGACCTGGGGACGTGAAAGTACAAATAAAGAGTGAAAAAAGTGCATAAAAATATTGGAAGAGTAAAATACTCGATTCCAAAAAAATACTCCGTAAATTTGGAGTGTCACTGCACTTTCAAAAGGGGCGCTACTAGCACCATGGGTCTCGGGAGGGGGTCGGAGCGACCTGGCACATCGCCCTCAGCGCTCTCGACCCGCTGATAAACCTGGTTGTGGCCTCAAATCCCCCGAGGCCACAACCAGGTTTATCAGCGGGTCGAGAGCGCTGAGGGCGATGTGCCAGGTCGCTCCGACCCCCTCCCGAGACCCATGGTGCTAGTAGCGCCCCTTTTGAAAGTGCAGTGACACTCCAAATTTACGGAGTATTTTTTTGGAATCGAGTATTTTACTCTTCCAATATTTTTATGCACTTTTTTCACTCTTTATTTTTACTTTCACGTCCCCAGGTCAGGGTGGGTGATTAGAGAGCCCATACCGCCGGGGTATAGTCCTGAAGAATGCCACGGTAATATACCACCCTTATGGCTGAAACATGTTGACTAAAAGAAACTGAGTATATTCTGTATTTTACCAATCTTGAACCTTGGCATGTAAATACAGACACGTAATACTCTTTACTTTGTGCCTCAGGGATCATTTATTAAAATAATTTTTTTCGATACCCTTTTTTTAGGCACTTTTAATATTTCACTGTAAACAAGAGCACGCCCTCCACACACAAAACCAGCTCCGCAGTCTTTCTGGCGTCGTAGCACACCGAAGAGGCATTCGGCCTCTTTCGGTGGGGCCCGATGATGAAGCATGACACTGACTAGGTCAGTGTGTGAGGGCTTTCTTTATCACCCAAATCGGATGTGATAATCTTGTGTTGACTTCTTGAATTGTGGTCTGTATAGATTACGCTTAGATTGATCAAGTGTTTGATCTGACCTCTCTTTTCTTGTTTTTACATAACTAACCGGGGACTAAGAGAGTGCCTCATTCTCCCTACCTCTCCTTTTGTTGTTAAAAAAAAAAAGCAAGGATATCTGTGTCATGCAGAATTTGTTTTTGTGCAGGAAGACACACCTTCCTGCACAAAACAATCTGTGAAGGCATTTTTCTCCTTCAATGTATGCTGTGCATTTTAGCATACATTCAAAGAGAAACAAGCATTAGAAATGCAATAGGGCTCGCATTAGGAAAGTTTGAGCTATTGGTCTTATAAATGAATTTTTTTTTATTTGTGTTATTTTTGAAAATAGCTAAATTAATAGCTTTGTCATTTACAATGCCAATAGTTATAACTTTCGCAAATGTGACACTTATCGCATTTGTAATGCAATATGTGTTGCATTTACGTGACTTAGATGTATTGACATTACAAATAACAATGGCTTTTCATTTTTTAAAATAATTAATACTTAAATAAAAGGTATTGTAATTTATAATGGCAATAGCTTAAACTTTTGTAAATAACTTTTATGAAGATTATGTTCAGTGCAGATAGATAGATAGATGGAGATAGATAGAGTGAGGGCGATCGATAGATAGAGTGAGGGCGATAGATAGAGGTAGAGCAATAGATAGATAGAGGGAGGGCGATAGATAGAGTGAGTGCGATATAGACAGCTAAGGTGAGGGCGATAGACAGAGTGAGGGTGATAGATAGATGGAGTGAGGGCGATAGATAGAGTGGGTGTCACTTTTCTGTACTTCGCTTGAACCCCACTAGTGCGTGACTGGAACACAGGAAAGACCCATATTTAGCTGGTGGAATAGAAACATGCGTCAGTATGCCTTACAGTGTGGTGACACCACTTTTATCCCACCTGCCCACCCCCTTATCTACTCTTTAAACCCATTGACTCAAGAGAAAGAAAGAAAGAAAGAAAGAAAGAAAGAGAGAAAGGGAAAGAAAGAAAGAAAAAGGGAAAGAAAGAGAGGGAAAGGAAAAAAGTGAAGGAAAGGGAAATAAATATAAAGAGAGAAAGAAAGAGAAAGAAATAAAAAGAAAGAGATAGGGAAAGAAACTAAGAAAGAGAGAAAGAAAAAGGGAAAGAAAGAGAAAAAGAAAGAGAGAGCCAGAAAGAGAGAGAGAGAAAGAAAGAAAAAGAAAGAAAGAAAAAGAAAGAGAAACAAAGCGAAAGAGAGAGAAAGAAAGAGAAAAAGAAAGAAAAAGGGAAAGAAAGAGAGACAGAAAGAGAAAAGGAAAGTAAGAGAGAAAGAAAAAGAAAGAGAAACAAAGAGAGAAAGGGAAAGACAGAAAGAAAGAAATAGAAAGAAAGAAAAAGAAAGGAGAAAGAAAGATAGAAAGAGAAAAAGAAAGGAAGGAAGGAAGGAAGGAAATGGAAGGAAGAAAGAAAAAGGAAGGAAGAAAGAAAGAAAGAAAGAAAGAAAGAAAGACATTGGTGTGGTAGCTAGTATGTGCTGAGTGACCGAGAACTGAGATGATGTCTGGTAAAACAGACATCCACGTGGGCAGCTGGGCCGACCTGGTTTCTGTACACAGAGCTCAAGGGGACAGCCTCAGCAGACTCCAGGTTTCACTGAGGGCATTTAAAAGTGCCAGACTGCATTTTAACTTGGGCTGACGTCATTTCAATTGAAAGGCAAACATTCGGGGAGGAGCTCGTCTCCTCGCTCTACAAATTACTAAGTGACTCTACCAACAAGTCGAAACAAGCAAAAGAAGACCTCAAACACACTTACAGTCACATATCACAGCCTAAACAAAAACACGAACACACACACCAACGGAGGTCACCACAGATACCTGAAAACAAACACTTTCGAAGAGAGACAAGTATACATATACGCATACACAAAAAGTTAGACCGCGATACATACTTATGAGCACAAGCTTGACCTAAAAAACCTGTAAATATGTTGTGTGTCGGCAGCATTGATGACTCTGTAAGTTCACAGTGCCTCTGCGTCTCAAAATAAAATGTCTCCTGTACTTCTAAGACTGTTTTAATTTTGCGCCTGGTGCACATGAAAGAGCACACAAAAACACATCAATAAACGTTTGTACACAGCAGAGTTGAACAGTTTCTAATTGTGTACTTTGATCCAACTGAATACTTTTTTCTGAAAAGAGGCCTTTGACGCTATGCAAAAGGGCTCCTGAAAAAGCATCTTTCACTAAAGTGCCCAAATTCTAAATCGTACCCTCCGCTGCTCTAACCATGATCACCAGCGCGCACCGAGGCTTTAATTGCGTGCGTGAAGCACACTGTGTGATTCGTTTAACCTGTCATTCTTTCATGCACTTATTTATTTGTAGGTGTTTGTTAGTTGATTCACTCATGCATTCAAAACGCTTTTCTGTCAACAGCTTTGCGTGCACTGAAGCGCTTGAGTTGAGTCGTGCGCAATACAAGACCAGTGTTTTACAATCTTGGCTACCCCACTCGATCAAAGTGTGTGATCCCTGGTAAATCACTTCATGTCCTTGATTTCGCTTTTCTGTCAACAGCTTTGCGTGCACTGAAGCGCTTGAGTTGAGAGTCGTGCGCAATACAAGAAAGCACATCCATGCGGTTGTTGAACAGAGCATTTACCATCCCCCTCAGCATGAAAATAATTTAAAAATACATTAAAGCTGTTGCTGTGCTTAAAGTTAAAGCGGCGGCAATCAGTATGAAAATAATTAGAAAGAAGGGAAGACTAGGGGAGAGTAAGGGTGACGAGACGCACGGGGAGCAGCAGCCTTTGATGTGCCAGCCGGCCGTGGGCAGTGAATAATTAGGGGAGGAGAAATGCCAGAGCGCACGCTGGGGGAAGCTTGTGGGAGGGAGGCTGGTGGCTTTGATGCGTGCACGCGCTTTTTTCACAGGCACAGCATCAAATTACCCGTTTGGTTAAGCTCTCGTTAAGCCCCAATATGTCTCGACATCTGCAATGCTTACGCATTGGCAGAGGTCGAGCCCTAAAAATGAGGAGAAATTAAACAATTCTCCTTGTTGTGCCTTGCTACACCAATTGGAGGATGGTGCAGCATTCACACACATGTCCAGATTTATGATTTATAATAAATCTGGAGATGTGTCTTGCTCTCTGACTGTTCTGTGCAAACACGCACACCAATGGAATGCTCCTTCAACATAGGAGTTTGAAGCACTCCGTGCCCTAAAGCCTGCCTCACTGCATGAGTACATGCATACTGACTGAATGATAACAGTACTGTAAGGAGAGACACTGGGTGAATTCATAATTGGTTGAGTTTTACTTTAGTGAATGGATTAGTACATGGTACTGAAAGAGTCACTGTGGGATTGCAAGAGCAGTCACAGGGTGTTTGCTGGAGTGTATGGATACTGACTGGGGAATTGTAGGCCTGAAACACAATTGTGTACTTAGTTAATCAGAGCCCTACACCCAACTCGTAGAAGTCGTGCACCAAACGTGTTGGAGTCCTGCATCCTACACGTTAGGAGTCGTGCATCCAACGCATGCACACCAGGGAGCCACACTGAGCGCCGCGCTGGGTGCGCAACTCCTAATTTTAGCTTTAAAAAAAAAAAATAGCCCCTATCACTAATTTCTATTATCCCCAGGCACTCCATCCCCCGGGGCTTATATAAAACATTGGGGACAGTGGGGGGAGCCCCAATGCCCCCACGGTTCCAGCCGTCTCCCTACATCCTTCAGGAGCGGGCATTGTTTTCCACATGGGGAGCAGCTAACGTGTGTGGAAAAGCAATTTGATTTTGATTTTGATAGACAGAGCAGGTTTCCCTGCGCTCTCTTTCAAAATCTAAACCAAGTTTGCTATGGGAGGGCGGGAGCCCGCAGACTCCCACCCTCTCATAGCAAACAGCAGTGTCCCGGAAGTGGGCACCCTGGGACACTGCAGGAGCCGACCATGGTGGGTGGCGGTCCCCAGGGCCCTCAACGGCCCCCCTCCCATAATACACAAAGCTGGGGGGGGGGGCATTGAGCCCCCACCCACATATTTTGCTGGAAGGCCAAAATCGGAGCACTTATACTACTCCTGTCCACGCGGCATGGGATTTCTTCTGAAGCCGGAACAGCGGAATTGCTGTTTGCCGTGTGGACAGGAGTAGTATAAGTGCTCCGATTTTGGTACTTACCATTCTATTCCCGATTACCAATTTTTACACTGATTGATTGACGCCACCGCCAGGACGGAAGTAAAACCGGCGGAGAGAAACCGTGATACTCTAGCCATCTGTCCAATAGCCCTGAAGAAGTCTTGGGTTACACCCTGACGAAACACGTGTAGGCTGGGCACCTGAAAAAAAAATAAACCATACGGAAAAAAACCCTCAATTTGACCATTGTGATTATGCTTTTGTAAAACATACAGTATTAATACTGTTAATGAAAATTGCATGTGCACAGGTCATCTGTACAATTGTTTCAAGGACTTCGGTCCTGTTTGGAGGTTTTGGGTTATCCTCTTACCTGTAGCACCGTTCATTATTTGGTCTGGGTTTGCACATACGTTGTAATTGGAGGCGCCAATACTTGCCGCAACACTCTTAACCCTTTGCTTGTATTACTGTGCTGAGGGGGCCCCCTGCAGCTCTGGCCCCCCAGCACCGCGGGAGATGCGGGAACATGTGTTACGCCCCTGGCATTATTACTGATACTATAAGTTCACATTCACAAAGTCCAAAAACGATATTCCTACTGTATACGCTTCTTTAAACTACCTCTGTCAGTGCGACTCTGATGAACACTGTTTGCCGTACAGAAGGCCTGCTTGCTATATTCTAATGCCCGCTTTTAGATGCAATTTGACAGGGATTCATTAATAAGCAACGCATTATTAAAATTGCGCAGGTGATCTTATAATCACCAATACCTTATGTATGTGGGTTGTGATATATCAAATTAGCTCAAAGTTAGGCGCAAGTGGAATACCCTGCTTTAATTTGAGAGAGACATGCACGTGCCCAGTGATGTAACAAAAGCCCCTGCAGTCCCTGCAGTAGGTTTATACTCCGACGTACATAGAAAGCATTTTGTGTTGCCTGTGATGGGCAGAAGGCTTTTTTTGTTCTCAGTTTTTAGCAGCAGACTTAGTGCTGTGCATACACAAGGGCTGTGACATATTGTTCTTAGATTGTACAAGTAGTTCTCATAGATCCATATCTCCATGGGATGATCCCTTGACGTATAGTATAGGTCCAGTCTCTGCTCCAAGGAGGTGATTTCCAAATATTTGTACACTTGTGGACCATTTTCTTAAGGCTTTTGATAGTTTGCATCTGGTTGTGATGTTTATGTAGGTGAGGTGATCAACTGTGTCTTAGTTGCTCTTCCCAATTCCAATTGATGTGAGGCCTTTCCTAATTTTGTTTCAGAGTGCAACAGTAGGCAAAAGGTGAGATGTATCAGCTTTGCCAATGTTTTTTAGCGACTTTGAAAATGGTTAAAAATATGTCGCAGCCAGTGTTGACTGCCTTATAGCATTTTTTTTCACTTGCTATGCTGCACTAAGTCAGCACTGCGGTATAGTGTATAATATGACGTCCCTGTAGATCAATAGTCTGGGGACCGCAAGCACAGTCCTGACCTATTCATGCAGCCCCCTGGCAAACATTTATTTACAAGTTATTCAGTGTGAAAGAAAGCAAGGAACTAGGGTTTCCTGCACAGTTAACCTTTGGGCCATTAAAGACATTCTGCAACGAACGTGTAAAATATGAAATCATTTTTTCAAAAATGCCAAAAATCTGTTATAACTGTTTTATCTTAGTAGGAGTATATCAGACTAAATCAGCGCACAGCTTTCTTTTTTGTATTTTTAGGAATAGTTTTCAAACATGAATTTTAAAACATTCATGCTTCCACCCACCCTGACAATGCCAGTAGTGAACTAACAGGCAAGTAAGCTAAGTGCACCCTTTGGATGGCTTGGGTTGCTTTTCTACATCAACAACATTTTAGTAAAATTCAATATTGGAGACGTTTTCATGCATTGCAAACCCTTAAGGTATGTATTTCAAGATCATATTATATGTAATAATATGGAACAAGCATTGGCAAAGCCAATAGGTTTCACCTATGCAAAATCTATTGTCGTTGTCAATGTTTTTGAGCATGAGCTCTTGACTTGGGGAACTAGGTTCAAGTCTCCGCGTTGGCTCAACATCCTGTGATCCTGGCCAAATCATGTAATCTCCCCTGTGCCTTAAAAAAATATCTTTTTGCAATATAACTGGTGTTCATATAAAACACTGAAATACTTATTGAACTTATAAGTGCTTTTTATAAAAGCTTCCCTTACTTTGGAAAAATAGAAAGTGGTCCATACACTTTTAAGGTGGGCCAGTGTCCTAGCGTGTAGCTAACCATAAACACACAAGATTTTATAAAAAGTGCCTTTAAACTTATCTCTCCAAAGCGAGTTGCCACAGAAGTCTTAAATACAGCATTTGCTTTACAAATTAAAGTGAAAACCAAGCATTGTTAAATTGTGTTACAATGTGGCTGGCTCTTTTCTGTGAAAAGATCTTATCCTGTGCTTGACAGTGAAAGGACCATAAACAGTGTAAATTGCTCAGAATGACCATGTTAGGCTGACACAGACTGAAATGCGATATTTGTTCCTAAAAAGTCAGTTTCACAAATAAAATGGACTCCCTAAAGAAGAGGAATTTTGTAAAAACATATTAAATATGAAAAAGTACCTGCAAAAATTCCACAAATGTATTTTATTTGCATGCAGAACTGTTTCATCTTAATAGTACAGTACGTCAGACTAAATCAATGGGATTCGTAAGCAGCCTCCCGAACTTTGCATGCAACTACCGTTGAAAACAGGCAAACGTTTATTTACAAGTTAATCGATGTTGAAGCAAGTAACAAGGGTGTCTTGCACACTTAACATTTGGCCACTTTTATTTATAAAGACATTTTGCAAAAAACATGTTCAATATGAAAACGCCTGCAGAAATTTATTTCATTCACATGCAGAACTGTTTCATTTTAGCACTAGTACTTCAGACTAAATCAGTGCAAGTTTTTTTGTAAGTAATAGTTTTCAAACATGATTTTAGAAATGGTCATGCTTCCACCCATCCTGTAAAATTCATGCCACACGACTGAAAAGCAAATGTTTTGTGCAGTTGAAGAAGATACCTTTTGAGATGGTTATCTAAAATAAAAAACACATTTAAGAAAAAGGGCACACGCAGGGTCTATGGAGAAATTACTCTGTATTCCTCTTTCCTATAAACGCTCTCACTTTGAAGTCAGCCAAAAGTAAAATAAACACCAGGCTCCCTCGCTTGACATTTGACCTCGGTCTTTGAATGCCAGCAAATGTGACGAGATAAGATTTAAAGGCCTGTTTATTGCAAAAAATTAGTTAGTGGGAAAATACTATAAATGCGTCTTTGGCTTGGGGAGGTACAAACTCAAGCTGGACAGCCTAAAGCAAATTAAGCCAGCAAATAGAAAGCCAGAAAACGTGAGTTACAATCCTCAAAGCGAATAGCAAGCAACTGATGGAATGCATTTCTAGGTCAACTTTCTGAAACTCCCTAAGATGTCTTTATCATAGCCCGTCAGCTGTGCTGTCTGGTAGACTGCGATCTAGAAAGGCATCCTCGCCCATATGGGACTTTCTGTCCCTCCGGGTAGTCCAGTGTGGTTTCTGATCCTGGTAGGATAGTATGTGCAAAGCGTGTGTTTTAGCAGAAGCCACGGTAGTTGTTGATTATACAAAGGGGAGGATCAAAATAGCTATTCAAAAATAAAGATGCAATCCCCTTGATGGATGCCTGCTTCAAAACCAAAAGGTGAGGATTTGGAGATTGTGGGTTGATGGTTTATTGATGTCTGTTTTGAAAGGTAAAAAGAGATGGTGTCCAGTGCAGTGCTGTGTAAGATTTTTGGTATAGCTCAAACTTAGTTGAAAGACGGTGGAACTCTGTACAGGGTCAAAGGCAGTGATACAGCCAAAAAGTGATTGGAGCAATACCTGGGGACAGACTAAAAGTGGACTGTTACTCCGTTGTGATATAGTCTTCTTTAAAAATGTGCATCTTTGGTTCTTTTCTGAATTGGAGTATAGTTTGGTCAGTCTTGATGTGTACTGGGACCTCAATCCAGATCCTGTGTGCCTTAATGGAGAAGACATGTTAACTTATTTTTTCACATCTTGCCTGCTAGATAGGCAAATGGTGCCGTTATAATGACTTTGTAGATGATGCAGCTAATTTTTAAGATGGTAGGTGATCCAGTGAAGATTCAAGATGGTTGACACGATGTAGTTATATTTTGTCAGATTTTAGATGAGGCGTGCTGTGACATGCATGATGTTCTTAAGTGCATAAAGAGTCTATTCGGTCTGTGTGTGTTGTTGGAAGCCGCCCTGTCAAATGTCAGAGTTAGACCACGAGAACTGCCTCCCTGTTCAGCTCGACTATTGATTTGAACTCATCCCGGATGACAATTAGTAATAATTCAGTGCAATGCCCTGGAGGAAATCTGGTTCAGCAATTCAATGGCAGGGTTGTGGAATTTAATAAAATATCTACTTGTCCAAGGGACAGGTTGCTTCATAAAACTACTCATCCTGTAAAAAAAGCCACCTGACACTTTGGTGCCACATAGTGCAGCAACAAATTAGGGCAACAATCTCGTCATATAAAAGCTCTGATCTTAGCCTTTCCGATTAAGCCAGGGCTAATACAATAGTAAGGTTAGAATTCTAGCAGTTTCCTTACTTTGCTACCTTTCCACAGAACTACATACTGGGGCTGGAGATTGCTTTAAGCAATACTTCCAGGGTTTGAATGCCCCTTTGAATCTGAGCAAACCTACTAAACTGCATGTTTATGGGGTTTTCGCTAGTTCTTCTCTAGAATTCTAGCAGTTTCCTTACTTTGCTACCTTTCCACAGAACTACATACTGGGGCTGGAGATTGCTTTAAGCAATACTTCCAGGGTTTGAATGCCCCTTTGAATCTGAGCAAACCTACTAAACTGCATGTTTTAGGGGTTTTCGCTAGTTCTTCTCTAATATTTTCTCATACTGAGAATGGTAGGAAATTTACACCTGACAATGGCAAAAGTAAAACTTCTTCCAGGGTTGGGGAAAAAAGTGGTTGGAGTGAAAGTGAACTTGTAAATGCTCATGATTATCTCATGAGCACATCTGCACATGCATATCTGCTCGTGCTAAAAAGCAGTTCACAAATATTTTCTAGGAGTACGATTTCCTGCCTACTTCTGTAAATTCTTGTGAATTCATGAAGGCTATTAATGCAAGGACATATACCATGGGAGCAGATTTGTGACTTTCTTTAAGAATTAGACACCTAATTAGGTCTGTAGTTAACCTAGAAGTTTATTTTTTGTTAAAAATCTATCTATCCATTCATCCAGAAGGAGCATATCTGCACACAAAGTAGTTTTGTTTAGTGCCAGGGACTACTGTGGCAATGTGTGCTTTTTAAGACCCCAAAAAATTATTGTTTTTGTCAATGTTTGTCATAATGGTGAGGGTCTGATAACTCCAACAAAGTTTTATAAAAATGTTATCAAAACAAGACACATTTACAAAACCAAAAGGCTGACCACTAATATCAGACATATTGGCTTTGCCAATTATGTTTTTCATGTTTCCCATTATCTTACTGAAACTGGTTGCAGTGATATTCCATTATGAATATTTTTGGGGAAAATACTGGCATACATCAACACATTTGACTAAATGATGCTTCAAAGAAATGCTGCCTACTATTTCACTTTAGTTTAGCAAAAGCTTTTTTTTTTCCTAGTTTCATTTTTTTTGTGAACATGTTATTTTAAAAGCAAAGGATCATCAATCTTGTTTTCATACTTCTGCAGATATTTGCATCTCATTCAAGAGCAATCAGGGAGCAATGTATGTAGCATCATATTGTTAAACTTTGAAAACTTGTGTACACATTTTTACACTGGAACAACTGTCAGTAGTGCAGTCCAAGCTTACAACATTTCATCCGAGCGGTCACCCAATAAGAAAGGCTTTTTATTGATGAACCATTAATACAAGTTAGAACGAGCAGCATTAACATATGGACACAAATATTACCTAAACTGGAGACAATGCCCTTTCCTAGTCCATAATGTGGAACTGTAAACTGGCAGCCAGGAGAAGTGTGGCTCACTGGTTAGAGGAGGCAGACCTGGACGCTGAGATACGACCCGGGACCAGGGTTCAATTCCCGACGCGGCAGGGTCTTGAGCCCAAAAAATGTCCACGGGCTCGGTAATTCTCGCTTCGTGCCTACTCGAATCACAGGTTCACACTCTGCAACTCTGGGCAATAGCTTGCTTAATCTCCACTACGGCCCCCCGCGGCGGGATGCCTGGCTTTCACCTTGGGGATACCCAGTAGGGGCTATCTCACAGGGAAAAACCAGGACGGGTTCCCAATGCAAAGCGCTTTGAGACCTGGCGGTGATATTGCGCTATATAAAAACCCATCCATCCATCCATCCATCCATCCAGCCAAAGGGTTTGTGCTACAGGGTTCTGGGCCTACTTGTCCCAAGGATAAAATAAAAATGAAAACTTGT
Organism: Lissotriton helveticus; assembly: GCF_964261635.1. Classification (NCBI taxonomy): domain Eukaryota; kingdom Metazoa; phylum Chordata; class Amphibia; order Caudata; family Salamandridae; genus Lissotriton; species Lissotriton helveticus. Next base: position 538,988,108 of record NC_136067.1, read on the forward strand.
TGTCCTTGACCCCAAACAATATGTTCTGGGAGTCGGGCTGTAGGAATTCCACACCCATGCGATGGGATGTTGTTTTATTTAAAGAACTAAGATAGTTGCATGAAGTTGAAGGAATCAATGGTTTTCTTGAATGATATATTTGATATAAACTGTCTTCAAGCGATCATTGTGTTGATTAGTAATCTCTAATGTATTAAAAGACAAAGTTCGGCTTGTGTTATGTCCTCTATGTTAAATGTCTGTCTGCTTCTTTTTTGGACAAATAAGGTCAGTTTATCACAAAGAGATACTGTACCCATGTGACAACTAGAGGCTCAATTCCTGCTGGGGCTGACTGCTGCAACTTATTTTTCTGTAATGACTAAGTAAGAACCATTATAGCAAGATCATGAACACCATCCACTCCTAGGGCTCGAAAAATCTGAAAAATGGTACTAGCCCTTGAACCTTGGAAAATCTCCTCAACCTGGCAAGATGGCGACAGAGTGAGGAACCACATCGATCCTGCTCTCTGAGGACCTGAGAGTAATTCTAATTCTAGATGGCTGAGGCTGGAGCTTTTTGAGAACTGAGCTATGCCCCCGAAATAAACCTGGACAATTGAGCAAATGAGCTATTAGCAGGGAGGAAAAAACTCTCACCGGAGACTCGGAGGCTTGGTGGCTCAAACGGCGCAGGTGCGAGGTAACAGCCAGGGCACTGGGTCGCCGCGATAGGGCGATATACCGCAACAGTCTCGAAAGGTAAACACACCGAGTGCATCTTGAGCAGCAGGGAGCTGTTGCAGTGAGCGGCGGTGTGCAGTTGCGAGCTGCGAGGCGCTTGAAGCGCAGATGGTTCTCTGACCTGTCTTTCCCTGCTTCCTTGGTCTCCCGGTCTCCAGTCCTCCGGTCCTCGTGTTAGGTGTTACAGCTGAGTCTTGCACGGCCGGAGGGGGTCCGCCTATGTGCCCACTGATATTCGGCTGATACTGCTGGGCCGCTTCAATCATCTCTGGCTGCTGGCTGCTGTTCTATCTGTTGCATTGTACGCTGTGCTGTGCCTGCAATCCCTCAACTGGATAGCGGCCCAGCGAAACCTGGAAGCTTCATCGGAGCACTGACTGCCGGTTGCTGATAGGGAGAAAGCCACGCCCCCAGTACACAGAGCATAGGGAGCGTCCATAAACTGCCCAAAAAAAAACCCTCTATCGTATAGGGGTTCTGGAGCAAGGCACCTTTTCCCTCTTACGGGGGAGTAAGAGAACCTGACTGTCTACATGTGCACACTTCAAATGATCCAAATCATTGTCTCAAAAAGATCTGGGAGGGGCTGTAAGCACAAGGAGGAGCCTCTCATAAAAAGATTTAAAGATAAGCAGAACAAGCAAAACAAGCATAGACTGCTGCAAAAGCTACTACTGCCTAAACAGAGAGTAAGCCAACATAGGATCACGATAAAGCTCGACTTTAAGAGAGGACAAGAGTGGGATTATACTGACTCAGGTATTCTCAATCTTAATCTCAAGGATCTTGTTGGGGCTTCTATGGCGGCACCACATGCTCAAACTCAAGTACAGATAGTACAGAAAATGCCTGAAACAATCTCGAGAAATTCTATAAGTAAAGCACTTTCGGAGGATGAAGCTAATGAAATGGTTAAGATAAATGAGCCGAATGAGCCAAAAGAGGCGACCAAAGTAATAGCAAAAAACGCGGCGACGGTGGATCATGAAAGCAGCTCAAAACAACCGGTTAGCCACCAACTAAAAAATAATGGCTCCACTAGAAGACCAGAAACTAGAGGATTGAAGGCACAAGAAGTTAAAGAGGCCAAAAATGGAGAGGAAGGTAAAGAGGGCATTACCACTGGCAAAGCAAAATATAAAAACAACCTGGAGAAAAGTAAAAGTCAAAGTCAAAGCAATAATGCCCTGAAAAACGCTGAGAAGGGGAAGGAGAAAGATGGTGAAAGGGGAAAACAGAAGAAACAAGAACAGCTAAATGAATGCAACGAAGGAGAGAAATTCGATGACCAAGTTGATGAAAAGATGGAACTTTTGCTTAAAAAAGCTAAAAGAGTGCAAACTATTAAAAATTTGAAGGCTGCTGCAAAGCTAACTGGTTTGTGTGACGAAACACAACCAAGGATATCTAACATATTTACGCCACTCTCAAAGGAATCCTTGAAGGAACGCGACAAGGGAGACGACAGTAGCAGTATTCTTAACGATAATGGAAAACTAAAGGACGTAATGAACAATAAGAGATCCAGTGATGGAATAAATCCAACTACCACAGGTGCAGAAATGGTGGAATTGGCTACAGATCTGATTGATCAAGAACGGGACTATGTGGAGGCTAACGGTCAAATCAAAGCTGGGAATAAAGAAACGGAAGCTGGGGGCGAAGATTCGTCAGAGGAATCTAACTCTGAAATCTATGAAACTGGGGTTTCGATCACTAGCGAAATTGAAAGTGAAATTGGAGGCACAAGTGCGGCTAGCGAGGACGAAAAATCACCAACCGCCGATTTGGAAGCAATCGATACAAAGAACAATAACAAACCGGGTCGAGACTCAGCATCCAAAAAGAAAATGGAAAAGAAGAAATCCAAATTTAGAAAATCACACAAACCACTAGATGATGAAACAATGGATCAGGGGAGCAACCAGGACCAAGCAAAGAAAAAACATAGACCCCTCCGGAAAAGTCCGACTCCGACATTTAAAGGAGACACAGAACTTAATCCTAAAAACGGGGCAGCTGAATTGAGTAAGGGAAAACAACAACATCATGATACCGATAAACCAGGAGGTTCTGTAGAACCATCTCTGAGCGAGGTCCTGAAGACCATAAAGGATTTTCATTCGGATGTCAAAACCGATAGTCAAAGGAATCATGACGCGATTCAACAACTCCAAGGCGCTATCCAGAAGGTAGATAATACCTGTACGGAGATAGTGGATAGAATGGCCTAGGTGGAGAGCCGCACTGAAAATCTAGAAGTAGATGTCATTAAACTCCAAGGAAAAGAAAAATCTCAATCTGCTATTATCGAAGACCTAATGATAAAGGTGGAAGACCTTGAGAATCGGGGAAGAAGAAACAACCTCCGCTTCTTGGGAATTGCAGAAGGGGCAGAGGGAAGTGATGCCAAGGGATATATTGTAAATCTTTTGAAGTCTTCCATGCCCGAACTTTCAAATTGGGAATTGGAACGAGAAGTACATCGTGCTCACCGCTTTCCTCTGACACTTCATAAGAGACCTATTAAAAAAAATCAGTACCCAAGAGGTCTGTTTTGGAAACTTTCTTTTAAGAGAAGCAATCTACGACCTGGCTAGGCCAACGAGCAGAAAAGAATTTCAAGGAAATAAGTTCTTTGTCCGTCCAGACTTTGCACATGCAACGGTTGAACGCCGATGGAGGCTGTGACAACTCTTTGCCCCATTTGAGAAAATTGGAGCAACCGTCTTTCTGCTGAATCCAGCACGCTTGAGAGTACTCTACAAAGGAACATCAAAGAACTTCACTAGCGAGATCCAAGCTGAAGCTTACCTGCATGAACTCTCTGAACTAATAAAATAGGAGGGGGAAAACTAAACTTAACCAACTGAAGCGTTATATGGCTAAAAACTTTTTGCTCTCTCAGGCGATCAAGCAGGCGGTGATGCTCGGATCACTTGATCGCCCATACCTGGGGCCCCTCGGTCCCAGGATGCCTCACGGACTGGTAGGGGGGGAGGTGCGAGAAGCGGGAGGGGTCGGGGGGGATAAGGGAGGGCCGGGGAGGAAAAAGGGGGAAAAAACTTCATCACATCAGGATATAGAAGAAACTAAAGAAGTCAGTGCAACAAAAGCAGAATGGGGGAGAGCGAAATTGAAACAGAAATGCCTATGCGGATAGTCTCGTTGAATGTTTGTGGACTAAATGATGGTAAAAAACGAAGAGCTATGAGGGAATATTTAAGAATATTGCACGCCGAGCTGATTTGCTTGCAAGAAACACATATAGAGGCTTCTCAAAAGGGTTTTTTAGAACAGCTGGGATATCAATTAGTATCATATACGACGCAAGGAACAAGAACACCAGGGGTGGCGATCTTAGCAAGGCATGGATGTGTGGTTGTAAATAGGCAAAAATCAGACTGCTATGTAGTGTAGTTCCTATCATCCCAATAGGCTCTGCGCATTGGAATAATACCTACAGCAGTAAAGGCCTAGACCAGACGTTAACTAGGTCTACTACTGTCGATACTAGACTTAAAGTTTTGGGTTTGCCAGCTTAGCTCAGAGTTCACTAGAAACTTTCTCGAATGTTCAGGAAAGAATTAACTCCCCTGATTAGACAAGAAGGGATTTAGTTTCTGACAACCATAGAACATGACAACTTTGCTCTCCCCTAATCAAGAGTATATCTCGAGAGTCGTGTGAACAAAAGGCAATTTATTTTACTCAGTCAGTACGTGCATTCTTAGTCTCATCAGAATGTAGAGAAAAGGAAGAGACGGGCGTGTTCAATAAAAAGGTGTTATTTATTGATCAGTCTCTTTTCTCGTACAAGAGAAATGGATCGATATTATTGCAATACTTATAGTTAAGTAAAGTGCATACATTAAAAGCAATAGTATAAAATAATACTGTAAAAACATTGATATGGTTTCTAAGCCATAAGATGTTTTAAAATGAATAAAATATATTACATACACATATACATTTGACTAAACGTACTCAACTGGTGTTTCTAGATACGCCTACCCCGTGTACCTGACCTAAGTCTAATACGAGGGCGGGAATAGAAAGTTACAGTTTAAGTTAAGTTTGTTTTTGCCAAGTGAATAACTTAAGAATTCTCTGTGAGGGGTTATTCAGTTCTGTACCTGGAAGTTAGGGTGAATGAGGAATGGTATCTCTCTCTCTGGTCTCGATATTCCAGGCTGCCTGCGAGGGCTACCCAGAAACGCCGGGGCTGGATTTCTCGGCAGGAGAAGTCAGCGCGTCTCTCAGCGCATCAGGAAGGCGGGGCTGCTGCCAGCGGGGTCTGCTCTGCTCTTGGCTTCGGCAAGTATGGCTGCTCCGTCTCGTCACCACGCGTGTGTTTGCATAGGGCAAGATCGGTAATATTTATACCTTTAAGGTGCCGAGATTGACGTAAGGATGGACATAGATACGTCAATAAGGATGTCATACGACTTGCTCGTTAGCACATTCTTTTACTGAAGTTCTCGGTGAAATCAAAACAATGGCCGCAGGGTTTTGCCCAGGTTGTCATAGGTTTGATTTGTTATGAGAACTCCGTATGCCTTATCAGGGGCTGGAGAAATATCGCTTGTCTAATTAGATCGCAAGCGTTATGACCTAATCAGATAACATGTTCCTGTGCCGTAGTGTGACTGCGTCAGATAACGGTATCTGCATCATGGGGATTTTCTGCCTCATGGGCTGATTACTAGTTAACTTGTTAGTTTACTAACCAGAATAGGGTCAGGAATAGGGGGATCGATTCAGAACCTATAGGAATACATCACACCCACTCCACGCTAACTATGTACATATTTACTAATCTATGCATAGTATAACATAGTACAACATACTATAGAGTATAGTGTATACCTTACCACCCCAAAATACATAAATGCATTTTGAAATTTTTCAAATATACGGAAAAATTGCAGACATATGTATTGTATGCACTCAAGCTGTAGAATAATGCCAAAGTAATCGCATTTGTATACATTATTGCTTATTTGGTATATGAGAATTACACATGAAATGGCTTCTTAATACAGAAAAAAAGTTCGAGACCATTCCATCACAGAATAAAATATTTATGAACGTATCAGCGGGCAGCTAATGTCTATAAGCTATCTAAAATTTAGAAACCTTAGTTCTTTAAGAATAGTTCTTACTTTAAGCAGAAGATAGTGTCCCGAAAAATATGCAAAAATATTTGGGGCTGCTGAAAAATTGCTGTCCGTGAACTGGAGGGAAAATCTGTTCATGTGACTTTATTTTTAAAGTTGAAGGCCGAATTCAGGGAACGCCGTGTGCGAGCTTGCTCAAAAGTCTCTATTTCTGTTCTGGAGAGAACATCATATCATTCAGGCTTTCGAAAAAACTGTCAACAGCTTCCTGGGAAAGTTCCACTAACTCGGAAATGGGTGTAATCATGCATTCTTGCGCATGATTGTCTCCATTGACATTCTGATTTGTATTACTGACAGAAGGTCGTACCTGTTCGATGCTGCTTTCATCTTGAACTTCACTACCCATCAATCGTAGTGGTGAAGCTTCCACGAATGCCGTCATCAGGATTGGTAGCCTTTGAGGGCAGCACAAAGCATGAACCTTGATCGGGCTCAACAATGTTTCTGCATCCATTGGCGCATCCGATTGTAGCGTCAGACAGGTGTCTAACACGCATTCTTCTCCGCATAGCAGACACCTCAATACAGGTAAAACACATCTTTGCCACATTGGTCGAAATGATAGAAACCAAGTCATGTTCAGGTCTCTAAGCCGGGAGAGTCCCAGGATTTTTGATATCCGGTCCCGGTATCCAATGGCTAGGATTGTTTCTTCCCTTGTCGCAAGAGTTTTGTCTGTGACATGGGTTGCCATAAAAAATAAGGACTAAGAATAGGATTCCTGCAATTAGTCCCAGGATCAGGGGAAGTCCGCCAAAAATCGAATGGACGAAATCTGGAAAAATACCCAGTATGGCTTTGAATGGTGTTAATGCCATCGAAAATACTGTCTTAAATACCTTTGAGACCCCATTGGTATCAGAAATATTTAAGATTTCATTCAGGATTTCCGCGAAATGTACGGGGTAATTAGTTGATAATAATGTATGTATCTCTGCAGTCGTCCTTGCGACTTGTAGATCATACGTTTCTTTTGATGACGAGAGCCTGGTAGGCGTCTGAAGAAGCACTGTTTTCATTCTGCTTAAAGTATCTATTCGAATAGAAGTAATTTTCAAATCGGGCCATGCCCTTGCCTCCCTGTCTGGGAAGGAGCTTGGGAACAATGAGCGTCCACAGCACTTGACCTTCGCAGTCGTAGTTACTAGATAAGGAGTCCCGGGCATAAGACTACAACATTTGCGGTCTACAATAAGAATGTAACTCCCATTATAGAGTCTTTGAAAGAATGGTTCTATTTCTGTTGCAGGTGCGCCTTGCTGGTGACATGAAAGGTTGTATGAATTCCCTTCACAGGCTCCATGCAAACTAATTCCGTTACACAGAAGCGTGCCGCTTAGTGACATCGCACAATTATTGCCACTAAGAAACACTTTCTGTCCTTTATTACTGACACATGCATGTGAATAGGGCAGGTTCCATGTTGTTTTAAGGTATCCTTTTCCCAATTTCTCGTACATGCCAGCCTGTATATATTTTTGGCAGTATTGAAGCCTGAAGGTTGAGATTGGAATATTTATTATCCCATGTATTATCCATTCACTGACAGGTCGTTCTGACATTGTCACTGGTAATCTCTCAAGTTTCTCAATGCTCAGGATTGTATAATCAGCACCCTTTTGTGCCATACTGATTTGTCTATCAGTAAGGTTAAAGATTTGGAATAGTGACGTTGTGTTGATTAAACGCCAAGGCACATAGCCTGAACGCAGATTTTGTAACGTCCAGCCAAGCTGTACAATAGAACGCAATTGTGACTGACCGTGTTGTAATAACAGTAAGTCCTGCGATATGTCGATTGCTGAAGACACAATGCTGTCCAAAGAACAAATTCTGGAGGACACAGTCATTAACCCATTGTCCACTACAGAAAGTGATTTTTCCAAATTAATACGGTCAATTTCCCGTATTCTCTCTGCTGTTTCAATTTGAGTAACCTTCCAGGCCTCATTGTATGCTGCATATACAGAGGCTGCTATGAAACGCTTTTGACGCTGTTTGCGTGGTCCCAATGTGAAATCACGTAAGTCAGCACCATCAGTAAGTAAAGTTAGGTGTTGCTTAATTTCTGCCAGTGTGGAAGTTTGTAGCCATTGAAGGCATAATTTGCCCACACTGTAGGTTGTTATTATCCCTGGGTGATGTCTTTGAGGATATCTAGGGTCTGGCCTGGTCATTTTGAACCCCTGTGTTTTGTTCAGGAATCTGTCTTGACAGTTATTAGTATCTGTGGGCCAGATCAACCACTGTTTCCAATCAGGATGTGTTCTGTTTTGGTTTAATATATGGTTTACGTCTATCTCTTCATCTGTGGAAGTGTTGCTAAACATTGTTGGCTTTGGAATAGACGGTTTATTTAAATCTTTGATTTTGGCTAGGCCAAGACAGGTGGTTTGTTGAACAGTGTCATTTAAAAATATCATTTGTTCTGGGATCATGCAGGCTCTAAACAAAGCTTCTATACCCTGTACTTGCCATTCTTTTGTACCCCAAACACTTTTCAATTCAACATTTTTGTCCCAATAATCAAAACCAAAAGTATTCATTTTTTCAAAGAATGAGTCTGAATATAACAATTTTGTGTTGGTTATCATGGTCTTGGTCCCTGTTTTGTTTGACAATTTAAAATAAAATGTTTCAGCATTACTTGTGTTAAAACCTGAAAAATATGAATATTTGTCGTAAACGGTTCTTGAGCTCCCTTTTGGAGGTGTTGCACAATGTTCCCATTGATTATAATTTAAAACATTTCTAGGTTGTGCAGATCTATGTAAAAAATGGTTACCATAGTGGTTATAACAGTACATACTATCATAATTTGTAGAACCCTGCAAATAATCATGTTTGGTAAATTTAGCAGACATTACTAAGTCGGACATCATATTATTAATGCTTTCGAAGTCCCAATCATCAGCAAATGAGTTTGGTTTTACAAAGTCACTCAAGGAGATCTTAATTTGGTGTGGATATTTCAGGATCTCGACCGGACCATAAATTTCATAGTCAGTGTTGTCCCAAGCTACCCCACCAGGTATCGGATTGGCTGTGAAGTTGGCTGAAGAAAGTTCTCTTTTCTCGACGTGTGAAGATGTGTGTGGTTTGAGGATCAAGTTGATTTTCTGACTTGCTGTGTCCATTTTAGCATATTTTCCCTCAATGAAGCGTCCCAATGTTAGTATCATGATGAGCCAAAGTATGAGGATAAATGCACCAAAACCCACCCAAAATTCAATCCATGGAGAAATCAGATATGTTTCTTTCAGTTGTTTCAAAAGTTCCTTAGCTTTATCTTTAAAGGTTTTTAGGTCTCGCCTGTCGATGCGCATGCGCATCGAGCAAGCGAGACTATAGGGGCTCATCTACTCTTTATCTAACTTGCAAGGAATCGTGGCGATTCCTTGCAGTGCCCGTGACTTTTAAGCTCAATGCGCATGCGCATTGAGCTTAAAAGCGCGTGCACAGCCGCCCGCATTCCTCCGACACCTTTGAAGTGAAGCTTAGCTTCACTTCAAAGGCCCGGCTTCCACGGCCGCCAGGCCACATCAAAGGCTTCCCCAGCACTGCCCCGCCCATCAATCACCCTCCCACTGCCACCCCCCTCCCTCTCCATATGGTGCGCTCTGCCTCAGGCCTCTGAGCCGTCCCTACGCTCCCCGCCCACCCCCATCCTTTTCTCCCACCTCATGTAATAGATGCCATCCCGATGCTGGTGACGCCCCCTCACCGAGGCCTAAGATACAAATTGCACCGAGGCTTAAGATACAAATTGCACCACCATCCCTTCTAAGCGCGCACTAGGGCCACTTATTGCACTAAAAGTCTTCAGATGAATTTAACACCAACCACTTCGCCCCAATTGTTAGATTACAACTGATTGGCAATGGGAGTATCAGAGCACCAGCCTCCGTCACTTGCGTTATCGACCGACACAACAGTAGAGATAATCAAGTGCTTTGGCCCAAACCCAACATGCTGAACGACCCAGCCAAACTCGACCCCCAAAAACGGGTTTACCCCTATTTCATTGGTGTGCCAAACCTGATGGCTTCACTAGCAACGTCACCATGCAGGAATGAAGTGATTTCCCCAGATTTGCAAGATGTTGCGCGCCCCCGTCACAATATTACCACTAACCGGTTAGCCATGTGGTATCAGAGCCCCTCGCACGAGCTCCAGTACGTTACACAACGGCACACCAACATTGTGGAATTAAGTGATTTGCCCAGAGTCGCACAATGTCGAGCATTCCCGCCGAAATTCAAACCCTGCTCCTCAGCAACCCTGACGACCGCTACAGCTGAAGGCCCTACTGTCCGCCTTTCGGACCTTTGCAAACGACTACCTCTGTGCTCTGTCTACACCAATCTCGAACTGCCTAGTTCTTGCTGCCTGCAGTTGTTACCACCAATTAGCATAAACACCAGTTTTCAGCCTATCAATATTTTCGCTACGTCAGGGTTCCCTCCCCTTCCATTCACAGTCGCAAGATAGAGCTTCCTAAGCAATATTTAAGTAACGTGCAGCATTCTCAAGAAACGCAAGCAGCTGTGAGGAAATCTTGCCAATTTATGAAATAAAGTGCACCAGTGCCCCGGCTAGGTGGCTGCACTATGTGCAAGCCAGTCACCGTCTGCTGGAAACACAGACAGAACTGAAGTGTCCACCCCGATTCAGTAAGACATTCACTAAGACATCTGGTTCTCCCGGCACCCAACCTGCCTGTCACGTGGCTGCACTCTGGCCAGCCCCGTCCCTGCATTGCCTTGCCAGTTTAATATTGATGAACCACTCCCTAGTTCAATCTCTGCATACCTTGTAATCCTGGCACTGACCACAAAACGTAAGAACAGCTGGCCACCCCTGAACCACTCCTAGGAAAACCAATATGACATTGTAGTGAATTGTAAATGCGCTGCCCTAATCACACCGATCCCCGATCAACAAGACCCACATAGCTGCGTCTTCTCGGGGCCCCCCCGGTACAGTTAAAGGTGGATTCACAATACACGGTCAATGGGAAAAACGCCGCCATAATGACACGATCCACCGTTCGGTCTACCAGAACCTACATAGCTGCGTCCCCTCAAGAGTGCTAAGGCTTTCTTCGTGGTATTGGCGCAACGCAAACAACTCAGAAGGTGGAGTCATTATACTAAAAGGAAACCGCACAGGCTTTCTGTATACTGTGACTGTGGGAGAATTAGTTAATGTTCCTGCGTTTGAGTTAGAGCTTTTAGATTTGTTTATGGCTTTTTTTCTTTGTAATTCTTTAGCATTGCCTACAGGAAACAAAAATGCTAAAGATTTAAAAAAAAAACCCATAAACAATTCTAAAAGCACTAACTCTAATGCTGCGAGACCTATTGCATTTCCAATGCTTGTTTATGATGGCTGTGTCTTTGATTCACTGAAGCCTTCAGAGGAATCATCGAAGTTTATGAAGTAGCCGGATGCAGTTCTGTCAATTGTTCCAATTGCTTCAGGATTTCTGTTTCTTGCATTTTCGTTTGGTACTTCATTATAGATTGGTGTGTCTCTGCTAAATGTTTTTATTTGGGATTTCAGAGGTCTTAGTTCTATTGCATTGTTGCATAGTCCATGTTGTTCTTCTGTAGGCGTTTCGAATGTGATGAGCCTCTTTGTTAGGACCTCTGTACTGGTAGCAAACCTTGGTGTTCTGCTACTTATTGGGAGTCCACTTGGCCTACTGTTTGTTATCGGCCACATGATTGTGGTTTTACCAGGTCGATGGATACAACTCGGTTCTCCTTTTTACCAGCAAGTGGCGGTAGTACAACTGATCTTGTCCCGTTGACAGACAAGACAGGAACTGCTTTTCTGTAAGAAGGCCCAAATTCCTTCTTTACCGCGATCTTCTCCCTGACTAGATCCCCGACTTTTGGAATCCAGACAGGTCTTGCTGGGACAGGTGGTGGTTCTTCAGTGGTTGTTGGCTGTTGTTTCAACTTTATGTTGCTCAGGTCTTTTCTTGTTTTGTTTAAGTCCTGCAAAATAGCCAAACGGTCTTTGATATCAAAGCTTTTTTCTTTCACCACTGAAGTCTGACTATCAATGTCAGAGATCATCATCCTAGTTCCAAATAATAATTCGTACGCACTGAATCCCTTCAGAGAATTTCTTGGCAAGTTATTGAGACTACGTTGGACACTTATTAGATGTTTGACCCACCCAGCTCCCGAACCTAATATCCTTTCCGCTATAGATTGCTTTATGCCTTGGTTTTTTCTTTACACCATCCCGTACCCTCAGGAAGGAAGTGAGAAGATTCCCGCTGGGCTATGCTCATTTGGTCATGTTTCCCCTCAGGCTTGAGGGCTAGAGTGGAGACAATGGTCAAACGTAGCATGCTCTTAGCGTATATGCCATTTAGACTCGCAAATCTTTGTATAACAGTCCGGACGTCAGCCGAGTGCTGGTGATCTACATTATAAGTGGAACTAGCCTGTATATGTTAATCGCAACCCTTCCTTTTTACTCCTGATTTTTTCTGGAGTAGAACGACGAGGTATTAAACTGTTTCTCTCCCCACTGCGATCTCTGTTGCAGTTTGGGCAGTTTTTTACAAACATGGTGTGACGCAGGCTCATGCCTGGCCACCAGTACCTTGATTGTAATTCTTCCAGAGAATTTTTTAGTTTGAGGTGTCTGAGACCCTCGCCCATATGTGCGTCTGCGATTAACAAGTTTCTCCTGTCCATGTTTGGAATCACTCTATCCCCCACTCCAGGGATTCGAGCAAAAGGGACGGAGTTTGCATCGATTATGTATGTATAATTGAGTGGATAGTTGATCGGTAACGCTGAGCAGTCGCCTTTTGATGACGTTTTCACCGCCAGCACTGTTTCACCGTCAATGTATTTTAATGTACGCTTTTTTCGAACTACGGGAGCCGATTTAGTGGCTGCCGCTGCGGCCGTTTCAGCCAATGAATTCGCTGCAACGTGAACACCATCACGCTGATGACTCAGTGAGTGAGTCACGTGAGTCTTTGGTAGTTCTTTTTGTAAAAGAGCTATTTGTTCCCAGAGCAGTTTCTGCTTTATTGGTGCATCTGTGTTATCTTTGTAACCGTTTTGAATCCATGTCTGCAAATCCTTGTTATATGATTTGACGCAGTAATATGAATCTGACACTATAAGTGTCGGGAATTCGCGATCCGCATTATCTAGCGCCATTTTCAAAGCTAATATTTCAGTTTGTTGTTCTGAATTAGTTTCTACTGAGTGTGTCTTTGTTAATAGAGGTTTTAGTTTACCTCCGCGCCACACTTCTTTTGTAATCTCACATGTGGGGTTGTATGCTTGTTCTCCCCAAACGGAGGGTTGAGCATGTCCGTCTGTATAGATTACACAGGCGTAATGTCGTAAAGGCAGAATGTCGATTGGCAGAGGGTATGTTTTTTCATATTCTAGATTTTCCATTTCTTCTAGTTCTGGATCAAAGTAGTAGTATACTTTGTCCGTTGTGATTGAATTCACCCATTGTATCCATTCCGGATTCAATGTTGTTGTTGGTAAATTACACGGTGTTGTTAATGCCTCAAAGGCTGATTCAGCTATTCTGACTGTGATATGTCTACCGTCTGCTTGATCTTTTTCTCTAGCTATTGCGGTTTGAACTGCATGAACAATTTTTTCTTTGTTGCTGAATTTCTGTTCAGCTTTTGTGTACAAGTGTGATTTGAATGCAATTTGTACCTTTTCTCCCTCATTAGAGGTCAGGTATGTGAATCCGCATCTCCCTGGGATGACTCGAATCACAAGATTGCGTGTGTTATCACGTGTTTCTAATTTTGTTTTAATTAGCATGTCTGTTTGTAGGGATCTCAAAATTTCTGTGTGTATTTGAGTCCAATTGGATCTTTTAAAATCTGGTTTTATCAGATCATAAAGGGGTTTGACCCTTTCTGCGTAATTTGTAATGTATGTTCTTCCGAAGTTTAGGAAGCCTAGAATCGACTGTAAGTTTTTTAGTGTTCTAGGTGCTTGGAGTACGGCACATTTCTCTAGGAAATTGTCAGCCAGGCTTTTGCCTTCACTTGATAACTCATATCCTAAGAATAGGACTGTCAGATGGGCAATTCTGGATTTTTTAAAGTTGAATTTGTAACCCTCTGCTGCGAACCCAAGTATTATGGTGTTCACTCTCTTCAAGTGAGTCTCCAAGTCATCATCTGTTAAGTAAATGTCATCGACATAAGATAATGCTTCATCATCATATAGTTGTAGTAATTCTGTTACTCTCGCTGAGAATACTCCCGGGCTGTTCTTGTACCCCTGGGCTAACCGACAGAATTGTTTTTGAGTGCCATTTATTGAGAATGCAGTTAAATATCTGCTCTCTGGTGCTATGTTTTGACAAAAGAATCCATTAGAGATGTCCAAGGTTGTTTTGTATTTTTTGCGCACTATGTTATTCATTAGTGCAGCACTGTGTGAGTTTTGCACTGCAAAAGTTTTGCAACATGTGTTAAGGTGTCGGTAATCCAAAACTAGACGATATGAATTGTCTGGTTTGGAGACCGGAAACAAAGGGTTGTTCATTTGTGAGGTGCAAGTTTCAATCACCCCCTGGTATTCTAGCTGATCTAGTATTTCATTTACCTGTTTTTTAGCTTCTTGCTTAATTGGGTACTGCCTTTGTGCAGTAGGTTGTGATTTTAACTGGATTTTGTGAGGAGGAGAATCCTCATCCCATCCCACGTGATTTTTATATAAAGCAGGAGCTAGAGCCACTGCCCACTTTCTAGCAAGTGTGTATTTTTTATGAATTGGAATTTGATTTGAGAAGGCAGGCATAATTATTTCTTCGCCATGAGGGCACTCCCTGACAAACTCTGGTGGCCAGTCTTTTTCAGCTAGAAGGATGTCATAGCCCTTGGAGAGATTATCCCAAAATAGTCCCCTTATTTTCCTAGTCTAATCCCCCTCTATACGCAATGTTATTTCGTATATTTTGTGAGGTTTGCTAACTCTGGTGTCCGCAGTTTCCACTTGAAGATATTCATTCGTGTCCACTGTCTCCAGATGATTCATAAGGACTTTGCGAGCTATGCTCACTTCTGCTGCACTGTCTAGCATTGTCTGAGCCCACTCTCCGTTTTTCAGTTGTGTCCTCAGTATTCTCGGCATTGTTAACTACCTTGATACTGGCTACCTTCTTTTTTGGAAATTGTAATTTCTTTTTTAGTTGAGCAGGTTCCTTGTCTTTGGACTTGGCGTGCTCTTCTCTTTGTTCTGATCGTCCTCTTCTTTCCGATTTCTGCGAGGAAGTCTGAAAAGATTGAGAGGGACGTGTATCAATGTCTTGATATCTATCAGGCTTCTTTATATTATCCCTATTTCTAAGGTTATATCTATTCCCAGAGGGGTCACTTTGTGGTGACCTGTGTCTCTGGTTCGGAGATTTTTCTCTTCGCCTAGGAGACCTTCCTCGGGACTGGAATTTCTTTTCTTTAGGATTGGATTGTTTGTTTCCATCCCAGTTCTTTTTTGGTGATGTAGATTTATTATTAAAAAATATTTTTTCTGGACTTTCAATCAGTTGCGGTTTTACTGGTATTCCACCTAAACTATCTCTACCTAGTTCCTCATAGGATTTTTCTATGATTCTGGCAATTTCCGCTGGTTGGTCTGCTGTATCTGTCTCTTTTAACCTCTGGCGGATCGCCACGTTTGCTGCTTCACCTTTTATGTTGGCTAATAATATAGCCGAGACCTGCTTGAAGTCTTTCAGTAATTTCATACCAAGAGTTAAAGCGGGTTCAGGACCATATTCATCTTGAATTTGTTTTAGCACATCTGGTATTACCGAAATGGATGGAACACCGTGCGTTTTTGTGTAGATGGAAGCAAAGACTGTACCCCAAGTGTCACAGTCCTCAATGTGTGGTGCGATTCCCATTGGAAGACAGATAGTCAGAATCCTGTGTTTTTCTAATGGGGTGGTGTCAGGAAACACCGTCTCTATTTGGGTGATTTTCTGTGCCAACCAGAATGGTATTTGTTCCCGTTTAGCCGGTACTTTACCTAGGCAGGACTGGATGTTCTGTGGTGTAATTTTATTTGTGTTCCCCTGGTGAGGGGTCAGCTGTGGGAGTTTAATCGCTGGCTGAATTGTTGAAGTCCGCATCACATACTGGACTAATTGTCTATGTATTTTTATTAATTGTTTTAGCTGTGTTAACAGCTCTGCTGCTGGCATCTCATTGATGTCTGGATGTGGTGTGTATCCGGCTAGGACCGGCCACGTTGCTCCTGGTCTACCTAAAGGACCGAGCCTGGTGATGTGATTATTATGTTTTAGGGCGCCATCAAATAAGAGCAAATGCTCTTGAAATTTGAGTGGTACTTCCACCTCCTCGAAAGGAGTGTACTCATTAGGAGGTTCCTCTATTTTGTAATAGTGGAAGTACTTTGTTACAGCATTTGCTGCTGGAAAATGTATCCATGAATAGTATACCTCTGTCTGCCGATATTCGTGTGCCTCAATTACGAATATGACTGTGCCACCTCTAGGTGTCAGTCCATTTTCTATAAGTTTTAGAGTTATAGATCTCCTTTTGATGACCGGGATGAGTATTATATCCTGGTCTGCTGCCTGCATGGTAGCATCAGCTGCTGCGAGTTCAGTTGCTAATCTAACTGCCTCTCTTTCATCCTCATTGTCTGACATGTTACTGACAGGATGGTTATTTCTTTTGTTTGCAGATCAGGTTTCTTATGGAAACAAAGGTTAGATGCACAATATTTTGGAACAGTTTATCCTTCAACGTTGACTATACCAAGAACCATACATAGGAGTTCCCTCCTGCGAGGTCTGGCGGATATAACCTTTCACCCACTCCAGACGTCTTTGGAGTATTGTGGGAAAAGGGGTCTGAGTGAGAAAGCACGACTGAGTTACTCTAAATGTCTTACGTTAGTTTTATCGCCCTTTCCAAACGCGTTGGGCGCCATGTAGTGTAGTTCCTATCATCCCAATAGGCTCTGCGCATTGGAATAATACCTACAGCAGTAAAGGCCTAGACCAGACGTTAACTAGGTCTACTACTGTCGATACTAGACTTAAAGTTTTGGGTTTGCCAGCTTAGCTCAGAGTTCACTAGAAACTTTCTCGAATGTTCAGGAAAGAATTAACTCCCCTGATTAGACAAGAAGGGATTTAGTTTCTGACAACCATAGAACATGACAACTTTGCTCTCCCCTAATCAAGAGTATATCTCGAGAGTCGTGTGAACAAAAGGCAATTTATTTTACTCAGTCAGTACGTGCATTCTTAGTCTCATCAGAATGTAGAGAAAAGGAAGAGACGGGCGTGTTCAATAAAAAGGTGTTATTTATTGATCAGTCTCTTTTCTCGTACAAGAGAAATGGATCGATATTATTGCAATACTTATAGTTAAGTAAAGTGCATACATTAAAAGCAATAGTATAAAATAATACTGTAAAAACATTGATATGGTTTCTAAGCCATAAGATGTTTTAAAATGAATAAAATATATTACATACACATATACATTTGACTAAACGTACTCAACTGGTGTTTCTAGATACGCCTACCCCGTGTACCTGACCTAAGTCTAATACGAGGGCGGGAATAGAAAGTTACAGTTTAAGTTAAGTTTGTTTTTGCCAAGTGAATAACTTAAGAATTCTCTGTGAGGGGTTATTCAGTTCTGTACCTGGAAGTTAGGGTGAATGAGGAATGGTATCTCTCTCTCTGGTCTCGATATTCCAGGCTGCCTGCGAGGGCTACCCAGAAACGCCGGGGCTGGATTTCTCGGCAGGAGAAGTCAGCGCGTCTCTCAGCGCGTCAGGAAGGCGGGGCTGCTGCCAGCGGGGTCTGCTCTGCTCTTGGCTTCGGCAAGTATGGCTGCTCCGTCTCGTCACCACGCGTGTGTTTGCATAGGGCAAGATCGGTAATATTTATACCTTTAAGGTGCCGAGATTGACGTAAGGATGGACATAGATACGTCAATAAGGATGTCATACGACTTGCTCGTTAGCACATTCTTTTACTGAAGTTCTCGGTGAAATCAAAACAATGGCCGCAGGGTTTTGCCCAGGTTGTCATAGGTTTGATTTGTTATGAGAACTCCGTATGCCTTATCAGGGGCTGGAGGAATATCGCTTGTCTAATTAGATCGCAAGCGTTATGACCTAATCAGATAACACGTTCCTGTGCCGTAGTGTGACTGCGTCAGATAACGGTATCTGCATCATGGGGATTTTCTGCCTCATGGGCTGATTACTAGTTAACTTGTTAGTTTACTAACCAGAATAGGGTCAGGAATAGGGGGATCGATTCAGAACCTATAGGAATACATCACAGCTATGGCCGATGGGTTTTGGTGGAGTGTCAGGTGCAGGGCTTTAACTTCACACTATGTTCATTGTATGCTCCCACTGTAGACGACCCGGAAGTTATGGACTCTGTTAACGTACAAATAGCCAACTGGCCTCTGCCATTAGTAGTTTGTGGGGACTTAAATGTCAATGGCCTGAATGGTTTGTGGAAGAACGATCCGGGAAAATTCTCCGGTCGGAAGAAGAGAAGCCACAGGGCATTGATTCAATTGATGCGTGATAACGGTCTAGTAGTTATGTGGGACCTGCAAAATAACTTAGGGAGTGGTAGTACATATTATTCTGCCCCTCATAAGGCTTTAGCAAGGCTAGATTACTTTTTGGTATCACCAGCAGTAGCTTCTATTGCAAAGATTAGCATATTCTCCCGGGTAATGTCCGACCATAACCCGCTTATCTTGGATATATCAATTTCTGCCCAACAAAAGAAGGTGACAAATTGTACATTTGAGAGAGCCCTGTTACAGGATCCGGAGTATACTGCCCTAATGAAGGAATGGATGAGAAATTTTTTGGAGCTAAATAAAGGCTTTGCCCCCCCTGCAGTAGTGTGGGATACGCTGAAAGCAGGAATAAGGGGGGAGACAATTAGGTACTCAATTAGGCGCAATAAGGCAGAGAGGGAAGAAATAGAAACGAGAATAAGGGCAGTCGCTAGACTAGAACATGAACTTAGCAGCGCAATCAGGGGGAACCAGGATATTGTCATAATAACATATGAGCTTGCTATGGCTAAGGCAGCGGTTGGGGAGCTATTTGCGTCTAAGGCAGCAGGGAAGTATCTGGCGTGGAGAAAGGACCAATATGAGTATAGTGAGCAGATAGGCCGTATGTTAGCTGTTCGAACTAGGCAGGCTGCTACTAAGGGGGATATTTCTGAGATCAGGGCTGAGAACGGAAGTGCTGCAACAACACCGGAGAGTATTTGTGCTAGCTTTCGGGACTACTATCAGAGGCTATATGAAGCCAATTATATGGTGCCTAGCGAGCATATAGAGAGGTATCTTGGGAGTGTCAGGCTAGAGAAGCTAACGACAGAGGATAGGGGGATTTTGGAGATAGCATTTAATAAAACAGAAATGCAGTGGGCAATCTATGACTTACCGTCAGGTAAAGCGGTAGGCCCAGACTCTATACCCTTGGAATTTTACAAAACGTTTTTACCCGAGATAGAAGAAGAACTATATGAGATGGTTGTAAATATACAAGAGGGTGCGATACCCCCGGAGTCATGGGGAGAGGCAACTATGATAGTCTTTCTGAAAAAAGATAAGCCCCCAACCAATCCTGGGTCGTATAGGCCGTTAAGTCTAATGAACAGCGATGTGAAAATGTATTCAAAGATGCTGGCAAATAGGCTAGGAGCTGTAATTGGGAAGATTGTCTCTCCATGGCAGCACGGGTTTATCCCTGGGAGAGGAACGGCGGAGCATGTTAGAAGAGTGCTTACGTTATTCGATGGTACTGCATCCTCACGAGACCCTATAGCGCTGATTCTTTTAGACGCTGAGAAGGCGTTTGATAGGGTCTCGTGGGGATTTCTCTGGGCTGCATTGGAGAAGTTGAATCTGGGGGAGGGTTGTGTGGGGGCTGTGAAGGCCTTATACCTCAATCCAAGAATAAGGGTTAGAACCATGGGGGAGCTGAGTGGCATAATAGATATTGGACGAGGAACTAGGCAGGGGTGCCCCTACTCCCCGTTGCTCTTCGCTCTATATATAGATTCATTCATTAGGAGGATGGAGCAGAACAGAAACATCTTGCCCATAGCACTGAACAGGCATGAAACTAAAATCCTAGGATATGCGGATGACCTGGCCATAACATCAAGCGATCCAGTGTCAGCCCTAAGAGAAATAGAACAGGAAGCTGCTGCATTTGGAAGACTGTCTGGGTACAAATTAAATGCAAATAAGACCCAAGTGGTAATAAATCAGAAAATATCTTTAGTCGATCCAAGAGTAGTAGAGACAGCAGTATATCTGGGGGTTCGCATAACCTCAGACCTTTCTAAAGTGGTGTCGAAGAACTTAAGCCCCATTATAGATAAGGCTAAAATTTATTTTGACAAGCTGAACAACCTACACCTAACAACAATTGGTCGTTGCAATGTTATTAAAATGGTGTTTTTGCCAAAGGTGCTATATTTATTTAGGACCATACCGCTAATTTTTAACAATAGCTGGTTCAGGGAGTTAGAGAAGGTGACAAATAGATTTATTTGGGCTAAGGGCAAAACACGCCGCAGTCAAAAAATGTTGTCGCTCCAAAGAGAGAGAGGTGGGCTGGCGGTACCGGACTTTAAGGCATACTATTGGGCAACGGTCTTGCAATACATCAGAGGTATGCTGGGGGGGGGGGGAGTGTTACAGACAGATGGAGAGGTAGAGATGGTGTCCCAGACGTATACGAACTTGTAGTGAAAGATTCCAATCAATGGTTACTTACATATGAGGTGAGGAGCTATTACAAAAAAGTAAGGTTCAAGATTTTGGTGGCCGCAAGGTTAGTCTGGTCTGGGATAAGGAGAAAATTAAAACTAGGGAGAATTATTACACCCCTCTATATGGGAATCCATCGCTGCCGGGGGTATTTCATGACCCAGTTATGAGGGGTTGGGATGTATTAGGGGTTAAGACTATTGGGGATCTTCTAGGGGCAGCCGGTCTGATCTCTTTTGAGCAGGCACAACGCTTATATAATTTAGGGCGTAGAGACTTTTTTAAGTACCTACAAGTGAGGTCAGTTTTGCTAAAGAAACGGGGGGGGGACATGAACTTTCAAAGAGTTGAGCTTTTGGAATGTGTAAGGGATGAAGGGGGATCCTCTATCTCGCAACTATATGGGGGAAATTTGTAAATATAAAAAAGGATGATTGTGGCAGAATGTATGAGAAGTGGAGAGGCAAAATAGGTCTAACAGGAAACGAGGCAGAGAAGTCATTAAAACTGTCAAATTCGGTGCTAAGAGTGGCAAACTTACAATCTCAACAATATAAGACTATGTTTGAACTTTACTACACTCCTCATAGAATAGCGCAGTGGGGGGGAACAAGCGGGGGCATCTGTCCAAGATGCCAATCCACGCAAGCAGACACAATTCATATGTTTGCATCATGCCCCTCTCTAGATGTGTATAAAAAATCTTTAGAACAATTTTTTGATGATTCTCTGGGGATTCATTTAATTTTGACTGATGAAGTTATTATTTTGGGTGTAGTGAGGGAGGGTGTAGAAGTTCTCCACCATGAGTTTCTGTATTTAGCTATGACCCTCAGTAGACTATGCATAGCCACACTCTGGAAGGATCCCAACCCCCCCAACGTTACAGCAATGGATCTCTCGGGTATTGGCCATATATATCTTAGAAATGGCCCTATATGAAAAAAGGGGGAGGGAAAAAAAAGAAGTTGTACGGAGGATATGGGCCCCAATAATTGAATGGAAACGGAGGCTGGGTGAGATATAAGATGAAATAGGGGGAAAGTTTAACGCAATTAAGATTGTATGATATTTCTTGATGATGGTTTTCTATTGTTCTTGGGATGAATTTTTCCCTTCTTATGATTCACTTTTCCCAGTCTATAGCTCTTTGTGTTTTTGAAAAATGCTTTATTTGTTTTGAACCTGATGATAATGCTTTCTGAATTGTAAGGTACTTTTGTTTCTCTGGCAATGTCTTATGAATTTGTAACTCTGATGTTGATGAAATAAAAAAAAAAAAGGAAAATCTCCTCGACCTAACAGTAACCTCCTTGACCTCCGTCTCTGAAAGCAGAGCAAATGTGACAAGATAACGAGATTTAAAGGCATCTTTATTGCTCATTTGCTTTGTGAGCAATAAAAAGGCCTTTAAATCTTGTTATCTTGTCACATTTGCTCCGTTTTTCAAAGACGGAGGACAAAAGTTAGAATGTTTTCCTACTCGCCAGAAAGGGCGAGTAGGACCTAAAAATAGATCACCTTTGCACCCATGCCTGGGACGACTCCTGGCGGCCGACCAGTCTGGGAACAGCCCCAAAACCCACGACCACGCACGCAACCTAGGGGTCATCCTGGACTCCACCCTCTCCATGACTAAGCAGGTCAACGCTGTCTCCTCCTCCTGCTTCAACACCCTCCGCGTGCTCCGCAGGATCTATAAGTGGATCACCACCAAATCGACAAGAACGGTCACTCAGGCACTTGTCAGCAGCAGATTGGACTATGGAGATGCCCTCTACGCAGGAACTTCGGCCAAACTACTGAGACGGCTGCAACGCATGCAGAACGCCTCTGCACGTCTGATCCTCGACATCCCTCGCCACAGCCACATCACACCCCACCTGAGAGACCTGCACTGGCTCTCCGTCAACAAAAGGATAACCTTCAAGCTCCTCACCCACACACAGAGAGCGCTCCACAATACCGTACCAGCATACCTCAACAGACGACTCCGCTTCTACACCCCCACCCGCCCGCTCCGCTCCATCGGCCTCGCCGCAGTCCCCCGCATCCAAAGAACGACTACCGGTGGCAGATCCTTCTCCCACCTCGCCGCCAAGACCTGGAACACCCTCCCCACCCACGTAAGGCAGACCCAAGACCTGCTAACCTTCAGAAGACTCCACAAGACCTGTCTCTACGAGCAGTAACAGCACTCCCTACCCCAAGCGCCTTTAGACCCTTGCTGGTAAGTAGTACCCCTAACAAATGTTATCATTGATTGATTGATAAAACCATGTTCCCCCAGGGGTTTGAATTTTCTCATCATTTTGACTAAAGGTCATTTTAGTCACCGAAATTGTAGTACCTTTGCTCCTCAAATCCGAATCCTTTATTTTGTAGAAGCACAGTAAAAGTTAAATAAATGAGCACATCTGTTGAAAGTGCATCTATAACTATTCGAACAACAGTGGTTTATGTTCTATCTACATTATAATGTATTTTTGGCCTTTGACTAGAACAGCTTTTTAAACATAGTTCTTGGTGTTGAACTTTGCAGTGCAGTTGCAATGCAAATAACAAATGCTACTGTTACGCAACTCATTTGTTATCTACTTTTGTAAGGGCGAGAAGCAGTTTTCCACTATGATTCAAACTCAGTTGCACATGCTGTGCTTCCCTGAACATTCCCTCTATATATAGCCCATGTTCATTTTGATGCATTAAAGTGAACAATTGGATTTCTGCATGCTAGCATCATCTGGAACACATGTAACATTTAAAAAATCTTTGCAGCATATGAGTTTTGAGGTATTCGACTAGCACTTAATCTATTAAGTAGAAGTTAATTGAATCATGTTGAAATACCAGCTTTGGCATTTGTCAGTCAATAACGTATATGTTTTCCTTGAAGGTCAGAGCACCTATATTTGGAAAGAAACTTGGTCTAGTGTCTAAGGTGGGGACTGTCGTCTCATCTGGAACTTAATCTTAGTTCCCTCACTTAATCACATTTTGCTACACTGAGTACATAATGTCATTTTATGGCACTTAATTTCCCTCACCAATCAGAATTGACAGAGTTTAGAAATTAGCTGTATGCTGGTGCTACCCATCCAATATGTTTTGTAGGCTTTGATTGTCCCAGAATACAAAACCCCTGATACATCCATTTTATTTGTTCCAGAGTAACTTCTGTGTCTTCAGTAGCTGAAAGCTTTGCCGCTATCTCTCTCCCTCCTCGCTACTCTGTTCCACACCTCAAGTGGAAGAGAGGAGCAAGCTACTTTGTTACTTTATATAGATCCTTTGGCATTAGTGCATCGTGTAAAGTAACAAACTAACATGTTATTCTCTTCCACTTGAAACTTATCTGAGAATAGCAATGACTGAGCATGATTACATCTTCCAGGTATTAAGTGTCAGCTATTAAATGTGAAAAGGCTGCACGTGTTGCATTGAATGAATGAATGAATATAACATTTTTTAAGCGCGAACTTAGCCCAGGGGCATCAAGGCGCTGCGGACAGAGATCAATGCATCAAAGTTCACAGGTTACTAGAGCTAAAAGATTACGAGAGATGGCAGCTGGAGCAAGAGAAAAAAAGCCAGGTCTTCAAAGATTTCCTGAAGGAAGAATGTATTTCCAAACTAGAAATAGAGGAAGCAAATTCCACAAGGTGGCACCTAACAGCGAGAACGCCCCCCCCCCATCTGACTTTCCTGAACCTAGAGACTGTTACCCGATTCATACTAGCAGATCTCAAGTTCTTGCTAGGGATAGATCTGTGAAACATTTTATTAATGCCTTCAGAACCCCTGTTGTAACGGCCTTGTGTACCAGGCATAGGGCTTTGAACACAATTCTCCCCCAAGCGGGAGCCAATGAAGGCTCCTAATGGTGGCTGAGACGGCGTGAGATTTAAGGAGAGCCATCACCAGCCTAGCGACTGCATTGTGCACCAGTTGGAGTTGATGCAGGAGTCCCTTATTTATCCCTAGATAAAGGGCATTACAGTAATTCAACCTGGATACCACAAGGGCGACCACTGCCTGTTTCCGTGCTGAAAGGGAGAGAAAATGGAAGATCTTCCTAAGAGTCCTTATCATTCCAAAACATGTTGAAACAGTTCTATTTGTAACTTTAATGACAAAGAGGAGTCTACAATAATGCCTAGATTCTTGGCACTGAGACAGGGGACGGGGCAGGCTCCTAGGGAAACAGGCCACTAGGCCTCTGACCAAATATCCAGCTTGTCTCCAAAAATTAAAACCTCAGTTTTGTCCCCATTGAGTCTGAGGTAATTCTCCACCATCCATGTGGACACCGCTTGCATGCAATTTTTAAAATTTGCTGCTGAGGCTGAGACACTCTGTGATGGAAATCAGAATCTGAGTGTCATCAGCGTAGGATAGGACTTCTAAACCAAAAGACCTAACCACGGGGGCAAGCGAGGCTACATAGATATTAAAGAGAGTTGGACTCAATGAGGATCCCTGAGGGACTCCACAAAACAATTGTTTGGGGGCAGACAGAAATTGGCCCATCTTAACTATCTGTGAGCGATCCATAAGGAAGGATGACAACAGATTAAGTGCAGATTCCTCTATCCCAATTTCCTGGAGCCTACCAACCAGTCTACTCGGAGAGATGGTATCGAAGGCTGCAGTCGGGTCCAGGAGGATCAGCAAGGTGGTGTGACCAGCATCAACCTGTTGGCGAATGTTGTTAAAGACAACGGTTAGTGCCTATTCTGTGCTGTGTTCGCTCCTGAAACCATGCTGCGAACCATCGAGCAGTTGGAATTCCTCCAAGTAGCAACTGAGATGGTGGTTAAGGTGTCTTTCCACGATCTTGGCATGAACTGGCAACAGAGAAATAGGCCGATAGTTTTTGGATTCGGTCGGATCAAGGGAGGCCTTCTTTAGCAGAGGTTTTACTACTGCAGTTTTCCAAGCGGTGGGAAATTGGCCAGCTGAGATGGCGGAGTTAATGATCGTCGTTAGAGGAGATACAACTGCCTCTTTTTTCCAGTTTCAGAATCTTAAGAGGACACGGTTCAAAAGGCGAACCAGACCTAATCCCACTTAACAACGATTCAGTTTCTTCTGGAGAATAGGCGGAAAAGAACGTAAGTGACAGTCCACCGTGGGAACTTCCACTGAATCAAGAGGAGGAGGTAATTTAACACTCCCCAGATTTGAATTCTCCAGGGAGGTATAAATGCCCTTAAATTTTGGCATTGGTGTAGATAACATGGCTGTATGATTCTGGATTTTAGTATCGTGTGCCA
This sequence comes from Lissotriton helveticus, assembly GCF_964261635.1. Taxonomy (NCBI): domain Eukaryota; kingdom Metazoa; phylum Chordata; class Amphibia; order Caudata; family Salamandridae; genus Lissotriton; species Lissotriton helveticus. The sequence continues at coordinate 539,014,122 of NC_136067.1, forward strand.
TTAAAATCCCCAGAAAATAAGTTTGCCTTTACGAGCCATTTTAACAATAAAAACAACTGTCTTATTACAGTGAGTTTACACTGGATCATTTACCTGTGGTATACAGAGAGACGTTTCATAATGGCCAAAGACGTACATGACAAGATGAAGGGAAAGTAAAAGACCAGCATGAAGGATACCGCAATGGAAAAACATTGTGAAACAAAATATACATTCTAAAAGTTCTGTTGCAAACACCACAGGGAAAAAACATTGTCTTCAGTGCATGAAATCAAATTCCACAAGGAGAAAAACATCTGGCTGTAAGCGAGCTGAAGGTTGTGATGCTATGCATGTAGATATGTTTATATAGTACAAACGTAGCTGCTGGACTGCTGCCTTCGCCTAATTGAGATGAGACCTCCACTGTTCAAAGAAAAGAATTTAATACAATAGTCTTCTTTTCTGTCACCTGGCTTTGTCTCTAAATTTCTGTCAAAAGCAGTGGGCAGTTTTAATTCACCTTTTGTTTAGCTTTCTTACACATGCCATTTTTTTCATCAAGTTAGAATTCAGATTTATGGTCTCTGAGGGCCTGATTTTGGCGGTGTGGCACCGGGTCTGTACCGCCTCTGCACTAACAAAGCGGTGGTCAGATCTCCCGACAGATAAGTTGTTTTCTCCTGTGTGGCAGACTTTTTTGGGACATTCCCACGGCTGTGCCCTGAAAATGGGCACCGCAATGGGAGTGCCGAAAACAGTTTCTGCATGGCATGGACTGGAAAGTCCATGCCGTCAAGGAACTGGTGTGAATGGACACCGGGGGTACATCTGTGCCCCCTGTGTGCATCCACATGCGAATGAGACACAGGGGGCCCTACATGGCCCCCTTTTTTCCTCTCTGCCACGGTGTTTATGGAGGAGGAACCTCCATGACCCCACCGGCGGAGAGGAAACTCGTAATATGCTTGGCTGGACAGCGGCCATCCCACCAACCATATTGTGGCCTCCTTGCAGCCGCAACATGACCAAAGAACAGCAGTTCCCTGGTGGCTGCACCTGGGCTGTGATGGTCCGACCGCCCGACTTGTAATGAGGCGCCCCCACGAGTCTGGCTGGCCATGGACCACCAGACTTGAAATTGGAACCTTCATTGGTTTGGCCTTTGCCTAAAAAAATAAACGAATGTTAATCAAAAAATACTAAGTTTGATTTTTGGGAGGTGAGGAGTAGCATGCAGGATTGTGTAATAACCTGAAGCTGGGTAATGAAATCATGGGAACGAGCCTAGAAGCCATGAGTAGTATTCTTATAGAACTAGCAGTAATCCGGGTCGGACTGCCCTTTTGGGCATCATTCGGTGGGCAAAGGAGGAGGGGAGTGGTCGTAGATCACACCCTGCGTGCAGCCCCAGAAGGCTGTGCACAGCTTGTTTGGGAAGTAACATTTTCTGAGGTTGTTGCAGCTTCCCACATTTTCATATTTGTTGCAAACACCTATTAAATAGTAAGTCCTTAAGAACCCTCTTTAGCTGTGAGCACTGGGGACTAGTCCATGATGAGTCATTCATCCCCCCCCCCCCAATCCCCCCCCACCACTTCCCTTTCCTCTTAAGCCAGGGTGCAGCTGGACTGGAAGATAACAATTCTTTAGCAGCAGTGCATTTCCTTGTGAAGACCTTTTGCTGTTCTTTGTGCTCAGCACCACCTGGATATCCAAAGCAGCTGCTCATAGCCTGTGGGTAGGTGCAGCTTGTTTGGGTAATACAGCTTCTAGGGCAGCCGCACACGACCTTTGGTTGTGCAACTGCCCAAGGTTTTTTCCCACTAACTTCCAAAATTGCCAGCATATAGCCTCCACTGCACTCTGTTACTCATACTTTGCACTTCACACTTTGCGCCCACCTTGTTGATATTGACCTGGCTGTGCACTGCAGACTTTGGCAGAAGAGTCCCTCCTCTCTACAGAACCAACTGCTCACTGACTTGGGTCTCTTGTGGTCTACAAGCTGGATGTGACATTTCGCTAAACCTGAAGTCTACCCCCAAGAGATTCAACCATCGGCTGTGCACTATTCATTTTTGTGATACAATGTGGCAAACAAGACTACAAGTCCTAGAATGCACCAACACAACCTTTCCCTTAATGAGGTGTCAACGCCTCTTCAATACTCACTCCTCCTCCGCAGCATTTGCTGCTCTGCCTGACCTCCTCCCTCCTCCTCCAGAGGTCTCCCCACTCCGCCATGGCACAAATCAACCTGCACTTTGTAAGTTCACATGCTAATTAATCACACTTTTTAGGTCTCCGCTACGCAGCGCGCATGCGCTGCTTAGAGGGACCTCTTGCCATCGCTCAGTACTTTTTGGGAAACTCTTGCATGTTTTGCACTGTTTCCAATGAGGTCTTGTACATGCAGAGCGTTTGCCTTGCGGGAGCGAGCAGCGGGAGCCATATTTTTGCAATTTTCGCGCCTTGCAGCTCGCTCCCGCAAGGCAAACGCTCTACATGCACGAGTACTCTTTAACTTTTGGGGCCGTGCTTGTCTTTCAGCGCTTGTTCTTTCTTTTATATCTGGTCTTTAAAAGCGTCATACACAGGAGCTACAGATCAGAGGATAATCATTATGCCAGTTGAGTATATGTACTATGTACACTCTCTGTGGACTTCCAGTATTGTGCCGCAAATGGCGACTTTCAGGTCGTATTCATAATAATCACCTCCACTGTCCCGCATTTAGGACTTTTGGACTGCTTACTAATGCCTCTTTTGGTATTTACATGGGGTTATGTGAGAACGATGCTTGTGATTGAACAAGGTGTTTATCAGACTGCTAAATAAATTATTCGTTATCCGCAGTCCTAACGTTATATTTGTTAATTGCTTCAGTGTCAGAACGAGCATACCTTGTGGCCTCTAATAATACAGTGCTGCAGGTACCGACGCGGATTGCTTTGACCCTGCACTATACACTCATTAGAGTAGTAGCATTTCTTTAGCGGTGACCTGTAGAAGGCACTAGACACCTACTTACCGAAATTAAATGTAGCAATAGAGCCACAAAGATGCGGAAAGGTGATGCCAAGATTGTACTTCCTAATCGTTAAGTTATTATATGTTCCTGTCAACATATTATTCCTTGAAGTTTTTTTAACGAAATTTGGAGGACGGCATATTGATGTACGAGTGCGCTGTTTCCTGCTGTATTGCTCGTCATTCCACAGCTGACATGGCAAACTTTGAAAATATTGCAGCTTTTGAGCTGCGGTACTTCGGGGTCCTAACACCGGGCACACAGGAATCCCTTGTGTTAGGCCAGCACAGCCCAGCAGCTGCCTGTATGGATCTCCAGAGCAGCCACTATTTTTTTCTCCCGAAAATTGTCTGCTACATTCCAACGCATGGTTTCTGTGACCAGCGTGGAGGGCTGTTTGACTGCAAGTTATACGATTAGAGAATTGCTCTGCTGAAACATAACACTATGTGGAAATAACCTGTCACACCTGTTGATAAACACTTTGACATCTTATCAGCATCACAGCAACACCGATCCTCCACACACCCCTAGTCTGTTTTCTGCTCAATCGTTTCTGTTAAGTGGGACTCTGCACATTCCTGCACACCCCACTACTGTTACTCGTTATATAAAACAGTGCCGCAGAACATTTGCCATTACGTTGTGGACATGAACTCTTAAAGCCAGTATTGATAAGAAATACACTGAGTGCCTATGTGGGGGACTTGCCTTTCCCACTGCAGTACCTTGATGAGGTCTCCTATTTTTGAATCTTTTTCCATAACTCCTTATCTGGAAGTGGCTTGCAGTCTTTTGCAATTGGTTAAACCCGCAATTGACATAAGTAGTCTAAACTGCCTGTTTACGCTCTAGATCTTATAAGAACCTGGCAGCCTTGGTGTGGTGATGACTTTCAGCACAGACAGGATTTGTACACGTCAAGCGGAATTTCAGCAGTAGCTGGTTCAAAAGAAAACAGGCCTACTCATTCTACAACTAAAAGTAACAGATAACAAGCATTGAAAATGCAATAGGTCTCGCAATAGAAAAGTTTAAGATTTTGGTGTGGTAAATGTAAATATTTTTTAATTTTTGTTTATGTTTTACAAATTATAAAAGTATTAATTTTGTTATTTGAAATGCCAATAGCTATACATTTAGCAAATGTTACATCTATGGCATTAGTAAAGGTACATGTTTAGTTTTCCCCTGTCTTACATGTATTGATCTGACAAATCACAATCTTTTAAAAATGTTATAAATAATACGTTTGCAATGCAATAGGGCTCGCATTAGTAAAGTTAGGGGTATTAGTATTGTAAATGACAAATTTTTTATTTATGTTTTTGTTTTGAAAATAACGAAATTAATAACTTTGTCATTTACAATGCCAATAGTGTTAACTTTTGCAAACGTGACACCTATAGCATTTGTAATGCAATATGTGTTGTATTTACATGACTTAGATGTATTAATATTAAAAATAACAATGGGTTGTATTTTTTCCAATATTTAATACTTAAATAAAAGTTATTGTCATTTCTAATTGCAATAGCTTAAACTTTTGCAAATAACTTTTTGGAAGATTATGTTTAGTGTATTTTATTGTGATGAAAATACAAGAACAGAAGTGAAATATTAACATTTTTTTGTGACATTTGTAATAAAGTTTGAAACATTGAGAGAACATATTTGAATCAGTTGTTGTTGAATGGTTGCACAGATTGATGCTGTGGTGGCTCTGAATGATGTTGTGGCGGCGACGAGTGATGCTGTGGCGTTCAGTGATGCTGTGGCGTTCAGTGATGCTGTGGTAGCGCATAGTGGGTGAGGGATGGAGTGTGGGCGAGGGATGCAGTGTGGGGCGGGGGATGCAGTGTGGGGCGGGGGAGGGAAGGAGTGTGGGGCAGGGGAGGGATGGAGTGTGGGGCGGGGGAGGGATGGAGTGTGGGGCGGGGGAGGGATGGAGTGTGGGGCGGAGGAGGGATGGGGTGTGGGGCGGGGGAGGGATGGAGTGTGGGGCGGGGGAGGGATGGAGTGTGGGGCGGGGAGGGATGGATGGAGTCGGGGGATGGATGGATGGAGTGGGGGGATGGATGGATGGAGTGGGGGTATGGATGGATGGAGTGGGGGGATGGATGGATGGATGGATGGAGTGGGGGGATGGATGGATGGATGGAGTGAGATGGATGGATGGAGTGGGGGGGATGGATGGATGGATGGAGTGGGATGGATGGATGGATGGAGTGGGGTGGATGGATGGATGGGGTGGGATGGATGGATGGATGGATGGAGTGGGGGGATGGATGGATGGAGTGAGATGGATGGATGGAGTGGGGGGATGGATGGATGGAGTGGGGGGATGGATGGATGGATGGATTGGGGGGATGGATGGATGGATGGAGTGGGGTGGATAGATGGATGGATAGAGTGGGATGGATGGATGGATGGGTGGAGTGGGATGGATGGATGGAGTGGGATGGATGGATGGATGGATGGATGGAGTGGGATGGATGATGGATGGTTGGAGTGGGGGGATGGATGGATGGATGGAGTGGGGGGGTGGATGGATGGATGGAGTGGGGGGGGTGGATGGATGGATGGAGTGGGGGATGGATGGATGGAGTGGGATGGATAGATGGAGTGGGGGGATGGATGGATGGAGTGGGGGGATGGATGGATGGATGGATGGATAGAGTGGGGGGATGGATGGATAGAGTGGATTGGGGGGATGGATGGATGGAGTGGGGGGATGGATGGATGGATGGATGGATAGAGTGGGGGGATGGATGGATAGAGTGGGGGGATGGATGGATAGAGTGGGGGGATGGATGGATGGAGTGGGGGGATGGATGGATGATGGATGGAGTGGGGGGTGGATGGATGGAGTGGGATGGATGGGTGGAGTGGGATGGATGGAGTGGGGGGGTGGATGAAATGGGGGGGATGGATGGATGGAGTGGGGGGGATGGATGGATGGATGGATGGAGTGGGGGAGCCGAAGGCAAGAAAAAAACGAGTGCAATCAGGGGAGCAGAAGGCAAGAAAATGAGTGCCTTCAGAGGAGCAGAAGGCACGAAAAACGAGTACAATCAGAGGAGAAGAAGGCACAAAAAATAGAAGAAATGGAGAAGCATGGGGAGTGGGCAGGAAAGAGATGGGGGTGAGAGGATAAAGAGTTGGATAGAAGGACCAGGAGAAAAGGATGGAAGGTGGTGAAAGGAGGGTGGATGAGATAAGGGCGAGGATGTAGGTGGAAGAGACAGACTCAAAAGAGATGGGAGTGGAAAGAGACTATAGAGGAAAAGGAGGCTGGAGAGGAGAGGAGCAAGAAAGAGATCAGGGGGGAGGGGGCAGGGAGGCCAGAGGAGCTGTGAAGCATCCAGACTGTCCTGAAGAAAATAAGGTGCGAGGTCGAGGTGAGGCCAGAAAGAGATGAGAAGGGCGGATGGAGAGGGGAGAGAGGAGGTGAACATATGGCGGTGGGAACGGAAACATGCTAGAAATGACGAGCAGGGAGAGAATAAAACAGATGTGGGGAAGAGAAGGGGTTTACGCAGGAAGAGGGGAAGTAGGACGCTGCAAGGCGAGGAAAGAACATCGTAAGATGAGAAAGAGGGGTGGGGAGAACAGAAGGAGATGAGGACGGATAAGCATAGGGAGAGAAAATAAAGAAAATGAGGCAAGAGTGGAGAAGATAACGAGATACAGAAGAGACGATGGCGGAGGGGACGAAAACAATGAGATAAGGATGAGAGGATGGGAAGGAGGCTGGAGAAGTGAAGGGCATGGAGGGCGGGAGAAGGGTGAGGGAGCGAGCATAGGAAGGAGGAGGGAAAAAGATTCTGAGGGAATAGTGGAGGGGAGAAGAGAAAGGAGAAGCAGAGGGAAGAGAGACAAGAATGAAATGTGGATGCGTAAGAAGGGTAGGAAAGAAAGAGTGACGGGTGAGGACTCTAGGGTGGAATATTGTAAGAAATGGGAGGCAAAGAGAAGTGATGTGAAGAAAATGGATGAGAGAACATTATAAAAGAGAGTGCTGCTCTAGAGGGTACACGAGGAGAGTGAGGACAGGGCATGCAAAGAATGCACCTGAAGATGCTTACAGATGGTGAGAGGGAGCAAAGGGAGGGCTGGGGAAATAATGATGTGGAAGAAGTGAGGCGTAGCCAGAGATTGGGGGCGGGGGGGGGGGGTAGAGGAGTAGGTGCAATGGAATGGTGAGGGGAAGTGGCATAGCGGAAGGAGTGAAGGAGCACGAGAGACTGCGCAGAGAGGTCAAGAGAGTGACGTGTGTGGTGGTGTGCATCAGGAGGCACTGGGACAAAGGCAGTCAGAGAACAAGTGAAAAGAGACAGGCCACGTGGAGTAAGAGACAGCAAAGTGGAGAGGGTGGTCACAGGATTAGAAGCAGCCCAGGTAGAAATGTGGGGAAAGAAGTGAGCCGCGGAAGGACTGCATGGTGCACGCGGGAAGGAGGGGAGGAACAAGGGAGGGGAAGGACACCTTCGGGTAATGTTTGCGCTATATAAAAGCGCATTAAATAAATAAGTAAATGAAGTCCGCTTTAGGAATTGTAAAATTCCTGGAGTCCAGTTTGTTTTGCTCTCTGCCGTCAAGTATTTTCAGTAGAGCAAGGAGTACGATTACAAACATGAACATTACGAACCTCCTGGAAAGTAAAGATACTTGCTTTGGCTGCAATAAATGTGCTGGTTTGTAGAGAGGATTCCTGTAAACAACAAGCTCTTGGCATTGCTGTGATTAGGGGGGGGCGGAGAAATGCGGCTCGGGAGCAAATGGGGGGAGGGGGCAGGGAGGCCAGAGGAGCTGTGAAGCATCCAGACTGTCCTGAAGAAAATAAGGTGCGAGGTGAGGCCAGAAAGAGATGAGAAGGGCGGATGGAGAGGGGGGAGAGGAGGTGAACATATGGCGGTGGGGACGGAAACATGCTAGAAATGACGAGCAGGGAGAGAATACAAGCCTTTCACCGTAACACGGCTGGCAGGGGAGGGGGCGGAGAGGGGAGAGGTGCGACACGGCAGTAGGAGGAGGAGGGGGGAGGAGAGTAGGGGAGGCACGGCCTAACGGCAGGCGAGGAGAGGAGGAGGGGGGGAGGAGTAGGTGCAATGGAATGGTGAGGGGAAGTGGCATAGCGGAAGGAGTGAAGGAGCACGAGAGACTGCGCAGAGAGGTCAAGAGAGTGACGTGTGTGGTGGTGTGCATCAGGAGGCACTGGGACAAAGGCAGTCAGAGAACAAGTGAAAAGAGACAGGCCACGTGGAGTAAGAGACAGCAAAGTGGAGAGGGTGGTCACAGGATTAGAAGCAGCCCAGGTAGAAATGTGGGGAAAGAAGTGAGCCGCGGAAGGACTGCATGGTGCACGCGGGAAGGAGGGGAGGAACAAGGGAGGGGAAGGACACCTTCGGGTAATGTTTGCGCTATATAAAAGCGCATTAAATAAATAAGTAAATGAAGTCCGCTTTAGGAATTGTAAAATTCCTGGAGTCCAGTTTGTTTTGCTCTCTGCCGTCAAGTATTTTCAGTAGAGCAAGGAGTACGATTACAAACATGAACATTACGAACCTCCTGGAAAGTAAAGATACTTGCTTTGGCTGCAATAAATGTGCTGGTTTGTAGAGAGGATTCCTGTAAACAACAAGCTCTTGGCATTGCTGTGATTAGGGGGGGGCGGAGAAATGCGGCTCGGGAGCAAATGGGGGGAGGGGGCAGGGAGGCCAGAGGAGCTGTGAAGCATCCAGACTGTCCTGAAGAAAATAAGGTGCGAGGTGAGGCCAGAAAGAGATGAGAAGGGCGGATGGAGAGGGGGGAGAGGAGGTGAACATATGGCGGTGGGGACGGAAACATGCTAGAAATGACGAGCAGGGAGAGAATACAAGCCTTTCACCGTAACACGGCTGGCAGGGGAGGGGGCGGAGAGGGGAGAGGTGCGACACGGCAGTAGGAGGAGGAGGGGGGAGGAGAGTAGGGGAGGCACGGCCTAGCGGCAGGCAGGCAGGGGAGGAGAGGAGGAGGGGGGAGGAGAGTAGGGGAGGCACGGCCTAGCGGCCGTGCAATCAAGTAGTGAGGGGGCGGAGCTGGGGGAGGCTGTGAGAGAGAGTAGGCAAGGCAGGCGGCTGGGGGCATGTGCACGCGCTTTTAAGCTCAATGCACATGCGCATTGAGCTTAAAAGTCACGGGCACTGCAAGGAATCGCCACGATTCCTTGCAAGTTAGATAAAGTCTGGATGAGCCCCTATAGTCTCGCTTGCTCGATGCGCATGCGCATCGACAGGCGAGACCTAAAAACTGCTGTGATGGACCTTAATTATTTCTTGTTGAAGGAACAGGTACATTTAAAATCTGCTTCATGCGCAAAGACCGAACTCTTTCCCTACATACGATTCAAGATTGTTGTCTGCAGAAGAACACGGGCCTGTTTTCTCTCTTGGACGATAGATACCTTAGTAATTCAAACTAATTCCCACAGAAGTAAGACAAATACAACCACATGGGCAGCTCTCTTTGACTGCTCTTCGCTCCAATCCGTGTATGAGAGGAGTTTCTCATTCGCAGCAACATAAAAATAAATGTAGTTTTACACACACTACTCATAACTACACATTCATTTACAAATGTAAACATGCTTATAAGTGGTCCCCACACCCCAGAACCGTTGCTCCAAAGCACGAGCTGCAGAAGTAGTTGAAAAAACAATAAGATATCGCCTGAAGGCATAAATGCATTTCGCAAGAGACATAAGGTACCATCTGGGAAAAATAATAAGGGGGTTCTTGTGTGCCTGACTGCCCCAGAGCACTTTGCCATTCGTTGGTACAACCCAGCCATATGCAAATCAGTCTTGACCCTATGCCCCATGGGAACAGTCCGGACCGAACTGCCAGGCCAGGTCCTCCATGGACTGGAAACAAGCATCCTGAGAGCGGTTTCAGGGTATGTCACCCTTCTTCAGCCAGGCTAGCTTAAATGCAGTGCCACAGTATGCAAGGGACCCACGTCTGGGCATACCCATCCCACATAAGGCGAAAAGTTTTACAGCAAACAAATGATGGACGTAATGCTGACAATGCAAACATTCTCCCCAGTCAAGAAATCTGGGTTCCGTCCATCATTTGTTTGCTGTAACACTTTTCGCCTTATGTGGGATGGGTATGCCAGAGCTGGCAGAGGACAGGGCCGTTGGTCACTGGGCCCCCTCCCGCGGATAGTGAACGAGGGTTCACAAACTCACTTCAAAATGGAACGGGGTACTTAACCTGGGGTGGCAACGCTCCTAAAACTTAGCCAGTATTGCCTCTCTGAATTCTTTTCGTTTTTTAAATTGATCCAGGTTTAAAGTTTAGTAAGTTGTATGCCACGATTAACTACTCGCCCTGGTGTTTTAAATCTTTTGCATTATTGCATGCTTTGAAAAACGGCCAAACGATTCAAGTCGTGAATGCTGCGTCGCGCAGTGTCTGCTTCAATTTCTGCAATATTGAATTTCAACTAACATCTCCATGATTGGTTGTCAGAAAAGGGATTTTTTTATGCAATGAGGACACCCTTTCAGTTTTTACTTTAGTAAAGTAATCCATTTGCATGTAATTGATCCTTTGACGTTGAAGCTTGGTTACCTTCAAGGCGCACTGCCCCTCATTTTGCAGAACAAAATCTGTTTGGTATTTATTCACTGGTTAAGCACATATTTGCAGTCCCTCTATTGGACCAGATGGTAGTTTCCGAAGGTAAATGGACTCTTGTGGAATGTACTATGGCAGTATTCTTGGAAACCCTTTATTCATAAACCCTCCTCACTTGACCTCCAGCGCAACTTAGACCAGGCACAACTGTCGAGTTGGTGTTAAATTATTTTGGTGCATAGGAATATGTTACCTTAAGTTATATTTCGTTTGTTTGAGTGAAGGTTGTAGCTCTAATCCATAGTTACTCGCAGGCTTTCTCCCGGAGGCCAAAAAGTATGATGTGTGGGGACAGTGCCACAGAGTTTTGCCAGAGGGGGACGAAAGGTAAGCAAAGCCTGTACATGGTGTGCACAGCAAGTCGTGGATTTATTATGAGGGTTTCATTCCTTACTGTCCTCTAGAGTGAGATAATTCTATCTAGAAGTCCTAGATGTGACTATACTGTTATACTGAATCAGAGCTGCTGTCCTTCTGCAACACTATGGGCTAAGTAAGTCCCCTATTTGCTGCAGCAACCTTTGGTGAGTCAAGTGCACAAAGGTAGAAACTTGGTTAATGGTAATTAAATGGTTAGGCCTTAAATCTCTTTATGCCTTTGGTCTCTTCACTGTAAACAATGGGAGGGCGTTGAATTGCGTTCTGTTAAAGTAGGAAGTGTTTAAAAAAATCCATGACAAGGGACCCCCAAGCAACGTTGCACTTCACTGAGTTGGTTAGACACAAACAGGCAACCTATATCACTATACATTGGACAGTGAGAATGTAATGACCTTGGCACGGAGACTTGCCATTTAATCCTGGATTTACCAAAATGTATTGGTTGGTAAATCTGTATTCAAAGTCTAGGCATGTCACCTGTCTCTGATGGAGTAGTTCCTGAGTAACTAAAGTCTCGCCATAGGAACCACTAAAACCCCAGTTGTGTAATGATCAAGACCTAAACTAAAAAACCATAAGGCATGCTGTTTTAATTAATCTATGCCTTCCCTTATGGCACCCCTTGTGGTCTTGGGTAATCACTTTCTGAACACATTGATATGTCTGTTGTATTTATGAATCTTAAAACAAGGAGTCCTGCACTGTTTGTACTCCCGCTTAACTAAATTGATAATAAATCTTTCTTATGCCCCCTAAGTTGTTATTGTGATAAAGGTGGGTGAGCAACTGAAGGCTTTAACTAAGCAAGAGCTAGATGGTTGACTCTGGCTCATCTTAAAGGGCTTAGATCAATGGGCCAGAAACTAGCCAAACAAAACATTGCTTTTTTGTAAAACAAAATTGAAAGAGATACCCATCAAGTGGTTGAATTGCACAATGTGACATTTTTCTCGTGATACGTTTGCATTTTAAAAGCACTGTTTTGATTCTCCCACTGAAAGCAAATTTTAATTCAAAGCACCGAAGATGATCTCTCGAGGCCGAAAATGCAGCAGCACGCTGTTACTAGAAAATTGCAGCCTTGAGGGAAAGCGTAATGCCTTTAAAGCGAAACAATCATGAAAACAAACGCGAATACAAGCCAGCTGAGGATCAATTCCACGTTGATTCCATCAAAGCCAAGGTGACAAAGCTTGCTGTCCTGAAAAGTCGAGCAAGGAAAACGCTGTCTCAATAGAGCGCTCCAGTCAACTCCGTGGGTGACACTTAAAAAAAAAATACTTACAACTTTCTTTTTATATACTTGTATAAGTCGCATTTTCAAGAAGTAGAGTGTCATGTCTGGTGCGGAACCAGGCTTCAGCCAGGTTTGAACGGGCCATTCAGACCCAAAGCTTCAGTGTGCCTGTGATTGTGTGCCTGCATGTGCGATCACGTGCTTCGGTGCACCCTTGCACCCGTGTGCCTCTATGTATAAATGTGTCTCTCTCACGGGGTGCGTGTCTTTCTCAGCGTGTTCATGCATGTGTGCCTATTTGTAGTGCGGTTTGTATGTATGTCTGTATGCGGGGGTCAACAGGGGGTAAAATACATGGTCATTTACAACGCCATTACTTGATTAATGCTTCACGTAGGGGGAAAAAACCCAATAACATTTTCAATGCCAATAGCTCAAAAGAATGTTATTGCGAGACTTATTGCATTGTAAATGCCTGTCTACACTGCTGCCTGAACAGGTAGTAGTCAGGTTTCTGTGGGACGTATACACAACAAAGACGTGAGATTCAAACATATTACCTTCTTTTCCACTCTCTTGATACAGGTCTTAAGGGACAACGTTTGTTAGAAGTCTATGGCTGGATACAAAACTGATTCTGAGATAAATAATTTGCAGTAAAAGTAGACTGGCCCGTATCTCGTATCTAGTTCGTAGATTCTGTCTAATATACATTTTCATTAAATGTAGATTTCGATGTATAATTGACCTTTCTAGTTTAAAGATGTAATACACATTTCTTTTCTCTCTCTTTGTTGTTTACAGAACTGAAAGGTGCACAGAGTTCTTAATGGATATAGTTGACTCATTTAACCACTTAATTCCAGAAAGCTTAGATGATGCCCTATTTCTTGGGTCCAATCTGGAGAGCGAAGGCTGTGATGAATTTATTTCAAGTCACGATGTCGTAGAAGACTCACTGAAAAACATGCTTAGTGACAAGGACCCTATGCTAGGATCTGCAAGCACGCAGTTCTGTTTGCCTGTTTTGGATGGCAGTGATCCTAATTTCCAACTGGCATGTTCTACAGGTAAATAACGTTTTTGTTTTGCTTATTGCTTTTGTTGACCTGTACACTTTCAATATTAAGATGTGTACCAAGAAAATGTAACGGTATGGTAAAATAAACTCCTCCCTCAGTTCTTCCTTTCCTCCGTCCGAATCATGTTCACCTTTTCCTCTCTGCTCCTCCCTAGCCCCCTCTTTCTCTCTTCTTCTTTGTGCCCTACCATCCTTGTTAAATTAAAGATCTAGAATCAAGGAACAGCCTTAAAGAAGGTCAGTTCCTTTTTACGGTCTCTCTTACAAGACAGCACAAGATGTGTGGTTGAAAAACACATTTTGTGAGCATACGAAGAACTTCTTGTGGCTTCATTGTCATTCGTTTGTTTTCTTCTTATTTGATGGGTTGGCTTTTCCGTCGTGTGTTTGCTCCTCCCAGGAACATAGCCTGTTTACCATCCTTTGCTCAGCTGACTTCTATTCTTCCACTAATCGATCTTAAGGGACTACTTAAAAGAAAAAAGAATTATGCAGTACATGTGTTTTCAAACGCTCTCCCTCGTGTGCTTGTCCCCTCTCAACACGTGCTGCTGTCTACCTCAGATTGCAAGCTCACCCTTGTGTGCTTCCCCCTAGCCAACCCCTTCTAGCTCGCTCCATGTTGCTTTCTCACTTGTGCGCTTCTCCCCAACCTAGAGCAACACACTTGCTCTAGTGTATTGCTTTTCCCCTCTCCTGTCCTCATTGCTTCCACGTCCATGCCTGTTTCCAGGTTGACCCTCCACTGTTTTAAAATGTTCGCTTTTTTATTCATTTTCTTGCAGGCGCAGGCAACAAATGAGGCTCGCCTCCCTGCCTTAAAAAAGCAATATTGTACTACTTAAATTTCATTTATTTTTTATTTACCGATATGCCTCAGATCGATACTTTTAAAAAAGGGGTGCCTGCTTCATGGCATCATGCAGGCATGCACACAATCTTCTTTAATTTCTTTTGGCTTTAGTGCACATCATCTTGTCCATTCTGTACAATGTGGCTCACGGACAGCGGCAGAGCCAGTAGGTCCCAAATGCTTGTAGTAATAAAGCCCTGATATTCAGGCATAAGGAAACCGAATATTGCAGTTGCCTTTTTAAAGGAATAGATTGATTTTATTCTTCTTTCTTATTTTTCTTCATTAACTTTTGTGTTTTGTTCACCAGCACACAATAACTTCAAACACGCTTAATCTTCTGTGTTAACTTAGTTGCAGCATGAGTTAGCGTAATGCATATTTATTTTCAAGTTTGCTGCATTCTTACAGTTAAATATAAATAAGCATTTGCAATGCAATAGGTCTTGCGTTTACGTAAGTTTAAGCTATTGGCATTGTAAATGACAACGCCTTTTATTTATATTTTAAAAATGAAAACAAAAATTAAAGACATTTTTATTTGCAATATCAGTAGCTCAAACACACGTAAATGCGAGACCTATTGCATTGCAAATGCTTGTTAACAGAGGGGCCAGTAAAACCTCAGTCCCCTTCAAGACTAGTGTTAGCGCCCTGAAAACTTCACTTTCCGCATCCGAGCACACTGTTTGCAGTCCTTAACCCTACATGCCCAGTGACTGCACTTTGTGATCTTACCTGGCCTCGGCATGTCTACTGTCTCAGTGGTAGGCCTTTCATCACCCAGCGGTGCTCTATGCCCTCTCCATGCACAGTGTCAGCACAATCCCAGCTGCTTGTGTGGCCACTACTACTGGCACCCTCTACCCAAGCCCCTCCAGTGGCAGAAGAATAATATCTCCCTCACTGAGCTCTTTGTGCCCAGTGTCATCTCTGTGCCTGCCCCCTTCACGCCCAATATCAGTTCTCAGTAAGTAACCTTCCCCAGTCCAACCATTCTCCTGACACCGACGTCTGTGACTCTTCATGTCCAGAGTCAGCACCATGTGACCATGCCTGCCCAGACCCCCATCCCGGACCCTGCCTGCCTAGTGTCAGCATGCAGCATTAGCACTGTAATGCTACAGTACTCCCAGCATGCTCAATACCCGCTGCCTCCAAAACTTCCCATGCTCTCTACGCCCTGTGACCGCATACAAACTCCTTCTGCCCTCTCTGTTCACATCACATTCCCCAACGTCAGCAGCCCTAACTCCTTCTTATTGCCCTCTTATGCCCAGTTTGATCATTATACACCTGCTCCCCGCATGTCAATTGCCTGCAGTAGCACTCTATAATGCTACATGCCCCCTGCTTAGTCAATATCAGCGTCTCCGAATCTCTTCTCTCTATGCCAGTTATCCAAAGCAGTTAGTTCCCACTGCCCTATGGCAGCAGCCCTAGACCCTCCCTGCCTTTCGTCTAAATGCCCAGTGTAGGCACCTCCCAGTCCTACTCCATTCTTAGCGGCAACTGCTTGCCCTCCCCCTCCATCTCCACAGCCGACCCCAGACCCTCCCCACTTTCTGCAGGTGACAGTGGCACGGGATCCGAGGTGACAGGCAAGGCGGCGAGGAGCGAGGTACAGATTCTCTCCAGCAACCCCTTCCTCACCGAGAATCGATTGGCCGATTCAAATCCTGCATGCTTGCCCCCATCCAGTGAGGGGGGGCGAAGGAGGGGTCTCCCTTTCAGAAGAATGGACGCTGGGGTGTTTACAATAAGTGGGCAGAGCCATACTGGAGACAACAGGGAGTGAAGGAGCATCTGGGGCGACTGAGGTAGGAGGAGGGACAGACTGGAAGCGGGCCGGGTGCAGAAAGAGGCACTGCGGGCAGGAGTTAAAAGCGCGCCACCAGTGTGTGCAGCGCCAGAGAGAGCTTGGTGCCCAGGGCGAGAGGAGCAGAGCGATGCTGAGGCAACCTGTAACACACATGCACCTGCTGAAGACTCGGGAAATGCCAAGGTCCTGCTAAATCCACGCTGAAAGTGTCTGAAGTACCTGGCAAGCTCTGCCTGCAAAAGAACGGTGGTGCCAAAACCTCGCTGGTGGAAACTGACAATGGAAAGTGGACCCCGGATGACCCCAGTATTGGAAAATGGACAATGGAGTAATCCACAAATGAAAAGTGGACACTGAGAGACCCCATCGATGGAAAGCATACACTGAAAAAATCAGGCGATGCTTAGCCCATGTTAAAAAAAAAAATAATAAGCGCTCCCAGCAGAAACCATCTCCAGGACACGCAGTCTGAGAAACGTCATGCTAACAAGCGTGGTGCGCGCGCCACAGCGAGACATCTGTTTTCCATTATCGCGCACGCATCTGTGCACGATAATTGAAAACCGATGTGGCCTGTGTGGGTAACCGCAAGCAATAGGCCATGGGCGGAGCAAAGGCAGGACATGCGCCTGCCTGTGCCCAACTGCATGCTGTCTTTCTTAGAAAGACGCACGCAAAAGCCAGTAGCCTGTCGCGAAAACAAAACCACACGCACGAGCATGTGGTGAGCTTTTCTAAGCCCTGTACTGATGACAATAAGCCTCGCAGAGCGAGGAGCGCATGCGCGCTCCAGCGCTAGTTCTGCGAGACATAAAAATAATTGGTCTACTACTTATATCTTTTATATTTTTTGTTGGTTCTTCATGTAGCATTTCAAAACCCTATGAACATCGTGGCAGAATTCTTTATACAAAATAGCAAAGTACAACAATGCAACATGTACCATTATTAACATATGAATTAAGGTCATCTTGGCAATAGTGACATCTTTGTAATACATTGACGGCCATTGACGGCGAGGAGTAGAGGCCACGCCTACCTCTAGGCCACGCCCACCCGCCGCATTATAAAAACGCTGCCTCTAGCGCTACATCACTAGAACCCTGCAATCTCCTGAGGCGGAAGCCGGGAGACGACGGAATCTTTTTAAAAATTTGAATCTTTCTTGTGTCACTTGTAAAATACTTTGTACTTTTTAAAACGCGCACTCACCTGGTTGCCACCTTCATAGCGGGCCAGTGATACGCTTAAACAGCGACTCCTTCGCTGCAACGACCCACTCAAAACAAATGTTTTGCCGCCATTGACGGCGAGGAGTAGAGGCCACGCCTACCTCTAGGCCACACCCACCCCCCCCTTTTTTTCCCTTTTTAGGGATGTGCAATTACCGTACGCGCAGCGGACGGGCGCAGCGGGCGCGCCATCAGCGCGCCCAAGGCAAGCCCGTCTTCGCCCGTCCTCGCCAAGTCCTCGCCTCTCGCCAGACTCCCTGCCCAAAAAATCGTCTATGACAGTAACATTCTGCGGTCGCTCAACATCGGCCCCAGATGCAACAATATAGAAGGTTGCATTGGTAGTACCTCCCTCTACTGCAAGCTTTGTAATCTGGCCATACCGGAACCATGCCTGACAAGCCATAAAGAGATTAAAAGGAACGATACCTCACTCACCATCATGCAGCTGAACGTTAGATCTCTAGTTAAACACCATGCAGAGGTAAGAACTCTCCTTATGGACGAGAACCCAGACATAATGTTTCTAAGTGAAACATGGCTCAAAGATGACCTTACTAGCATCCCTAATTTAACAATACCGGACGGGTTCTCTATGACGTGCATCAATAGAGACTCAAGAGGAGGCGGCATTGCTGCCATCTACAGAACCCCCTTTACCTGCTCCTTCCAAAAGGAAAGTATCGCAGACTGCGAATGTGCCCGCTTTAAAATCTCCACGAGCCCTCACTGCACTTTCTCGGGCCTTTTTATTTACAGACCCCCGGGACCTTCTGCTAAGTTCACGGAAGAGGTCATCGATGTTACAAATGCCTTGATCACTGGCTCGGCTAATTTCACGATTTTAGGAGATCTCAATCTCCACTTAGACAATGAAACGGACGCTAAAATTAGCAACTTTGTCACGGACCTAGCCGCCCTGCAACTAACTCAGTTGGTCAAATCTCCCACACATGTAGCAGGACACTTACTTGATCCAGTATTTACTAACATTCCCGAGGCTACAACGGATGACCCTAAACCTATGGCATGGACTGATCACTCATTAATAACCCTCTCCATTCCGAATAACTCCCCTCCTAAGAAAAAATCACCCACCTCCTGTTTAAAAAGACCCTGGCATAAACTCCGACAAGGTGACCTTGCGGCCAGCTTGGGGCAACCTACCCTGGATAACACAGACGACATAGAAAAATCTTACGCGTCGTTCCAGGATTGGATCACCAAGGGGCTGGACACTATCATACCAGCCAAGTGGACAAAAGGACGTAGTACTCCTTCCAACCCTTGGTTTGACGATAGTCTGAAAAAAATGAGGAAAGCCTGCAAGAAAATAGAACGGCAATGGAGGAAGGAATATAAGCAGAATGATAAAATCTTATATTTGGCTTCGCTGAAATCATACCACAAGGCAATTCGGTCAGCCCGTGCTGCCTTCTACGCCTTTGAAATAAAATCCAGTTCAAACCCCACGAAAACTATCTTCCAAATTGTGCAAAAAATACAAAACGGAGCCAAACCGGCCACTCATATCACCTCCACGCAACAATGTGAAGAACTAGCTACCTTCTTCACGGACAAGGTGAAGAAAATTTACAACACCTTCACCCAGGACATCTCAGGAGACGTCGATTCTCCTAACGCCACCTTCGGAGACGCCAGGCTCACTCGCCTACCCGCCATCTCCAGTGAAGAACTTACTAAACTTTGTAGGAAGGTGAAGTCGGGTGCTCCAACAGACCCAATGAGACCTAGTCACTTTCTAGGAGCCTTGGAATTCTTCCTCCCACCCCTAACCGTGATTCTGAATCTATCATTTGCTACGGCCACGGTACCCATCTGCTGGAAACAGGCCTGGGTAACTCCGATTATAAAAAAACCCTCCCTAGACCCCGCTAAACCAGAGAATTACCGGCCTGTCTCACTGTTACCTTGGGTCGCTAAATTAGCGGAAGCCCACGCGAATAAAATACTCAGTGAGTATATGGCGAAAAATAATATCCTGGACCCCTCCCAACATGGCTTCAGGCCGGGCCATAGTACGGAATCCGCGCTCCTTACCTCCACTGAGAGCCTGCGGGAAATCATGGACACCGGTAAAAGTGCCGCGCTGATACTGCTCGATCTTAGCGCGGCCTTTGACACGGTGTCACATGCTATTCTGCTAAAACGCCTGGAAAATATAGGAATCGTGGACTCGGCGCTCCAATGGTTTCGGTCATTCTTAACCAGCAGATCATTCAGGGTATCTGCCCCTCCGTTTATCTCCAAACCCCAAGACATAGGACAAGGTGTCCCACAGGGTTCGGCTCTCAGTCCCTCCCTGTTTAATCTATATATGCAACCTTTGGCGGAGATTGCTAAAACATGGGGCCTCACAATGGTGTCGTATGCTGACGACACTCAGTTGGTCATCAGCCTTAGTGAGGCCCCCTCCCCGGAGGCCACCAACTTCAGGGATGGACTGTCTGCTGTAGCCAAGTGGATGACAGCAAATTGCCTCCAACTGAACGGTGGCAAAACCGAGGTACTGATAATGGGAAAAAACAGCAACAACTGGAACGATCTATGGTGGCCTCAGTCCCTGGGCCCAGCACCCCCTCCAAAAAACTTAGTAAAAAATCTAGGGGTATGGCTGGACTCAACCCTGAGCTTCCAAGCGCACACAAAAAAAGTCGCCGCAACCTGCATTGGACTACTGAGAAGCCTATACCCCATCCTAGGCTACTTCGACTCCAAGACACGACAACTCATAGTACAGTCTACTATCTTGTCAAGACTGGACTATGCGAGCGTCCTGTTGCTGGGAGCTAATAAAGCTGAGATAAAAAGATTCCAAAGAATCCAGAACTCGGCGGCTAGAGCGATAGTAGGCCTTCCAAGAAGGTGCTCAGTAAGAGCGACTATGTACAGACTTCACTGGCTGCCCATAGAAGCCCGTATCCAGTTCAAGGCCCTCTTATTTGCCTTTAAAATCTTGAAGAATGAAGGCCCAGAGCTTCTCCGTCCTCTGCTGACCCCCTATAAACCCAAACGGAACCTCCGGTCTATGGGGCAACATCTAGCTCTGATACCCCAGACGAAATTCTGTCGCATCGGAGGTCGCTCTTTCAAACTTCTGGGGGCCAAGCTGTGGAACTCCCTCCCTCTCCACATCCGCTGCATGGATGATCTGCTAGCCTTCCGAAGAGCGATTAAAACCCATCTATTTCCCGCCCCGTAGGTCCCTCTCTCGCATCCAGTAGATTGTGTTACGGTTCTAGCGCCGGGACGCCCCGTCGCTGGGGCAGCTGTTGCGCTCTACAAAACAGGTAACATAACATAACATGTTCAGGGAAATCGGTTTAGAGTATTGGAATCAGAGTACAAAACGTCTTTTAGAAAGTGTTGTGCCTTTTTTTAAACAGTGGAGATTGTTATGACTTGTCTGTACCATTAGAACATTCCAAGTCTTTGGTTCATTGCCACAGTGCATATGCTTAAGGGTTGAGGACTTTGCAAATCTGGAAGTGTCTAACTTGAACAAAGCTTGCTTTCTTAGTGTTCTGTTTCTGCCAGAAAGCTGAAGCTTTTCGGCCATGTACTCTGGTTTGTTCTTTTTGAATCGCCTTGTAAGTAATGCATGCACTCTTATACCCATAGTGGTGCTCCATGGCAAGACAACCCAGTGATTTACGGGATGGTGTAATATGCCAAAATCTTTTCTGAACCAGACTGGCTATTGGAAGGACTGCTTTTAGGGGAACTAGGCGAGGCTTGGGCAAGCCAGTTAGTATTGCATTACCGTAGTCTGTGCATGAGGTAACACAGGGTGTGGCACAATTTTAAGGTCTTGTTTTATGAGTATAGACTCGAGGCAACATGAAGTTTTAATTGCAATCTGGTGCTTGTGGCCATATCTTTGACGTGGATATCAAGGTGGAATTTCTTGTGAAGCTTAAAGCAAAGAGGCTTTGCTGATGTGATTGTTTTTGGCGCGATATCCATGTCCTTGAGTCTATTTGACCACTGTTCTGAAAGTTTGTTCAATAAAAAAGAAAATCCGTCTGATGTTGGATTAACATTGATAACATGTTATTCAGTTTTAAATTTCTATAAGGGAAGGAGGAAAGGGGATTTAAGTAGTTGGGACATTCACTTTTTATATAAAGCGATATATCATATGCATATTGAAGAAAGGAAATGCCATGTGTTGTTGCAATACCACGGTGTGCTTTCACTTAGTGATTAAAGAGTAACAGGTGAGTATAAGGCCCTGATTAACTTCACAATTAACTTTGACAGGGATAGAAAAAGAATTTAATATTTGGCGAGTTCAAATTTTGTCGTACAAAATGGGACTAAACCATTCCAGGCCTACAACAGTTGAGGTACACTTCAGGACAGTGTACTGGCACCAGACATTTTCTTCTCCCCTCCAGTAATCAGGCATTCACTCTGAATTACAACACTCTTTATTTCTTCTCCATCCTTTCAAATATTAGTATGAAGCGCAGGTGCTTAAAAAGTGTAGAGTTTGCTCCGATGGGTTGTAATCAGTACGCTGACCTTTTTTAAAAGTACATGTTCTCACCATCTTAGCCTGCTATTTATAAACCGATCATGTTCAGCATAATTCATGCAGCTGGTAAGCATCCTATCCAGATCTGTTGTAAGGCAGTTATGAAATGGATCCATGAAAATAACTTGCTAGATGAAACTCTGTGTGGATTCCAGAGTGGTTTTAGCACGGAATCCGTTCTTATTGTGGCTACAGGCGAGATGGGGGCAGCAGTATAAGGTGGTGGCAATGCCACTCTCATCCTTTTTGATTTATCTGCGGCCTTTGATACAGTTAATCATAATATTCTGATTAACTGCCTACATAATTTGGGGATCCAGAGCGTTGCACTCGAGTTACTGAAATCCTTTCTGACTGACCGCATTCAATCAGTTGCTTTTAAGGGCTTTACAT
The DNA here is from genome assembly GCF_964261635.1 of Lissotriton helveticus. NCBI lineage: Eukaryota > Metazoa > Chordata > Amphibia > Caudata > Salamandridae > Lissotriton > Lissotriton helveticus. The sequence goes on from NC_136067.1 coordinate 539,036,380, forward strand.
CTGAATCTTTTTTGCTGGCTTGCAGGGTAGGTACCTCAGGGCTCATCATTGAGCCCAACTCTTTTCAATCTCTACGTAACGCCCTTGGCAGCCCTAATCAAGTCCTTTGTGCTATCGCTGGCGTCGTACTCCGACGATTCCCAAATTGTGGTACCTTCATCGGGCAGAGATCTGGACTTGAGTAAGATCTTTAAAAACTGTATGGTTGCAGTGGGCTGTTGGATGGACCAGAACTGCCTAAAATTGAATTCAACAAAGACAGATGCTGGGCAGCACATGCACTGCTCTGTGAGCCTTGCTGTTTTGGAGTATGTACTTGAAACCCCGCCAACTCTCCGCCCATATTTGTCATTGGCTTTTGTCATTGTCCTTCGTAAATGCTAGCTTCTGATCCGTTATTAGGCTTGTTAGTCCCTCCTTAGTACTGCCTTGTCTTCATTTGTAACCTCCCATGAGGTCTGGCCCTTTTACTTTGGTTGTTTTACGCTGTGTGTCTTCTTTAGTTTGTAAGCACTATGTTCTGTAATGAGTTTATCTTACTACAGGAGGGCGAGGGTCTCTCGTGCATAGTTGTGACCACAAGCTTGTTTATTTAACTTGTAGCGAACTGGGAGCTCTTCAGGGGCCATGGGAGATGGAAGGGGGCAGCTCAGCCATGCCGTCAAGCATTTAGAATAGGTCTCACATTTGAAAGAGTTTAAGCTATTGGCTTTGTAAATGACAGTGCCTTTTATTAATGTTTTGAAAACCAAAACATAAATAAAAAGCATTGTCATTTACAATGCCAATAGCTCAAACACTCATAAATGCGAGACCTATTGCATTGCAAATGCTTGTTTAAATAACTTCTTACTTTTTGTATCAGAGACTTTTTGTGTTTTGATACTCTGTGCAATAGTTGTGTTTTTCTTTACTTCTTTTTGCACTTATTCCAGTTGTGCGCAACCAATTTAAAGCAATGTCTTGGTCCTCCTACTAGTAGGCCTTTTCTCTATGACCATCTGTTTTCCATTTTGCCCCTTTTGTTTCTCAGTTCTAAGGAGACACTCTATTTGCTGCTACTTCTTTCCTCTCTGAGTTTTTGTTGGCATGGTAATTCTCTGTAGATAACTAGATAGTTATGTCTGAAAACACAAATAGAGAAGCAGATTCAGCACGTAATTACATCGTATCACCTTACATATTTTAACTATTTACACATTTACTTTACATGATCAAATATAGCTCGGGTAGTCTTCAGACTGCATGTGTTACCTTTTAAGTACGTAGGACCCTCCCTATTAGCTACCTGCAGCCTACCTTAGTGCTCAGTTATATTATGGGTGAGTGAGACCGTGCTCATACAGCTACTCTCTCTCTCACACACACACACACACACACACTCACCCATAGAGTTACTCACACACCCTCTCACTCACCCTTACACCTACTTACACAGACATGAACTCGTAGGAGCATACCCTATTGCTTGACTACATCCTACCTCGGGGGACAGTCCTATTTTGTAGAAGACAAAGTTAAGTCTTGAGAAGGGATTTTAAATGCCAAATCGGCCTAGCATGCACACAGTTAAGAATGCCAGCCTGAAGACATGTTAAAGGACTACTCCTCTGAATGGGTGACTTCCTAGTATCAAATCTTCAGTACATATCTGAATGACTGTCTCAGTCCCTATGTGGAGTTCTGTGATTGCATGTGTATGTAAACTTCTGCTAAATTACTGCCTCTCTTTGTGAAATCTATGATTCTGTAAGTGTGTCTCTAAGACACTGTATGGATGTGGCTGTGTTAGTGAGTATTGCGTTTTTAAGTGCATGTGCAACTGCCTCCATTAGTACTAGATACATAAAGGTTGTGCCTCTCTGTGTGAGTGAATGTTTAGATGCTTCTGTCACTGTCTCAGTGGCTGTTTTAGTGTCTGTCTGCTTTTGTCCTTCGGTATGTGAAGTTAAAGTCTGGGGGGCAGCCTGGATGTATAATTGGGTACATGGGTCTCATGAGGGCATCTAGCTCACTGAATTTTCAGAGTACACATCTTACTTCTTAAGCACAAAGGACCCTATCCTATGGTTTACCTACAGGTTATCTTCATTGTTACTTATACATGGTAGAAAAACAGTTTAAACCTTGTATAGAACTTTTAAATGAGAATATACCATTAGCACTAAAACTACATACATAGGCCGAAATACAGCAAGCCTGAAAAATGATGGAAGGGCTACTTCTGTACGTGTTAGACTTGAGTGTCTGTTTTTTCGCAGATATCTGAATGACTGAGACCCTGTCAGGGGCTGACATTCCAAGTGTATGTACGTTTGTTGGTAAATGACTACTTCTCTTTGTGACCTCTATAGTTCACTAAATGTGTCTGTAAGTGTATTGGATAATTTTCATGTGTGTCCATTTACCTGTTTTAGGACAAGATACATATTAGTTGTACCTGTCTATGTGAGTGAATATATATATATATATATATATATATCTATATATATATATGTGCTTCTGTCATTATTTCAGTGGATGTTTAGTGCCTGTCCGCTTTTCTACTTAGGTGTGTCAGATTGAAGTCTGGCTGGCATAGTTGATATATAATTGAGCACATGGGTTTCTATGAGCACATACAGCTGACTGAATCTTCAGAGTACTTGTGTTACCTTTTAAGCAAATGCCAGCCTCCCCTATGGCCTACCTACAGCATTTCTCTTTAGTGAGGTATACATGGTAAAACATTAGTTTATGCCTTGTCTAGGAGTTTTAAATGTGAAGGTTAACCAAGTAGTAAAACTGCATGCATAGCCTCAGGTGTAGCATCCCCGAGGCATGATGCAAGGGCTACTTTTCTGCATGTTAAACTTGAAAGCGTCAGTTTTTTAGCAGATATCTGAATGAGTGTCTCAGTCCCAATTTGGGGCTGTCATTGCATGTCTATGTAAGTTTGTTTGTAAATGGCTGCCTCTCTTTGTGACATCTACGGTTCTCTAAATGTGTCTGTAAAAGGCTACATAGATTGCCTCCTGGATGTGTTAGTAAGTTTTGGGTTTTTTGAGTGTGTTCAACTGCTTCCATTAGTGCTAGATACGTATTAGTTGCCCTTGTTTATGTGAATGAATGTTTAGGTGCTTCTGTCACTATCTCACTGGGTCTTTTAGTGTCTGTCATCTTTTTAACTTAGGTGTGCTAGATTGAAGTCTCGGTGTCAGGGTGGATGTATAATTGGCCACTTGGGAGTCTAGGAGTGCATATAGCTCACTGAATCTTCAGAGTACATGTGTTACCTTTTAAGCACTTAGCTCCCTGCGCAATGTCCTAGCTTAAGTCTACCTTAGTGGTCACTTATATGTGGTACAAGAGCAAATTTTATCTTGTGTAGGAGTTTTAAATGACAAAACAACCCTAGCAATAGAACTGCAAGCACAGAGTGAATTATAACAGGACCGAAGCACAATTCAGGGCCTACATCTCTTCATGGTACACTTCAGAGTTATTTGTGTGTGTGTGCAACTGCTTCTATTAGCGCTCAATACATATTAGTTCTGCCTGCCTGGGTGAGTGAATGTTCAGGTGCTTCTATGACTATCTCACTGGGTGTTTTACAGTCAGTCTGCTTTTCTACTTACTTATGTCAGATAGAAGTTAGGGACTGAAGGTGGATGGATAATTGGGCACATGGGCCCCAAGGAAGTGCATATAGCTCACTTAAACCTTGCAGTGCATTTCATAGATTGTAAGCACATACCAGCCTGCCCTAAGGCCTACCTGCACCAACCTGCCTTAAGACCTACCTGCATCCTATCTCACTGGAGAGTTCTACATGGTTATAGAGTAGTTCATACCTTTTAAAGGACTTTTCAATGTGCAAATTAACCTAGCAAGAAAAGTGCATGTACATGCTTAAGTGCAGCAGGCCGAAGGCATGATGCAAGGCCTACTTCTCTGCATGGTAGAGTTGAAAGTGTCAGTTCTTTACTAGATATTTGAATGAGTGTCAGTTCCTGTTTGGGGCTCTGATTGCATATGTATATAAGTCTGTTGCTAAATCACTGTGTCTATTTGTGACATGCATGATTCTCTAAATATATCTGTAAGGGGCTGCAGGGCTTGCCTCCTGGGTGTTTAGTGAGTATTCAGTTTTCTTAAATATGTGTACAGATACCTCCATTTCCACTAGATTCAAATCAGTTCAGCCTGTTTGTGTGATTGAGTATTTCAGATTTAAGTCTGGGTGTAGGCTGGATGTATAATTAGGCAAATAGGTAACTGGAAGTGCATACAGCTCACTGAAATGTCCGAGTGCTTCTTTTATTATTTTGAGCGCATAGCTCTGTGCGCTATGGCCTAGCCACAGACTACATCATTATTCAGTTATATGTGGTACAAGAACAGTCTACACCCTGTATAGCAGTTTTAAGTGATAAGACAGCCCTAGCAGTAAAACTACATGTCCAAGCTCAAGTACATCAGGCCTGAGACAAAATTTAAGGGCTACTTTCTGCATGGCAAAATGGAAAGTGATAGTTGTTTAGGAGATATCTGAATGAGTGTTTCAGTTCCTATCAAGGGCTGTGATTCCACGTCAATTTAAATTTGTTAGTAAATCACTGCCTCTCTTTGTGAGATATATGGCTCTCTAAATGTGTTTATAAGGGCCTGTATAGATCGCCTCCTGGGTGTATTAGTGAATATTGGATTATTTAAGTGTATGTGAAACTGTCTCCATTAGCACAAGATACATATCTGTTGTACCAGTGTGTGTAAGTGAATGTTTACATGCTTCTCTAACTACATAACTGGGGGTATCAGTGTCTTATCTTCTTTTCTACTTGGGTATGCCAGATTTAAGTCTGGGTATAGGCTGGATGCGTAATTGACCACATAGGTCTGTAGGAGTGCAGATGCTTCAGTCAATCTTCAGAGTAGATGTCTTAAGTTTTAAGCATATAGCTCCCTACAGCATGTCCTAGCTACACCCTTCCTTAGTTTGGGTCATGTTCTAAAAGAGCAGTTTACACCTTGTGCAGGGTTTTTAAGTGAGAAGACCGCCCTAACAGTAAGACTGCATGCACAGGTCAATTAGACCACCTCTAACACATAATGTATAGGTTTCTACTTGGGTATGTCGGCTTAAAATGTGGATGGTACAGTGCATGTATACTTCAGAACAAAAATCTTTATAAGCACATATAGCTCACTCAAATATTCAAAAGACATATCTTACATATTAGCCACATAGCACCCTCAAATATTCAAAAGACATATCTTACATATTAGCCACATAGCACCCTGTGCTATCGCCTACCAGGCAGTCCCATAACATGTGTTAGAAAATGTACCAGTATCTGACTATCTTTTTTGAAAGCTCAGAAAATATCAACGTACATTGCTTAATAAATACATCAGTGCCTGTATTATGAATTTGAAATATATCCCGAACTGCCTTTGATACAGGTACACATATATCTACTTTGTAAGTATCTTTGTGAATATATGTGTTTCTCTTGATCCATGAGAGAATGAAAGAAAGCCTCTATAATTTACAAACATATATGTCCCACGCATTATAGGTACTATACTTTATATAATACATGGCATAACAGTGCCTAGCAGTATTGTTTTGCATATCTCAATCTGAATATGAATAAAGACCAATATCCCCTTGTATGCACATACAAATCTACCCTGTAATGATCCAACACCTACACTAAAGAGTATGTAACATATAGCTATCAACTTTGAGGGATTCATTATTCAAATATAGCCACAGTGCCCAATTTCCACTTTCAAATATTAGTATTAGTCTTCTTTTTTTAATGGAAAAAATTAAGACCACAACTCCCAGAATACAAATACATTTTTTTTTAGAAGCAGCACATCATATATACATATATAAAACTTTGGCATCTTGTACTACATTATTACATATTCCTTTAACCATTACTGTGTACTCTTTTCTTCTACCACTTACAGAATAGAATAAGGGAATACAAGTGAAATATTTACCTTAATGGAAACTCATTCTAACTTGACAGACACCTAGTCTGCACCTGAGCCAAAATATGGGGCCAATTACGATGTCAATGGGATTGACACTGATGGTACATTGGTGGCGGTCCCACTGACCTATTTAATTGCGGTCAGACCGCCGCATTATGATGTGGTCGATCGGACTGCATTACCCCAGGGACCGACTGACAGCTTCCAATAGCGTCGTCCGATTGCATTCCTCACAAGGGGGGTGGTACTTTCTTAGGGTCCGCCGTGGGGATTACAATTCACCTTTCCGCCAGCCATTTCACGTTAGTTCTTCCAATGTGAAAAGGATGGCGGAAAGGCTTTCTTAGGGCCCTTAGCAGAGCTACTGTCCCCCATGGCCTAATCATCGCTGTATCGTGTGGCAGGCACCGCATGGTGCATGCCACTGGGTGCAGGTATGTTTTTAAACAAGCCTCTTTGCATGGGGGCTAGTGCAGCGGTCCTTTTCCAGGCCGCAGCACAAGCCTCAATGCAGAGCAGCATGTTTACGACCACATGCATGGCAGTCTGATCCTAATTTGGCTTGCGGGACCACCAACTACATGTCGGTCAGTCCTGTTCCTGCAGTGATGGTGGTCGGACACTTATCCGACCGTCCTTGTAATCGGCCCCTATATCTTAGTTACCTATTAATAGGTATATAAAAACACTTAAAATTTCAATTATATGTCATCCTTTCTTTTTTTTTTTAATACTTATACATGTTTCAATATCTTTTATTACAATATGACATAATTATCTACCTAATTAATCCATTTTTTCGCGTACAAAGAAATTTAATTAACACCATAATATTGAGTTTGTTGGTAAAATCGCTTTTTTCTGTTAATATTTGGATGCAATACTCTTATTGTACAAAAACTTAGCACAAGAATTGCATACCACTCTCATACAAAGCAGCCATGAATAGCAACCTCCTGAACTTTCCATTGCCGAATACCGCAAAAGTCAGCAAATAAAAACTTTCCTTTTGTATTTCATTGTTCTAACTGCATTTCTTTTTTTTTTTTAAGTTCAGAAAAAAAAATTATTGAGAGAATAGGGGTGCCAATACACAGTTCACAATATTAAATTCATATCATTACGAAATAATTAGCTGCAATAAAGTTGCATGAATCGGACTCGAGAATAAAAATAGAAAGAATAAGCAGTTAAAGTAACGTTTGAGGCATATGAGCTGCAGATCGTATACTGTGCATTAGATCGCCACCTGGTGTTGGGCTCGGATGATTGCAGGTTGTTGTCTTCTTGGAAGAAGTCTTTGTCACGAGATAGGTGACTCCTCCCTAGGGCAATACTGCGCATGGTCATCGACTCCATCCTCAGATTGTTTTTGTCCGCCACTGGGTTCGGATGAAAGTTTTCTGCTCCGGCTAGAAAAGACTTTCCAGCAACTTCGAAGCAAAACAACTTTATAAAAATATCATCGACTTCGAATAAACTACTTTCGACATCAACTACATTCCGGTGCGTCGACGCGGGCCGTTGGGCCCATCGGCGCCGTACGGCCTACGCCTCATGGACAGAACTCCATTGAAGAGATGCCCGGTATGTCGCGGAAAGTTCCCTCATAGCGACCATCACGAGGTCTGCAACCGCTGTCTATTGCCGGAACACGACGAGTCGACCTGCACAGCTTGTGCATCCTTCCGATCGAAGAAGACCATCCGGGATCGGAGGGCCCGTCGACACGAAATGAGGAGATCAGTACCAGCACCGGAGGCCATCTTTGAGGAGGAGATAGTCGAAGAAGACATCTCCGAGGACGAAGATCCACTCGTCGCCGAGGAAGACTCGCCTGATCTCCAGATCATATCGGGGGCAGAGGACTCAGACGACTCGATTCCATCTCGACAACCCGTGAGTACCCCTGCCCCTGCACAACAGGCACTACCCAAACAAAAGGCAACGGTCAGCACTCCGCCCATGGGGCCCAGTCGAGGCCGAAATATCCCCTCAAACGCCCCGCCCTCGGGCTCGGCTCCGAGGAAAACGTCTACACCTTCCGGTGCCTCGGCACTGACAAAACCACATGTGCCAATTCCACCTCTTCCATTGGCACCGAAGCACACACATCCTTCGGCACCGAAGGATTCCTCGGCACTGAAGCCAAAACGCCCTTCGGTGCCCAAAGAAAAAGAGCCTTCGGCACCCAAACCAAAAGAGGCATCGGTGCCGAAGCCGAAGACTGTACCGGATCCGAAAAGAGCTCCGACTCCAAAGCCTTCTGGTTCCAAAAATAAATATGGGAAGCCAGAGTCCGACGCCGCAAGGCCAAGGAGACCTGTCTCCACTCCAACCTCGGTACCAAAGACTCCTACTAAGCCGAAACCACCTTCGGCACCGAAAACTTTGCCACGGGACTCAATAACGCCTCCTACAGCAAAACACACGAAACAACCCCTATCGGCACCGAAAAAGTCGACGCCAAAGAAGGTTGTAGAGGGGGAAGAACTGTTTACACCAGATCCTAAACAAAAGAAAGTCTATATCAATCCAAAGACTGGACATGTAGAAGCTATTCCTTATAAGAAGAGGCCAGCAGACCCACCACTTCTACCTGTGGTTCCTGCCAAAAAGAAGGACTGTGCAACTTCTCCAATGCACCCTTCCTCTCCTTTACCTTCTTCCTCTCCTATCCCTCCTTACATTGAACCTACAGTTTCTCCTGTTCAATCTCCTGCATCATCACACCACACTGACGAGGAGTATGATCTAGGTGGGGGGAACGACATACCAGAGCCACAGGAATACCCTTTAGATGAAGATGTCAATCCTGAATATCCTAAAGAGTATGACATGTATGGCTTCCCACCACACAATGTGCCCGACATTCCTGACCCTGAGTCCTAGCCAACAAAGCCGTCCCCTCCGGAGAATAGTATTGGGTTTAATCATTTACTAAATAGAGCAGCCCTTTACCACGGGGTTTCAATGCACTCTGATGCCATTGATGAGGATTTTTTACTGGATACATTTGAGCAGTCACAAAGGTCTACACAAATACTACCTATGATCAAAGGAGTTATTAAACATGCTCCAAAAATATTTAAAGACCCGGTACGCTGTAGGGTACTAAACCCAAGAATAGAAAAGAAATACAGACCAGCACCATCTGATCCAGTCTATATTAGGGGACAACTGCCACTAGACTTTTTAGTAGTGTCTTATGCAAGAAAAAGAGCTAATTCCCAGACCTCTGGTGAGACGCCCCCGCCTGACAAAGAATCTAAAGTTATTGACGCGTCAGGGAAACGGATTGCTGCGCAAGCAACAAACCTATGGCGCATAGCAAACACACAAGCCCTGCTCTCAAGCTATGACAGGGCTCACTACGACCAATTAGAAAAATTGATGGAATACCTCCCAGATCAGTACAAAGATCAGGCAACCGAGCTCATACAGGAAGGCAAGTTAATATCCAATGCCTCAATTAAATGTGCACTAGATGTAGCTGACACAGCATCCAGAGCAGGTAATACTAGTGTTATACTCGGACGACATGCGTGGTTACGCATTTCAGGGTTTAAAACGGAGGTACAGACCACCATCTTGAACCAGCCCTTCAATCAAAACTAATTGTTCGGGACGAAAGTAGACAACACACTAGAAAAGATGAAAAAAGACACAGACACAGCTAATTCTATGGGTGGATTACAATCCACACAGACTAGAAGTTCTTTTCGCCGCTCCTTTTATAGAGGAGGCTCTAAGCAAACCGGCACAGATACAATGTCATCTTTTAAAACAAATACACAGGCCTCCTCTAACAAGAGCTACTTCAGAGGAGGATACAGAGGAAATAATAACAAGGGAAGAGGTAGAGGTAATAACAACAACCGCTCCTCTTCCACTCCCAAACAGTGACTTCCCTCTGCCTCCCCCACAGCATTCCACTCCTGTGTGGGGCAGATTATCATAGTTCCTACCTGTCTGGAATTCCATCACAACAGACAGGTGGGTAAGACAAACTATCCAACATGACTACTGCCTAGAACTCACAGCAACCCCCCCAAACATACCGCCCAGGCAGCGTCCAATGTCCACGGACCATATTACTGTGCTTCAACAAGCAGTTCTAGCACTTCTACAAAGGGATGCTATTCAAGTAGTTCCTTTAGAAGAACAGGGAACAGGAGTCTACTCCTTGTACTTCCTAATTCCCAAGAAGGATGGGACACTAAGACCAATTCTCGACCTCAGGCCCCTCAACCATTACATACAATCAGATCATTTTCACATGATCACTCTGCAGCAAGTACTCCCACTACTACAACAAGGTGATTTTCTTTCAACACTAGACCTAAAGGACGCCTACTTTCACATTCCTATACATCCTGCTCACAGGAAGTATCCAAGGTTTGTCATAAAGCACTATCAATTCAAAGTCCTTCCATTCGGTGTCACAACAGCACCACGAGTGTTCACAAAGTGCTTAGCAGTAGTAGCGGCACATCTCAGAAGACAACAGATACATGTCTTCCCTTATCTAGACGACTGGCTCATAAAAGCAAAAACATACAGTCAATGTGTCCATCACACAAAGCACACAATTCAAACATTGCACGACTTAGGGTTTACCATAAACTACACCAAGTCGCACCTAGAGCCTTCGCACGTTCATCAGTATCTAGGAGCTACCATAGACACATCTACAGCTGTAGCGTATCCCAATCCAGCCAGGATACAGAGCATTTAAACCTTAGTCTCCATTTTTCAACACCAGCAGTCTCTCCAAGCCAGAGTGTTCATGAGACTAATAGGCATGATGGCATCTTGCATCTTCATAGTTCCACATGCAAGACTGCAAATGCGCCCATTACAAGAATGTCTAGCACAACAGTGGAATCAGGCTCAAGGTCATCTCTCACACCTGGTGTTGGTGGACAGCCGTACATATCGCTCTCTGCAATGGTGGAACAGCAAAAATTTGACAAAGGGACGGCCGTTCCTAGAGCCTGTTCCACAGATAGTGCTCACGACAGACGCATCCCTCACAGGATGGGGAGCCCATCTCTTACACTATACCACACAAGGTCAATGGAACAACCAACAAAAACTGTTCCATATCAACCATCTAGAGCTGCTAGCAATTTTCCTAGCACTCAAAACATTTCAAGTGCAAGTACAAAACAAAGCTGTCTTAATCCGGACAGCCATGTACTATATACAAAAACAGGGGGGACACACTCTCTGCAACTGTCCCAGCTCGCACAGAACATTTGGAGATGGGCCATTCCTCAAAACATACACCTGACGGTAGAGAACCTTCCAGGAATTCACAATCAGATAGCAGATCTGTTGAGTCGACAGTCACAACAGATTCACGAATGGGAGATACATCCACAAGTTATTCAGCCATTCTTCCAAATGTGGGGGCATACACAGATAGATCTGTTTGACACCCACGAGAATACAAAATTCCCAACCTTCGCCGCCAGGTTTCCACACCCACGGTTGGAGGGGAATGCGATATGGATGAACTGGTCAGGCAGATTTGCGTACGCTTTTCCTCCTCTCCCACTCATTCCACTAGTAGTGCGCAAACTCAGACAACATTCTCTCAAACTAATACTAGTAGCTCCCACATGGGCACGCCAGCCGTGGTTCACCACACTGCTGGATCTCTCACTATTTCCACATCAAAAATTAAAGCTCACGCCCTCCCTGTTAACACAGAATCATGGAGAAATAAGACACCCAGAACCAAGCTAACTGAATTTGGAGACCTGGCTCCTGAAGTCTTAGAGTTTGGTTTCTTAAACCTACCACCAGACTGTATGAACATAATTAAAGAAGCTAGAAAACCCACTACCAGAGCGTGTTATGCCGCTAAGTGGAAACGATTTGCAATATATTGCAACAATAATCACATTGATCCACTGGATGTTTCCATCCAAAATAATTTTTTGCTACCTTCTACACCTACAAAGGTCCAATTTAGCTTACTCTTCCATACGCCTCCATCTGGCAGCAATAGCAGCCTATTTACAGAATAGACAACATCTATCTCTATTCAGAAGTACCTGCGATCAAAGCTTTTATTGAAGGATTAAAACGTATAATCTCACCTAGGTTACCACCTGCTCCAGTATGGAACCTAAACGAGGTCCTTACAAGACTTATGGGACCTCCTTTCGAGCCTTTACATAAGTGTGAATTACAGTTCCTAACATGGAAAACTGCTTTCCTTGTTGCCATCACCTCTCTCAGAAGAGTTAGCGAAACACAAGCATTCACAATACAAGAACCTTTTTTTCAGATACATAATAACAAAGTGGTTCTTAGGCCTAATCCAAAATTCCTGCCAAAAGTTATTACTCCTTTTCAGCTTAACCAATCAGTAGAGCTACCTGTGTTTTTTCAAAACCCGGACTCTGTTGCAGAAAGGGCTTTACACACCTTAGATGTTAGAAGAGCCTTGTTATACTACACAGATAGGACTAAAACCTTCAGAAAGACAAAACAATTATTTGTATCTTTCTCTCCTCCACACAAAGGCAACCCCATCTCTAAGGGGGGAATTGCCAGGTGGATTGTAAAGTGTATACAAATATGCTATCAAAAAGCTAAACGTACACTAGCAGTTCCTCCTAGAGCAAACTCTACTCGCAAACTAGGAGCCTCTATGGCTTTCTTAGGAAATATACCACTAGAGGACATATGCAAGGCAGCGACATGGTCTACAATACACACCTTCACTAAACACTATTGTGTTGGATGTGCAAGCCAAGCAGCAAGCTGCAGTAGGCCAAGCTGTCCTTAGAACACTATTTCAGAATGCTGCAACGGATACAGACGACCACCGCTAGGGGAGACACTGCTGCACAATCGATGCACAGTATACGATCTGCAGCTGATATGCCTCGAACGGAATATGCTACTTACCAGTATGCATCTGTTCTTGGCATGTAGAGCTGCCGAGTCGTATACGCCCTCCCGCCTCCCCGGGGCTTGTATCCGTTCCAGCTATCATCTAAATTAGATGCACACGCATGGACATCCTTTCTTTATCTTTACTTCTACTAACTCCATCATTTCCCATCATGGCGAAAAACAATCTGAGGATGGAGTCGATGACTATGCGCAGTATTGTCCAAGGGAGGCGTCACCTATCTCGTGACTACAAAGACTTCTTCCAAGAAGACAACAACCTGCAATCATCCGAGCCCAATACCATGTGGCGATCTAATGCACTGTATACGATTCTGCAGCTCTACATGCCAAGAACAGATGCATACTGGTAAGTAGCATATTCCTTTTGAACGACATTGAAGTAACAAATAGTTTAGGAACAGTTGGGGGTTAAGGGGGTTTTGGAACCTCTTTTTGGATTGGTTGTAGCTGGAAAGATCGTCTGGCACTTGGGTCAAGGTATATGTAACCGGAGACCACAAATTGAGGCATTTTACTGCCATGTGTATGGGATATACAAAAGATGTGTCAATCCTGTGATTGTGGCAAACAGCATACCACCATGCCTTAAAAGAAATTTTCGTAAAGTCTTCCCAATTTGCCGTGATCTGCTGAAATGCTACAGCTAAAAGCAAATCAGTAATTTTAACATTAAAGTTACCAAGTTCCCAACAAGGTGAGATACTTCCTAAGAAAACATGAGTAGAAGAAAAAGAAAATTGAGTTTCAAACATTAGGTTGACCATACTTGTTTCCAAAAATTGTGTACAGTGGGACAAGAAAATAACATATGAAGTAAATCGGTGTTTGGGAAGGAACATGTCCAACAAACATCTGGTACAGTCGTAAACTTTTTACTCAAGGCACCCCGTGTTAAGAACAGTATGTTGTAAACAAAAAACAGCGTTTGCGTTATACTAGCTGTCCTGGATGATTTACGTATCTTAGTCCATAAGCTGTCCCATAAGGACACTGGCCAAGATAACGCAAAATCTCGTTCCCATACCTCTTCTATTTTGAATTTCTGCCTAACAGTGTCAGTGCCGTGTAAATACCTATATATGGAGGAAGCTTTGGGCATAGTTTGTAATAGAGTATGAAGTCGTAAAGGAGGATCTGGAGCGATGGGAACAATATGCATATTAGATAGTTGGGTATATGTGCCCATCACAGCTGTCTTAAGTAGATTATATTTATGAATCAATGAGGTTGGTAGGTTAAAAGATTGACTAAGTGAGGACAAAGGTATGAAATCTGATTGTGAGAGTAACTGGTGGATCCATATTAATCCTCTCCGATGCCAAGTCTTCCAATAGAATGGTTTGTTTCGAATGAGTAGATTTTTATTGTGCCAAATTGTTGACTTAATAAAGGAGTCTATAGTGCTATGAGCAGTGAGGGAGGTGGGTACCAGGAGTTTAGAAGTCATTTTGATTATGGGAGTGGATAAGGCCTGTGGTTTACGTGAAAAGGAAAGATATTCCTCAAAGGAGTAGGGGGGACAGAAAAATTCGCTCAAGTATAGTCCATAAAGGACAATCTTTTGTGGGGTTGCGCAACAAATGAGAAGCCCGACGTAAAAGGAATGCTTTTTGATATGCCGGGAAGTCAGCAAAGTTAATTCCACCTTGTGTTTTGGGTTTAATTAGCCTGAGTAAAGACATTCGGGATTTCTTGTTATTCCATAAGAAAGAGGAAAGGACAGAATTAATCTTTCTTAAATATTTTTGTGGGAATAGGGACAGGGATGTTAGAAATAGTGTATATAATTATAGATGTAAGCATCATCTTTATAGTGTCCAAATGGCCCTCCATGACAGGTAAAGAGGGTGCCATTTAGTAGCTGGGTCTGAAATCTTTTGTATACATCTGTTCATGCATAAAGATACTGTGTCCGGAATTGAGTGGGTAACATGTAAACCTAAATAATTAATTTGATTTGGACTGCATGTGAAGTTGGAAGCACTAAAATCTGATTTAAAAGTATTCTTAGTTAAGGGCAAAATCTCGCATTTATCATTATTCAGTTTATAACCAGAAATATTGGAATACGCTTGCACTTATTCGCTAAAAAAGGCAGGGATTGAGTCATTTGGTTTAAATATAAATAGCAAAATATCATCAGCATAAGCGGGAATTTAGTGTTTGAAAACCATGTATATTTGGGTTTTGGCTTAATTTGGATAAAAAAAGGTTCTGAAGCCAAATTAAAAAGGAATGGGGAAAGAGGACAGCCTTGACACACACCTCTCCCTAGATCAAAGTATGGGGAAATCAGACCATTGGCACAAACGGCCGCACGAGGATTGGAGTAGAGAGGAGAAATTAAAGATGTAAATTTAGGGCCAAAACCAAACCATTTAAGAGTATGAAATAAATAAGTCCATTCAACTCTATCAAACGCCTTCCCTGCATCTAGTGCTATCTCTATAAGGGAATGTGTTAAGTGAGAAGATTAAATAAAACATTAAAAAGGAGTCGTGTATTATCAGTTATGAAACTACCTTTGACAAATCCAGAGTGTTCTTTTCCCAACAAGTCTGGTAAGTAGGAATCTAATCGTGTGGCTAATGCTTTGGAAAAAATGTTGTCGTTAATGTTGACCAAGGATATAGGCCTATAATTTTTGCAGTATTGAGAATCTTTACCTTCCTTGGGAATAAGGCAAATGTGAGCTTCTGAGAAGGAACCAGAAGAGCTGCCTAAAAAATTAAAGGAATTTGTTAGGGAGTACAATTTGGGCATTACAAGTTTGGAAAAGTGGAGATAAAATTCGACAGTGAAGTCATCTGGCTCGGGGCTTTATCTTTTTTAAGGAGTTGAAGAGCTTTCAGTAGTTCTTGCTGTGTAAGATCCAACTCCAGGGATGATAGATCTGGAAGATTATGTTGAGGTTTTTGGATATTGGAGAAAAAGTGCAAGAGGGAATGGTCAGTGGGATGTGTTTCAGAAGCATATAATGACTTGTAAATAGAGAAAATTCATTCAAAATATCAGTGTCTTTGAATTTTAGGTTTGATTGTGTATCATAGATAGATTCAATGTTCAGTTTATTATTTCTAACTTTTCAGTAGTTGGCCAATATTTTCCCTGTTTTATTTTTCCCCCATAGAATTTTGCACTAGATTTTAACAAGTACATGAAGCATCTTCTGTTGATTTCTTATTGAATTGCAATTTAGCATTAATGAGAGTTGTAAAACAATCCTTCGAATTTGAAGTATAATAAGAGTGCTCCAGTCTCTTGATATCCTGAACGAGCTCCTTAGTTACTTTACGGGCAATCCTATGTTTATTGGCAACAAAGCCAATTATGAAATTTCTCGCTGTGGCTTTGAATGCATCCCATAGGGTGGAGAAGGGCATGGAATGAGAATGATTCGTTTTAAAAAAAACTCATAAAAAAAAGGTAGTAAAGGAGGAATTAAATTTTGGATCTAAAAGGAGGGCATTATTAAAACGTCATCTTCTGGGGCCTGTACTTTTGGGTAGGATGTCAATGCTAATGGAGACAGGGGCATGGTCTAACAATAAAATGGGTCCGATCTCTGCATTTGTGAGAGTTTGTGAAATAGTATGGGAGACAAATACATAATCAAGTCTTGATTGAGAATGGTGGGTAGGGGAGTAAAAGGTTACTCTCTAGTGGTCGAATTACAGAGACGCCAGGCATCGAGGAGTTTATGCTGAGTGATAGTGGAAACAAAAGATTTATGAGGTTTATTAGGAACACAGGGTACTTTAGAATTCTGATCAATAAAAGGGTCAAAAATGTGATTACACTCACCCGTTAGAATAAAATTCTCCTCTATGCAGTGAGTAATTTGCTTGTCCAATGTAGGCCAGAAAGAAGAATCTTCACAAGTGGGAGCATAAATGTTTAGGAGAGAGACTGGAACACCCTTCAAAGACAATTTAACATTCAGCCATCTGCCATTAACATCAGATTCTTGAGATATAAGTGTGTGCGGAAGGGATTTGCGGCAAAGTATCATCACTCCATTATGTTTACCATCACCTGGGGAAGAGAAAACTTCCCCCACCCAACCTTTTTTTAATTCTAACGCTTCAGCATCCAAGAGATGGGTCTCTTGCAGAAATGCCATATCTACATCCAATTTGGCTTAGTGGGTCTGGACACTTTGCCTCTTAATGGGAGAGTGCAATCCCCTAACTTCAAGTAATCAATTTTAATGACATAGATTATTAGAAATAAATTGATCTAGACGAATAAAACATCGGTCCAATTCATTGTGAGAGCTAAATTAAATGTGAAAGAAGAGAGGAAAGAAATTAAAGTTGAATTCAGTACCAAAGTAAGAAAAAGCGTAGGAATCAAATAACCAGAAATGAAGACGAAACCAGAGAAGTGAACGTATCCTATCGAGAAAAGAGAAGATAAAGTAAGTAAGAAAAGAGATAGGAAAGAAATGGTGACAGTCGAATTTGCAGCAATAGATATAGAAGTATTATCGGCCTATGCAAGAGAATAAGAGAAAGAAAGACACCAGGTAAACATCTGATTGTAAAGTTCAAAACCTATTGAGAAACCAAAGACAAAACTACACAGATAACAAAGGACAAAACAGAAAACATACCTACAAAAGGAAATGTGGGTGGGGAGGTGTGTGGAGCCAAATGGAGCAGACACTCATCTAGGGAGGCTCCAGCAGAATTCGGGAAAGACCATTTAACGATTAAACGTAGCTGTGAAACAGGAAACAAGAAACGTAACTTAGCAGGAAAGAGAAATTTAAGAAAGTAAAAACAATAAGAACACGACTTAGAAACACTATAAATAGGACATCGTGAATTTAAACCAACCACACAGCATAGAAGGAGCCAAGTAAACTAAAGGACTGTTGAAGATAGGCCATCAACATAACCCAAAACTAGTTGCATAAGAACTATAATAAAAGAGCAGCAGCAACGCAAATGTATACATCAATAGTTCATGTAACATACGGTGAGAGTCATCCTGAAGAAATCGTAGAATCCATCCTACGCGAAATGATGAACTCTGCAAACGAACTGGATCTTCGTAATTCGTCGTTCTGTTGTTGTAGGTGACCTTGAAGAGACATGGATGGAAAAGGCCATATCTGGCACCCAAGGAACGTAAGTCAGGTCGTAAGTTGAGAAAATCTTTACGTCTGGCCGCTGTGGCTTTAGAGTAGTCTTGCGCAAATAACAATGTGGAACCAGACCACGTGATGCGTTGAATAGCTTTAGCTGCTGTCAATACCTTTAGCAAGTCTGTATATTCTAGAAAATAAAGGATGACTCCTCTTGGTCTCTGGGAAGGTGAAGCAGTAGTGGATGCTCGCCCCAATCTGTGGGCGCGTTGTATGTTCAGCGCAATGTCATCTGGCATATGTAATAATTTAGGGAGGAAATATTTGAAAAATGTGATGGAGTCTGTGCCTTCGGCACCTTCTCCCAGGCCATAAATACGTAGGTTGTTCCTCCTGTTAAGATTTTCAAGGTCTTTGACCTGCTTCTGGAGGGTCGTGACTTGGGATTGCAAAAAAGGGACACTCTTAGTAGTGTCGCTAAGGGAAGAAACATTATGCTCAACTGCAGTAAGTCTTGTGTCTAGTTGCATCCAGTTATCTGAGAGAGCTTGCAGTTTGGAATTTGTCTCCTCCATGAAAGGCCTAAGTGCTCTAATCTCCTGCAGCAGCACTTCCATTGAGGCTGGGGAAGCTGGTTTAGCAGGCGAAGGAGGGTCTTTTTTTAACCTTTTAGCCCTTGATTTGCCTGATGCCACAGGTGTAGAATCCATTGTTGAGTTTGCGTTATCCAGCTCTAACAACAGTGAATCGTCCAGTTTAGACGGCTGTGGGAAGAGGGTAGAGTTTTTGATAAAAAGAGCACTTTGGTGCAGTTACGCTATGCAGAGAGCCTTTCTTTCTGCCCATGTACTGAGAAAACGAGCCCAGAAGCAAGGTCTGGAGTTAGAGTCCGAAAATTTAATGTAGGAAGTGCGGATGTAGAAAGAGGGGAACCTCAGCTTGGGGCACACAATTCTTATAATAAAAGATATGCAGTCAAATAAGTTGATATATCATGTAGGTTATCAAGTGTTAACTATCTCAGAGGAAGGGTTCTGCATAACTCATGAGCGCTTGAAAAATGTTGCCTCAGACCGCCTCCCTCCTCTCTCAGAACTGCTTCACGAAGATCATCAAACTGAACCAAAAAAAATAATTATGTGAGAGATGACCAGCTTCCAATTAAGCAAGCGAGTAAAAGTAAGAGATAAGGAAGAACAGTTCATCTGGACGCTGGAAAATGCATCGTATCCTCGATGTGAGTGAAGAAAGAATTAAAAATGGCAGCCATTGCAAATATCCTTCAGCAGCTGTGGGCTGACAGAACAATGAAAAGAATTGTTGCAGGCAATTTATTGAAAGCATAGGCATTAAGGTTCTGGGCTGAGAGTTGAGCTGTGGGGCATAATGAGGTTGCTTATTGTTTAGCGAGTGAGGCAGATAGGCATACGCCACTTGTGTTACGAAATTCAAAATGGCGGCCGCAGCGCCGAAAAAACGCTCAGGAAGGCCATTACCTGCAGAAAAATGCTTATTTGCGCTTTAAACGCATGCAGACGTCTTGACCCCAGAAGCAGCATTGGTGCGGCGGTGTTTCCTCCCAAGCCGCTTCACATTTAGGTGCCACGGGACAGGTACTCTTCCGGTGCTGGGAGCCCTACGGAGATGCGACCATCCTCCTTGGGCCCCTGGCCACGCCCCCATTCTAACTGCATTTCTGAATGGTTACTGTCTGGTAACCCTTTCACTCCATTTTAGACGTAGCTCAAAATGGATGCATTTGTGTCAGTACTCGCAACGTAATCACGATGAATTCATGAAAAAAACGGGATTTGGAAAACCTACTTTAATTTATAATTTTATATTTTTAACACTATACTACACTACTTACCGTATAAAACAATTAACCTAAAAGCTCTCCAATTTGGAAAAATTAATACCTGTCTCTTTAACACCATTCCCCTCAATACACCCTTTGCAAGTTCTCCATAGAAACTCACTAGAACCAGCAGGTCACAAATTCACAGCACATTCCAGAACGGCCATACTAGTATACAAATGAACTACAGCAGGTGTGGTTTACTTCACAGGGCTCGACAAATCCACTCGCCCGCTCGCATTTGCGAGGGAGAATGGATGAGGACGAGCTATTTTTAGGTCTTACTCGCCCTAACTTTTGTCCTCTGTCTTTGAAAACGGAGCAAAAGTGCCAAGATAATAAGATTTAAAGGCATTTTTATTGCTCACAAAGGGACTGAGCAATAAAGATGCCTTTAAATCTTGTTAACTTGTCACTTTTGCTTCGTTTTCAGAGACAGAGGTCAAGAAGGTTGCAGTTGGGTCGAGGGGATTTTTCAAGTTTCTAGACCTGCAGGACTAGTACCATTTTTTAGATTTGTCGAGCCCTGCTTCACATACTGTAAAGCATATCCAACTCTCTATTACATTTTTTCTATTTACCAGACTCCATTATATATCTATTTCCTAATGATTTCTAAATGCTACCTACTTTTTTTTACCTGCATGTCCCCTCCACCCAATCAAATGTTTTGTTTTTTCAAATCACCAACACATGCATTTTCCTTGTTTTTCATTGTACCAACTGTGATCTTCAGCTGCAGACCTGTCCATGGGCTGCTCCTCCTTCCTTCAAAATGCCTGAGAGTGGATTGTGGGCCACAGCTATGTCTATTGAGCTGCAGTGGCTGCAAGAAAGTGAAGCATTAACCGGGACGTGGGTTTGGCTTATGTGAACATTACTTGGATTGGGAAGAGAGGATTAAAGTTACTACTATTGGTTAAAATCATTGTGGATTTACCAGCCCCTGACCTTTATGATTGTGCACTGTGGTGGCAATGACCTAGGCACATTAACTGGAGTAGGACAGGAAATCCTAATGAAGCATACCTTTGCTCAATTGATGATGCTTTAGCCCCACACTGTCTTGGTGTACTCTGATATATGCCAAAGACAAATGGAAGTGGTCTAATCAATTCTGTCCACAGATTGACAAAGTCAGGAAACATGTTAATAAAAATGTTTCTGCTTTCCTCAGAGACTATAACATGGGCCCTATCTACAACAACAACCTGTATTTTAACATGCATGGAATCTACAGAAGAGATGGAGTTCACTTTACAGACCAAGGAAACAGGGTGTTTCTAAGCAACCAGAAACTCTGGAATAGGTCTCGCATTTATGCAAGTTTGAGCTATTGGCATTGTACATGACAATGCGTTTTATTTATGTTTCAAAAACCAAAACATAAATTAAAGGCATTGTGATTTACAATGCTAATAGCACAAACTCACGTTAAATAGAGACCTTTTGTATTGCAAATGTTCCCTGGCCTAGTCACATGACCACCAATATCACTGTTGTAAAGGATTCTGACATACTTCTCAGCCTACAGGAAAGCTGTAAGCCATTAAACAGAAAATAATTAGTTTTGCCATCTCACTGCCCCTACTGCACACGTCTATCTATATCATAGACGATCTCCACTGATCTTGGCTGTGTGCGGCCTCAGGCCTGGGAGCACAAGGGAAAACCACGTGTGAACCCTGTGTGCATTTTACACTGAAATCCATTTCTGTCAGCCTTCCACATTGCTGGGAACTATTTTGTAACCTTACATTTGTATTTCAAAACATTAAGAAGCAATGCTGTATGGAAAACTATCATCGGGAATTAAAAACATTTTGATTTAGAGGGCTTGACCGGAAGTACTCTGATACCTGCTATTCTGCTCTGAAGGAAGCCAGCCCCGCCGACTGCAGTTATTATTTTCTGATTGTTAAACAGTGCTCGGCAGGCAGCCCGCAAGCACAACGCCGTAATTCCAGGAAGACGCGAGGAATGGCAGCCACGAGGGGGGCAGCAACACAGAGAAGTTGGGTGTTGAAAGAAGCAACACAGGAAAAAGGGTAATTAACATTCATTCAAACCTCAATCACAACGCAAGCAGCAAAGAGACAATGGGGTCAGTGACACGCAGAAGTGGTGGGTGGGAGAGGAAAGAGGGAACAGGGGCAACAAATTAAACAAGCAACAACAACTAAACAATATAAAAAAAGTGGGGAAATCTAACGTTAATAAACTCGATCGCAAGCTACAAATAGAAATCAAACTGCAATACACTATCGCAAGTAAGTCTAACGCCGCAAGTACACAATCGAGTTCGGATGGGCCATTCGCGAAGGAGACAGGGCAGTAACCACAAAGCCTCCTTTTGAATGGGAAGCGAGCGTTTAGCATAAACGCTGACACAACCCTATTAGAATGATGGGCAGGCTTAAACTCAACTTCCGAAAAATACTGATTACAAGAAGCCTCTCAGAGATAGCAGTGCAAGCGCGCTGCAGCGCTAGGCGAGACCTAAAAAAGTGGTATCTTGGAACATTAGTTCTAACTATTACAATACATATATTACTAACTACATCACTGCTTAAAAAGCATGTTTGTACACATTTTTCTAGTAAGTTTAAAAAAAAATGTTTGAACCCTACTTTCCAAGTTCAAAGGCTTTATTTTGATAGATCAAATCATAAAAGCATCATAATAATACAAAAGAAGAACATTTCATACAAGGATAAAATTGGCCATTGGTTTTAGTCGTAAGGGCATAGAGTGTGTGTAGACAGTTGTAAGGATAGGAAAGGGAGGCTGAGAGGGCAAAGTATTCCGTTTGCCAATTGGTGTAATTCACACTTTATGTAGCAAATCTGTGCATAGTCAAATAAAAAAAAATGCTTGTTTTGGGGCAGTTAGTGTCACACCCTTTCGTGAAATTAAGTAGGGGGAGCAGATGGGCAATGTTCGGAAAGGGTAACGTGTGGGTGCGAATGAAGTGGCGGAACCCTGGAATGGAGGGGATAGAACCAGGGAGCAAAAGGCAAGAGAAAGGCCAACTAGATAAGGATGGACGGCAAGTATAAACTAATGGTATGCAAAGTGTATTTTGCAGCCTTTGTAAACATCTATAGAAAGTTTTGCTTAGTGTTTTTTTTGGGGTGTGAGGTTTATCGCACTCCATTGAAATATTTACTTTTTTCCACCAATTTAAGTTATGTTTTTGCGTGTATAGTGCTAATACAGTTTCCGTGATATTTGGACTCCTTTGTTGGGGAGCTGTAAAAAAAACAACAGTTGTATCTTGTGTGTGTGAGATTAGTAGAGAGTATGCAATCTATCCGTTTAGATTTAGTATTAAGGTAAATTGCGTTTGATCTTAGGAGATCATTGTAGAGTTTTAACTTTTATGCGTCACTGGAGAAGTACATAGGGTTTTCCTCTATTGGATATGATCAATAGTAATTTGCTCGTTTGGAGCAGATGTTTATCTATGCGTAACAGTTTTCAATGGGTGAATGACTGTGTAACGCGCCGATTGTGAAAATATGTTGTATTGCAGCCATGTTTACCAAACATTTAGCAATAAGTGAACTGAATTTTTTGCTTTTTATGCAGTAGTCTCCGCGATCTGGTATCTCGTTGATTGCCACCCAGGTCAGGCCAGTTTTCGAGGGCTTGTGTGACTAGTTAAGTAGATTAACAATGTTTGTAGCAAGTAAAGTTGCTGTCCTTGAAGAAACGGGAACAACGTACTGCTTGCTCACTGGCTTGCCAAGTTCTTTCGTTTATAGCGCAGCTGTCTGTTTGCGTAAGATTTATTGGGGACCTGTCGATAGCTGATCTGGAAAGCAACTCTACCCATTGCTTGTTTCCATTGTATTTTTGCTGCTTTCTATTCAGTGGTTTTATTTGTTTTAGTCTGTCCAACTAGCCCGCCCCCACATGAAGCATTGCATACCTACCATGTTACTGATGGACTCCTTTTATCCTTCCAAAAGTGCTTGTTTTAAACCATTTCATCTACGGCCTTTACTATATTCCTGTGTGCATATTTCATTTCTTACCTTTAATACCACCATCATTTTAAAACCTTAAACTACACTTTTAATACGTTTTTAGTGTTGCTTCCCGTGCCTCATGTTGCTCCCCCTCCCTCAGTGATTCAGCCATCTGTGTTCACAAAATGATTCAGTAAAGGGGGTGGTGATGAACAGAGTGCCTGAATTAAGCAGACCACTCTTACCCAGTCCAAAGATCAGGGCTTGATCCATCACCGTTTTTTAGCTCACTGCACCATCCCAGCTCAGAACTTGGCTATATGCAAATTAGTCTGTTCCTGTCCCAGTGCATGATGGGAACAGGGCAAACCAAACTACCAAGCCAATTCTTATACTGGGAAGGAAACAAGCTTCCGGGGACCGGTTTCTGCCATTTCAGGTGTCGTCGGCCCGGCTTGCTTGAATCCTGATGGTGCAATGAGCAAGGGACTCACATCTGAGTATACCCTTCCACGCATATGGTGGACAAAATGATTCAGTAAAGGGGGTGGTGATGAACAGAGTGCCTGAATTAAGCAGACCACTCTTACCCAGTCCAAAGATCAGGGCTTGATCCATAACCGTTTTTTAGCTCACTGCACCATCCCAGCTCAGAATCATATTTTGTTAGGGAGTTTGTATAAAAACCATCTTTAAAACAGATTTTCAGATTTCACAATGTCGCCGGGTGCCACGATGATATTGGTTTCCGTGATCACTCCAAATACGTTGCAAAATGACAAAACAAAAGCTGACATTCAATAGCCACAGCCATATACAAAACATATAACTGCAAAATAGATTATAACCAACACTCTAAACTTATTACTATCTAAATGAGTCTATAATAACATATATAACTCCCTTAATATCTCTATAACACTGTGTATAACTCTTTCAGTGGAATTTGTCACTGCATTCATTACCATCTCAGTAACTCACTCATTCACTGTAAAAGTATTTGACTGGATCTGTAACAGTGTGCAACCGTCCATTACTGGTTATATAACTAACTGTGTGACTGTCTCGGTGGATCTATGACTGGGTGCATGAGTGTCTCAATGGGTCTGTGATTGGTTTCATTAGTCTCGACGTCGAACTGTGACTAGGTGCACGGGTGCCTTAGCCCATTAACAATTGAATATATAACTGTCTGACTTCATCAGACTGCATTTGTGACTGCATACATGAGTGTCTAAGTGGATTTGTGACTGGATGCATTAGTGTTTGTCTAGGTTTGTGAATCGGTTTCTGAACAGATCTTTCAGTGGGTGTGCCAGTGTCTAGGTGGATCTTTTGAGTGTTTGCCTCAGTGTCTGAGTGCCCTCTTACTGAGTGCATCAGTGTCTCAGCGGGTCTGTCAATGTTTTAGTTGGTCTCTCAGTGTGTGCATCATTCTTTGAGTGCATCTCTGAGCCACTGCATCAAAGGGTGTGTCTCTAACTGGGTCTGTGAGTGGATGCATAGGTCTCTCAGTGGATCTGCGAGTATCTAAGTGGGTGCATTGGTTGGTACATGAGTCTTCCAGTGGATCTGTGACTGGATGCATAATCCTGAGTGGATATGTCCGTGGGTGCATGACTGTCTAAGTGCATATGTGAGTTGGTACATCAGTCTCTGACAAGACATATTAATAGCTGCATGACACTTTGAATAAGTCTGTCAGTCTGTACATAAGTCTCTCAATGAATATGTCACTGACTGAACGAGTTTATAACTTAATATGTCAGTAGATAAATGACTATCTCAGTCAGTATGCAGCTGGGTGCATACGTCTCTTAATGGGTCTGTAACTGGCTGCAAATCTCTCTGACCAGGGTCTGAAACAGATGAATGAGTTTCTATGTGGGTATGCAAGCGAGTACATGAGTTTCTGAGTGAGTCTATGAGTGAGTACATGATTCTCTTAGTGGGTCTATGAATGGGTGTGAGTGTTCTACTGGGTCTGTGAGTGGGTGAGTCTGAGTGGGTCTGTGAGTTGGTCCAAGAGTGCCTGAATGGTTCTGTGAGAGCGTGCTTGAGTGTCTGTTTAGAGTGATTCAGTAAAGGGGGTGGTGATGAACAGAGTGCCTGAATTAAGCAGACCACTCTTACCCAGTCCAAAGATCAGGGCTTGATCCATCACCGTTTTTTAGCTCACTGCACCATCCCAGCTCAGAACTTGGCTATATGCAAATTAGTCTGTTCCTGTCCCAGTGCATGATGGGAACAGGGCAAACCAAACTACCAAGCCAATTCTTATACTGGGAAGGAAACAAGCTTCAGGGGACCGGTTTCTGCCATTTCAGGCGTCGTCGGCCCGGCTTGCTTGAATCCTGATGGTGCAATGAGCAAGGGACTCACATCTGAGTATACCCTTCCACGCATATGGTGGACAAAATGATTCAGTAAAGGGGGTGGTGATGAACAGAGTGCCTGAATTAAGCAGACCACTCTTACCCAGTCCAAAGATCAGGGCTTGATCCATCACCGTTTTTTAGCTCACTGCACCATCCCAGCTCAGAACTTGGCTATATGCAAATTAGTCTGTTCCTGTCCCAGTGCATGATGGGAACAGGGCAAACCAAACTACCAAGCCAATTCTTATACTGGGAAGGAAACAAGCTTCCGGGGACCGGTTTCTGCCATTTCAGGCGTCGTCGGCCCGGCTTGCTTGAATCCTGATGGTGCAATGAGCAAGGGACTCACATCTGAGTATACCCTTCCACGCATTTGGTGGACAAAATGATTCAGTAAAGGGGGTGGTGATGAACAGAGTGCCTGAATTAAGCAGACCACTCTTACCCAGTCCAAAGATCAGGGCTTGATCCATAACCGTTTTTTAGCTCACTGCACCATCCCAGCTCAGAACTTGGCTATATGCAAATTAGTCTGTTCCTGTCCCAGTGCATGATGGGAACAGGGCAAACCAAACTACCAAGCCAATTCTTATACTGGGAAGGAAACAAGCTTCCGGGGACCGGTTTCTGCCATTTCAGGCGTCGTCGGCCCGGCTTGCTTGAATCTTGATGGTGAGTGTCTGTTTAGGTCTGGGACTGGGTGCATGAGTCTCTCAGTGGGTGTGTGAGTGGATGCAAAAGTGTCTGAGCGGGTCTGCGAGTGAGTACGTTAAGTGTTTGATTGGGTCAGTCAGTGGGTGTGTGAGTGGGTGCATGAGTCTGACTGAGCCTGTGAGTGGATGCATGAGTCTTGCAGTGGGTCTATGAGTGGAAGCATGAGTGTCTGATTGGGTTTGTGAGTGGGTCATGACTATCTGAATGTGTCGGAGTGGGTGCATAAGTGCCTAGCTGGGTCTGTGAGTGGGTTTAAGAGTCACTAAGTGGGAATGTGATTGTGCGCATGAGTCTTAGTGAGTCTATAAGTGGATGCATGAGTACCTGAATGGGTGAATGAGTATCTGAGTGGGTATGTGACTGGATGTATAAGTGTCTGAGTGAGAAGGTATGTGAAAGGGTGTATAAGTGTCTGAATGAGTTTGTGAGTGCGTACATGAGTCCGAGACAGTGACCGGCGAGCGGATATATATATATATATATATATATATATATATATATATATATATATATATATATATATATATATATATTACCTACTGGCGGTCGCCAGTAGGTATATATAGTTAGGATTTTTTCTCTATGGGATTTTTGAAAATTCTATGTCTAATAACTTTGGCGTTTGTGGACGGAATTGGCTGAAATTTTCAGGAAAATGGAACATTTCGTTTCTGAGCAGCCCCTGAAAATTTGGGGGGGGTTCGTCAAGGGAGGGCCGAGAAAAAAGGGGGGTCCCAAAACGTGTTTTTAACATTGAGTTTTCCATAGGGCGGTTGGCCTCACTTTTAGCCCGAACGGCTGAATGGATTTCCACAAAACTTGCCAAAATTGTAGGG
The DNA here is from genome assembly GCF_964261635.1 of Lissotriton helveticus. Taxonomy (NCBI): domain Eukaryota; kingdom Metazoa; phylum Chordata; class Amphibia; order Caudata; family Salamandridae; genus Lissotriton; species Lissotriton helveticus. The sequence goes on from NC_136067.1 coordinate 539,064,159, forward strand.
ACTGGTAGCCCGATGTGCCTTTGCTAGGTCTCAATATATGTGCTTCAGTGGATTTTGAGAAATTAACGTTCAAAAAAAGATATAAATCTGTAACAGCGGACCGGGCAGCGCTCCGGTTCGCGGACTTTTCGCGGTACGGAGCTTTGTGAAGCGAAGCTGATTGGTTCTCCGGCGTCTGTGAACATTCCAAACAGTCCGTAGCGGCCGCCATCTTGTCTCTCGGTAGGATCGAGAGACAAGAGGAGGCCAAAGCGAAGGGGCAAATGACCATAAGGGGGCATAGTAGATCCTCGCTGACCCCCTAGGTTTGATGTGGAGGTTTTAAAAGGGCCCCGCGGGGCAAAAAAAATAAATAATAATAATAATCGAACGGCTGAATGGATTTGCACGAAACTTGGCAAAATATTAGGGACTGGTAGCCCGATGTGCCTTTGCTAGGTCTCAATATATGTGCTCCAGTGGATTTTGAGAAATTAACGTTCAAAAAAAGATATATATCTGTAACAGCGCTCCGCTTCGCGTACTTTTCGCGTTACGGAGCTTTGCGAAGCTGATTGGTACTCCGGCGTCTGTAAACATTCCAAACAGTCCGTAGCGGCCGCCATCTTGTCTCTCGGTAGGATCGAGAGACAAGAGGAGGCCAAAGCGAAGGGGCAAATGACCATAAGGGGGCATAGTAGATCCTCCCTGACCCCCTAGGTTTGATGTGGAGGTTTTAAAAGGGCCCCGCGGGGCAAAAAAAATAATAATAATAATAATCGAACGGCTGAATGGATTTGCACGAAACTTGGCAAAATTGTAGGGACTGGTAGCTCGATGTGCCTTTGCTAGGTCTCAATATATGTGCTTCAGTGGATTTTGAGAAATTAACGTTCAAAAAAATATATATATCTGTAACAGTGCTCCGCTTCGCGGAGATAAAATTATCTCTGTATTACCTAGCTGTTGCTAACACCAGTTAGCGACCGCTAGTAGGAGATAGCGACCATCTTGGGCCCCACTTTGCATGTCAGTGATATTTATCACTAATGACGTGCAAAGTGGGCATGCCAAGATGTTAGCGACTGGAAACAGTCGCTAACATCGCTATCTCCTATTACCAACTTTTGGAGATATTCGCGCTAAGCGCGAATATCTCCAAAAGCTACCACCTGCCCTGAGCAGTTCTTAGCCATGTTATCCAATGGGAGGTGGATAACATGGCTAAGAGCATTAGCTCGGTAATGCATGAATATCGCTGAGTTTTCAGCGATATTAATGCATTGCGGTCGTTTTTTATGGCATTTGCGATAAACCTTGATAATAGCAAGGTTTATCTGCGATAATTTCTGACGATGCTTAGCGGTAAAAAATTCGTTGCTAAGCATCGTTAGGGATAAATATCGCTTAACTTTGGTAATATGCCCCAACGTCTGTTAACGTTCGATTTGAAGGAAATCAGGAAGTGTTGAAAAACATTGTCTGCGCCATCTTGCCTTTTTTCAAATGCCACACTTTTGTCGTGCACGGCAGCCATTTTAGATGACTTGACCAGACCCACTCTCTGCACGCTGTCGATCCTTAGCATGGCTCCCCACCCTCGCAAGCATCTCCCCCAGGCACTGGTCACCCCCGCTCTCTGTCTTATGCATGGGTAATAAACCTCCCCCCATCTGCGCTGTTCTTCCCTGAGAATCACACCCTGTGCCCGCCCGACACCTCCCTTTCGCCCTATTCACTACCGCACCCTCTGACACTCCTTTTCCTCTGTGTCCGATTGTCCAGGCCGGTCCTAGGCTATCAGCTAGCCCTGCAGATGTAGTTTATGGCCCCAGCTGTAAAGAATCACCCCTCTTCAAAGGAGTTATAGTAGATCAAGGCCCACACTCGATGAGATCCGTCACAGCACACGCGTTCCTACTATCTGAAAACCATCCTGTATTGTGATTGGGGAGGGGACCGAGCCTGAAGCGGAAGATTCCAGGGATGACTCTTTGTACATCAAAGTTTTTACAATTATGTGTCACATTAAAAATATATAGCACTCCAACAAAGTAGTAAGATTATAAAACTTTAATAACTTATAAATATATACAACAAAACAAAAACAGTAAAAACATATAAACATTTTTAGGGAAAAACAACGAAGTAGCGGTCGGCTGTGCGAATAGTCCCAACGCAGCACAACGTCCAGATTTCTGGACGGCACCCAGGTGATGTTGCCTGGGTGCCGCACTGATTTCGGCATCCGGCGTGGGGCGTCGCGGGGGGTGGGTCATCAGTAGCAAACTGTTGTGCGAATAGTTCCAAGGCAGCAGAACGATGGCACCAAGGTGATGTCCAGTAAGTTGCCGCACTGGTTTTGGTATCCTACAATGCTGCTCCGAATAACGGCGTGGGGCGCCCCGGGGGGGGGGGGGGGGGGGGAAAGGCGGCGTGAACGGGCCTCTCCAGGTGGAGTCTCGTCTGTTGTAGTGGGGCGCCCCTTTACCGTTTCAGTTGCCATTCCGTCCGCATTTGGTCCACTGTGTCAAAAGCCGCAATTCAGCTGAGTTGCGCCCACTCTTGCGGTGCAGCGATAGGCGGCTGCCACAGGACTCTCAAAATGGCGGCAGGCTCTTTCCTTTTTGGGCCTGGTCCACTGAAATGGCCCTGGGACACCTTGGAAATCGGACGACTGTCTGCTAGGTCTTGGACCCCATTCTCGAAAGCGTCCCCTCCGCCTTGAGGATTCAACAAAAGTTTTGGGGGCCCCCGACTCCTGCAGACTTCTGGTGGGGAGCGGCTGTCATGATTGCTCGCGGAATGACCACGACGGAGCCACGAGATGGTGGTGCTTTCATGCTGACGCCAGCTTCAGTCTGAAACATCCAGAAACAAGGTGGGGCTTTCATCGTTTGGGGAAAAAAAAAAGTTTTCATCCAATGAAAAGTGTTATTTTTAGGTCATATGATCAAGCCTTCCATCATTAGGAAACCAAAAGTAAAATGAACCAATGAAAAGTTTTATAAACAAGTCACATGACCTGTTATGCGGCATAGGGTATAAAATGCGGAGAAAATACGTTGGCACGTGAGGCGGCGTCAGTAGCGGACCGATGTGCGAATAGGCCGAAGGCAACACAACGCGCCAAGATCCGGATGGCACCGAGGTGGTGTCCAGCAAGTTGCAGCACTGGTGTGGCCATCCTACAATGCTGAAAGTCGGCGTGGGGCGCCCCGTTGGCCTGTGAGTTCGCGTCAGTAGCGGACCGATGTGCGAATAGGCCGAAGGCAGCACAACGCGCCAAGATCCGGATGGCACCGAGGTGGTGTCTAGTAAGTTGCCGCACTGGTGTGACCATCCTACAATGTTGAAAGTCGGCGTGGGGTGCCCCGTTTTGGCACGTGAGGCGGCGTCAGTAGCGGACCGATGTGCGAATAGGCCGAAGGCAACACAACGCGCCAAGTTCCGGATGGCACCGAGGTGGTGTCTAGTAAGTTGCCGCACTGGTGTGGCCACCCTACAATGTTGAAAGTCGGCGTGGGGCGCCCCGTTGGCCTGTGAGATGGCGTCAGTAACGGACCGATGTGCGAATGGGGCCAAAGGCAGCGCAACAATATTTTCGGAATAGAAGACACCACAAGGCGCTGAGATGCCAACATCCGGATGGCACCGAGGTGGTGTCTAGCAAGTTGTGGCACTGGTGTGGCCATCCTACAATGGTAAAAGTCGGCGTGGGGCGCCCTGTTGGCCTGTGAGATGGTGTCAGTAGCGGACCGATGTGCGAATGGGGCCAAAGGCAGCGCAACAATATTTTCTGACTAGAAGACACCACAAGGCGCTGAGATACCAAGATCCGGATGGCACCGAGGTGATGTCTAGCAAGTTGCTGTACTGGTGTGGCCATCCTACAATGCTGAAACTCGACGTGGGGCGCCCCATTAGCCTGTGAGATGGCGTCAGTAGCGGACCGATGTGCGAATGGGGCCAAAACCAGCGCAACAATATTTTCTGAATAGAAGACACCACAAGGCGCTGAGATGCCAAGATCCGGATGGCACCGAAGTGGTGTCTAGTAAGGTGCACTGGTGTGGCCATCCTACAATGCTGAAAGTCGGCGTGGGGCGCCCCGTTGGCCTGTGAGATGGCGGCAGTAGCGGACCGATGTGCGAATGGGGCCAAAGGCAGCGCAACAATATTTTTGGAATAGAAGACACCAGAAGGCGCTGAGATTCGGTTAGCACCGAGGTGGTGTCTAGCAAGCTATGCAGCTGAGTTGCGTGTGCACTTGCGGCGAATAGGTCGAAGGCAGCACAACAATGTTTTCTGAATAGAAGACACCACAAGGCGCTGAGATTCGGTTACCACCGAGGTGGTGTCTAGCAAGTTGCTGCACTGGTGTGGCCATCCTACAATACTGTTCCGAATAACGGCGTGGGGTGCCCGAAGGGGGGGGGGGGAGGCGGCGTGAACGGGCCTTCCTAGGTGGAGGCTCGTCTGCTGTAGTGGGGCGCCCCTTTACCGTTTCAGTTGCCATTCAGCTGAGTTTTGGCCGCTCTTGATGCTACAGCGACAGGCGGCTGCAACAGGACTCTCAAAATGGCGGCCTGTTCTTTGGATTTGGGCCTGGTCCACTAAAATGGCCCTGCGACACCTTAGAACTCGGACGCTCGATTTTTTTTTCCTTTCCTCTACATGCAAAAAAAGGTAAATGCCCGGTACGTTATACGCTTCATCTGCCACGATGTACTCTCCAGAGGAACCGAAAAAAAATATAGTTATGGTAACTATACCATGCATCGTCATATGGAGAGGTGGCACCAATTAATTATAGTGCTGCATAAAAGAGAGATTTGGAGGAGAACCCCCGACCTGCCAGTACATTCATCAAAGAAGTGGCACTGACAGCATCAGAGGCAAGGGAAACGGTCCCAAATATTTAGAAGAACTTTGCAAAGATTAAAATGACATGTTTAGATTGTGGCAAATTAATTTCATGTGGACAGATGAGTGTTACTCTATAAATACAGCATATGAACATCATCATAGTCGATGGTTGGTAGAGACATTTTGACTATATCCTGGACCTGCCCGTCCTCGCCCAAAATGGCGCCGGAATAAATGGGACTCGTAACTCCTTGTTGTGTACTGGTTGCAGAACCTTGAAATCACGAGATACGTATGCAATTTTGAAGCACATGGCGGGCGGGGACGAGAATTGATTGAGTATTTCGACATCCCTATTGATATTAAGTTCTGATGTGTTATTGATTACTGTACTATTGAAAGTTCGAATTAACGTCACGCATGGTACTTGCCCGCAAATGTATATCTAGATAATTTTATTGTAACTGGCCCTGTCGTATTTTAATTATAAAATGTACGTCCACCGATTCCGCAACTGTTAGACACCTTAGTTCTTGCAACCTAATGGCCCGCCCGTTACGTTCCTCTACAGTGTAAATGTCTACTCATCATATACGATTACAGTTTGCTCCGTGGCCGGCCCACGTGGTTATAGGCTCGTATTTGTATAATGAAATTTTCACAATAAAGGTTTTTAAAAGAAAACATGGTAGTAGTATATACATTGGTAAAGTTTTTAATAATAGTCACTGTTTTAGAATCATTAAAAGGCAAGTGAAATAAAGCAGACCAATCACATGAAGGGTAAAAGGTATAATACGCAGGAACGCAGTAAAGATAAATGGTCAAGGGCTGTTGTGTTTTCTACTCCTGCAACATAAAGTGATCGATAAGAATCTCATATTCAGGCGTATCGGCGACTAAGACAGCAGGTCGACCCTCTTTTGCTCAACGGCTCCGTCATGGGACGAAGAAACGCCCTTTTTCTCGAAAAAAGAATATATTTTACTTGCAGGACAGTTGTAAATTTTCCGGGAAAGTACATTAGCCTGGAACATTATAACATATATTTAAGAAAAAATAATGTTCGGAAGTAATAAAAAGCGTAATTTTTAGGTCATATGACCAAGCCTTTCATCATTAGAATAAGAAAAGTAAAATGAACCAATGAAAAGTTTTATTAACAAGTCACATGACCTGTTATGCTTACGGTACGCGCTGCGCGTCGCGCCCCGGATGACTTCCGGATGCGCTAACGCGGCGCGTCATATGACGCATTACGCGACAACGCAGGTCCAGAATATAGTCAAAATGTCTCCACCAACCAGCGGTCGGAACACAACCCCTTTCAGCAGGCTAAATAGTTCTGTTAAATGACAACAGAAGGGACAGGCAACAAGAACCATCAGTCAAAGAGGGGAGGGCTAGTTCTTCTCTACCGGGTTACATTGGGGCGCTACCGGAACTGATCGAATTGGTAGTCTACAGTGTTTCTGGATGTTTCAGACTGAAGCTGGCGTTAGCATGAGAGCACCACCATTTCGTAGCTCCGTCGTGGCCATTCCGCGAGCAATCATGGCAGCCGCTCTTTATCGTTATTTTGGGCGGGGTGGGTGGCGGAGCCGAGCTGTATTGCAGCCATCATGGTGTGGAGTGCAGTTCATTTCACTAGTTTCGTATTTGTCATGAGGGGTTGTTCTTAATGTTTCTATTTTAGCGAGGTCAAAAAGAGATCCCATTAGTGGCCTACTGATTTTGCTCGATTCCTTTTGTTTTTTCTAACGATTTTTCGTTATCTGCAAAGACTAAACAGAGTATTGCGACTCTGTGTTTGTTTGTAAATAGAGAATGAACCAAAGAGAACCAATTCTAAAACAGTAAATGCTTGGATAACAATCAATCAAATGGAGAGAGAAGCAGGCACGACGTATTACAACGGGGGCAAAGGCCTGCGTTAACTACCTTTCACTATCTGCAAAGAGAGAGTACTCCTAATAGAAATGAGGGGGGGGGGGGCAGCATTCAAAGCAGATCAGTGTGCATAAACACGAAAATGTTTTTACTTACCACGTACTTGACATTCGACAGCTTATGATATTTGCTATTAAAAAACCATTGAAATTCACTGAAAAAACCATAGGTTATAGACCATATATAGTTAGGAATTAGCATTTACAAAACCTTGAAAATTCACTGAAAAAACCATAGGTTATAGACCATATATAGTTAGGAATTAGCATTTACAAAACCTTGAAAATTCACTGAAAAAGCCATAGGTTATAGACCATATATCGTTAGGAATTAGCATTTAAAAAACCTTATTTTACCCACACAAAACCATTGAAGTTCCATATATAGTTAGTTGCACTAACTATATATCGCGCACCCGCAATCCACTGCTGATGATGTCACATATTACATCATTCATGACATGGTCAGTGACATCACTGATGACATCACTGATGACATCTCAAATGACATCACTGATGACATCACTGATGACATCTCATTTGACATCAATGACCACATCACTGATGATATAATTCATGTGACAATACAATGCATCTCCTCACATTTTATTATAACCTCTGTTTCACCCAGTGTTAAATACAGAGTATAATTTTTGAAACCATTGACACACCAATACTAGTTACTACATACGCACTCACTGATTCCTACGTCTACACACACCTTCACTCATTCACCCATACAATCATTCATACATACAATCACTCATCTTTACAACACTATCATATGCACTCATACACCTATACAGACACTCACAGTCTGCCACTCATCCATGGAGTTACTCACTCACCTAGTCAGTCATGTAAAGAATCAATGACACTTCCATTTTCTTGTCTATACAGTTAAACATAGAGCACCTTACATTTTCAAACATATACTAACACATACTTACCTTCTTATACAATCATTGATACAAGTACACATTGATCTGCACAGAGTCACACACCTCCCAGCCAGCCACACACACACTCAGTCTCCCATACAAATACTTGGGCAATCAATCAATAACCCATATAGTTACTCATACAGCTACTGATCAACACATGCAGCAGTTTACAGAACAACAGACATAATGATGCACAAATTAAGACAGTTTAGTCAGTAACCCATGCACTCAGTGAGACACATTTAATCACTCACTCATACAGTTAGTCATGCGCCTACTAAATCCTTCGTCCAGACACTTATACATCCACTCATTCTTCAATATGTAAGACATATTTAAACTTTACAGAAACAAAAAATCACTGGATGTTGTTATCAGTCATGTCATCAGTGATGTCATTTGAGATGTCATCAGTGATGTCATCAGTGATGTCACTGACCATGTCATGAATGATGTAATATGTGACATCATCAGCAGTGGATTGCGGGTGCGCGATATATAGTTAGTGCAACTAACTATATATGGAATTTCAATGGTTTTGTGTGGGTAAAATAAGGTTTTTTAAATGCTAATTCCTAACGATATATGGTCCATAACCTATGGTTTTTTCAGTGAATTTTCAAGGTTTTGTAAATGCTAATTCCTAACTATATATGGTCTATAACCTATGGATTTTTCAGTGAATTTTCAAGGTTTTGTAAATGCTAATTCCTAACTATATATGGTCTATAACCTATGGTTTTTTCAATATATATATGTATATATATATATATATATATATCTATATATATATATATATCTATATATATATATATAGATATATATATATATATCAACCATTCCCGGCTGTTCCCAGTCTCTAGTTACGGCGAGTCTGTGCGGGTGCCGGCCACCCTATATAAACAAACAACTCGTTTCTCCCAGTTTCGAAGAAATTGCACAGACTACTCCCGATGCTTCAGTGATTTATTTACACGAAGTCAGCAGCTCCCTACCGACGCGTTTCGCCACTTAAGGCTTGGTCACGTGACGCGTATATATATATGTATATATACAGTCAAACTCAATCCCAAAAGGAAAAAGCAAGGGGAGACAGTTGGAGGCTTTATTCTGCAGTGTATGGCGGATGCATTTCTGGCCATTGATAGCCTTCGTCAGCGCCCAAAGCCTCCTCACGAGATACAGCACCCAGCTGATAGGTCCCGCCCCTTTTGAACCCGTGATGACTGGTCCGCACCGCCCCTCAGTTCGTAAGCCAGCACACCTGTGTAGTACCCAAAAGGTGGAGGGAAACTACAGATCCCAGAGTTCCAAATGTTAGGTTCCTGGAGGTGTTGCTGGGGGGATGAAGCAAAAGTTTTACTCCCTGTGCGTGCGTGCGGGAAGCCAGGTGTGCCCTCACAATTAAAGCAACAAAATGTGATGAATCCTTAACGAGCAGCTTTGCAGTCCACAAAACAGCGCCTCCTCAGCTCCCCTATACCGCTTCAACCAAGACGTCCAGGGATTCCAATAGCAGGGGCTACAGTGACAGTGCACGCAGCCCAGCGCGAGGTTGCAATAACCTAACAACTGCTGAATTTCTTCCCGGGCTCCTTGGCGGGCGCAGGACCATCCAAACAACTTTGGCCACACAAAGAACTGAGAAAGTTCCAGCCAGTAAGGTCCTAGCCCAGAGTGAGGCGGGGGTACTCCGTAGTGCGTCTCTGGCTGACGCATAGAAAGGTGCAGTCAAACTCAATCCCAAAAGGAAAAAGCAAGCAGAGACCCAAGGGGAGACAGTTGGAGGCTTTATTCTGCAGTGTATGGCGGATGCATTTCTGGCCATTGATAGCCTTCGTCAGCGCCCAAAGCCTCCTCACGAGATACAGCACCCAGCTGATAGGTCCCGCCCCTTTTGAACCCGTGATGACTGGTCCGCACCGCCCCTCAGTTCGTAAGCCAGCACACCTGTGTAGTACCTGAAAGGTGGAGGGAAACTACAGGTCCCAGAGTTCCAAATGTTAGGTTCCTGGAGGTGTTGCTGGGGGGATGAAGCAAAAGTTTTACTCCCTGTGCGTGCGTGCGGGAAGCCAGGTGTGCCCTCACAATTAAAGCAACAAAATGTGATGAATCCTTAACGAGCAGCTTTGCAGTCCACAAAACAGCGCCTCCTCAGCTCCCCTATACCGCTTCAACCAAGACGTCCAGGGATTCCAATAGCAGGGGCTACAGTGAGAGTGCACGCAGCCCAGCGCGAGGTTGCAATAACCTAACAACTGCTGAATTTCTTCCCGGGCTCCTTGGCGGGCGCAGGACCATCCAAACAACTTTGGCCACACAAAGAACTGAGAAAGTTCCAGCCAGTAAGGTCCTAGCCCAGAGTGAGGCGGGGGTACTCCGTAGTGCGTCTCTGGCTGACGCATAGAAATGTGCAGTCAAACTCAATCCCAAAAGGAAAAAGCAAGCAGAGACCCAAGGGGAGACAGTTGGAGGCTTTATTCTGCAGTGTATGGCGGATGCATTTCTATATATATATATATATATATTTTGGTGTCTGTCACAATACACTGGTTGACACTGACGAAGCCTTAACGGTGAAACGCGTCTGTCGAGGGGGCATGGGGGTCTGCCAATAAACCACCTTTTGGAAAATCGACTCTGAGTGCTGTCTACTTTCGTTTAAGTAAACGAGTGTGTGGCAACAATATATATATATATTTGCATTGTTGGTGCGATATTCGATACGTCCCGTCACAGTACACGGGGCCGCACAGGCGATTGCGGCATTGTCGCAGATACCGCGGACGTTTACATTTTATTTATTTTGCACACATAACTGTTATGTTGGGTATATGTTGTTCACTCCTTACCGTAGTTGCTCTTGACAGTGTACTGCCTTGTCAATTACTTTAAACACAAGTACTTGCACACTTGCAAATTGATATGTGCACACATTTATGTGTAGCCACACTCAGACCACCACATGCTCATATAATCATATGAACACTCACAAATTAACATACATCTAACCGCTCATTGTCTCTCAGACGCACACACATCCACCCCTGAACATTCAGAAACCCATACAACAAGAAATGCACACGCACATCAAACATGTTTGCAAGTAAAACTGCAAAAATAAACCAGCATATATTCTCACATACAATGAATTGCGCATACATTATATAAAAATTAACACCAACCCAGTCAACACACACATAATTAAAAACACTTGCATAATTAAACAAGCAAAACATACAAAAATGTTCTGTGTAGAATCACACAACCACACTGTTACCCATATAGAATGTCACGTGTACAACATATGCAGACACAGATATATGTAAAACTACACAAGCACACACAATAGCATTAACACAGATTGCCTTACATCCGTGTGTTTTAGAATATTCACAATGGTTCATAAATTTGTATTCCGGCACATCCTCAATTTTTGCAAATTATAATAGTTAATGCTTCTGTGGACTGGGCCTTTCTACAAACTGAAGAGCCAAGAACTGTAAATCACGGTAATTGATTTACACGTAACGTGTATTGAAGACCTTTAGTGACAACATGTGAAATGACTTGTAATGACGCACGCTATTATCGTCAGTGATTTTAACTTTTAGATTGGTTTGCTAGGAGCCGTTATAACAACTGAACCATGCATCAATGAAATTTATATTTGGACCATTTCCTTTAACATTCTGACCATTCTGATGTGTGTGCAACTGCAATACATACTACTACAAGATAAAGGGTCTTTGCATCAGTGATTTACTTGTTTGGATACATCCTGAGCTAAACCTTCTTGTTATCAATTGCAAATGCTATCATCTGTGAAATCTTTGTAGTCCCTATATTTCTGACAAGTAGCTTTTGTCCACAGATACCCCTTTGGAGCTTGTGAGCTCGGTACAGTGACCATGTTCTCTTCATCAAGAATCTGGCTACAAATGTATTTGAGATCCATAGAGTAAGATTGTGTTTTGGTGGCATCCTTCAAAACAATATCAAAATATGTGGATGAGCTCCTCATCTGCTGATTTGACATTCTGTCAGTGCCCATACATTTTGACTTCATTATTTACTGGGAAAAAAACTTTTTAGGGCCACCCTTAAACTGTTAAAGGCCAAAGAGTAAAAAAGATTGTTACTAGACTTGACACTTCAGGGAAAAATACATTGCAGGAAGGATTTGCTAAGTTAAGTAATTTAATATTCCAATGCAACCCTAGCTTGACTGATGTATAGTAATGATCTTTTGTAGGTTATGAAATGTTAAGATGTGGGGAGTGTCAATGATCGCAATAGGTCCAGCGTCTTTCTGTAACACCAGGGCTGGAACAGCTGGGTGTAGTGGTAGTACAACATATATGTCTGTGTTTTTTTTGGAATGTGTCTGACTGTAAAATGCACTTCAGATAATGATTTTTTTTGCTGCTTATTTCCACATTAAAAATATTGTTCTAGCAAGAAACGTGGATAGAATGCCCCTGACAACTTCTAGATTTTTATTTTTTATTTTCCCCAGATCCTCTAGGAGTGCTGTAGGCCACCTTATTCCTGTCTTATTGATTGTAACATTCACTAATCTTAATCGGTGTGTGAAGGAAATATATGGCGTACCTCTAATGTATGTACAGTATCTACTTTTCTACGCTAGATAACTAAGAAAATATATCGGCACTGAATTTTGTCAGTTTATTTATTTTATAAATCTTTTTATTGTGCATTTTTCAAATGAAAACCAGAACATTAGTATAATGCAATTAATCATTAATCAGAGTCTTACTTTGGTTCATAAGAAGTCGCATGTACAAAAACAGGGAATCCATATCAAACTTAATTTTTGTCGAAAAGACTGCACTCATACCATGTGCCACATTCTTACCATTATACCTTTACCTTGGCCTCCAGATCTGTAGATGTTTTTTAGTTTAGCCTCACACTCTATATATTTTCTCTGTAGCTGTTGGTCAATGGACCATTCCCCTGAGCTACTCGTGCAGTGTCAGGCCTCTTTTTTTCTTCCAAGTTTGAATAATGTCCATTTTAGCCAACAACTTTCTTACCCCTATTTGTGTGCTGGCACCCATGGATCCCTCTCAGCCATCCAAGATACAGAGACAGGCCATTTTAGGGTTAGAAATCAAAGAGTGTCTGAGCAGTCTGGATTAATATCCAATGTGGAGTAATTACCTGACGTTTCCGTATGATGTGCATGAAAGTACCTTTCGTATGATTACAATGGACACAGCCAGTTTCTAGGAACTCTACCATTTGCAGTAACCTGGTTCGGTGTAATTGAGTCCTGTGGAAAAAATGAAGATGTATTAGTTGAAGTTCTGTGCATGCAGCCAAAGTGGAGGCCATCCGAGCGACTGTCTATTCTTTCTCTTCTTGCACCCCTACATCATTCCCCCATTTGGCCCGTAGATCAGCAAAACATTGGGCGTAGTGATGCTAAGTGAACTATATAGTCTAGAAATCGCTTTTATCTCTAGTATCTCCATCATTATTTTAGCCACTAGGGGGCATCATTCAGGCACCTATGCTATCTTATCTTATACAGTTCTACTGCATGGAAGATTTGCTGAGTGCAGATTAGTTTAACAGTTGCTCATACAACTCAATATGATTAGATTCTCAAACATCATCATCCAGCTTCGAAATCCCTATGAGATCCCAGGTTTGGAAACCATCCAGATGCATGACTGGATTAGCGAAGAGCCCCGCCAGAGAGGAGACTTCCTTAATATGGTTCTCTGCCAACTGATCTGCATTACAGCATTGGGCCAGCATTGCATTGGCAGCCTGATAATGTGGAAAAGTAAGTGGAGAATAAGTGACCTATGAAAAAATGTATCCATGCCGATTGGCTCTAGTAATTGCAACTCTAGTCTGATTCCAGGTCTTCCCTATCACCAAAAAGCCAATCATTGAGTGGAACTAGGTGGGAAGCCTATACTATGACTGAATGTTGGATGTTCCCAGGCTGCTGTCCTAATAATGCCTCGTGCATGTCAATAAAAAGACTTGCAGAGTACCCCCCATTCAGTAAAAAAAAAAAGTTTCAGTGTGAAATAATTGGGGCAGTAGAAGTAATGGGAAAGTTTGTAGTGTTTGTAGGAATCGGGGTCATCGGGGACATCATCTTAAAGAGCGGTCTGCACACCATGATAGTCAGTGGCATGATAGTCAGTGGCAAGAAAGCCTATCCCTCCAGGCATATATAAGTAATGGGGTTATGTTTATGTCCCTTCCTGTGTCTGCCTCTCTCATAATCCACATTCCTAAGTTTTTAAAAAGGTGGACTGCTACTTCAGTACGGAGATGATTCAAAGAATTTGACGCCCCTTGTGTACCCCACAGTTTACCTGTAGTCCAGATTGCATCACTGTTGAGTTGTAGCATCTGAGTTACTGGTGAGAGAGAGAATGGAGTACTGGATATTCAGCAAATGTTGTCTGCATTGAGCAAAACCCTGTCCTTGTGCTCATTTCTCCTGAGGAAAGCCTTGAGCTATGCGTATCCACCTTGCCAAAGGTTTTATTTTTAATGCAAATAGGAGGGGGAGAGCAAACACCCCTGTTCTATGCCACGTTCTGTTGTAAAGAGTGGGAATAGCACACCATTTACCCTAACCTAAGTGGAATATAGTGCAACCACATATTGCCTATAAAGAGGACCAAAGGCTAGCTTCTGTAGTATCAGGTGTAGAAAAGGCAAATAAACTGTGTTGAAGGCTTTTTCAAAGTTGACTGATATCAAGGCAGCACTTCCTGATGTTCGTTGGCTCTCAGCCAGCCTAACGTGTAGGCGTCTGAGTCTGTGGCGGGTGCTGCGACACGGCATAAAGCCATTTCGATCACAGTGAATGTGAATACATACCGCCTTAGAAATCTAGTCACTAGGAACTCTGCTACCACCTTCCTTTCACTATTTGAAAGTGATATTGGTCGATATGAACTACATTAATTTGGGAGTTAGCCTGCTGTTAATATCCAGGAAATAGTTTCTCCACACATGTGGTAGGAAAAGATCCTACAGTGAGGGCCTCATTGAACAATGTGAGCAAGTGTTGCATCATAAGCGATGCATACGTCTTGAGGAATTCAGTTGTGCCAGGGGCCTTGCTTAACCGCATGCGTGCGGGCGGAATTCCGCCCGTACGCTGGGTTTTTTAAAATCGCACTTTACGTGACGAGCTGGGCTCGTCATGAGCGTGCGAGGAGGCTACCTCATGACGAGCCCAGCTCGTCATCAGCGTCGAAGGGGTTAAGGACAAGTCCTATATTCCCTGCAGCATTTTCCTGTGGTGTGATGGGTAGATCCGACTCCGTCTGTCGTAATCAGAGAAAGTGAGGAGGCGGATATCCTTAAGTAATGGGAGATCTAACTCCATTTGCTGATAGCACATCTTACGTATAGGCATTTGTAGTACTTAGTGAAGGTCTTGGCAATCCTTACACTGCCTGTAATCAGTTACTTGAAACTTTCTGTTTAGTATCTCTAGAATGTTCCTTGCCTCAACCTCTCTATTGTACAGCCAATGCAGCAGCCGTGTCGCTGGAGGTTTTGGGTGAATGACCTAGGAGTGTTTCCTCTCCACACTTCTTACTACTCACAATTGCGATTGAACACCTTATCTGTAATTAATCAATCAGGGTTTTTATAAAGCGTGCTACTCAACCGTGAGGGTCTCATGGCGCGGGGGGAGGGGAGTGGGAGTGGGGGGGGAGGTGCAGCTCCAGCCAGTCGAGGAGCCAGGTCTTGAGGTTCTTCCTGAAGACATGCAGGGTAGGGGAGCGTCTGATGTTGACTAGGAGCTTGTTCCAGGCCTTGGCTGCGATGTAGGAGAAGGCTCTACCGCCTGCTCTGTTTCTGTGGATGCGGGGGGTCTCTGCCAGGGCGGGGTCGGCGGAGCGGAGGTTCCTCTTGGGTACGTGGAAAGAGACTCTCTCGTTGAGGTATTTGGGTCCGATGTTGTGGAGGGATTTGTAGGCATGGGTGAGCAGTTTAAAGGTTAAGCTCTTCTTGACGGGGAGCCAGTGGAGGTCTCGTAGGTGTTGGGTCATGTGTTCGTGCAGTGGGGTCCGGAGGACGAGCCTGGCTGCGGTGTTCTGGATGGTTTGGAGCTTGTATAGGGGAGTTCTGTTAATTCCAGCATAGAGGGTGTTGCCGTAGTCCAGTCTGCTGGTTATGAGTGCGTGGGTGACGGTTTTCCTACCTAGGTGGGGGAACCATTTGAAGGTCTTGCAGAGGATGCAAAGTCACTTGAAACTGGTGGAGGCAACCGAGTTGATGTGGCGGGTCATGGTGAGTGAGGAGTCTAGGATGATGCAGAGGTTCCGTGCATGGTCAGTAGGGGTGAGTGGACTACCGAGGGCGGAGTGCCTCCAGTTGTTTTCCCAGGCGGAGGTGGAAGGTCCGAGGATGAGGACCTCTGTCTTCTCTGAGTTGAGCTTCAGGCAGATATTTTTCACCAGACTGCGACGTTCTTCATTCCTTCCTGGAAGCAGAGTCTGGTGTCTTCAGGGTTTTTTGTGAAGGAGAGAATGACCTGTGTGTCGTCAGCGTATGACACCATGCTGAGCCCATGCTGTCTGACGATGGCGACGAGGGGGGCCATGTAGATGTTGAATAGTGTTGGGCTGAGCAATGATCCTTGGGGTACTTCGCTGTTGATCTCTGTGGGTTCGGAGAGGAAGGGAGGGAGTCTGATTCACTGTATTCTGCCAGAGAGAAAGGATTGGATCCAGTTGAGGGCGGGTCCCCTCAACTGATCCGGCAGTCTGAATTGGGCACTGGGCCATGATGGTCAGAAACCCTGAAGGATAAAATATCACTTTATGATTACTATCATCTGTTTAAGAAACCCCTTGGGCCAGCGTTTAGGACTGAAGGTCAATTGGTCTAAGAGGAGGACTGACCCTCTATACCCAGAGGACAGATACAGAGACTGGATAGCTGAAAATGGGATCTGAGTAAGCACACTGAGAATAAGGTATCTAGGGATCCACCTTACACATGTAGAAGATGTAGCTTGAGCTGGTAATATCGCCCCTCTACTGGTCGGTGTCCATAGAGACATGCTAGTCTGGATTTCTTTTCCTCTATCAATGATGGGGTGGATTGCATTTGTGAAAATGAATACGCTTCCAAAATCCTGTACTTAGTAAAAAACGACCCTTTCATTCTCAGTGGCTTCTTGTCACTACTGAAACCTCAGGTCTTACTACAGGGCTGCACACTTACTTAATGTGAACAACTGAATTCAATCCACGCTTGTGTGATCCATAATGGGGATAGCACCCCAATGCAAGTGCTGTATGGAGATTCACTGGAACGTCCATGGAACTCCCTTCCTGAACTCCCCAGCAGCAAAAGTAGTTATAGAAACATAGAAGGCCTCTAACGAACACATTGGATGGAATGGAAGCCTCGCTGACCAAACCCTTCTGTGGACAGGTACCACTTTCCTGGACTGGAGTTGATTGCCATTGAGACCTTCAGGGGCTGGGACCAACTGGGGATTTCTGTACTGTGAGACATAGCATCAGGAGGCATATTAAACCGCTGTGTAGAAATCAAGGTGGAATTTTGGGTTATTTCAAACTCTGTTTTCTAGATATTTCCTACTTAGGGATGCAATTAGGCCCTGAGTTCAGTCCCCTTGAGGCAAAACTGATTATGTCTCCTCTTCTCACACTCAGGGAAGTCTCCTGACTATATTGAACCTTGATCATTAACTCTCTAATATTTTCAGTACGCTTGGAGAAAACTGTGAGGCAGACACTAGCCACCTCAAAGCTGAGGAATGGATGTTTGACCTCATGGCCTTGCGGGAAGCGGCAATCATGAGCAAGCTTCATCTTATACAGTACAAGTACCTATGTAGAATCTACCTGACCCCCGAAAGATTGTGGCAGTTCCAGAGAGGTTCTGGCCCTGAAAGTTTTAGATGCTGGGCCCCAGTAGGAGATTTTCTTCACATTGCCTGTGCTTGCCCAGTCCATTGGTCCTTCTAGGTAGGTCTTTACCATAAATTTCAAGCTATTTTAAAACCGAAAATTGGTTTAGATCCAGAGATAGCCCTGCTAAATATCCTGGAGGGTGTTGGTTTCACAAACGCTGAGAAGACTCTCTTAATATTAGGACTAACTGGGAAGAGAGACACCACACAGAGCTGGGGGAAACGAACACCCCCAAGTTGTTGTAGTGTGGAAACATAGCATTGATTGGTGTTGCAGTCTCAAGATCCTGATATGAGTCCATGGGCTGTCCACATAAGCATAGTAAAATCTGTAGTGGTTGGGAAGTATACGATACAGCAGATCTCTAATAACAACAAAGTCTTAATTACAAAAGACAATACTTATGAGGTGGTCATAACACACACGCTCATATTTGACATGTATCCTTTTTGCTTGGCTAACGGGAATTAGGATCCTGCTGATATTAGTTAATAATGCTCTGAGAAGTGCCTAGTGATTCTTTATGGTTTTTCTCCTGTTTTTCAGATAAAGCTCTATAAAGAAAATTATTAAAAAAATAAAATAATATCCAGGCGCTTGGCGGAATACAACACCTGCACTACATACCAACTGTCTGACCAAAAGATTATGCTCTTGTCACTGAAAGGTATTTACCAAATTGTTACTACCACCAAAATGTGAAGTAGCTCAAGAAAGTTCATATATTTTGTCAAAACCTGGTGATGCCGATGCATGCGGCCACATGTTCCCAGGAAAGACCAAAACCAACATTGACTGGCACACCTGTGCATAGATGTGAAGAATCGCTGGAATCACCTCCCCACACAACAGCAAGATCCTGTTGTAGTTTTCTAAGCAGAGCTCGCACACCTTGAGATCATTCTTCACCCCCCTTAGATAGTTTGGTAAAATGTAATCTGTGCTGTAATCTCTTGATTGGCCTTAATTCCAGCTGTTGTTGCTGTGAGCGTTAATGTCATCTGCTCCAAACATTTTACCCACGCCCCCATCTTCAACGTCCCCCCACACTGTTCTAGCCCGCTTAGCCATCTTGCCCTTTGCCCTCAACTCTTCCCCTACTCATCCCAGGAAGCTCATACCCTTCCCCGAGCTTCTTTCCACTACCTCCTATTGTATTGTATTGTACTGTAATTGCATTTATATAGCGCTTATCCTATGTTTCTCCTTTCCAGGACCGTAGCTTGAGTGCCTAGTGGGTCCCCACCTGCATCCCATTTCCAAGTTTCTTCCTCCTGTTTTCATTTATTTATTACTTTATTCATCTCTAGGAGTGAACTTCCCTGGTCGCCAAGTGGCTCCAACCTTCCGCCCCCAACTTCCATCTCTAGTGCTAAGCTACCTTCATGGTGGCCCAGTAATTGCCTGTCCCTTTTCAAACACCCTCGAGGTCCAGCAACATTTGACACTCCACCTTCCAAACCGTTAATCTCCATCCCTCACTAGTGCACTAGCCTCCTAGACCCCAGAGGGCCTTACACTGTTCTTAGCACAGGCTGCAACCACACCGGGAAGTAGCAGAGAGGAGGTGTGCCTGAGAGTGTGTTCTTTCCCATTGTATGAAAATCCGAGATCGCCGCATCCACCAGTGGTTGTTTGAAGCAGGTCATGTGCCCAACACAATATCAGACAATGACGAGATGATCATGGGATCTCGTTGACTTTCCCAGCCTCACTGCGCCTGCATGTCTGCACAAAATCCCCCTGGGATGTATGTCGTGCCGGGTGGAGCATTTTCGCTGCTCTCCAAGTAAGTTAGGCTAAACAAATTGGATTCTCAAATTGTTGTCTGTCCTGCGACAAACATCCTTATGCTCCTGGATACTATCTTCTTGTGCGTGGAGAGATTCAAGCCTTGGCCTCTGGGGGTGCAGGGCAGTGCTCAGCCATTAGACCACATGAGCTTCTCTTTACCCAAGCACAGTGAAGGCACTCGCTATTGCTCACGCCACTAACTAGTCTTTGGCCTGCCAATGAATGGTTCAAGTGTGTAAATTCGGCTTTCTGTACACAGTCCCTGGAACTACCTTGGAGAGCTCTGTCACTAGTTGGAATAAATGGCATACTGCACCTAAAAGTGCTCCTTCAATCCCCACTATGTTTTATTTGTTTACTAACCCTTCACAAATAGTCTATTGTTTTGCTGATCTCACAGCCCCCTACACACTGCTCAGATGCAGCCTCACATCTATACAGAGGTGATGAGTGGGGAATTATGTATTTGGCAAGGGATACCTTTACTTACTTGAACATGTCCTTTCCTAACCTACCATGACTTAGAAAGTATGCATTCTAAATGTCGTTAGCCATGATACTGGTAACATATGTGGTGGGCTCATCTAAAATGTGCTTCATAGGGGCTTTTTGGTTGACCCACAGCTCCTATATGTACCTATAATGTGTATTGTTGATAGTGTGCATAACCTCTGGGGAAACAGCTACAGCAAACTAGCTCTGGCATTGAAGCGAACTATATGACATTGAAGGGATCTATATTTGGGCACAGGTAAAGTTCTGTCATTCACAGTGAGGGTAGTCAGTGGCTCAATTTGTCTGACTCCTTGCCGCAAGCTTTATGCTGTGGTCGGCGAAAATAAAATGTGATTGAAATCTGAATAGACAAGTGAGTGAAGAGGGCTGACTGAGAGATAGATAACGAAATCCTCAAAATATATAATTATATATAATATATTATATATATTTGTTTGCTAAGAAGGATATGACAGTAGCAGGCAGCGTTCAAGACTATTTGGGTGTAAAGACATTATATTTACTGCCTATGCTGGTCAAAAAGCCACACTGTTGCATCTTTTTTTTTTTTTTACAGAGTTTTATATAGCGCGAACTTGACCCGAATCGGGTATCCGAGCTCTTTACATAGCACCAGTTGCATTACATGAGGGCACATTCATTTTTGTTAGGCACGGGGAGATTAAGTGATTTGCCCAGAATCACAGGATGTTCAGCGTCATTGCATAGGCTAGAAGCCAGTTCCCCAGATTCAAGGTTGACCGCCCTAGCCGTTAGGCCAACTCCTCTCCCCAAAACACAGTGGGTGGTTCATCACATATTTAGAGTTCATGCTTCAGGTGGAGGTAGCGGGGGAAGGTCAGACCAATAACAACGTCCATTCAGTAATTTAGACCCTTTCACTAGGATTCTCTATCATAGTACATCTTAAGGTGTCTCCTACGTTACACAAAATACAGCGACACGTTTCAGCCATTACACTTTCAGGCCTCTTCAGGACCAATGGAAGACAAGTACTTTACCACTAAATGAAGGGTTTCCACTGCTGACTAGACCGCCCGAGCTAAGCTCAGGCGATGTGTTTAGACGTGCTTTGGTCTATCTCTGGTTGGGCAGCAGTGGTAAAGGAGTTGTGATGTTTGAGGTCTGCGGAAGGCTTTGGCCTGGGCCAGTAATATGATCTATGGCCTCCGTTGTAGTTTGTTTCTGTCAAATATTGACCAAAGTGCAATTGTTTTTGAGTTAAGCGGTTTTAAAAGAAACATGCAAAAATAACGTGGTCGCAGATAGATCTTTTGGGTTATAGAACCGGATTTCTTGTCACGCCTTCAAGGGCTGTCCGAGGCCATTATCACTAAGGTTTGTGGTACGAGTAGACTGGTTAAGGAAGCACCTTTGAATACATCAGGTAATGGTCCTGGTGCGTCAAAGCTTCCATTAGACCTTTAAATGCCCACAATGGTGCTTTCTGTGGAATTAGACTGCAGTCCTATTTTATGTATGAAATCATTACCTCCCTGTAGCAATAGTTTGAAAGCTTGGAGCTAATCAACACTCACAAGCTGTGCATCATTCCATTATCTAGTAATTGTGTCCAGAAAAACATGCAGAAAAATTAGACTTTTCGCTTTTGGGGCATCGTTCATAGAAAGACTCCTAACATCAGTCGTAATCCCACATTGTGTGACTTCCAATTTAAGATTCTCTTTCAAGAAAAACTATTTCCATTATTCTCATCAGTTGCTAACAAGGTCTGCATTCTGGCTCGTAATGCGTCTGGGCTAAGAGACAATGGCTCACATGCCAACATATTAGAATCAAAAGCCCTAATGAGGTTATGGGCGAGAAACAAGGGGTACTTTAGTTAAATCTGGTTGGAACAAGACTAGTCATCACAGTCTGTTTTAATGGAGAATTCCATGTAGCTTTTTTTTAGGACTGAAGTTTCCCACTCTGGTGGTCTCCGTCTCCATCTCCCAACAGTCCTTTTAAAAATACATGTTGAGGACTCAGGGAGAGTGAACCACCTCAACTAAAAATATATTTATGGGCCACATTTAGAAGCTGGTGCCTCCTCGAATGACGAGATAGTTGCTTGCCAGACTATGTTTCCCACCCCACACATCACATTAAAGGGGCAGTCGCATTCCCTGCAACAAGTGCTCTTCCTCTTAAAAGCACAAGTCACACCGGAAGTACCACCTTAAAAAGATGGACACCTCCAGGAGCGCTATAGTCGCCTACCTGCTGGATTATATGATGAAAGGCTAAAGGGAAGTCCTTAGAGGAGAAATGCCACTTATTGGAAGAAACGAAACGGTTGAGAAAAAGAGCATTATTTGGTCTTTTGGGGAATTCCAGACAATGTGTGTGGTTGTATGCAACATCAGAAACATAATAAAGGATAGGAAACATGATTCAATTAACTGAGTGATATAAAAAAAAAGTGGCAAATAATAATGTCTCTATTTTATGGTCCTTTTCAGCCCTGTTTCAGGTCTGCATCAGAGAGTTTCCAAAACTTAATTTAAGCTGACATTTTGAGGTTTTATTCTGTTTTTTTTTAGGTCTCGGTCTGCGTAGGCTGCGCTTGCGCAGTCTCGCCGGCGAGATCTTATGTTGCTTAGTGTGGAGATTAAACCCGCCCCTCTTCTCCATTGGCTGGCTTCCTAAACGGAGGCCAGCCATTGGAGGAGAGGGGCGTCTTTTCATTTAAGCAACCGCTAGGGATAAAAATGAGCAGATGTGCGGGCCCCGTCCTTTGCAGACTCGGGGGTGTGTTTTTTAGGTTCTTTCTCTCTCTGACGTCCTCATTCCGAAACACGCCCCCCATCACACTGCCTGCACGCCTAAGTCTGCTCTCTAATTGGTTGACAACTACCAAATAAACACTACCATTCGTGTTCCTTATTAACCAATGAGGGGGGCGACTGGCGCGTGCAGTCAGCGTGAGCAGACAGCAGGCGGATAGAAGCACTTCTCAGAAGCGTGTTTGTACTGGGCGGGGAGGGAGGGAGGCAGGAGAAAGAAAAACACGCCCCCCAGTCTGCAAAGGACGGGGCCCGCAAATCTGCTAATTTTTATCCCTAGCGGGTGCCCACACCGCCAGGGACCTTGCCGCTACTCCGATACCCCTAGTGGGTGCCCACCACGCCAGGGACTTTGCCTTAAAGAGGGTGCCTACCCCTCATTTTGCCCCGATAAACTCACCGCCGCTGGCCCAGGAATCCCCGGCAGGGCTGCTGCTGTCATCACGAGGCGCCGCGCTGGGATTGGTCCCAGCCGTGGGCGTTGCCTCGCAACGAAGAGGAAGTTGCCGGTGAAAGCGAGGACGGGAGCCTACCCTGCCTCCCAGGACGTCCCGGCACCGGAGAGGAGAAGCCAGGCCAGAGTCTGCGGGGCTCCCATGAGCGGGAGAGAGCCCCGCCCGAAGAGGAGTGTCCCAGGAGGCTAAGAAGCCGTCCCGCGCCTTGCTGGTCTCCCGTGTGGAGCGGGAGACCAGAGATGCCCCCGCCCGCTGAGAGAAGCTGTGTAGCACCGGGGGGAGAGGTCCCGCAGGTGCCAGCAGCCCGGTGAGAAGCCCCACACAGCCCGCAACCCAGGAGCGAGACGCCGCCCAGGAGACCGGCAACACAGGAAAGCCCGGTGAGTGGGGCTCGTTGGCGATGGGGTGGTAACCTGGCGAGCTATGAGGAGGCGCTCCGAGGAAGAGCCAATGTGAGCGCAGGTGTCTGCGGCCCCCCGAAAGACTGGGCGGCTTGGGCGACCCTGAGTGCAAGAACGAGGAGACACAGGGAGGCAGCCGGCAACCGCATTGGGCAGCGTTAGCCCTGGGCTAAGGAAGGGAGAGAACGCTGGCGAAGCTGTGAAGAGAAGTGGCGCCGGTGGGTGATGTGAGCACGCTGCTGGAGAGGGGACTGGGTGTGCAGAACAGGTTTGAGAATTCGCCTCACTGACTACTCCACAGTAATGCTGTAGCGGTGGATTGTAATTGTGAACGTTTTTCTTGCCTCTGATCCCTGGTTGTTATCGTTTTTCTTGCCTCTGTTCCCTGGTTATGCTTGCTTTTCTTGCCTCTGCCCCCTGGTTGTGCTCGCTTCTTTCCTCTGCCCCCTGGTTTGTGCTCGCTTTTCTTGTCTCTGCCCCCTGGTTGTGCTCGTTTTTCTTTCCTCTGTTCCCTGGTTGTGCTTGCTTTTCTTGCATCTGTTCCCTAGTTGTGCTCGCTTTTCTTGCCTCTGTTCCCTTGTTGTGATCGCTTTTCTTTCCTCTGTTCCCTGGTTGTGCTCGTTTTTCTTGCCTCTGCCCCCTGGTTGTGCTCGCTTTTCTTGCCTCTGTTTCCTGGTTGTGCTTGCTTTTCTTGCCTCTGCCCCCTGGTTGTGCTCGCTTTTCTTGCCTCTGCCCCCTGGTTGTGCTCGCTTTTCTTGCCTCTGTTCCCTGGTTGTGCTCGCTTTTCTTGCATCTGTTCCCTGGTTGTGCTCGCTTTTCTTGCCTCTGTTCCCTGGTTGTGATCGTTTTTCTTTCCTCTGTTCGTGCTCGTTTTTCTTGCCTCTGCCCCCTGGTTGTGCTCGCTTTTCTTGCCTCTGTTCCCTGGTTGTGCTCGCTTCTCTTGCCTCTGCCCCCTGGTTGTGCTCTCTTTTCTTGCCTCTGTTCCCTGGTTGTGCTTGCTTTTCTTGCCTCTGCCCCCGGGTTGTGCTCGCTTTTCTTGCCTCTGCCCCCTAGTTGTGCTTGCTTCTCTTGCCTTTGCCCCCTGGTTGTGCTCGCTTTTCTTGCCTCTGCCCCTTGGTTGTGCTCGCTTTTCTTGCCTCTGCCCCCTGGTTGTGCTCGCTTCTCTTGCCTCTGCCCCCTGGTTGTGCTCGCTTCTCTTGCCTCTGCCCCCTGGTTGTGCTCGCTTCTCTTGCCTCTGCCCCCTGGTTGTTCTCGCTTTTCTTGCCTCTGCCCCCTCGTTGTGCTCACTTTTCTTGCCTCTGTTCCCTGGTTGTGCTCGCTTCTCTTGCCTCTGCAAGAGAAGCACCATAAATGACGTCATTTAGGCGCCCGCACAGCGGACGCGCGCAGCGGGCGTGCCGCGGCGCACCTAAGGCAAGCCCGTCCGCGCCGGACTGACGCCAGACACCTGGACACCTGGACCCCTGCTCCTGCCGCCAGTACCCATATCTCCTACACGCGAGATGAGCTCCTGGCGTGGGAGGTCAGGTGCCCTGCTCGTATTTGGGATCCTTGCGAGGGGGCTTTCCAGTGCACATATTGTGCTCGTCACCTCCCGGCCAGGAACCCACACGCCGACACAGGACAGGGCATAGTGGTAAAGTGTTTAAGCCTGAACTGCAGATCCCTGGCCAAACACCACGGTGAGGTCTTTACTCTTTTAATGGAGGAAAATCCTGATGTTTTATTTCTAACTGAGACATGGCTTACACCGGACCTGGCGGCCGTGTCCTGGTTGGCTCTGCCTGCAGGATACAGGCTATACAGCATTCCCAGGGAGACAGGTAGAGGTGGGGGCATTGCAATTATTGCTTGGGAAGCTTATACTTGCTCCCTGAGTAAAGAGAGCATTGCTGGATGCGAAATTGCCCTATTTAAGATCGCTCTGAATCATAACTTCTTCTTGACGGGCCTCCTAATCTACCGCCCGCCTGGCCCTTCTGGTCCCTTTAGAGAGGATGTACTTAATAAAGTGGCGCATTTTGCATGTAAAATGGCCAATTTTACCGTTCTTGGGACCTCAATCTTCATCTTGAGGACTGTAAGTCCGCCGAGATTGTTAGTTTCTTGGCTGACATGGAGGTCCTCCAGCTAATCCAATTGGTGCAAACTGGCACGCACGCCGCCGGTCACCTACTGGACCCTGTCTTTACAAACTTAAGCTCCTGCACAGTATCGTTGCTCGTCCCGCAGGTCTGGACTGATCATTTTCTGGTCCCCTTTACTCTGCAACTTCTAGTCAAAGGGGAGGCTATCTGTCCCGCCCCCATTCTTAAGCGCCCCTGGCATAAGCTTGACGCAGGCCGCCTCGCGACCTGGCTGGCTAGTCACAGGCCTCAGACGACACAGGATATTGACCTGGCGTATTCTGGCTTCAATGAGTGGGTATCCGCTGGGCTGGATAATTGTATTCAGCCAGACTGGGAGGGAAATTTCGTGGGCCGTCAAACCCTTGGTTCAACGACTCCCTGGTCATGGCCAGAAAGGGCTGTAAGCAGCTGGAACGAGCATGGAGGCGCTCCTACGATCTAGCGGCAAAAAGGAAATATCGTTCCGCGATCCAGCACTACCATAAGCTTATCCATCAAGCCCGGGCCAAGTTCGTGGCCGATAAAATGCTGTCCAGCTCTAATCCGGCTAAAACCATCTTCGCTGTTCTAAAGAAGATGAAAAGCGGAGGAGCCATGGAAACCTCTATGATCTCGTCAAATGAACAGTGCACCGAGCTGGCCGCTTTTTTTGTGAATAAAGTTGACAACATCTATCAGGGGCTAGACGCCCCCAATCCATCTCGGGGGGGGGGGGGGCGCGGGCTGAGGTGCGGATTTCGGGATTAAGGGGTACTAATTCCTTGGCCTCTTTCCCATCTCTGACGGAGCCCGATTTCGAGGCACTGTGTTCTAAAATCAAATCTGGCTCTCCAGCCGACCCCTTGACGCCGAAACACTTTCGCCAATTCCACGCATGCCTTGCTCCGCTGAATTTTAACTTGGTCAATCTTTCTTTGACTTCAGCGTCCGTTTCTAGGGCCTGGAAACACGCCAAGGTCATTACTTTGCTAAAGAAGCCCACGCTGGACCCCACCGAGCCAGCCAATTTCCGCCCAATTTCCCAACTGCCCTTTCTGGCCAAGGTCACAGAATCACATGTGAATACCATACTCTCCAGGTTTGTGGAGCAGAATGATATCTTTGACGCGTCCCAACATGGCTTTAGGGCTCGACACAGCACGGAGTCGGCGCTACTGGTGGTCACGGAGACTATCCGGGCGACCTTGGATGTGGGAGACTCAGCAGCCTTGGTCCTGTTGGACCTAAGCGCCGCCTTCGATACGGTCTCTCATGCAATTCTCCTGCGACACCTCCTGGATATTGGCATCAGAGATCTGGCCTTGGAGTGGCTCTGGTCATTTTTGGCAGAAAGGTCTTTCCAATTGCATGTTCCACCTTTCCAGTCACAGGAGTTTGCCTTACGCCAAGGTGTACCGCAGGGATCAGTGCTAAGTCCCCTATTGTTCAACATCTACGTTCAGCCTTTGGCCGTATTGGCAAGGGATAGGGGCTTTGCACTGGTATCGTACGCTGACGACACCCAGTTGGTGATCGCTTTCTCCCAAAAAGAGTCACAAAGCTGGTGAAGTTCAAGGAGGATCTTGCCGCTATAGCGGACTGGATGGCAGCGAACTGCCTGCAGTTGAATGCAGGCAAGTCCGAAATCCTGCTGTTCGGAAGAGACCGAGGGATGTGGTCCCAGAGTTATTGGCTGGACCAGCTGAATCCTGCTCCGGCTCCCAAGGAGACCGTGAAAAATCTCGGTATTTGGTTCGATAGCGAACTAACTTTCGACGCCCAATCAAAAGCTGTGACCGGATCATGCTTTGGCGCTCTGAGGGGCTTGAAACCTCTACTGGGTTTCTTCCCCCCGAAAGTTCGCCAACTCATCCTACAGGCGACCATTTTGTCGTGATTAAACTATGGGAACTGTCTTTATCTAGGCGCAAACCAAGCCAGCGTTAAGCGCTTGCAGAGGGCACAGAACGCGGCTGCTCACATGTTGCTGGCTCTCCCCCCTATCTGCTCAGTTTCCCAGGTCTTACAGAGGCTTCATTGGGTGCCAATAGCAAAGCGCATCCAATTTAAGACGCTTTGCTTAGCCCATAAGATCCTATCACCACAGTCTCCGGTGGGCTTGAGGGGATTGCTGCAGCCCTACACCCCCCGTGGCCCTTTAAGATCTGCCACCGCAGCACTTGTATGCACTCCGCGTGTCCAGAGAGCCAGAGCGGGTGGTCGTTCCTTCCGCTGTCTGGCTGCGCAACTTTGGAACTCGCTCCCCGGGTCAATCAGAATAATTCAGAACCATCTTGCGTTCCGGAAAGCCATTAAGACCTGGCTTTTTCCGGCTTAAGGCTGGTTGCTGTGGTTAATGTCCAGGAGTTGTTGGTCTGCACTGGGACGCTCCGTTGCTGGGGCAGCCATGCGCGTTCTAAATCTAACAAATAAATACAAATCTGCCCCCTGGTTGTGCTCTCTTTTCTTGCCTCTGTTCCCTGGTTGTGCTCACTTTTCTTGCCTCTGCCCCCTGGTTGTGCTTGCTTTTCTTGCCTCTGCCCCCTGGTTGTGCTCGCTTCTCTTGCCTTTGCCCCCTGGTTGTGCTCTCTTTTCTTGCCTCTGTTCCCTGGTTGTGCTCACTTTTCTTGCCTCTGCCCCCTGGTTGTGCTTGCTTTTCTTGCCTCTGCCCCCTGGTTGTGCTCGCTTCTCTTGCCTTTGCCCCCGGGTTGTGCTCGCTTTTCTTGCCTCTGCCCCCTGGTTGTGCTCGCTTTTCTTTCCTATGCCCCCTGGTTGTGCTCGCTTTTCTTGCCTCTGTTCCCTGGTTGTGCTCGCTTTTCTTGCCTCTGCCCCCGGTTTGTGCTTGCTTTTCTTGCCTCTGTTCCCTGGGGCGTTACTGGGCAGAGGTGGGCGTGTGGTGAGGGGCAGTGGGTGCCCAGGCGATGGACACCAGCTGACCTGGACTGAGGGAAGCAACGGGTGAGCTCTGCGAGTTGGCGGGGGCCTCAAATAACCCATTTGTAAATAAGGAGAGTCCCCGAGGTGAGGGTGTGTGTGTCTCTGTGGCTTTGTGTGGCTGTGTGGCTCTGTGTGTGTGGCTGTGTGTGTGTGGCTCGCTTTGTGTGTGTGCGGCTCGCTGTGTGTGTGTGTGTGTGGCTCGCTGTTTGTGTGTGGCTCGCTGTTTGTGTGTGGCTCGCTGTTTGTGTGTGGCTCGCTGTGTGTGGCTCGCTGTGTGTGTGTGTGTGGCTCGCTGTGTGTGTGTGGCTCGTGTGTGTTTGTGTGTGTGTCTGTGTGTGTGTGTGTGTGTGTGTGTGTCTGTGTGTGTGTGGCTCTGTGTGCGTGTGTGGCTCTGTGTCCGCTAATACTCTCTACTACTCTCTAAGGCTCACCTATTGCCATTGTAAATGACAATACCATTTATGTTTTAAAAAAAACAAAACATTTAAAAAATGCCATTTGCAATGCCAATAGCTCTAACTTTAACAAAGCCGAGACCATTGCATTGTAAATGCTTGTTTTTAAGACTGGTGGATAAATTGAGGAGCGGATAAACGGAGGAACATTAAACAATCTTCTCCTTCAGAGACCTTTTGAGACACTTGGTAGCTCTCTGAATGGCGACATGAAGTTCCTACAAACTGCCCTGTGAACGTTGGTTACTCAGAAATTAGCAGTCGTTGAACGGTGATGTTATCCATATCATCCTCCAAAAAAGTGTTCAATTCCCCGTGAAATGTAATCGGATCACCTGTTAAACCTAATTTTTGAGGCAAGCGGCTGGCAGGTACAGAGATATTTCTTTAAACTAATATAGTGAACAAAAGTTATTTGTGCTATGTAAAGTATTATTGTTAATGCGGGAAGAGGCAGCAATTCAATTTGTTGAAAAGACTTATAAAAGGTGTTCATCTGCTCACTCTGCAGACGGTCGAGCCAGGTGACTTGGACTCGAAGCCCTTATCCTCAACTTCAGATCCTGGAAACTCACTCCTTTCCCATGACTGATATTGAGCACTTGCACATGATTGCAATGTCACCCACCTGTGAACAAGGTGCAAGCTGAAACACGGAGGGTTAAGTTTGCAGCAACATGAAATAAATACCTGTGCAACTTCAAACCGGGCTTGGCACTTCTTTGTTGTATTTGTATGACATAGTCCTCCATCTCCGTTGATAGCTGGAGCTGCCCTGCATGGTCGGGGGCCCCCTTTAAGGAGACTTTATTGTTGCCGTACTGCGGATCAAGGGGGCATGACCCGCTTTGCTCATTGCTAGACCAACGGAGTTCCAAAGAAATTCTGGCGTGAGTGATGAAAGGGAGATCAGAGGGGCTACACCCTTCTTGGACAGTTTGAAATGCCAGGTATTTCCTTATAACTACGCTGCATTTGGGACATTGTGCACTACAGATATCGTATTCACTTTGTTTGCCAAGAAGGATATGACAGTAGCAGGCCGCGTTTAAGACTATTTGGGTCTAAAGAAATTATATTTACTGCCTATGCTGGTCAAAAAGTCACACTTGTTGCATCTTGGAACTCGTAGTGCCCTGGACAGTCACATGACTGATATTGAGCACTTGCACATGATTGTAGTGTCACCCAGCCTTAAACAAGGAGCAAGCTGAAATGCGTAGGGTTAAGTTTGCAGCAAAATCAAATAAATACCTGTGCAACTTCAAACTGGGCTTGGCACTTCTTTGATATATATCTTATCTCTTACTTTAGACTAAATTATTTGACTCTTGAGTATTATTTTGCTCTGTTAGTTTGGGGCATGCTTGCATCAGTAACAAAATGCCTCCTCGCATACTCATGTATGTTTGGTCTAAGCTGGGAGCCTAGACTATTTCTGAAGCTTCAATGAACTGTATACAAAAATTATAAAGCCATACTTTGGGAATGCCATCTAATACAAGTGGAAATGAGTGGAAAAGAGAAATAATACCCAATTTTGCCATTGAGCAGGGGTGTGTTTTGGTGGGCCTGCTTTTCAAGTAGGTTTAGCAGATTTGGATTTAGTTCTGAAAGCATTGTACAACCATCCCCCGAAATTGAGTGCGACTACTGTCTTTGCTTTATTTGTATTTTTACGTGGATGCCATGGTGTTTTTGTATGTTTTTATAAGCAGGTGGTGACTAGCTTTCTCATTTATTCACATCTCTAATCATAGCCCATACATTATTTCCAGAGTATAAGACTCACACTGCTATCAAAAGGTATATATAATCAATAACAAAAATCGTTGTGAAACAGTAAAGTTTTTTTTTTTTTTTTTTTCCTCATTCGCCTTTAACCCTCTTGAGAAGAAACCAACCACCATTCGTAACCCCACTGAACGAGTTCAGGAGTCTCTGACATTTTAATAGCTCAGATAAGGGTATGTTTAGTAGGCAGGAGGAATATCAAGGGGTGAGGATAGGTTTTTTACTCCACCTCAGTCTTTGCAGACCTGACTGACCATATCGGGGACCTGGGAAACCAAAACAGTAGTCCAAGGAGTAACCAAGAAAGGCATAATCATAGGACTCGGGAGAAAAAAAAAACAGGCTCTCTATCTCCACTGTATCAATAAGTCCCAGAACGCGATCTTATTCTTCCTGCAGGATCTAGCCATGTCCATCTTGGATACTTCATATAGAGAGGTCAACCATTCTGAGTGAGTTGGTGCAACTGAATTCACCCAATGTTTGCATAGTTGTCTCCTAGCCATTAGGATTGCATAAAAAAGTAAAGATCTGGCGGGACCCGTGATGTAGTCGTTAAGGCCAAAGATGATTAGTGGCAGACTAATATCCAGTGATACCTTCAAGATGGACTCAAGAGTCTTCTTCACATTTTCCCAAAAGGGGCGAATGGAAGGACAGTCCTTAAACATATGAACGTCTGATGCTTCGGGCATCCTACATTTGTTACAAACTTTCCCTATCTGAAATTTCGATAACTTGAGAGGGGAAAGATACGCTCTATGAGCCGTGAACAAATGATTTCGCTTCAACCAAGCAGGTTTAACTATTCTATGCATGAGTCCACCCAAACCAGATCACAATGAATATCCATCTGCTCTCCCCATAACTCGTCAGCGAGTTTAAAGACGCCATCCATTTCCTCCTCAATTGCCCAATACCACACTGAGACCTCCTTTTTACCCGCCGGTCTCACCACTAACTGTTCTTCCAGTTTACTGACCTTCCCAAAAGATGTATTATGCCTAGCCTGGGCCTGGGTCCAGCTTTACATCTGGATGTACTTAAATCTGGAAAGGCCAGACCCCACTCTCTCACGTAGATCTTCCCAGGAGAGTAGAGATGCACCATTCGGCAAGTCTCCCCATATTGTGATCCCAGAGTCTCTCACTGGTTTAATCAGGCTATCCTGGAAGCATGCGGGTGTGCCTGGGGAGTCCCACAGTGGTGCAGATTTTGAAAAGTAGCTAAGCCCCACTTTGCTTCTTATTGTGGTCCAGTTTTTACCATCAAATGGAGAACCTTAAATTTGGTCTCCGAACTTAAACTAAAAACCTTCCTCTGGTAACCCTGCCCCCCTTAACATCGGCCTCCCCTTCTGTGCTCCTTAGCCAGCCTCATTTGCTCCAGAGCAGCAGCTCGGCAGCCGCTTGGCACCCCACCCTAACA
The DNA here is from genome assembly GCF_964261635.1 of Lissotriton helveticus. NCBI lineage: Eukaryota > Metazoa > Chordata > Amphibia > Caudata > Salamandridae > Lissotriton > Lissotriton helveticus. The sequence continues at coordinate 539,096,542 of NC_136067.1, forward strand.
CAGACTCTGCTCCCCAACAAAAACTAATCACCCATCCAAACCACACCCAGAAACACTTCTCCAACAAGCATTGGCATAGCCAATTGGCCTCGCTTTTGGGACCTTATAAGTATTTAGTTATGCAGCACAATATCCTTGGTGCAACAACATCAACTGTTGCATGGCTAAACACTTAAAATTTCCCAAAGGCAAGACCTATTGGCTATGCCAATGCTTGTTTTTCTTGTGCGTCTTCGACCATATGAGTTTAAACTCCTCCTTGTGTGACATCGGATGTATGCCCTGGAAATCCCTCAACGCAGTCGCCATCTTCAGATTCTTTTTTCAGTCGCTGGGTCTAGAACCGTATGGTAGAGTTCCGGAGTTGAGGAAGAGAAATAGCAGAGAGATACCACTTTTCCTACCGAATATCACCACAAAGGGGAGAGGATTGGTTGGCGACTGATAACAAGTAGAGAGGAAACACCGAAAACCACAGGGTAACACCGAGATGAGAAGACCAACGTAGCAAGACCACATGGTTGGAGAATGAGAAAGGGGCATGGAGCATACCTACTTTAGATTCTGCTATAAGTGCCACCCCAAGTATGCACAGGAGGGTACACACAATGTCTTTAACCTATGCCTCCCTAAAGACCACAGCGGTACAAAAGGGGGTGGTGATGGACGGAGCATCTGAACCAATCAAACACTCACACCCAGTCAACAGATCTGGGTTTAATCCATCACCGTTCTTTAGCCCACTCTGCCACCCCAGTTCAGACATGGCCATATGCAAATCAGTCTGACCCTGTGCCTCATGGGAACAGTCCAGCCCGAACTGCCAAGCCATGCCTTCCCTGTTGTTTTTGCATTTGTCACCCCGAGTGGGACGGGTATGCTCAGACGTGAGTCCCGTGCTCTACATGCCACTGGAATCAAGCTATCCAGGCTGATGAGGGCTGAAAGCCCGAAACCGGTCCTTGGATGCTTGTTTCCAGTCCAGGGAGGACCTGGCTTGGCAGTTCGGGCTGGACTGTTCCCATGGGGCACAGGGTCAAGACTGATTTGCATATGGCTGGGTTCAAACTGGAATGGCATGGTGAGCAAAAAAACGATGGATTTAGGCCCAGATCTCTGTACTGGGGTAAATGTATGACATTGTTCTGCATTCTGTCCATCACCTGTTGTTTTTGCATCCCTAAAGACCACAGCGCATAGTACTGTCCGGCATGCACATAGTTCTTGTCCAAGACCATCAGGACAAGGCAGAAGCAGAGGTGGGCACAAAGGTGGGCACAGAGGAAGGAGAAGTCTCTAAAAGACCTGGACCTGTCAACCGACAACAAAAAATTCCTAGAAAAGAGGAAGCCCAAATGAAGAGCTGGAGCTTGATGAGATCGACTATAGCTAAACCGGAAAGAGCCTCTGGTAAGAGGCGAGGGAGGAGCATAGACCAAAAGTAACCCCACAGAGCCGAGAAACCGTCAAGCCGAAATCCTTGGGCTTGAAGAAACCAGCAATTACACCTAAATCGTCGACTTCGGAGGGCAGAGTGAAGTCCGCAGAGCCACACAGGTCCAAGACAAGGGACACCGATGGAGGTAAACCCTCGAAACCAGCTTTGACTTCGAGAAAGGATCAAAGAGCCGGTGAGAGAAAGCTCAACGCCGTCCACGAAATTCAGTTCAAGGCTGTCCAGAAAGACTGGAGCCATGACGATGCAGAAGAGCCCCTCTGCATTGCTGCTCAAAACTCCTGAAGCACAGTGACACCCGACCTCTATGTCGAAAGGTTTGTCAGCATTGATGTCGAAACAAACAGTTGAAGCGGAGCACGGAAATGATGCTCTACTTAAAAAGATGAGGGTATTCATTGACTCCCTGCAGGGTTACAGAATCCCACTGGAAAGGCAGGTGGAAGTTGCGGAAACAGAGGAGCTGGAACAGCCCTCTATCCCCGCTACACCAGAGCTGCAGAAAAAGTTAGAAGAGGAGTCCCTTGATCTTGAGGAGGAATAAGAAGGCTTCTCACATAGGAGAAACAACAGATGACTGCAAGATATCTATGCAGAGTCCCTAAACAAAGGGGTGGAGTCTTATTAATCAAATCCTTCACCACCAGACAACATCACTGCATAAATGGAGTAGTAAAGAGGTCTGCAGGCACCTATTGAGTGCAACTTGAGCAAGTACAAGCCGAAGCATGTTTCCTCCTGGAGACACTGTTACTGGAGCAAAAGATAAACGCTTTTCGGCCAACGCTCCCAAGCATGCGAGGGCAGAGAGGCTTTAAAGAACAAGCTGCGGCTAAGGTAATAACCCCAAGGGTAGATATTTTCATCAAGAGCCCCGCCATACGTCAGGGGAAACATGCCAGCAGACTCCCTCATCATGGTTACAGCATGGAAAAGAGCAAATAAACCTACGTCTGCAGGACCACCCCCTGACTTGAGTGTGGCTAAAACAAGATGTGTCAAGACAGATCTTCAGGCTCTGGGAGACTCCACAAGTAGACCTCTTTGCCACCCACAAGAATGCAAAATGACAAAACTTTGCATATAGGTTCTATCACCGAGAGTCTCTGGGGAATGCCCTGTCAATAAATTGGTCAGGAAGATTTGCTTATGCCATTCCACTGATTCCAACGATACCAAAGGTAATCTAAAATTCTAGACTGGAACAGGTCAACCTTATCCTTCTAGCCCCTCAATGGGCTTGGCAGACATGGTTTTCAGGCATTGTAGAAATATCTCAAGGTCAATACATGCCAGTCGCAGCACACCAAGACATCTTAATGATGCACGGAGACCAAGTGTGGGACCCGGAACCAAACACCCTCAACCTGGCAGCATGCCTCATGAGGACTTAGAATTTGGGTACATCAAGTTGTTAAAGGAACCAAGGCGACCAACAACATGAAAATGTTACAGCCACAAATGGAAAAGATTCCAATTATGGTGTAACAGGCCTGGGAAAAGAAGAGACTGGACGCAAGGGGCCTCAGTCATTAGATACCAGACACATCTAGTAGACAATCAGCTCTACTATGCCTCTATCAAATTCTACTTGGCAACCATTGTAGCTTAAACAAGAGGCACTCTGAGTAGAAGTTTCTTCACCACACCAGTGGTGAAGTGCTTCCTAGAAGCGTTGGAGAAAGTAGCACCACCAAGAAGCATGGCAGTGTCTGCATGGAGCTTGAATGTGGTGCTCACTCAGCTAATGAAGTCCCCATTTAAACCAATGCAGAATGCACAATTGAGGTTTCTAATCCTCAAAACTGCCTTTCTCATGGCCATCGCTTCGCTAAGAAGAGTAAGTGAGAAACCAGCACTCCCCACCCAAGAGCCATGCCTTCGAATAAATAGGGACAAGTTAGTCATGAAAACGAACCCAAAATTAGTTTCAAAGGTGGTATCAACATTCCATGTTAACCAAGCAATCCACGTACAAGCTCTTTTTCAACAACCTAAAACGCAAGGGGACTGAGCATTGCACACTTTAGATGTAATAAGAGCAAATATGTACGATTTGGAGAGAACAGAGGACCTCATGAAAGGATAACAGTTCTTTGAATACTTCAGACAAGCAAGTCACCAAGGGAACAATTGCAAGGCGGATAGTATAAAAAACACAATATTATCACAAGGCAGGAGTAATGCTGGCAGATAAGGCAAAGGCTCTTTCATTGAGAAAAAAAGGAGCAACACTCGGCTTAGGTAGTGTAGTGTTAGAAAACATTTGCACAGGTGCTACATGGTCTTTGATACATACCTACTCTAAACACTACTGTTAAAAATGGGGGTCTCTAGTTGGAAAGGGCTTGCACATTTGTCCAAGTAGGGACCCTTCTTCCTAGTCAGGATAAGGGAGTTACACTCCTAAAATAACCCCTGCTCAACCCCTTGGTAGCTTGACACGAGCAGTCAGGCTTAGTCTAAAGGCAGTGTGTAAAGTATTTTCACCTAACTAACCGCAATACAGTGTAAGCACTACTGTAGAACACCACACCAGTTCAGAAAAATTTCCAATATTTTTATATACTTAAGACCAGACTAAAAATGATAGAAATCCACCATACAGTACTTTTAAATCTTCAGTTATCAAAATAACCTTCAAATACAGTTAGTTCCTTGAAGTCGATCGCTCCATCCAGGGCTATCACGGCGTCGTGAAAAAACAAATCCTTACAGTTCTGGCTGACTGCAGCATCGCGGGCCAGCTACGGTGTCAGGAAGACCCGCAAAACAGTGCAGTGCAGTTGCTCGGTGGCGGCGTCAGTTGGCGTCGTCTGTGAGACCAGGGTCACGGTGCGAGGTGATGCGGTGCTCATCGCAGTGCTGGCTGGTCACGGTGCTGGCAGCGGCGTCATCAAGGCTGAGCGCTGTCCCCGGCTGATGAACTGGACTCGATGGCACCGGCTTCGGTAGGCCAAGGCTATGGTGCAGGATGAGGACGGTGCGTTGTGTAACTTATAAGCGGTGCCCTCAAACCATGGTGCAAGCAGCAGCGCGAGCACCACATTCAAGCTCCATTGCCATGCTTCTTGGTGGTACTACTTTCTCCAACCGTTCTAGGAAGCACTTCACCACTGGTGTGGTGAAAAAACTTCTACTCAGAGTGCCTCTTGTTTAAGCTACAATGGTTGCCAAGTAGAATTTGATAGAGGCATAGTAGAGCTGATTGTCTAGTAAATGTGTATTTAATTACTGAGACCTCTTGCGTCCTGTTTTTTTCCCCCAGGCCCGTTACACCGTAATTGGAATCTTTTCCATTTGTTGCTGTAACATTTTCATGTTGTTGGTCGAGTTGGTTCCTTTAGAATCTCTATCTCCCTTCTTGGTAACTTGATGTGCCCAAATTCTAAGTCCTCATGAGCCATGCTGCTAGGTTGAGGGTGTTTGGTTCCGGGTGCCACACTTGGTCTTCCTGTATCATTAAGATGTCTTGGTGTGCAGCGACTGGGATGTATTGCCCTTGGGATATTTCTAAAATGCCTGAAAACCATCTCTGCCAAACCCATTGAGGTGCTGCGAGCCCACAGTAGCATTAGGTGTACAGTCCCTGGCACTCCCAGTGCACTCTACTAGGGACTTACCAGTAAGTCCAATATGCCAATCATGGAAACACCAATCCATAACATAATTTATAACTGGAGCACTTGCACTTTAACACTGAACAGTGGTGAGAATGTGTTCAGAGACACTAAACCAGCAAAAACTGACTACAAACTAGGAGGTCAGAAAACAAAAAGACAGGGGAAACACGCCAAACGATGTCAGGTCTAACAACTACTGAGTGGACATTCAGATCAACAGAGAGACAGAAGTGGGATAAAGAGTACTCAATATTTGTTTGCTAATACACACTCCAAGGAACCCATACCCACATAAAAGAAAACTGCTCTGCAATCAGTGCACAGCATGAGAATCCAGAAAATATTCATGCTGCAAAACAAAATTGTTACTTACTGGTAGGAGTAGTTTTGCAGCTTGAAGAATTTTCTGGATTCACATGCCGCCCACCACCTCCACCAGTAGAGGTATATTTACAAACTCAAGACAGCAATGCCACCCGGAAGAAGAAAAATGAATCTAGGAGCAGGCTTCTGATGTCACACAGTAAGGGGTTTAAACCCAAATGGTCGATGACTCCGACAAACAAAAAGCTAGAGACAGAGACTTCAAGGAGTCTTTACCGGACCCAACTACTAGACAGCGGAATAATGCACGGCACGTGAATCCAGAAAATTCTTCAAGTTGCAAAAAGTGCTACTGGTAAGTAACCATTTTCTTATATGCTTTACTTGCAAAGTCATACTTTGCTTCTACTTCCACTAGACTTCACTTGGATGCTGTTCCTGTCTACCTACAGAACAGGGAACACACTTTACTCTTCAAAGTTCCACTCATAAAGGCCTTCGCGGGAGGGCTTGAACGAGTCATTCCACCCAGGCTGCCACCTGCCCCTGTGTAGAATCTCGGTACAAAAGGGGGTGGTGATGGACGGAGCATCTGAACCAATCAAACACTCACACCCAGTCAAAAGATCTGGGTTTGATCCATCACCGTTCTTTAGCCCACTCTCCCACCCCAGTTCAGACATGGCTATATGCAAATAAGTCTGACCCTGTGCCTCATGGGAACAGTCCAGCCCGAACTGCCAAGCCATGCCTTCCCTGGACCGGAAACAAGCTTCCGAGGACCGGTTTCTGGGATTCCAGCCATCTTCAGCCCGGCTTGCTTGAATCCAGTGGCAAAGTGAGCAAGGGACTCACGTCTGAGCATACCCTGCCACACTTATGGTGGCCAAAGCGGTACAAAAGGGGGTGGTGATGGACGGAGCATCTGAACCAATCAAACACTCACACCCAGTCAAAAGATCTGGGTTTGATCCATCACCGTTCTTTAGCCCACTCTGCCACCCCAGTTCAGACATGGCTATATGCAAATCAGTCTGACCCTGTGCCTCATGGGAACAGTCCAGCCCGAGCTGCCAAGCCATGCCTTCCCTGGACCGGAAACAAGTTTCCGAGGACCGGTTTCTGGCATTCCAGCCGTCTTCAGCCCGGCTTGCTTGAATCCAGTGGCAAAGTGAGCAAGGGAGTCATGTCTGAGCATACCCTGCCACATTTATGGTGGCCAAAGCGGTACAAAAGGGGGTGGTGATGGACGGAGCATCTGAACCAATCAAACACTCACACCCAGTCAAAAGATCTGGGTTTGATCCATCACCGTTCTTTAGCCCACTCTGCCACCCCAGTTCAGACATGCCTATATGCAAATCAGTCTGTGTAGAATCTCAGCATAGTTATCAGTAGACTTACGGGCCCTCCTTTTTTCGAACCACTTCACTCATGCCCTTTACTTTACCTTTCCTGGAAGGCAGCCTTCCTTGCTGTCATCGCCTCTTTCAGGCGTATGAGTGAACTTTAAACAGTAACCCTTCAAGAACCCCTCATCCAAGTTAACGCCGATATGGCAGTCCTTAGGAAACTCCAAATTTCTATCCAATTTGATCTTTTCTTTTCACCTCAATCAAACTATCGAACAACCAGTATTTTTCCCACATCCAGAGTCCGTGGCAGAGAGGGCTCTTCAATCAATGGATGTCAAAAGAGCCCTTTTGTGTTACATTAACAAGACAAAACACTTCTGTAAGACAGACCAATTCTTTGTCTCTTTTTCCAAAACACACAAAGGCTATGCTCGCTCTATAGTAGTAATAGCACAGTGGTTGGTCAAATGTTGCTAGACCTGCTCCGTTAAGGCCAAATGATCTTTGCCTATCCACCCCAGACCCCACTCTACCTCCAAAAAGGGATCCTCCGTAGCTTCTTTAGACAACACCCCTATAGCGGACCTCTGCAAAAGAAATACCTGGTCTACTCCACACACTTTCATCAAGCATTACTGTGTGAAGGTCTTAGCAGGCCAACACGCTTATGTAGGCCAGGCTGTACACCATACACTCCTTCAGTCTTCTGCAACATCCTCTGACTAGTCACAGCTTAGGGTGAAGACTGCTTTACAGTCTGTGCACAGCATTTGTATTAACAGCTAAACATGCGATGAACATAACATTTTGTTTACCCAGGAAACATTTGTTCGCTACACAAATTGCTGTAGTTTCACATGCGCCCACTCCCTGTAAAACTTTGGTTGTTGGAGAGGCCCTTCCTTCTATATTTGTGTGCATGGTCATCATCTTCTGTATTTCTATGCTACATCCTATCCTGTCCCTCTGCGTGGAGAAGCAATCTAACAATGGATCCGATGTCCCTGTACATCTTCAGTATGCAGTTACTGAACCTCGTGACTTGAAGAAAAACAAGTTAAACACATCCGAGCCCAACACTAGATGGAAGGAGTATGCACAACATGTGAATCTACAGCACTACATGCCACGTATAGTTGCTTCCAGGGTAAGTAACATTTTCCTTTCTCACCACTTTTGGTAGTCCTTCTTACCCATTTCATCCTGGCCCTTAAAGGAACATTTTCTATAATTTCCAATAGTAGAAGGACTGCTGGTATGCCTAGCGCTCTGTCCTTGGACTAGCACCTCAAAATCGTGTAGTGCAAATATCAAGCACAGCTAATGCATATTTATTATTTGCCTTGTAAAGCCGGGCATCACAGGTGAGTATGTCAGGCAGTGCGAGTGTAGCTCAAGTACCAATTAAATTCGGAATCAGTGGACCTAGTTATAGTAACTTAATTGAGTTACTTGACCTGTGGTTCTTGAGGCATTATTCATATATTATAACTTTTATCAACTCTTCTGGATATGGTTTTAGATGTTGCACCTCACGAGGCCCAAATATTTTTAGTGTAAATAGGATGTTATGGTCTTACATGCTCATTAGGCAACAATCTCAATTGTTGATGGGTCTAGCATCATTGAGAGCAGTACATTTTTGACATTGGATGTACGAGTGCTGATAATAGTAGATTCAAAAAATCTTATGTTCGAAGGGATGACCGACGAGTATTTTCTTTTCCAGTCATAGGTCTGGATGATATGATGGATGAAGGGTGTGTAAAAGAAAGTACTCCTGATACCATCGATGAAGATGATGCGATCCTATCATGCAGCAACGAAAGGCACAGATTGGATAAGTCTGCAGTCAAATGTTCACGAAAATCACCTCGCTTGATAGCACAGGGTAAGCTTGCATATAAAGCAAAACTACATCAAATAAACCACACTGCAGAGCAGTATGAGTGACTCATACCTTGAAGCTCTACCTGACTAACCGGATATTCAGTAGCAGAAAACCTGAATGCATATAATGTAACTTAATGAAAGCACTCAAGTCAACAAAATCAAAAGACAATCCAGTGCATCACTTGATGTAAAGTTGCATGATATAATGGAAGTAATATATCAACATGCTAAATATAAGGTGTTTAGCGCAGTTTATTTCACTGATGAAACACAAATACCACCATATATGAAAATTAAATGCACCGACAACAAACCCTCATGCTAATAGCAAAGACTCTGGAGATTGCAGCAGCCAAATGATTGCTGTACAGCAACACAGAACATAAAAGGTCTCACCAATTGCACTTATAACCACTAATGCTTTGTATGCATACAACAAATACAAAACGAAAGACTACACTTGCCACAAGTGTAAAAACCCAATACAATCATATGGGCACTCAAAATAGACTATGATATTCAAAATGCATACACTACCTCACAAATCTTATGCCTAACAACAAACCCACATTAACGGAAGGCAATAGAAACACCAGAACTGAAATACACACAGAAACCGAGATCATACAAATATCAGTGTGTGGCTTTTGGTAAGCTCTTAAAACAATTAAAATTCCTTCTCCCCTATTTCTCGGTAATGTCCTATTTCTCCACTCCCATCGCTGAACTTCACCTCTCTACTGCTTTACATTGCCAAATCCCAGTTTAGCAAAACACACCAACAAAGCACCTAAACTTGTATGGTTGGCTAAATAATGCTTTTTAACAGCGCTAATAGAAAAGAGTCACCCAGAGCATGTACAAAACTCTCTAGGAACACGTTTCTCTAAGGTCCTGAGTGTCTTAAAAAATGTTAGACTAATTGCAGTGTGAGGCTGTTAACTGTGTGTTTACGTGCCTACGGGGAAGAAAGAGAACGTATACTTTTGCTGAGGTTTGTCTTGTTGCTCAAGCCAAGGTACCAAAGTTGAGCCAAGGTTGCTACCATCACTGAAACCTTTAACCTATTTGGACTGGACTGTGGGTCATTATCCAACATGTCTGTTTCTCATGAGTGCATATAGAAAAAAGGCTGTTTCCACTGTCACCAGCAAATGTGGAATACATGATTTGTTTGTAACTTGTGATGTCTTGTTTGTCTGTACGTACAACATTATTTGAGGATGCATGTGGTGTCACGTTCACCCAGGTCTAATCAACAGACTTGTAGAAGGTATATAATTTGCAGTTCAATTATGATGTTGTTGATCTAATTTGTGATGTAATTTCTAAGGGCATGGAGTGCTTTAGAGGGGTTTATGGTTGTATAGATCACAGTAACTGGCCCATTTCTGTTCTTTAGGTTGATGATCACAACTGTGATTCCCATCCAACTGAAGGGGAATATATATTGCTTTTGTTACTAGCTCATGTTATCTTGTGCTCAGAGTAAATAACCATAACACCCCTTTAGCTGATTTTCAGTGGTTCTTTTTGATTTTGTTATAATATGTCATTGCCCTTGCCTAAAGTATCTATAGGGTGCTGGCAGTGTAATTTCATCCCATTGTAGCCTAGTCCATATGTCCACAAAGAAGCGTGGCACATCCTTTGGCCAAGCCTATTTGGATTTGTTCGGTTCCAACCTGTCCCTCATATGCTCCCTTATTAGTGATCAGAAGAACATGTGGTCTGTGCTTCAATTGCATGGTTAGCTGCTTTGATGTATGTTTTATTTATTTATAATCGGGTTTATGCAGTGTGGACAGGACCCGTAGTTTGACAGAGAAATTCACAAAAGATGAGTTTCTTACAAAAGTTAATAGCCAATATTATAATAAATATCTTTAAATAATGGTAAGTTAAAGGTCGTAAGATATTACATATAATGAAGGTAAATTGATCCGATGAAATGTGAGCTAGACAAATATCAACATAATACGTATAGTAGAATTCCATATAAACTTCAACCTCAAGGGGTATGTCAGAAAGTTCAAAGTCACATTAACCTTCTCCGTAAATAGCAGCAAAGAGATAGTGCTCTTTGACGTTTTGAAGTAGGATTGAAATAACATTTTTTTTAGCTCTGACTTCGAAAGATCTTAGGACGATATTGTTCTAATGGCACCCTTTGGTACACTTACTTGAATCTTGGTGTTTCCAGAAAAATAGTATCCTTGCTCTGATGGGTTTGGGTCCTTGGTTAGTTAACGTACAAAGTAAGATAACTAAGCAGTACTTTGAAACACAGCTATATATGTGATAAAGTCAAGTTTTTAAATGCTCCTGACTTCTATAGGGATCCATTTAGAAGAAACCAAGAGTCCCGTAGAATTTCAGAAATTTCTTGTTTCCTTAGGCAGTCTAGTAGCTGCATTAGTGTTGCCTAAGAGGGGGTTATGTGTGTGAGAAAGTGCCATCTTTCTTGCATGGTATGCCCCCACTTTTTGCTGAATTGCTGATGTACTTTGAATAAGTGTGCCCTGGGTTCCTGCCAATCAGGTGCCCAGGGCCTGTGTTCCTTCCCTAAAACTGTGTTGAAACCTAAACCCAATTGGCATCTCTGGCCACATGTCAGCCCCTTGGTAAATGGTACCCTAGGTACCCAGGGACCTGTGACCAGAGAATGCCCCTAAGGGCTGCAGCACTTATTGTGCCACTCTTAGAGGCCCTGTACTCTGACACACACACACACTGCCTTTGTAGGCTGAGTATCTGGGTGCAGAACAAGACAGAGTCGACATGTCACACATCCCTGTGTGCCATGTTCACAACACACTGCCCTGGCATACCTCAGTCACCCCTCTAGCTGGGTGCCCTATGCTAGTGGTGTGGGTACAGGTGCATTAGCCCTGTACCCCTGCAGTACCCAGGTCCATTCTTGGGCACTGTAAGTGCAGTGCTGCCATTAAGAGTATATGGTGCTGGGGGGCCGTGGCTAACCCCCGACGATGGCGGTCGTGGCTCGGTAGAGCTCCGGATGCTCCAGGGGAATCTGCATTTATACGCCACGGCCGTATTTGATGGGGCCTTGCTGGTGTGGATGCCCTTAGTCCACAGTAGTGGTGTTGGAGGCTCGAAAGTTGCTGCGGAGTGACCGGGAGACTGGCTCGACCTTTGGCCTATCTGTCCCGTGACGCCGGAAGGAGCCGGGATCTGACTTGCAGAGTGCGCCGGCGGGCGGTGCTGCTGGACCGGGCCTCTCTGTAACCCGAGGAGCGGCGGGTCCTTTTCATGGATCCCTGCTCCAATTATCGACCCCTTTGAGAAGCACGGAGTGGTCGCCGAGGACCCGGGTGATTTACTGGGCAGCGGCGGGCTCCACGGAGAAGAAACGACCTGCTGGTGAGCGGCCGGGGGGCGAAGCAGGAGAGGCGGAGAGGTGCTGGGGGAGCGCGCTGGGGTCAGACGCGGCTATATGTGTGAACCCCCATGGTTTGAGTGGTGCGGAGACTGCCGGAGCCTCGCCTGGGGCAATTTGTGACTCTTTTTGCCCTTAGAGGCCTGAAACAGCCACCGGCCCTTTAGCGGTGACGGGCTGGTGGTGGAGTGTGAAGTACGGAGGGCGAGGCTGCCTGGCTGTCTAGCGCTGCGGGGGCTGCTCGGGACCTGGCTGTGATTTGGGGGCCCGAGCTGGCTGATTGGGCCCCATCCGTCCCCGTTCCCAAACCCCCCCCGCCCCAGAGACCATAAACGCAACGCCGGAGGCCCCTTTCACGTGGTGCAGAGGACTGAGGGACACTTACTGGGCCCTTGAGACCCGACTGGTGAACACTGTACAGGCACAAGTGAGACGGAGAGAGACCTGTGAGGAGAGAGGGGCGAGCGGATGGCGATTCGGTTGGCTCCATGAGCCACTGTACCTTGATACTCTGCTGAGGGAGTTGCAATACACTGGCGCTACGCCCCGCTGCCTAGCTGGGGCCCTGACCACTCTAGAGAAGGGGCTCCCTCCCACTGGCGCATACCGAAGTGTACAGTTGCGCAGTACTAATCCTAGGAGCGGGATGTTACCCCTACAGGACCAACTGTGAGAACGCCCCGCCGAGCAGCCAGGTGGTGACGTTGGGCAATGGGGAGGAACCGTGCTAAAGCAGCAGAGGGACAACAGAGCACCGACCCCCCCCCTTCCATCATGCCGGACCAGGCTAGCAGACCCCCCTCGCCGAGGGCAACCCTGACTGACCACACGGGGGGGGCACGCCAGATAGACTGGATCTCATCCTGCAGGAGATACGGGACTCAAGGGTCGCAATGGAGCTGCAGATGGGAACGCTCACTACGGGACTGACACTGCTGAAGGCGGACCATGCCAAACTGGCTGATACAGTGAAAGACCACGGCCCATCCCTTGCAGACCTCGTCCCTACAGTGGCGGACCACTCCTCCTCCCTACAGCGGCTCCAGCAGCAGGTCACCTTGCTCATTGACCGAGTGGAGGATGCGGAGGGCAGAAACCGACACAACAACATCCGCGTTATAGGTCTGCCGGAACGCTGCAAGGGGAGTGGGGCGGCTGACTTCATGGAAACATGGTTCTGGGAACATGTGGCTCAAGAGGGATTCTCCCCCTACTTCTGTGTTGAAAGGGCTCACAGAATACCGACGGGACAACCCAGACCTGGAGAGCCGCCCCGACCTCTAATCGTAAAAATACTTAATTATAGGGACCGCGACATGCTTTTACAGAAGGCTAGAGAAAAAACGCTCATCCAGTACGAAAATCGCCGTGTCACTATGTCAGTATAGTACAGACATATATATATGTCCGGACTATACTGCGATGGTGCAAAGACAGAGGTCTTCCGATCAGGCGGTGAAGAAAAAGCTACAGACTGCACAACTCAAGTATGTATGTATGTATGTATATGTATGTATAGGCATTTATATAGCGCACTACTTACCCGTAGGGTCCCAAGGCGCTTCGACCGCTGCGAAACCCTTCCTGGCTTCCCTGAGAGATGGTCCCTTAATGGGTATCTCCAGGGTGAGACCAGGCATCCCCGGCGGTCTGGTGGGGCCGTTAGTGAAGATGAGGCAAGCTAATGCCCAGAGTTGCCGAGTGTGATCGCTGATCAGAGTGGGCACCGAGGCGAGAGAATTATCGAGTCCGCTGACCCTGGTCCAGAAACCTGCCGCGCCGGGAATCGAACCCTGGTCCCGGGCCGTCCTCTGCTCTCGGGTCTGCCGCCTATCGAGTCCGCTGACCCTGGTCCAGAAACCTGCCGCGCCGGGAATCGAACCCTGGTCCCGGGCCGTCCTCTGCTCTCGGGTCTGCCGCCTCTAACCAGTGAGCCACACTACTTCACTGCACCCTCCTATATCCCGCCCGACTGAAAGTGACGCATGACAAGAAGACTCACTTCTTCGAAAGTCCGGCGGACGTGGAAGAATGGATGGGAGGTCATGTGCATCGGTTCTAGCCAAGCTAGCCGCCCGGAGGGCTCCTCGCAGGATTCGGAAGCGCTCCCGAAGCGGACCTCTAGAAGAACACAGGGCACTAACCGAGTGAAAGGCGGAGCGGGACCCTCACGAGAACAGCAGCGGAAGGACCAGGAAGGGGCACTGGCGGTGTCTGGCTCCTTCCACGAAGACTCGAACAAGATTGCCATGGATTCAGAGGATAGTACGGTAGATTCAGACTCTGACCATAGTGTCGTACTCTTCCCCACCATCACACCGAGAGCGGCAGATGACCCGATTAATGAATAAGGAGAGCAGCTGGGGCACCAGCACTTGGGACTCCTACTACTGACTTTGCTGTACGGCGAACATGCACCTAGCAACAGAAAGACTATTGTATCCTCTTAAAGAGGTAGCTCACTGTATGAACTGGTATACTAGTAGGGACAGCTATTGTTATGAGAGATACTAGCCGTAAGTTCTAACACTGTATTCACAGTATTGTGTGCCACCTGGAGATCAAGATGCTTGATGGGAGAGGTGTGGCGCCGCGGCTAGGGCGACTGACGCTGGAATCTGGGGATCAGGGTTCGATCCCCGGCTCCGGCGGCAGGTTAGCCCAGCACCATGTGACTCTGGGCAATAGCTTGCTTAATCTTCCCGACGGCCCCCAGCGCCTAGAGACCCTTACGGGTGATTGTGCACTTTACAAATGTGGATTATTATTATTATTATTATTATTATTGATGGGGTACCATTTGTACAGCATTGTTGGGCCCAGCGCAGTTTAGGCGTTGTGCCAAATTTCGTTCAAGATGTTGGCGAAAAGGGACTCCTGGTCAGTACTGCCTTGATAGTGTCACGCGGAGTTGAGCTCCGCTCCTGCATGGGACAAGACGGGGACAGAGATGCTGTGATTCTGCCCTGTACACGGTACCCTTAGGGAAGACGCTCATATAGTGACTGCCTGTTATCATCGTCATCGTTGCAGTACGACTGACCAGGAGGGGGTTAGGGTGGGATGGGAGAGGCGGGGGGGGGAATAGTTTAGGGTTTTCTTTTGTCACTAGTTGAACTTAAAATATGCACTACTTTGAATTATGGATGTGACCCTGCATGTGCATTTATGGTTCGGGAAAAGGGATCAGACTATAAATACCCTTTGTAAGCCTCTATTATAATGCAAGATATGAAAAATCACATTGCTATGTACAAATGCGTTGGGATGGATAAGGTGGGAGAAAAACAAAAGACTGTATTTAAATGCCTATACTTTTGGAAGTACATGATGCACAAGCGGTCATCAATAAAGTGTTGAAAAAAATAATAGTATTTGGTGCTCAGAGGTCGTCATCACGAACTCCACAGCACCATGATGGCTACACTGAAAACAGAGAAGTTTGGTATCAAACTCCTCAGCACATTAAACCCACACTAATGCCATTGTGGGATTTAATGTCAAATGCACGACAGAGGGCAACTTACAGTTGCCCCCTGAAACTAACCCACAACCAGTGTCCTGACTGAGAGGCTGCTTTGGCTGCCACCCTGTAGACATGTTGCTGGACCCCTGGGTAGAGAGCCATCCGCTCTTGTTGGCCTGTAACAATGCACATTCTGGGGCTAGGTGCTAGGCCTCCTCTTCCAGGATGGGCAGGGGAAGCTTCAAAGCCATGCCGCCTTTGGGAGCTTCTCCAGGCCATTTGCTGTACTACGCAACTGGCCCCCACCGGTTCTGACCCCAACTCTGGCGGGAAGACAGGCGGGAAAACCTAAGTGAGGAAAGGTGGTGTGCCAGCCTCTGCCAATCCCACCCCTCAGGTGGGGGAGGCAAGGTGAAGCACAACTCCGGGCTCTTGTCATCTTGAGGGTGGGGAGCCCTACCCAATCAGAGACATGCTCCTGCCCCCTCCCACTGGAGAGTAGCAGGATATGGTGTGTACTCACCCAAGGGGAGGGACCCATTGGTCCCTGACCTTCCCCTACCTGTAATGCCACTAAATTTTGTATTTAGGGGCACCCTGAACCTTCCTTCCTCAGATCCCGATTCCGAAACTACAAAGAAGAACAAGAAGATAGAAGACCTGCCGTGCAGCTGCTAACAAGAGGACAACACCAACTGACTTGGCCCCAGCCCTACCCGGCCTATCGACCCTCGAACCTGCTCCTGATAAAACCCAGTGTCTCCTGTGGTCAGCAACCTCGAAAACCCCGGAAGACCGGACTGCCTTGCTCATCCAAAGACTGGGACTCCCACAAGCAGTGGTTCTGCTCAAAGATCTAAAACCCCGGATGCCAGCCAGGAACCGTGAATCCAGCACACTCTGCACCCGCCGAGCCCGGCCTGAGTGGACAAAGACCACGAGGACGTTCCCCTGGAGACTGTGACCAAGAATCCAGCACTCAAGGACCCTCCTCGATGCTCCTGACGACGCCTGCAGCCTCACAACCAGGGACCCCTCCAACCGTGACCAACAGAGGGTAAGATTTCCTGACGCCAAAAGACACCCCTGCACCCGGTGCCCCTGTGCCCAACTCCTGGGTGTCTACCTAACCTACAGCTTCCCATCTTACCTCTTGAAGTGGTGGTCACACCTGAAGAATCTCCGTCCCCGAGCTTGCAGCCTTTGTTCGTCTTGCAGCTTTCCCATTGAAATACATTGGGCGCCCAATGGCCCAAAAGCACCCTGCTCCCACCTGCCCGAGTGCCACTGGAAGTGCAGCATCTGTTCTATTCTACTTCCCCCCTTGCCCTGTGTGAGTGACCAGAAGCCCAGCTCCCACAGACGCATGGCCTGTCTGCTAGCAGCCACCTACCTGCCATATGCTAACACTGGGCCTACTCTCTCTGCACCCGGCTGCCCCAGTGCCGCTGAGGGTGTAACTACTGTACCTACCTGAACCTGGGAGACCACTGAGTCTATCCCCAGAACCTTAACTCTGCCAGCCACCTGAAAGCCGATAATTTAAATTTTTTCCATAGGGTAACACAGACTGGTTTTCACTTGGAAATTCTTCTAAGTGTCGAGTTTTGAAACTTTGAAATATTCACTAAAAATCATCCGATCAACGAAAACGAAATTACTCACCTGTTACCAGGAGACAGTGCTGGATCTTGTTGCCCAGCACTGACCCTAAAAATTAATTACAACTGTGATTTTCCGATAACTTGATTTTCCTCCATAGGATAACCTCGCCTGTTTTTTGCCAGAATTTCTTCTAAGTGTCGATTTTTGAAACATGCAAATATTCCTTAAAAATCGCCTGTTTAACTAAAACTATTTCTTACAACTGTTTACAGGATATGCACCAGGGCTGAATCCAGGATCCAGCCCTGAGTAAGAAAAACATACCTAAAGTAAATGATATTGCATTTTACTTAAAACTCCCATTGAGCTCAATGTTATCATTGTGTTAAGCTTATGTTGCACATTGCAACAACTGTATCTATTGCATTGAAAAGTCTATTGCTATTTGAAAAGTATTCAACTGTAGCATCCCATTCTGAGAAAGTATTTTCATACCTACTTGTGGTTCTAGAATAAAACAACAATATATTTTTATATACAAAGCAATTGGCCTAGAGTTCAGTTCTTGAGTGTGTGAGACCATTTGCTGACTGAGTGTGTACAACAAATGCTTTACACTGACCTCTGATACTGCTTTACTGCTCGACCAAGCTACCACTTTAATGAGAAAGGTTATACCTAAGTTTAACCTCTGCCAAACCTCTGGGGACTGTGGACTCTGTGCACACTGTACCTTACTTTGGTGCAGTATATACAGAGCCACTTTCTTACAATGTGCAGTTTGGGATACCTTTAATTAGTCATGTGCCATAGTCCAGTTTGCACAGTATGCGGACTGGATTACTTTCTTAAAATCCGAATTCGGGAAACAAGGTTTGATTGAGTTGAGATTTAGCCTCCATCATGGCAAAGAGTAAACGGATCTATGAGAGCTATCCCATAAAGACGCACCGAGATTTCCCTGCAGAGCCAAGGTTTTATGCACATTTCTCATAAAGACGATTATCCACTTTGTCATGAGTTCTGTTCCCATTATAGTTCATATTTACTAACTCTTATTGTTTACAGTGATTTTCCAGAGTGTGTTTAATATTAAAATACTTTTATTTCCTTAAACCAAAGTACTGGCTGGACAGTGATTTATTAAATGCCATTTGCTGTTTTTTTGGGTTTGCCTTGAACTGCTCAATTCCAGAACCCTGTGTGTCACGTGCTAAAGGGTTGTGTTATTGTTACGTTTTTATTGGTCCAGTAGAAGGGCGACGCCATAGTACAGCAGTGGTAAATATCCTTTAATCAAATTATCTGAGCTTAGTAACCCCTGACAGCCCCAGGACTCCATTGTACATAGGCAAGAACCGGGTTTTAGTAATCAGGAAGTATGGCGCTCCAGCAATATTTGCGTAAAGGATCTAACAGGACTAATTGTTATTAGGAATGGTGCTAGCAGGAAGGGGAAACCCTCACAAACCCCTTAATCTGTATAGTAAAACCATACAATCATGAAAAACGAAATTCCTGCGCACACATTTATATTACAAATACAATGATTAAATTCTCAGAAATAGGACCAATCCAATAGTAGGTTCTTTGTTCCGATCTGGATTCTTTAATTGCATACCAAAGATAAGAAATACAAAAAAGCCAGCCGACACGTGTTTCGTTGTGGGAAACCGTAATCCACAACTCTTCAGGGCTGGGAACCAGAGAAAGAAATAAAATACATTCTCAGAAAGAACCATTCCATATTTTTCGACAGTTATTAATCAAACAAATACTTGAAGTTCATTTCATTCCCACATTTCTGTGCACCATAATTATAAAATATAAAAAACAACCAACACTCGTGGAGCCCCACAAGAACAACATTCTCCATAATATAACATGCACCGAGTAGCTTAATAAAGGTGTTGACAACTTATAATTCTTATTGTGTCTACACAATTCAAGTAAAAATTGTCTTAATGTTATTTAAACTCATTGTGATCCAAAAAATACAATTGATCCGAATCCCTTAGTATAAACGAATTCAAGATATTCAATCAATACCTAAATGGCTTGTTCCAATTGTAGAAATGCTGCAAGGATAAAACAAGTAGGAAAATACAAGAAAAGAGGAAGAGAAGAAAAAGAGGACTGTTTTAATGGCTCATGTATGAAAGATAATAATGCATCTAAATAAGTGTAGTGAAATTATAGTACTACACTTACCCCACTCCCGGTGATATTTCCACCCGGTTGGGTGACACAAGTTTATTTTCTCTACTAATCGTCTCAATTAATAAGATACCCGAATGCCGGTTTCAGCTGCACAAGACGTCAATGTAGGGGAAAAGAAAGGCAATACAAGGGAAAATAATCAATATCAACCTCCCCAAGGTTATCATATACCACTAACGTGACCACATATTTAAAAAGAGCAAGACACCACTACTCCAGAAGCATCATCCATCAAATATGTATTCATATTCTACAGGTTAGTGGTTTTCATCCCAAAGCTTTATTCTTAAAAGTAGTCCCAAAGGTCCTAATATGTCGCTGTGTTTATAAAGAAAAGGTCTCACTCAGCCACCCAGTGAAATGACCACTATTTTTGATTGGCCAGGATCCCAAAAGGTCGCATCTCCCTCAATAAATAGGATCTCCAATCCAGGTACTCTTACCTATAAATCAACCGCAAGGTATGAAAACGCCAGTATGTGGTAAAATCGGATGTTCATAATAGGCCGAATATACCCTACATGGAAATGCAAGCAAGTATTACTAAACCAACGTCACCTGTGTTTATATGAACTATTATAGGAAAGAAGACAAATACATCCCAAGTGTCAACAGATCGCCCATGGTGAAATTACTCACGTCAATATTATCACAACATTCCTGATAATCACAAACCGGCGAATCCCGGTGTAGCACGGGTACGTGCTCACACGATCCCTGCATCGGGGAAGAAAAAAGAGTAGGGGAGAAGAATATTTATCTCCACGAACCCGTAACTTCTTCCCATTCATATAATTAAAACCACACGCACGTCCAAAATTCGCTCCGAGCAATATGCTCCCTGCAAAGTCCCCGTACCTGCTCTCGTAACACGTCCCCTCTTTCCGGCGTCTTAGTCAAATGGCGTGTAGCTAAGTGAAACCGGAAGTACTATTATATCCGGTTTCTCCTGAAAACAACTAGAACGTGAACGTCATGTCCACCCAGAATAAACATAAAAACAATCCCCAAAGTGCCTCGCATATAAGGTAAACCCGGATCTATCTCCCAACATTTATTAAAATCTGTCGCATGAACCATCAAAACAATCCAAGGAATTTGTTAAAAAACCCATTTAGTAAACCCAAAGGGGCCAATTCTATTTTTTATATTGTGTCCTTGATATCCATCAATCTTCACGATAATACTCTAATAAAAAAGATTTATTATACACCACTTTTTTCTCAAAGTCACCCAAGATCAAAAGAGTCCAGAAAAAAGTAAAGACCAGAAAAATTGCAAGTAGTAAACCATACTCTAGTATATCATTGAACTGATAAAGGAGTTCACAACATATACTCCGATATCACAATAAATCACCATACAATGTATTACTGACTTGGCTGCAAGTCACCACCTGCTAATGGTACATACTATGTTACAATACAGGAAATATATTACGATATCATATACATAACCATAATTATTAAAAACTTCGCTGCAAGTCACCACCTGTTAATAGTACATCCTGTATTATAATGCAGAAGATTAATTTCGTACTTATGTTGATTATGTTACATAATCACGTATAAGGCATCCCAATAGTCCCTCCTGCTATTGTTAACTTAAAGGTTCAATGTCAATAAATCCCATATGTTGACTAAGGACTGAAAACCATCAAACCACCTTTTTCTAAGTGAACAGATGTACAGTAGATTTACTTAGTAGTTCGTGATAGTATCCTCCAGTTAATCTTCCACAAGGGTGTGATCTAACCTAGTCACCCAAGAAATACTGCATCTCTGAATCACAACTCAACCCCCGTTCTACCGTATGCAATTTCATAATCCAAGTGGCCTCCCTTCTCCTAAGGAAGAGTTCTCTGTTGCCACCGCGAGGATTATGGGCGATGTGTTCAATTCCAAAAAAACATATTTCTTTGTGTTGGCCCTGTGCTGTACAAGACGCAGCATGGGTGGCCACTGGGTATCTAATATCTTGTTGTATCAGTGCCCTTATGTGTTCCCCTATTCTCTCCTTCAGGGGTCTGATCGTGCTCCCAACGTACTGCTTGCCACATTTACACTCAATTATGTAAATTACAAATTTAGTCACACAGTTAATGTTTGTTTTGATATCATACGTTCTGTTGTCAATTCCACTAAATCTCCTAGTGTTATGTTTAGCCCATTTACACATCCCACAAAATCCACATTTGTAAAAACCCGTATTTCGTGTGGTTAGCCAGTTGTCAGTCCTGATCAATCTAGGAACAGTGGGGCTCAGTCTGTTACGAAGAGTTCTACCCTTCCTGAATGTAATTAGTGGTTGTGAGGTAATGTGACTCGTAAGTGTGTTGTCTGATTGTAAAATATTCCAATGTTTTTTCAAACTTTTACGTAACACATGGCTCAATCCATTAAAGTCTGTAACCATGCGTATAGTCTGACTAGTGTTCGTTTGTATCAACTTAGGTTTCAAAGTATCTACCCTCTTGACTTTCATAATCCTGGTCTCAGCTCTTTTTAGTTGTCTAGTGGAGTAGCCCCTATCCAGGAATCTACCTCCCATGTCTTTAATACAGTTGACAAATTCTGCTTCTTCACTGCAATTACGCCTAGCCCTCATGAACTCACCATAGGGTATAGAGCCAATCTGATGTACCGGATGTGAGGATTCGGCATATAGTACCGAGTTACAAGCTGTGTCTTTACGAAACAAGCGACTCGTAAGCTTGTTATCTTCCACGTAAATTTCGATATCAAGGAAATTAATGTGCGTATAGCTAAATTCAATGGTGAACTTCATGCCAAATGTATTACTATTCATATATTCATAGAATAGTTCTAGTTCAGGTTGTGTACCTGCCCATAGTAATAGGCAGTCATCTATAAACCTGCCCCAAAAGATGATTTTTGTCAATCCATATATTACCACAATTGCCCCAAATCCAGTCTCTTTCCAATCCTCCCATGAATAAACAAGCAAATGACGGGGAAAATTTTGATCCCATTGCGACCCCTCTGTTTTGTTTGAACCACTTCCCATCAAAAAGAAAGTAGTTGTTGTCAAGAATAAGGTGCATCATTGTAATCAACATCTCATTATGTAACCTTTCAGAGGCTGGTCTAGAGCTAAGCATGCGTGTTAGAGTATGCACCCCCAATCCAGGTTCTATGTTGGTGTAAAGAGATACAGCATCACGAGTTGCTAACAATAACCCTGGTTGCCACTCTAGATCTGCAAGTATACTCAGTATGTGTTTGGAGTCTTGTATATAGCTCGGCAAGGTTCGTACTAGGGGACCCAGAAAAAGGTCCACATATTAAGATAATCTCTCTGTGGGGCCCCCTATACCTGATACTATAGGTCTCCCATGCGGGAATGTACCCTGTTTGTGCACTTTTGGTAGGGTGTATAGATAGGGGTAAGTGGGTCTGAAGACCTTTAAATATGCCAATTCGTCATCATCAAGTATGCCCTTGGAGTGCCACTCAACAAGGTGTTTGTTGATTAAAATAGTGAGGGGACCCATCGGGTTCTGTGCCAATTGTTCATAACAATTACAATCATTAAGTTGTGACATCACTTCTTTGTTATAATCAGATCTATTCATAAGGACGACATTCCCCCCTTTATCTGCCTCCCTTTTGAGAATCTCACTATCATTGCTAAGAGCTTGTAAAGCATGTCGTTCACCACTACTTAGATTGTCCTTGAAGAATTTATGTCTCCTCTTAGATGCCTGTTTAAAATCCCAATCATCCAAATCATGTAAAACCCTTCTATAAACTGTATCAATAGAGTTACCCCCCGGGAGGGTGGGTGTCCATCTGGACTTATTCTTAAGTCCACTATAAATCGACAAATCCATATCAATCTCAGGGTCTTCCAAAAGACGAGTCATCGTGTGAGGTGAGTCCTCTCTCTCCGTAATTGACAATAATAAGTTAGTGGCCTGCATATCTTGAATACTGGGTATACCAGACACATCACTCATAATTGCATTTGGGACTCTTCTATTTGATACAGGGTTACAAGTAAAGAATTTTTTCAATTTCAATCCTCTGATAAACTTGAATAAATCCACTTTCATTTTACACAAGTCACCCGGGTCTCTGGGATTGAAACTAAGTCCTTTGTTTAGCAGGGAGATCATATCTGAATCTAATTCCTTAGAGGAAAGATTAATAATCTGTAGGGAATCATCAGATCTCTCTATTTGTTCCTGTCCCCGCCTGACCTCAATTTCCTTTTGTAATCCTCTTTTTCCCCTTTGTCTGCCCCTTTGGCCTCTACGGGTTTTGCCTCTACCCCTGTGCGTGTCCCTTGCAATCTGTTCCCCTTTCGGACAGTGCGTACCTCCTGTAAAAAAGCAGATACTGAGGAGTTATTAGCATTGTCCGTCTCACTGTCGCTTGAGGTTATGGCGTTAATGGATAAGGAGCTAGAGGAGATAGAGATTGTGTCAGCTCTTACCGATTGCTCTTTGTTAGGGTTTTTAGGAATCAGAGAATCATATTTACGAGCATAAGTAAAAATTCTCCCGGTATTATAATCGATCTCATCACGTTTCAACTGCCTCAATTTTCTGTCCTTAATCTCCCTCTGATGTACTGCTAAGACATCCTTAAGAATGGCATAATTCTTCTCAGTTGGATCCTTAAGATCAAGGTCACTAATTTCTTTTTCCAAAATACCAATTTCAGTTTGAAGTTTATTCACCTTCCTCTCAGAGCTCTCAATCAGAATCATCATTAGGGTTTCAGAATTTACATTAAGTGACTCCTCCCATTTGTTTAAGAGGTCTGTATCTAGTTCGTCATAAGTAGGTAGGATCTGGGCACGTAATCCCCTTGGAATTCGTTTCAACCTTAAATATTGTTTGAGGGTTGCCCCATCCCACCACCTTGCATTTTCTGTCTTTTTAAGACGTTCCAATTTCAAAAATTTATCTCTGAGGCCCTCCTTACGTGCGGTGTTAGTGCTAGTGGTTGCATTGGTACTAATAGAACCTGTGGTCAGATTCCCAAAAAGTTCAAGTGCTTCTTTATCCCTATCCATTATGACCGGGAAATATTACATTTCTTTTGGTTTTAGAGTATTACGCAGCGGCTGCCCTTCCTGGGACACAATTGTACATAGGCAAGAACCGGGTTTTAGTAATCAGGAAGTATGGCGCTCCAGCAATATTTGCGTAAAGGATCTAACATGACTAATTTTTATTAGGAATGGTGCTAGCAGGAAGGGGAAACCCTCACAAACCCCTTAATCTGTATAGTAAAACCATACAATCATGAAAAACGAAATTCCTGCGCACACATTTATATTACAAATACAATGATTACATTCTCAGAAATAGGACAAATCCAATAGTAGGTTCTTTGTTCCGATCTGGATTCTTTAACCCCTTCAGTGCTAATGACAAGGGTAACTCGTCATGGAGTTTCCATTGATTTCAATGGAAAGTCAATGGAAGTGCATCATGTGCCTTAGCAGCCAAGTGGTTAATTGCATACCAAAGATAAGAGATACAAAAAAGCCAGCCGACACGTGTTTCGTTGTGGGAAACCGTAATCCATAACTCTTCAGGGCTGGGAACCAGAGAAAGAAATAAAATACATTTTCAGAAAGAACCATTCCATATTTTTAGACAGTTATTAATCAAACAAATACTTGAAGTTCATTTCATTCCCACATTTCTGTGCACCATAATTATAAAATATAAAAAACACCCAACACTCGTGGAGCCCCACAAGAACAACATTCTCCATACTATAACATGCACCGAGTAGCTTAATAAAGGTGTTGACAACTTATAATTCTTATTGTGTCTACACAATTCAAGTAAAAATTGTCAATGTTATTTAAACTCATTGTGATCCAAACAATACAATTGATCCAAATCCCTTAGTATAAACGAATTCAAGATATTCAATCAATACCTAAATGGCTTGTTCCAATTGTAGAAATGCTGCAAGGATAAAACAAGTAGGAAAATACAAGAAAATTGTAATTGTAATTGTAAAAAGATTTTTAAAGCGCATGGCTGCCCGTGAGCGTCCCAGCGCTGACAGAAGATCTGGATAGAACAGGCGGGAGCAAGAAGATGGTTAAGGGAACAGCAAAGTCTTTACAGACTTACGAAAGGGCAGAAGGTTAGGTTGGGAGCGGAGGTCCAATGGAAGAGCATTCCACATCTTGGACGCATGAAAGGAAAACCGCCGGCCTCCAGAACGTGCTTTCTTAATCCTGGGAATTTGGGTAAGGTGGGCATTAGAGGATCGGAGAGTTCTAGTCGTGGTATGAGGGACAACGAGGTCCTTAAGGATAGGCGGGGCTTTTCCATGAAGGATTTTATGGGTTAGGCACAGGGTCTTGAACTGCACCCCTTGCTCCACGGGCAGCCAGTGTAGTGCTCTAATCGCAGGTTTAGCTGAGCAGCGATTTTTAGTGCCCGTGAGAATCCGATCGGCAGCATTTTGCACGACCGGCAGCCTGGCTGTGACTTTCTTTGGTGCACCGAGGTATAGGGCATTTCCATAATCCAGTCTGGAAAGGATGAGGGCTTGTAGGAGGAGCTTTCTTGACTGGAAAGGAAGCAGGGAGAGAATCTTACGAGTAGTGCGTAGTAGGCCGAAGCAGGTTCCGGCCGTTTTCCTTGCCTGGGTATTTAGGGTGAGGTTATGGAGAAGTGTGGCTCATTGGTTAGAGCGGCAGACCTTGATGCAGAGGTCTAGCCCGGGACCAGGGTTCAATTCCCCGCCTCGGCGGGTCTTGGGCTCAAAATTCCACGGACCTGATAATTCTCGCCTCGGTGCCTATTCCAATCATGGAGTCCCACTCTGCAACTCTAGGCAATAGCTTGCTTAATCTCCACAACGGCCCCCACAACGCTAAGGATGCCTGGCCTCCACCTTGGGGGTGCCCAGGAGTGGACACCTCACAGGGAAAGCCAGGATGGGTTCCACAGCGGTATTCGTACAAGCGCCTTGAGACCCTTGCGGGTGAGTAGTGCGCTATACAAGTATCAATTTACATTTACAATTTTATGGTCTAACCAAATCCCCAAGCTTTTGAGGTCTGTTTTGGGGGTTGGAGGAGGGCCCATACACTGGGGCCAAAGAGACTCCGGACGGAAATGGGACTGATTGCCCATCACCATTATCTCAGTTTTTTCCCCATTGAGTTTTAAATGGGAGGAGTTCATCCAATTGACTATGTCTCTCAGGCATGAATGCAGATCGATGGCAGGATTGTCTTGCCGACTGAGGGAGACAACCAGCTGAGTGTCATCCGCGTAGGTCAGGAGTTTAATACCATACGGGATGACAATTTTTTCCAGGGGCGACATATACACGTTGAAGAGCGTCGGGCTCAATGACGAGCCCTGAGGCACTCCGCATCGTATTGGGGTCTCCCTGGAGATAAACTCGCCTTCCGCCACCTGGAAGGAGCGGTTATGGAGATAAGATTTGAGCCAAGAAAGGGCCGGCCTTGAAATACCAAGGTTTTCAAGCCGCTGTGCCAGGATCATGTGGTTGACGGTGTCGAATGCCGCGCTGAGGTCCAGAAGGATCACTGCCACTGATCCTCCTGCATCAATGATCTTCCTAGCCTCTTCGACCACCGCCGCCACCGCTGTTTCGGTGCCCTGGCCCGGTCGGAAGCCTGTCTGAGATGATTTTAGCAAATCGTTGGCTTCCAAATAGTTTGAGAGCTGACCATTGATGAATTTTTCAGCCAGCTTGCTAATGCCAGGGAGAAGAGAAATCGGCCTGAAATTGGCCAGATTGCCAGTGTCAAGGTTGGGTTTTTTGATTAAGGCTTTGACCACAGCCTTCTTCCAACTTGCGGGAACCGTACCACTTTCTATAGAGGTGTTTATCAGGTTCACCATTAGTGCTAGAATGGTAGACGCAACCTGTTTCAGATGTCTGACTGGCGCTGGATCGTGCGGGGACCCACTTTTAAGAGATTGAAGGATGGGCCCTAAGGTTGCCTCACTGATGGGAGAGAACCCGATTAGTACTGTGTCCAGGTTCTGGCACTTCGGCGAGTGAGGAGGTGGGGGATCCACAGGGAGAAGAGGGGGGAGATGTTGAAGAATATTTTGTATTTTCAGGTCAAAGAACGTGGCAAACTCATTACAATGGTTGTCCGAGAGATTATGCGTGACAGTTGGATCTGGGATTTTTACAAGTTTTTTCACGATTTGGAAAGTTTCTCTGGACGAACAGGAGGCCTTGCTAATTTTTTCAGTAAAAAAGGATATTTGAGCATTTTTTAGGGCCTTTTTGTAGATGAGAATAGTCCGTTTATAGTCATTTTTGCTGTTGAGGTCGAAATCTTTCCTCCATACTCTTTCCGCTCTCTTGCATGTTTTCTTTAAGAGGCGAATCTCGTGGGTAAACCACGGGGAGGTGGCTTTTTTCCTAGGTTTCCGGTATGGTTTTTTGGGAAGGACTGTATCTAAGGAGTTTGCAATCCAGGACGTGAAATCCACGTCTGCTAGGTGAGGGTTCATTTCGGGATGTGGCCTGGTGTCCTCTAGTGCTTGTTTCCATTTGTCGATGTCGAGTTTCGCCCATGGACGGGAGGGTCTGCTAGGTGCTTGGGTGGAAGGAGGAGTAGCCAGAATTCGCCACCTGAACGGGATGAGCAGATGGTCGGACCACGGCACAGGAATCGGTGTTCCCACCACAAGATCAGGAAAGATGCAAAAGATAGGATCAAGCAAGTGTCCACGATTATGTGTGGGAAGATCGTTTTGTAAGTTAAGTTGGTGGATTGCCAGGTCTGAGATCAGTTCTGTGGCTATTTCATCTTTACTATTGTCAAAGTGGACATTAAGGTCCCCTAAAATTAGGAGATTGGGCCGTGTACTGGCCATGGCCAAGGAGCATTCCAGAAGAGAGTTATGGAATTGCCCCATGGCTCCTGGTGGACGGTAAATGAGAACTTCTGAAAGGGAGATACTAGGGGACATTTGGATGGTGAAATGCGTATTTTCACAGTCCGTCAGGGGGCTGTCCAAGAATCTACATGAGAAAGACTCTTTAAAGATAACGGCGATTCCTCCTCCCCTGCCCTTAGGACGGTTTAGGTGTTGTATCAGGAATCCGTGGGGTAGTGCCTGTACTATATCTGCGTCTGAGTCAGGCGCTAGCCATGTTTCCGTAAGAAACAGGATCTCTAGATGGTGTTCCTCGATGAGTAGATGTATTTCATGAGCGTGTTTGGGCAGAGACCTGCAGTTGATCAGACCCATATTGATGATCGTCTGAGGGTGGTCCTCGTTTATAGACTGGGTGAGTTTGAAAGGACAGTGGGGACAGTGAGTGAAGCGGGATTCTCCTCTCAATGATTGGGAGCATAACGGTAGAACGGGCAGCTTGAGATGGCATAGGGAGTCTCTGGAGTATGAAATCCTCGACTGAGCCTGGCTCCTGGCTCGTTCTGGCGCGGACGGGCGCAGACGGGCTTGCCTTAGACGCGCCATCGTCGCGCCCGCTGCGCTCGTCCGCTGCGCTCGTCCGCTGCGCTCGTCCGCTGCGCTTCCGGTGGGTGAACATATTTTATGGGAGTGGAGATGCTGATTGGAAGGGGGCGTGGCCAGCCCAAGTGGGCGTGTCCGGCAGGACCAGGAAATGGCGGCAGAAATACATACACTCACCCGTAACAGCGCTAATTCCGCTGTGCGGGGATGTCTGTTTAAGTTTGTGGCTAGAGGGATGAGTGACCAGCAAGTAAGTGAAGTTAAAAACAAGTAATCACGATTTAGTATTAAAATACAAGTGGACGTTGCTCCCGGCTTTCCACCTCAGGAGGATTCTGTAAACACTGCGCTCGCACTCAGCGCGCGTTTAAATGTCTGGTAAAGGGGGCGTGGCCAACCCAAGTGGGCGTGTCCGGCAGGACCAGGAAATGGCGGCAGAAATACAAACACTCACCCGTAACAGCGCTAATTCCGCTGTGCGGGGATGTCTGTTTAAGTTTGTGGCTAGAGGGATGAGTGACCAGCAAGTAAGTGAAGTTAAAAACAAGTAATCACGATTTAGTATTAAAATACAAGTGGACGTTGCTCCCGGCTTTCCGCCTCAGGAGGATTCTGTAAACACTGCGCTCGCACTCAGCGCAGGTTTAAATGTCTGGTAAAGGAGGCGTGGCCAGCCCAAGTGGGCGTGTCCGGCAGGACCAGGAAATGGCGGCAGAAATACAAACACTCACCCGTAACAGCGCTAATTCCGCTGTGCGGGGATGTCTGTTTAAGTTTGTGGCTAGAGGGATGAGTGCCCAGCAAGTAAGTGAAGTTAAAAACAAGTAATCACGATTTAGTATTAGAATACAAGTGGACGTTGCTCCCGGCTTTCCGCCTCAGGTGGATTCTGAAGAAAAGAGGAAGAGAAGAAAAAGAGGACTGTTTTAATGGCTCATGTATGAAAGATAATAATGCATCTAAATAAGTGTAGTGAAATTATAGTACTACACTTACCCCACTCCCGGTGATATTTCCAACCCGGTTGGGTGACACAAGTTTATTTTCTCTACTAATCGTCTCAATTAACAAGATACCCGAATGCCGGTTTCAGCTGCACCAGGACTCCAAGTTCCAGCATAGTCAAATTTGGTAGAAAACATACTCCAATTTCCAATGTAATTTTTTGATCATAAATATCCGAAAGTCCGATTAGAGCTGTCCACTCTTAAGCACTTCATATATAACTTTATTATAGGATTGGGCCTAGTTGAGACTTGAATGCTTTATAAAGTTTCACAAGGAACCTGCTGGGGCCCTTGGTCTTGCCAGATTGTAATTGGGTCAGTGCCTCCTTAAACTTTTCAACAATAATGATGCCCATCAAGAGAGTTCTTCCTTCCAAGTTCAACCTATGAATGGGCCGCTAGACCATAAATGTGACCAATGTAGACTGCAGTTGCTCGATGGCACGAGTTGAAGATTATCATAGTAAGTTGAGAACGTGTGTGCAATAGAGAGATCCCCTCTAATAGGATTAACCTGGTCATCCATCAGCCAAACAATAGATTCACGGGTGGTGGTGGCAGAGCAAAGCCTGTGTAGAATCTTACCAGCCTTGTCCCCCACGATAAATATGGTTTTGCGCTAGAAGCCATGCTGACAGTGCTTCATCTGGGGCATACACACTAATGTGGGACCGTTGCACTCCATGTAGTA
This sequence comes from Lissotriton helveticus, assembly GCF_964261635.1. Lineage (NCBI taxonomy): Eukaryota > Metazoa > Chordata > Amphibia > Caudata > Salamandridae > Lissotriton > Lissotriton helveticus. Next base: position 539,127,060 of record NC_136067.1, read on the forward strand.
AACCTGTGACTTCCACATATCTCCCCCACTTGTCATGCCAAACCTGTGTGGTTTTAAAGGAAAAATGATTGCCAAACAAAATGGAAACCCCCCCATATCTCATGCATGATACATCTGGATGAAACCCAGCCAAGCCAAGAAAGGGCAGCGATTAACTGCCAAGGGAGTCTCCTGGATTAGGACTACGTTCTACTCAGCACAATCGGCAGCCTTCAAGATAGCCTGTCTTTTTACCCTGTCCAGGAAGTGATTAACATTCCAGTTTATGAGCAGCAACTGGTCCTAATCTTTGGACCTTGCATGGCCTCCAAGAGGAGACAGCAGGCAGATGTTGGTGGTTCGCTTATCTTGAAAGTGTGGTGCTACTATCAAGTGTCTATATAAAAGAAAATTCTTGTGATTAATCGGCGGTGCACCCCCATAAATAACTGAACCCTGCCCACCGTATAGTATCTGTCGTGGCCTGTACTAGGAATACTGCAAACAAGTCTCTACTGTCCAACAACCCATTCATCAATCCCATAACACAACCTAAAATCTGGAAATTTTGGAGTGTCTGGTCACATCCTCAAACAAAAAGTGTGTAGGAAAGGCAGATAAAGCAGTTAAAGAAATGGAGAGAACACCAAACCATGTCTTACGGAGCACATGTTTTCAATCTCTTTGGGGTCCTCCGCACTCGACGACGATCAGTGCTGTTTAGAACTGCCGTAACAATTTCCCTAGACGGTTTGAGCTGTTTAGAACTGCCAGTAACAATTTCCTCAGAGCGTCAGCGATGCTTACTTATTCAGCTCGTGTGAGGCAAATACGACCAGGCCTCAGAAGACCTCTCTTTCTCCGATATCAACCCCCTCTCCAGGCTGCTTCTCTTTGATTCAGGGCATTTCTTTATGCAGTCCAGGCATTTTCCAGTGTATAGGTGTCTAGAGTCTTATCTCCTAAAATAATGTTCAGACAGGCATGGGAAAGGAGCATGCATTTGATCTCCATAGCCCTAATTTTTTGTTTGACACCTAGAAAGGAACAACATGGATGGTGTACCTGCCATGTATAATCAGTCAAGATATTTATCCATGAGGAGCCATACATGAGATTGTCAAGTTTTCGGAAGGCTCACTGGATCCCATACCTGTCTGCAAAGTTAAAGATACCAGTACAAAGGGTCTGGGTGGTACCCACGACTGCGCCTGAGGGGCCAGGGATCTGTTTGCAAACCCCACCAAAAAGCACACCGCAACATCTTCTGCCAGAGCCCAAGATTTAAGCCACTGCATAATGAGTTTTAAAGATGTTATTCCCGCTTCCCCTTAGGAAAACCCACAATCACTATGCTATGTCTTCAACGACCCTTTATATCTTCTACTCGACTCTCGAGGTCTGGTGCGGTCTCCTGGAGGTCATTTCGAGATCCTTAAATGAAGTGTTCTATTTCTGAGATCTGATTCTCAACATCTTTGAGCCTGTTTACAGTATTCTGTTAGTCTTGGTGAAGGATGGAACAGTCATCGACGATAATATGAACACTGTGGAGCTCGAAGCCAATTATGTGGAAGGTTGTGATACCAAAGGCGAGCCCCTATGAGGACCCTGGATCAGTTTTGTGAATTTGTCAATGCACCCCTGGATGGACTGGGATGTTTGTTTATCTTTCCTCATAAGGGATGTGGGGTTTACGTGTGGTATCAAGACGCAGGGGGGTCTCCGCCTCCAAGACATCCCACCATTGGGAAGGAGTCTGACCACAAACTGCCCTCTCCGAAACCCTATTACCAGCTCTGGAGGCTGAACATCCAGATAAGGAACTTTAGGCTGCTGCAGGGGCCTGTGAGAAGGGATGAAGAGAGGCTGCCAGTCTCTGTCGGAAGATGAAGTTCACAAATCTCCCAGTCAAAAGTCCCTGTGGAAGGAAGTGCAGTGGGCTCCTGCAGTATCCTGTCTGTGTACACAGTCAACTACACTGCGGCCCAACCACCAGCAACCCTACAGCCATCCTGAGATCACACTATTCCAGCGCAGGCCAAAGGGACAACCGGGTCTCGGGTGCTGATCATGAAAGAATCTGGCATGTTGTGGGGTGTGGCCGAGATAACATTCAAGGTACTTTGCAGAGTATATCAGGGTGCCCCCAGCAGACCAGGTTGAGCAGCACCACCAATGGGGATAGAGGGCCCCTCATCCGCTGCCCGACCAACCTCCACCATGGTGATCCATTCTGTAGGCCACCGTGTCCCAGGTCAGCCTCAAAACACGTTCCTTAACCACAGTCCGGCACAACTGCTTGACCTCTTACCTCTACATATGGGAGTCGCCTGAGCTTCCCTCAGGATGGGCTGTAGTCTGGTAGCCACTGCAGAAACCAGTGGAGGCCCCAAACCCTCCACATCCTGCTCCAAGAGTCTCCGCTGCCAGGGGTCCTCAGTAGGTCCAATAAACTTAGCCCCGTAGCGGGGGGCGCTAGAGGGCGCATGATCAACATGGCCGAGCACTAGCGAGGCTCCTGCCGGCCCGGGCGGAATAACAAACATAAACCCCATCCTCAATTGCTAAACGCATCCACTGTGCATCTGAACGGAGAGCGGACATACTCCTGCCTGCGTGTAACTTACTCCAGACGCCTTGAGCCTCCATCCGCCTGAGATATCTGCCAGCAAATACTTAGGCGTTCGTCAGGAACGGAGTGCCGGAGCTCCGTGACGGCTGCATTCCTTAGGCAAGCTCGGGGACGACTGGGCCCTGCCGGAGCGGGCGATCGGCAGGCCCCGGTACTATTGACCCCCCGCGATTGCGGTCCTCGGAGGCACCCGCGGGCTGTACGCTGCGGGCAACGGGGGGCGCTGCTTGGTGTTCTGCGAAGGACTTTGGCCAACGACAAGAGTTGACGGTGGCATCACAGCTCACGGTGGAGAGACCCGACCCCTGGTGAGTGAGCGACGCAATATTGGCGGAGGAGGCCACACGAGCCATGGATGTGGGACGCCTGTGTGCTGTGTGCATGACTAGCTCTGCTTTGCCATAGGAGACCACGCGACCCCAGGAACCATCCCTTGATACCTGCAGAGTGGGGGGCTGTGGCGGCCGCCATTTTGGACACACGCGCGCCGGGCGGAGAATCGAACACATTACCTACGGGGGGCCTCTGCTGCTTTTTGCCTGCATGACACACTGAGGGGGGAATGTGGTACCCAGTCACAGATACCCAAGCCGCGGACTGGAGTCTTGACGAGGACATCACCATCCTGCTGTAGACCAACTATTCCCCCCACAGAGGCGATAGTCTTGCGCGCCATAGGAGAGACGGGTGTGTGCGTGCTCCCCAGTTGTGGTGTATTTTTCCCTTCGCTCAGCTGCCAGATACGTCCCGTGCCACCTTGGACGTGAAGGAGATATCGCAGTGACGCCATAGCCTGCACAGGGTCCACAGTTGGGGTGACCCAGGGCGTAGCGCCTCACTACATAAGCAGCATGGGCCTCAACGAACCTAAACAAGCCAAACGATCCTGCTGGGCATGAAGCAAAGCCTCACGTCTATCAACGCCAAGATAGATAACATGAACACTAGAATTGACTCAGTGGTTAACAAACTTGAGCAACATGATCATAGGATCAAAGAGGTTGAAACCAGGGTGTCGGACCGGGAAGATGGCGCTGCATCAACAAGTACACATGTGCTCCAACTGGATAAACTGCTGAAAGTGATTGCTGAGAAGAACGAGGATTTGGAGGCACGCTCCCGCCGGAATAAAGTCTGCGTCCTTGGCCTTGCAGAGTCCACCAACACTGGCCAGATGGAGGTCTTCATGGAAAACTTGATTGTCGAGTTATTTGGCAGGGACGCCTTCACGGCCCATCTCAGGGTGGAGAGAGCGCACCGGTCACTAGCTGTGCGCCCACCGCCGGGAGCACCGCCCCGTCCTGTAATTGTTTGTTTCCTAAATTATCAGGATCGGGACACTGTGCTGCGGCTTGCCCGGGAAATGAAACAAGTACGCTACGAGAATACTACTTTGGCTTTTATCCCGGACTTCACCCAGACGCGCGGCGCAAGTATGCAGCGGTAAAGAAGAAACTTCTGGCGCAAAATATTCAGTACGCGATGCTCTACCCGGCGAAACTCCGGATTAGGCACTTAGGGAAGCAACACTATTTTACCACTCCACAACAAGCCGAAGACTACCTAAGGAGACATCGCAGAGCAGGGTCACGGGAGACGGAGGGAAGTAGGCGCTCCAGATCTCATTCACATACCTCGAACCCGGACTGAATATCGATCTATGGACACTGCACGGCAGACGGATGAGTCTGGTTCATGTCAAGAAACTGTCTCCAAATTGGTGATGTATTAACAACGTTTTTTTTCTGTTGTGTTTGCATCATAACTTTTAGACTCCGCCCGGGCACTCTCCTCCGTCCCACTGATGCACCCTGCCTAGTAGGGCAGAGATGCGGGTGGGTGAAACATAGGAGGTGAGAGGGCGAATCGTGAGCCACTAGTGTTCTGCGTATGTGGGCATACCCCCAGATTTTCCTCTACTGAGAGGTGGACCTTATCAGACTTTGAACTTATTACAGGGAGGGAGCCGGTGTGGGAGGGGGAGGTGGGGGGGAGTTCGGGTCTGACTCTAGTTGCTAGGCTGGACAATGGACAAGGTAGTTATGTGGCAGAAATGTATACGTGCTGGGACAATGGTTGAAGGTTCTATGGATGTGCGAGAACTTAATATATTATCGTGGAATGTACAAGGCTTAAATGAGCGATGGAAGAAGAGACAAGTGCTGAGTTACATGGACAGACATTGTATTAATGTGACCCTGTTGCAGGAAACCCTCTTGGGCCAGAGTAACCAATCCCAATCCGTTGGCCCGTTGGTCTACACACCAGTTCTTTGCTTCCTACTCAAACTATTCCAGAGCGGTGGCTATTCTGGTTAAACGAGGGACACCTTTTGTACAGGGGGGAGAGGAGGTGGATGCAAATGGACGGTATTGTCTACTCTGGGGGAGGATACACACTCATGATGTCCTGTTTGCTAACAGAAGCTGGACTAATTCGACCTGCCCCAGAGTAGAAAGGGAATCCAATCTCTCCAAACTTTCATCACAACAGACAGAGGACTACTTTTCTCGTTCATGCTCTCCTATTTGGTGGCCATCTTGACTAGTCTTCCACAGTGGCGGCCATCTTAGACTAGTCATCCTCATCACAGATCACACTGATGGTTAGTCCCAATTTTATTTTCTTTTATTTCTATTTTACTTTATTCTATCTCATTTATGTCTGTTCACTTAACCCTGTATTTACACCTACCTTCACACACCCCTCCTCATCAATTTTTATTCTATTCTTATCTTACATCATTCTTATCTAATTTATTCCTATTCATATAACCCTACAACTACACCTACCTCACACACCCCCCCTCATCGACCCACCCCACCTCCCCTAACATGGAACACACGGGCAAGCACACATACAAAATTAACTACCCACCCAAGCTCACCAAAAAAAACACCAAACGCTTCAAACACAACGTACTGAAGGCCCACCCTGAAACCCCTTTCGTGGACTCCTACTTCTCACTGATCAATGGAGCCACGAGCACCGATATCATCTTCTACACCACACAGAGAGCACAATGGAGGAAAGTGTTCCTCTCCCTCCTCACTATCTCCACCACCAGGAAATCCGCTCATGGCCTAACACTCTCTTGCACACCATCCCAACTCTTCCCAGGCAGAGCTACCATCACTATTTACAACAATGGGATCATCCTACTCCAAACCACTGATAAGAACCTTGACCTACTCGACAACTTGTTCCCCACCTTCAAAGAACATATCTCCAATAGGCAGACCCCCAATCCAAGCACCTCGGACTACACAACACCCCCTACCTCGCATCGCCTATCTGACCCTCCAAACCGTGCACAGCATCAGAACGACATGCACCCCCACCCTCCCATTGTAGCTACCTCACACCCCACAATCACAGATGTAGATCACTCCCCCTCTCACATCCCCCACACCCCCACCCCCCTACCCCCCGCCTCGCACCTCCTACTTTCCCCGCAGAATTCCCCACCCCCTTAACTCATCCCCCCTCCTCGCAACATGACCTTCTCCCACCCTATCCCCCCCACTCTTAGCCCCTACTACACCACTCTCCCAACTAGTCTCTCAGAACACACCACCCACCTTACCATAACTCCTCCCCCTCTCTCTCCCCCCATTCTCAGCCCCCACCCCCTTACCTGCACCCCAACCTTCCCTAGCCTACACTCACCCCCCAACTCGCCCTCGCTGCCTCCCACCAACGCCCACACTTATACCACAATCCCCCCCCTTACTCCTCTCACTCCCATCACCCAGTTACTCGCTCACCGGCCGAATACCATCCCACTTACCAATACCGCAAAGCCCTGCACTAACACTAGCGCACCCCTCCCCCCACACTCCAGTTCCAGTTACAATCTTCCACCATCGGCTCTCATCCCCAACACCACCTCCAATCCTACACTGGACATGATTATGTCCACCCTCCTCCAAGTCAAAGAAGAACTTCGCACCATCAAAGAACTCCTCCTCATACACCCCCCTACAAACACCACTTCCTCGTCCAACAAGTCCCACAGCGTCCACACTGCCCCTCTCACTCAACACTCCCCACATTGGCCCGTTATCCCGGCGCGCAACCACACCAACCGCCCTCGCCGCGCCCTCAATCCTCTTTCGGTCCACGACATCCACACCCTCCTCCGCTCTTATGGCCCAGTTCCCTTTAACCACACCTCCACCACACACCTCTCCATACCCATGATTCTCTCAAATCCCCCTAGGCCCCCCACTCAAAACAACAGAAGCTCCGTCCCAGATAACCTTAGAAAAGTCCCCCTCTCTCTAGAACCCTCTACCACCCTTTTCACCCCCAGACTCAAATGTATCCTACTCAACTGCAGATCAGCCCCTAGACACTCCTCCGACATTGCAGATCTTATCATAACAATGGACCTTGACCTAGCCATTCTAACGGAAACATGGCTATCTGAATCTTCCACACCCATAATGGACATTCTTGTCCCCCCCAACTACCACATCATTAGACTCGACAGGTCCGGCAAGACGGGCGGGGGAATCGCATGCATTTTTAGGAGCAACCTTTCCGTTGCTCAAGGCACCTCCCCTTCCCTCACCTCCTGTGAACTCATCTGCCTCGACGTCAACAGTGAGGGCAAACCTGTATGCTCTCTACATATCATTTACCACCCGTCCGGGGACAACCTCACCTTCACCCAACACCTCATGGACACGATCTCAGCCAATTCCGGACGGCAGAACACACAAATCTACCTGGGTGACTTCAATCTCCACTGGAACGACGAGAAAGATGCAGTGGTGAATAGTCTTAAAACTTTCCTTAATGCGCTTGACCTCACCCAAATCTGCAACAGCCCGACACATGACAAAGGCTCTATCCTTGACCTTATCATCGCCAAAGAGGACTCTACCCAACTGGGGTCAATCCAACCCTGTGATTGGTCAGACCACCACATTATCACATTCTACATCAACGAAAAAGTCAAACTTAACCCGGCTCAACCTTTCAAATCCAAGTTCTGGAAAAGGGACTTCAAGAAACTTAACCCCAACTCCTTGCCTTCACACAGCTGCAGTCTCCTCCTTCCCCCCACCGGCGCATCAGACGTCCAACCTCTGACCGACCTCTACCTCAACTCTATGACTTCAATAACCAACGAAGTCGCCCCCCTGCAGCTGAAGAGTTTCCACCAAGAACTCAAACCCATGGTATGATGGCAGACTCAATGAAGACAGGCGTGCCAATGCGAATGGCTGAGCGCACCTGGAGATCTGACCCATCAGCACTGCACCTTAAAACTCTTAAGAAGAAGAGAAATGCCTATTTTAGGAAAATCAAGCGCTCAAAATCAGCTTTCTTCAGCCTCCAGCTCGATCAGGCAAAAAATAGACCAAGAAAATTGTTTGAACTAGTCAAAACTCAAACCAAGGAACAACCTCTACATTCAAACATCACCTCAAGCGATATACCAACCTGTGAAGAATTCTCTCCTTTCTTTAAGACAAAGACCGATACTATAAGAAGCGATCTCCTCAATGATGTTTGCCGTTACTCCAACCCCATCGGCATAACTTCCACTCAACCTAAAAACAATGCGACATGGTCATCCTTCGACACCTACTCAGAAGAAACATTTAACAAACTGCTGGGCACTTTGAAACCCTCTAATCACTTCACTGACCCCTTACCTGCGAATGCTGTAAAAGACTTCACCCCCTGCTCCTCCCACTCTGGACTAAAATCATTAACTGTTCCCTCCAACAAGGTCTCATCCCTGACTCCCTCAAGGTGGGGCAAGTCACGCCTATACTCAAGAAACCTACAGCTGACCCTGCTGACCTTAACAATTACCGCCCTATCACCAATATCCCCACCCTGGTCAAACTGCTGGAAAAATGCGTTCAACTCCAACTGACTAAACACATCGATCAGTTTGACCTCCTCAACCCACATCAATCAGGTTTCCGAGCAAGACACAGTACGGAAACGGCCATTACACACATAATTGACGACGCCCTCCAAATCCTAGACCGCAATGACTCCTGCCTCCTTATCCTACTTGATCTCTCCTCAGCATTTGATACCGTCAAACATGAGAACCTACTTGAGCTGCTAAACACCAGAATGAGTCTATCGGGAACTGTCCTCAAATGGTTCACTTCCTCCCTACATCACCGGTCTCAGAAGTTCAAGATCAACAACGTGCTATCCCCAGCTGTGCCTGTTTTATTAGGCGTACCTCAAGGATCGTCACTATCCCCCACATGTTCAACCTAGTCATGGAACCACTCACCACCTTGCTCCAAGCATCTAATGTACACTTTCATATGTACGCCAATGACACTCAGCTCTACCTCAAACTACAATCCCCGGAAGACATCATACTTCTGAACTCTACGCTCAAAAACACCCAATCATGGTTGGCCGATAATCATCTCAAACTAAATGCTCTGAAAACTGAGTTCCTTCTAATCTCACCTCCGGCGAAAATCTCCACCACTCAAACCTGGCTTAAGCACCTAACTGCATTCAATGTCCAACCCACCATTGTGGACTCCGTGAAATCATTAGGCATCACTCTTGACGCCAACCTCAACATGCAGCAGCATATCAACAAAGCAACTAAGGGAGCTAACTTCCAAATCAGCACTCTGAGGAAACTTAAACCCTTCCTCCCAGCTAAGGACCTCTAAACTGCAGTTCAAGCCCTAGTCATTCCACGCATAGACTACGGAATCGTGGCTCTCAGCGGACTCCCCCTATCAACAACAGCTCCCCTAAGAGCCTCCTTGAACGCTGCAGCGAGACTTATCACTGGTTCTAGAAAACACTCGCATATTTCCCCTGACTTAAAATCCCTGAACTGGCTCCCTTTTGAAGCCAGAATACAGCTGAAAATTGCCTGTATGACACACATGGCTGTACACCACAAGTCTCCCAGCTACCTCACTCAAAAGCTGACTTTATCAGGAGGCTCGAGAAACAACAGAAGCACAAAGAATCTCCTCCTGAAACCTCGAAGATTCCGGAAGGAAAAAACTTACAAGCGCTCCTTCTCAGGAATGGCACCTAGGATCTGGAATGCCCTCCCTCCCGAAACCAGGCTTATCTCCTCCACTGCACTCTTTAAGAAAGAAGCAAAAGCCATCCTTATGGCTAGTCGCACTTGAACGCTTTTTTGGTTGTACTGAAGACTGTGCACAGACTTTGTATTATTGCTTATTCTGATTGTCTATTGTACTAAGTTGTTTATCAGATTATTACTCTAGTTTGTTACACACCTACTACCCACTACTATCTTGTACCTATAAGTTTGCTTTTGCCGGTTTATCTTATTGTGTATTCGTTCACAAGTTGTTTATCTGGTTACTATCCTAGTTTGCTACCCACCTACTACCCATTACTATCTTGTACCCACAAGTCTGCTTAATCTCCCGCTTGTTTCCCTTACCCCGTGTTTTCTGTAAAGCGCTCTGATATATGCAAAGATCTTGTCCGCGCTATATAAAACGTTGAAAATAAATAAAATAAAATAAATTATGGTCCCAACACGGACGATCCACATGCCCTCCGTTAAGTGTGGGGGAAGATTAAGACACTAGACCCTACTTATGTGAATTGTGGGGGCGTCTTCAATACTGGTATAGACCCCAGGACCGACCGATCCCGTCCCGACCACATGCACTACGCTAATTCGCAAAAAACACTGCAGGATATCACAATCTCTAACTGCCTGCTGGACACTTGGCGATATAAGCACCCCACATTGAGGGAAAGAACACACTACTCGGCGGTGCACGGGTCCTGGACGAGGCTCGATTATGTGCTGGTAACGGTGGGTATGGCGCACTGGATAGAAGAGGCATTCCACTTGGCCCGTACGTATTCTGACCACTCTCCTGTCAAGATCAGATTGCGGCCCCCGGTGGATCATTCCCCTATCTTCATTGGCAACTCAATCCCCTGCATCTCCAGGACCAGGAATTTAGGGCTGAACTGGAATAGGAGATTCGGGAGTTCTTTGAGCGTAATGTAAACTCAGTCTCCAGCCTGACTATAGTGTGGGAGGCTTTTAAGGTGACGGTGCGCGGCTGGTGCATCTCCAAGAGGGGGGGGTATCCTGAAAGACCTCTGCAGACAATCACAAACACTTGAAAGGGAACTTAAATCCCTAGAGAGGGACCTGGTAGGGGGGAGGAGACTGGAGTCACTATGGCAGCTCTACGTACTAAGGAGGCTGAAAGGGAATGTAAGTTCAGGGGAAAAACCCACAGAGCACGGATATTTGGGGAGGGGGATCGGCCCGGGAAAACGTTGGCAAATGCAGTACGTTCCCCTAAATTCGCAAACTATATTGTGGAAATACGGGATGAGGAGGGGCGGCCACATAGAAACCTGCCGGAGCAACTGCACACATGTGTGAGCTTTTATAAGACGCTCTACACATCCCTGAGGGGACCGCCTTTAGACTTGCAGACCTATTTTGAGGATACTGCTCTGGCATGGGGAAGTTTCTTGATCTGGACCTGGAGGTGGATGAGATCACCGAGGCCATCATGTCTATGAAGTCGGGGCGTGCGCCGGGTACGGATGGGCTGCCTGTGAAGTTTTATAAGACCTTTGTGACCTCTTTAGCCCCTATATTGAAGGCAGTTTATTACGAGGCGCTGGAGGAGGGGATATTGCCGGAGACTATGAGAGTAGCCCAGATTATTGCCTTGCTGAAGCCAGGGAAGTGCTCTGCTTCTTGCGACTCCTACCGACCGCTGTCGCTTCTCAACTGTGACACTAAATTCCTGGCCAAAGTCCTTGCTACGCGCCTCAACCTCCTGATGGAGAGACTGGTCTTACCTGACCAGGCAGGCTTCGTTCCCAATAGGGCAACTGCCCATAATCTTAGAACCCTGCTGTCCGTGATGCAAGACATTGATCCTAACAGTGCTGCCTTTCTTGACGCCACCAAAGCCTTTGACTCTCTCGAATCGGACTACCTTATTGGCACGCTTAGTTACATGGGCATGCCGCATCCTTTTCTTAACTGGGTGAAACTGCTATATTCCAATCCACGCGCCTCAGTGCTGCTGAACGGGACTTGGTCTGAGAGCTTCCCCATCTCTAGAGGCACGAGACAGGGGTGCCCATTGTCTCCCGTCCTTTTTGCGCTGGCAATTGAGCCTTTGGCTTTAGCTCATTGTTCACTACACATTGTTATGTAGTGGCTAGCAGGTTGTTGCTGAACTAAGAGCAGGGTCCCAGTCCAGGGCACGAGACATCACCACGATGTTAGCTCCTTCGCTGAAAGCGTGATGGAGTGTTGCTTTCTGAAAGCTGAGGTATCAAGATAGTAACACAAATATTACTGTGCCTATAAATGCTCCTAAAGCCATTGCCCTTCAATCAAACGCTCTACCAAACACTCCCTGTATTAGTTTTATATTATGATGGTCTGCAAAGTGTGCCTGGAGCAGCTGCATCTCCACATGAAGGACAAAAACCATATAATGTACATCTTCAGCAACCATTCACAGGGCTAGAAGGGGCCCGGGCACCGGGTTTGCTGAAACTGTGCTTCCTACAGTGCATAGTTTAACTCCGTGAATCTACAAATTAGTGTATGAGGTACACATAGTGCAGCTCAGTAACCCACGAAGAAGCAGCCACTGCTCTTTGGTTCTTAGTATGTGCAAGCAGCACAATTTGTGCAGAAACAGGTGCATGGACCTGTTGTGAGCCTGCATACAGAAGTAGCACGTGATTATGATACAGCCCCGAGATCACCAAGTTCAGCTTTCACTCCTGCTATCTCCAAGTTAAAAAGAAGCTTGGAAGTTATGGTGATGAATGCTAGACACATGGCAAAAACCCCTGTAAAAACACTGCGGCCTTATTTAATAGAAGCGTATTGAACTGTGCTAGTTTTTTCTCCCAAGATCGAAAATGCACTAGAAGAGTGAAAACTACACAGAATACAAAGATAAAGTATTTTTCAGCAAAGCCCATATATGCCTGCTTTCACACAAACAATGGCCCACTTGCTTTGTGTAAATCAATTGTCAGCTTTATTCGTGCTGGCTTTCAAATAAAGATTAAATCCCACATGTGTTCCCTATTAATGTAAAATAATCTTCAAGATTTATGAAGTAAACCGCACAGGCAAATAACCCTAGACATGCTCCAGGTCATGGAGTTGCTTTACTGATGCAGCTGCTTCTTTATACTGCAGCAGAGTTTGTTGTCACCATAGACAGTATAGCTAGCAGTATGCTTATGACTTCATTAACAAATATCTTGCCTTCTAACCAAGTCATTAAGGAATAGGCCTAGATTGAAAACTTAAAACTACATTTACTAACCCGGTCTTTTCTTGGTATCTCAAATCTTGAGAATAGGGTAGGGTTACACTAGCAATAACTGCACCAAGCGTCAGCAATTCTTATATCTTAAGTGGAAAATCTTCATACGGATGTCGTATGCCGACGACACCCAACTTGTACTCGCTATTCATAATGATGGAGCAGAAGTTGCAGCCAATTTGCAGAAAGGTATGCGTGACATCAGTCTTTGGATGTCTCGCAACTGCCAGAAACTGTACTCCGATAAAACGGAGGTAATGACTTTTGGCAACTTAGTCCCTAGCTGGTCCCCAATCTGGTGGCCAACTGAAATGGGACCTCCTCCACCCCCTGTACGCAAAGGTTAGGAATCTGAGAGTGGTGTTCGATGATAAATTTTCATTTAAACATCATGCCAATGCTCTTGTGTCCTCCTCTTTCTTCACTCTTAAAATGATCAGAAAACTCCTTCCTTTTCTTCCAATGAGTGCAGAAAAAACTTTGATGTGCACTTTGATCTTATCGAAGATCGACTTTTGTAATGGTCTTTTTTTAAATGCTCAGGAACAAGTATTGAATAAATTGCAGCTAATTCAAAATTCAGCAGCAAGAATTCTATCTGGCACACCGAAGTTTAATTCGATTTCTCCGGTAATACGCGAGCTTCATTGGTTGCCAGTTAGGAAACAAATTAAATTCAAAGCCCTCTGTGTAGCATACAGGGCGGTCAACAATTCAGGACCTAAGTTCCTAAGAAGGTCACTAGGGCGCTATATCCCCAGTAGACTTCTACGCTCCTCCTCTGCCTGTCTTCTAACTGTCCCTCGTACAAAGAAATCGTCTTAGGGAGACAGATGTTTCTCAATTGCCACAGCGAAATTATGCCACACCCTTCCTTCCCACATCAGGGCTAGCCCCTCTCTCCTCACCTTTAGGAAGTCAGTAAAAACCTGGCTTTTTAACCAGTAAACACCATCTCTATCTGCTCTGTATTATTGTTTTTTCAGCGCCGAGACACCTCCGGGTATTTGTACGCTATACCAATTGCATAAATAAATAAATACATTTCTGTAATTTGCTAAATGCTAGAGCAGCAGGAAGGTCTGTTAAATGCTCACCACTAACCTTTTATGTGCTATTACCAAATCTTAACGAGGTGTAAATAAAACCTCGTCTGTGCACAACCTGAACAAGGGTGGAACTGGGCTGCTGGAGAGAGTAGCTGGGGAATGAGACCGGGAGAAGGATAAGCAAACATTGCAAACTTACTTGGAAGAGCAAATTCAAGCATAATGTCCATAGAAAGGAATTGGGAGAAAGATGGAAAGAAAATGTAACATTGGGAACGAACTAGAGAAGGATGTAAATAAGAGTAATTCTTTATATGCACTCGAAAAATACCATACTCTTGAATTTCTGTGGCGCAAAAAAAGAGTATACAGTGATTAACTACTGACTTTTAAAATATTGGAAACATTGAAAAACACCACCAGAATTCACAACAAATAAAAACTGTAAACAGCAAATGCTATATATTGTTTTCTATTGTTTTTGTGTTTTCCTGTATTCCCCTCTTGCAGGCAGAGAGATTCAAGGTTAGTGAATGTAATAAATGAACATATGATAAAGCATTGGTGTTAACGGTGACCTTTTAGACTCTTTTAGTGGTTGTGAGTTCACGTTTGGAAAACCTTTATGTCCTGTAAAAACAATGCTGACTTTAGAACCTATAACCAATACTTGCATTGCGACATCCATCTTACCATGGTTACCTACTTTGGAATTGCGACAATAGTTTGTAGTAAAAATATATTTTTAAGTTGAGGCCTACCAGATCACTGTGCTTTCTGGTTTTCAAAAGCCATCTTGAGGACATTCAGAAAGCTTCCCTGGAAACGCATTTGGCACATTGCTTACAATTGTTCTTATTGGCTTTTTCGCCCTAAGTGGGATAGGTATACCCAGGCGTGGGTCCCTTGCTCACTGTGCCACTGGATTCAAGCTAGCCTGGCTGAAGAAGGGTGACATACCCTGAAACCCGTCCCACGATGCTTGTTTCCGGTCCAGGGAGGACCTGGCCTGGCAGTTCGGTCTGGACTGTTCCTTTGGGGCACACGGTCAAGACTGATTTGCATATGGCTGGGTCCAAACTGGGGTGGCGTAGAGGGCAAAAGAACAATGGATTTAACCCAGATCTTTTGACTGGGGAGAATGTTTGCATTGTCAGCATTTCGTCCATCATCTGTTTGCTCTAACACATATCATTTTAGTAGTAAAACTGTATGTCTGTGCAAATGTAATGGTAATTTCAATTGAAAATGTGTCAGCTGTAATGGCAGTGGGCTACCACACCATGCATACTCCTCTGTACTCTGCACCACTCTACTCCCCACCATTGCACTCTACACCACTCCACACCAGGCCATTGTACTCTACGCCATTGTACTCTACGCCATTGTAATCTACACCACTGCACTCTACGCCACTGCACTCAACATCACTCTATTCCACTTCACTATACATACACCACTCTCCTCTCCTCACTACCACTCAACGCCAATGCACTCTACACCACTCTTCACACTACTGAACTCTTCGCCACTGCTCTCTACACCACTCAAGTCTAGGCCACTTCAATCTACTCTGCACAACTTCACTCTGTGCCACTCTGCAATACTTCACTCTGCTCGAATACACTTTACTCTGTAATGCTCAACTCTACGCCACTCTAATCTACTCTGCAACAGTGCACTCTATGCCCCTGCTGTATAATCCCCTTTACGCCCTTACACTCTAAGCCACTGCACTCTACCCTGCACCACTCTACTACTCGCCATTTCACTCTACTGTGAAGCAATGTACTCTCGCCACTGCACTCAATGCCACTTTACTCTGCACCATTCCGCCACTGCACTCTATACCACTTTACTCTGCGCCACTCTGCCACTGCACTCTATGCCACTGCACTATGCCACTCTACTGTAAACCACTGCACTCTACACAACTGCATTCTAATCTGCACCACTGTACTGTATGCCACTGCTCTTTGCGTCACTCTACTCCACACCACTACACTCTATGGCACTCTACTCTCCACTGTATGGTAATGCATTCTACACCACTCTGCTCTGTAACACTGGACTCTGCATCACTCCAGTCTATGGCACTGCACTCTGTACTGCTCAGCTCTGCACCACTCTGCTCTGCGCCACTCTACATCACTGTACTTTACGCCACTTCACTCTATGCCACTTTACTCTGCATCAATCCGCTGTGCACCACTTTGCTCCACTATGTAGTGTATTTTGTAAAGCGCACAGCTGCCCCAACGGGGCGTCCCGGCGCTGTATAACGCTGTGGAACCCTTCCTGGCTCTCCCTGTGAGAAGCCCCTCCTGGGCACCCCCAAGGTGAAGCCAGGCATCCCAGTGTTGTAGGGGCCGTTGTGGAGATTAAGCAAGCTATTGCCCAGAGTTGCAGCGTGGGACCCATGATTAGAGTAGGCGCCGAGGCGAGAATTATCGAGTCCGCGGACATTGAGCTCAAGACCCCTGGTCCCGGGCCTGATCTCTGCTTCAGAGTCTGCCGCTCTAACCAGTGAGCCACACTTCTCCACTACCACTATGCACTACCATAATCTGTGCCACTGCATTCTATGGCGTTGCATCGTACAGCGAATTCTTTCTATGCTGCTGGTCTACGCCACTGTACTCTACACCACTATACTCTGCAACACTCTATGCCAGTGCACTCCACACCAATCCACTCTAATCTACTCCACATCACTGCACTCTACTCTGTGCCGGTCTACTCTATTCCACTGCACTTTACACCACTATACTCTACTCTGCACCACTGTACTCTACTCTGCACCACTGTACTCCACGCCACTGCACTCTACACCACTTTACTAAACACCACTCTGTCACTGAACTCAGCTCTTCAACATTGCACTCTACGCTACTGAACTCTGCCACTGTACTTTTTGCCACCCTACCTTGCACTCTACACTGCACCATATGCCAGTGCGACCTATGCCACTCTATTCTGCATCTCTTCACTGTACACCTCTGTACTCTGTAACTGCACTCTACGGCACTATATTCTACTCTGCACCACTCTGTCTCTGCACTATGTGCCACTTTACTCTGCATCGTATGTCACTGTACTCTATGCCACTCTACACTTCTCTACTGTTCACCACTGCACTCTACTATGCTGCGATTTAAGTCACTAAATATAATGGGGTTGCCATGTGTCCCTCAGAACCTGGACATATAATGTTATGTGCTACAGTGAATTCTGTTGGTTATCTCGATTGCTTTGCGTAATCGAAATTGTATCTAGATTATATCTAGACTATATCAATAATGTGTGTAGCCCAATCTATGGTCTCGAGAATTGAGTAGACAGTGTTCACAACATAAGTAGAGTGTGGTCCTTTACTTGACCAATATTTAACGCTCTATAATACAAATCAAATAAAGAAATAAACTTATTTTACTAGTCCTGAGGAAGACCTGCAGTGATGTCTACCAACTAAGATATACACAAAGGGTTGAAACGTCGAAGACAATTTTATCAGTCCAGGTCCTGGGTCAGCCATCCTCTAAATGGAATTAAGATATGATAGGACAATTGTTGAACTAGTCAATACAAAAAGGACGGACATATTCTCTGTGTGTTTTATGTACATCTTTTGTATTGTGTTTTGCTAGTACTTTTGCCCTTTATGTCACTACTTCAATGAAGTCACATTGTCTTTTTAGGTCTTGCCTGGCATTGCAGCCCAAAGCGCTGCTCGCTGGGGAGAGATATTGTAAGAGAGTAGATTTGAGAAGGGGAATTGAAGCCCCGCCCCTCATTTTCATTGGCTGGCGTCACAGTTTATGCTAAACAGTGGCATGCCATTGGAAATTAGGTTTTTAGGACACTGCCCTTTCTCCCTTTAGTCCGGCCGATCCGGACAGGGTTTTCTGCTTTGCTGCTGTCTCAAAGCAATTTCTTATCTTTATCGGGGCCATCTGTTTTCACTCAGCCTGTGTTTATTTTTGAATGGCGCCTTCACTTAAAGTGAAAGCGCGATGCAAATATAAACAAGTGGCTGAGTGAAAACAGATGGCTAGTGCTTGTTAACCAAAGATGCCAGCTTCCACCAAAGAGTTTTTCGGAGCCAGCATCCTTGTAGCCAGACTAAGGCACTAGAGGTTGTATTTGCAAACTCACCGAGAAGATTTCTGATGAACTGAAGTCTGCTACAGTTTAGCTATTGTTGTAACTAAATCCAGAAAGTGGCCTCTGCGCGTTATATTCAGTGCTGATTCCCTTCAAGTGAGTTGTAAATAACACGAAGACGCTGGTGAATCACAATCAGTGATCTGGCAGAGGCACCTTGAGAGCGTAACTGGGAGGCGAGCGAACAGTCTCTTTACCCTAGGTGTACGGCGGCTCGCTTTAATCCGGAGTGGTACGGTGCACCCACCAGCGCAATGCACAACGGTGCACCCGAGCTGTCGGGCACACACACTGGGCTGGGCTAGCTCGGTGCAGCTCTTCCTGACAGCTGAAGACAGCAGACATGAGGAGACCCCCGAAAGTGAGTCACTTTGATGCACCCCAAACCTCCATCTACCGTACTACACTGTAAATTACCACTGTAACACTTTCCCTAACTCTATAACGCTAAACAGTACTTTCTTCTGACTTAAATCTCATTTTCTGTTATTGGTGGGTTACTTCTTTATCTTGTAGTACGGATGGGAAAACCATGCAATGAGAAACCTTGGAGACCATTTGGTAAACAGTAAAGTGGTCAGTGCTTTTGCTTTACTCCATAGGCAGACTGTGAAGTCAGGCCTTGTATGATTTTTAGATATTTTCAATAGATTCGGCGTGGGTTAATCTACCTGAAGAGGGAGAGGTAGGATACATGCAAAAACGTAGTATAAAATCATAGCTTTTTCAATGAATGACTACATATATGTATTTATATAAAAGCTCCTCTCAGCGAGGTCTATATAAGTACATCTGGTAATAAATGCCTGGCCTGCTCTGGATTTAGGGAACAAGTTGAACCGGATTTTTAACGACTCCTCTGGTGCATTTCTCGGCTCTCTCCCTCCCTACGACCCTGTACCACACACAGACTCCCATTGTCACCTCTCTCCTATGTCATTTACAGCTTCAGTCCTTTTCTATAAGCATTTTTGGGGGGGTTTTGGCGTGTGGGGGGATAAATGAGACAGTGGTAAGCTTGGAAAAGACCACCTTCAAATCCCAAGCATTTCCTGGCGTTCATGCCCCCCACCCCTTTACTTTAACTTCCACCCTTGCCCGTGCCATTAAATGGGCGCTTTTTTTGCCAGTCAGGGAGACAGGGGAGCAGGAAATTACGTGGTCAGTTTAAAAATGCGCATACCCACCTCTTGTGTGTTTTTTTCAGTACATGAGCAATTCATGTGGCAGTGAGGTCCTGAGGTAACCTCCCTCCTGCCCCTCCACTGGAGGAAGGGACCGCTACAAATAAGGAGGGTAGGTGCTGCTAATCGCACACTACAGCCTCCTCCCTCTTACTACAGCCCTCCGCCCCACCACCGCTCAGATATTCAAAGCAGTATTGATCTGTGCCCGGGCACTCGAGCCGGAGTGCTTCTGGGCTGCGTCTGACGCTCCTGCGCTGTGGTGGAGCTGCGCCCGCCGCCCAAGTTTCCAGAGTGGCAGGAAGGAGTACGGGCAGAGGCTGAACTATTTGAACGTCATGAGCCACCTGCGTGGACGGCCAACTGAAGTTTGGGGAGCAAAGGGAGGTGAAGAGAAAGAAGATGTGAGGCACAACCTTCTTGTGAGGCACAACCTTCTTGTGCATGGCAGGACCCCATATCCATGAAGCTTCCTGCCTCGCCCTGGAGAAGAGGTCTGCGGGGATGCCGTTCCGTGGGGCAGCTCTGGTGACTGTTTCCTCTTGAGGAGGGTGGGGCATTGCACTTCTCACCGGGGCTTCCCCGGGGACCACTATCAAAGAATATGAGCGATGGGGTGTCCGAGGAGGACAGTAGTCCGCTGTGCGGATCAGGGGGCGGGGGACTGTACTCAGAGCAAGGGCCCCCCACCGCCACCAGGGCTTAACCGGAGTGCGGTCACCGCGGGCTGAAGGAGCTGCCAGGAAGCTCCATGGAGGGAGGAGGAGTAGGAGGGCAGCACCTGGACATGGGCAAGAGCCCGACTGAGGGGGATTCCAACTACTGATGCAGGATCCTGGTCAGCGGTAAGATGCACGTGTGCTACTGCATCCTACCTCAGGAGTAAATACACCCTCCTCTAGAAAGCTTCCCTACGGAACCCTCAAATCCTGACAGCTCGCACAGGCCTTTGTGGATGTAGGAGTACTGACAGCTCGCACAGGCGTGTGTGGGGGCAGGGGCCCTGACAGCTAGCACGGGCGTGTGTGGGGGCAGACTGCCGAAGAGCCAGGCAGCCCTTTCATGACAGACTGTTGGAGCCTAGGGGTCTGATGGGGGGGGGGGGTCCTGGGTGCTGTCTCTGTGCAGGCAGCGGATAAGCGGCTGCATTTCTGTGCCATTTTAGCAGGGCTGAGCAGCCCCACAGCCTCATTCCTGGTTGGAAACAAGCATTTGCAATGCAGTAGGTCTTGCATTTACGCAAGTTTGAGCTATTGCCATTGTAAGTGACAATGCCTTTTATTTATGTTTAGATTTTTAAAACATAAATAAAAGGCATTGTCATTTACAATGCTAATGCTTAAACTCTCGTAAATGCGAGACCTATTGCATTGCAAATGCTTGTTTGTTAATGGCATGACAGCCTTACACGGAGAAAACAGTGTTTAATATTTGAATATATGACTGCGAATAAATGCAAAAAGTAATGGCTATGTTGTGTGTTATTTATTCCTTTATTTGATTTATATTCTGGAGTGTTAAATATTGTTCAGGTGTAGAGCCACACTCTATTTATGTTTTGGACATTGTCTGCTCAATTCCCCAGACCATAGATTGGTCTACACACCATGTTGATATAGTCTAGATATCATTTCGATTGCACGAAGCAATCAAGATAACCAACATAACTTATTGTAGCTCATAGCATTCTACGCTATTGCACTCTATGCCACTGCACTCTATGCCACTACACACTGTCACTGTGTTGCACGCAGCTGCACTCTATGCCACTGTACTCTGCAACACTCTACACCAATGCACTCTATATCAGTCCACTCTACTTTATGCCACTCCACTGTACGCCACTCTTTGCGACTCCACTCTATTCCACTCCAAAACAAGGCACTCTTTGCTACTCCACTGTACATCACTCTACTCCCCTCTTTGCCCTTTAACCTTCACACTCAGTGCCACTCTCCTCTACGTTACTAACTTTTAGCCAAGCTGAACAGAAGCCATGTTGGTGTACAACATGGCTAAAACAAATTGGCAATGCCAATAGCTCTTCCATAGGCGCGACCTATTGGCTCTGTCAGTGCTTGTTAGTGAACCAATAGCAGATGTAAGGTTATGGTTTATTATCATTTATCTTAATTTGCGTTTTTTGTTTTTTCTTTCTTCTAGAACCTGTTCGAAGTTTGCGGCAAAGCACAGTTGCAAAGCGCTCTAAGGCTGCACCTGCACTGAGTCCTCAGAAAATTGCTTTAATTTCTGCAGTAACTCTGACAGTTGGGGCAAAGGAAGACTCATTTCTTAAGTCCAGTGAGGTTGTTGATGACCATGCAGATGAGTTTCAGGTGAAAGCAGAGCATCATAAATCATTGCGAAAAAGCGGAAGGCGAGCGTATCAAACAGTGCCGCGAGTGAAGGTGCAACTACCTGGTGTGAAAAACTCAAATGTGATAGGTGAAGACATGAGGAAAGAAGCAACAGACAAAGTGGAAACTAAATTGGAAGAAGGATCAGAGGTTAAGTCTGAAAAATTAGGTAGCTGTGCCCATATATACAACTCTCACTCTGTGGAGGAAGAAAGGCATATTAAAGTTGGGAATACAACACAGTTTGAGCATATTAAAAGTGATGTACAAAGTATCATGACAGAAAAAGAAGCACTAGCTGACATAACTCTTCAGTCACAAGCTGAGGGGGGCTATAAAATAAATGAAATACTGAAGACCGTGAAGGAAAGAAGTAGTTCTGAATTGGTTGAACCATCTAATCAAGCATTTGTGAGTACTGCGGAAGGACACAAGGTAATGCCAATCTTGCAGGGTGCAGTAGGTGAAGAAAGTGCACGAAGCTCATGGTTAGAGGCTTCTGTGGATTCACTGGTAAGAAATACAGGGGTAATAAACAGCTGCAAAGGGGGGGCTTTGCAGGATGAGAACACTGAAGGCCAAGTGCTATGCTTTTCTGGAAAGTGTTTTGAAACTGTTAGATCTGATAAAAAAACTGAGGAGAATTTGTACACTTCTGGGCAAGGAAAGAAACGTGTTTTCGATAGCAACCATGCTCAAAAATTCCATACGCAGAACGCATCACTGATTACAGGGGGTGTCCGCCCAAAAAGGCAAGCAAAGCCAAGAGCTCATGCTCTCCACAATAAACTGGCTGTTAAACCTACAAAAAGCAAGAAAAATGTTAAAAAAACACTATACAGACCAATTCAAGCTGTACAGGATTCTCTGCATAATTCAGACCGGGGAGCAGAAGAAAAGTGCATATCAACCAGGAAAGGCCCGAAGAAGACAAGAACACATACAGTCCACGTTAAAATGATTCGGCCTGTTGGGAAAGAGTCACCAGAAAAGGGTACACCAAGTACTGCTGAGCCTACTTTTCAGCTTTCTGTTAAGTCAGGAAAAGGGAGAAAAGTACATTCAACTAAAGATGACAAGATGCATAGTTCTATTTTAGATGCTAAAGTGACCACAAAGCCAATCGTAGATGTGAAAAAAACGCACCACACCCATGCTCAAAAGTCATTAGCCAACAGTTTGGATGATAAAGCTAGGATTCAACAAAGTACTCCAGGTGAAGGACACCATCCAGTTTCAATGCATGTGCATACCCATTCTCAACCAGACAACACTGGACAGTCTAACCAACGACAAACTCCAAAACAGTTGCCTTCATCGTTAAAAACTAGTGATCCGGGAAAGGATGAGGGGGAACAGAAAGATCCAATGGGTGCTGAGCGGTTGAAGGAAGATGAGAGGCTTAAATTGAAAAAAGGCCTCCAACCACGCCAAAGAAGAAGCAGTAAGAGCATTTCTTTAGATGAACCTCCACTTTTTATCCCAGATAACATTGCTGCTGTAAAGAAGGACAGTGTTGAGCATAGCTCACCAAGTGACAGAAATGCATTGTTGCATGCCAAGCAATGTGCCTCTTGTAAAAAGCACCATGTCAACAGGTATGTATGATGGTATTTTGTTCTGAATGTTCTCTTTTTAACTTTATATAAAATTCACAAATATTTTCTAAATCATTTTTTGTTCACACATATTTCTGATTGTCACCCTTTGTATTTGTACTACTTGCATGTTAGTTAAATAATTTGCCTGTATAATCGTTTTTTTTCTTACATTGTGCCAAATTCACTGTTTACTATCATGGGCCTAAGTACACTTAATTAGTTACCTTTACTCTAATGGTTGTGGCTTATATCTTCATTTTTACTGTGACCAGCAAGATACTTACTAGCCTACTACTTCTGCTTCTGAGACCCAGGACTTGAAGGGTTTGTCATAGGAGTGTGTGAAGTATTGATTTATCCCTTATTGCAGTAGTATCACATATCCTCATCCTTTTTTAATGTGCTGAATTCATGGTGGTGTGTTTTTGAAAAGGAATGTACTAATCCTCAATGTTAGGGCTGGGTTGATGGAATCAAACCTGCTTTACAAATTATATGGCTAAGGTCTCCATTTAATAAAATATCCCACTCATTCTCTCCATAATGGTATTTGCTGCAATAGTCCTAAGCACTAGAATACCACTATGCATCCTTGTATGTTCTCATTGAAACCTGAAATCCCTGCACTGTACTTAACTTGCTAACAGTCAAAATATTGTTAGCAGAGTATGTTTTCTGTCCCCATGTTTTCTCTTTTTTACACTGAAACATCATTTTTTAATAACAATGAAAGTGGAAATTTTCTCTGAGGACGGGAGCACGGAGCATAGGTTGCAGCAAGATGGCGGCAGGCTGAGGGCAGTTGTAAGATGGAAGAAGGAAGCTGTTTGTTTGACTCCTCCCCCCATGAGAGTGCGTGTGGAATAAATGTAGTCTCCATATCTACGGCCTCCTGATTTTATTAATGCCGAGTTTACTGATGGACTACAATTTATGCCATATGTGACCCTTGAAGTATTTGGCATGGTTTAAGGATCTGGGAGAACAGCTAACATCTGTTTAATTGTATCAGGCTAGGTGTCCCAGTTTGGTGCTTGCGGACTGCTTTGTAGCCAGGGGTATTGTGACTGTTAGCAAATTATGTTTACTCAATGCATGTAGACTGACCTGCGGGCCAGTGGGGTACAACATTTCCTAGCTGTTCCCAAGACCAACAGGCGAGGCATGGCAGAAAATATAGTGTCCCTCCCTGTCTACCTCGCTCCATCTCAAGGGCCTCCCATGACTAAGGTGATGCCAAATGAGAAAGCAAGAAACAAAGAAAAGGATGACGTAAGTAGTGGGACTGTCAAGAAGACTGAGATAAGTATGAGCTAGAGGCTACCAGCATCCAGCTTGTGCTCTGATGAACAGGGGATAGAGGAAACGTGCGTCTTGTGGGTCGAGCGAGGTCCGGAAAATGGATCCATTATCCGGACCTCGCTCGACACACAAGACGCACGTACCGGGTAATGGATCCATTATCCGGACCTCGCTCGACACACAAGACGCACGTACCGGGTGCGTTCCTTTCTCCGCTACATGCTTCCTTTTAACTCGGGGCGCAACCGTCCCCAACTACAACGCCTGCCTGCTTAACCCGGGACACAACCGTCCCCACCTACAACACCGGCCTGCATAGCAGCTCTCCGACGTTTGACCATCTACTTTCCACACGGACGTGGCTAACCCTCCACCGTTCCGTGCCTCCATGATCACGTCTTCCACCGTAGCCCTGCAGCCCTGATGAGTCACATCTCCCTCACGGTGTGACGAAACACGTGTCGGCTGGCTACTATTTTCTGTACAGACCAATATTTTACCTATAAACAAACTTTCACTCACACGAACCTTTGCATCTGGCCTTTTTGAACTTTGAAGTATCTATTTTCTCCCAAGAAATTTTACTGGTCCTCACACTAGGACCACAGACTACATTTGCGTGTGCACAGGATTTGCTCTTACTCCTCCTTTGGATGATATTGCGCATGGGCATCGGCTCCATCCCCAGATTGTTTTCTTCCGCCACCGGGCTCGGATGTGGTTCCAGCGCTCCTTGTTGGAACCGATTACCGTTGGCGCGCAATCCTCACCGGCTTCAAGAAACTACTCTTCAAGACCAAGAACACCGATTCCGGTCGTCGACTACGGCCTTCGGGGCCCAACTAGGCCTCGACTCCAGCTAATGGAAAGGACGCCATTTAAAAAGTGTCCTCAATGTGGGTCGAAGTTTCCCCACACCGACCTCCACGAGGTCTGTAACCTCTGCCTCTCTCCGGAGCACAAGGCAAAGGACTGTTAAGCCTGTTCCTCCTTCCGCTCCAAAAAGACTATCCGGGACCTGAGAACCAGAAGAACAATGACTCGATCTTCAGCATCGATTCCAGATGACATCTTCCAGGAAGGCGTTGACGTCCCAGAACAACACGACGTCGACAGCAACTCGGAGGCAGAAGATTCTGATGTTGAGGACGTGACTCCAGTGCAGCGGGTCGTAAGTAAGACCGTTGACCCCGAACCCTCTCTCAACACACAAAAAAGGCTACGGTCACACCCTCGCCCTCGGGCTCGGGTGCACACCGAGACACTACTTTGACGGCCCCACCTTCGGGCTCGGCAAGAAGTCAATAAAGCCTTTGGGCGACTCGGGCTCGAGTCGACCCCCACTCGGTGCCAGCCCACACTCATCGACACCGAAGAAACCATCTAGTACCGCACTGAAGCCATCGGCGCCGAAACACTCAGTTCCTTTGGCACCCAAAACATCTTCAGAGCCACACAAAGCTTCCGGCCCCAAGAAGGCATCGGAGTCGAAGCACACATCGGAGCCGAAAAAAGTATTGGACACTAAAAAACCCTCGGAACCAAAAAAGACTTCGGAACCGAAAAAGACCCCGACTTCCCCCATTAAAGACAAAAGGTCGAAAAAAGGCGCTACGGCGCCAAAACAAGCTTCCACGCCGAAAGGTCACACTCCTGAAAGAGACTTGTTTACTCCAGACCCAAGGCAAAAGACTCATAAAAGATCCTAAGACTGGTCGATTGACATTATCAAAGAAACGACCATCAGAGGCACCAGCACCAGCTCCTGCTCCAAAAAAGAAGGACATTGCTACCTCACCTATGCATGTGCCTTCCCCGCCTCCTGCACCCAATCCCTCCCCCCATATTTCACCACATCGCTCCCCTACACCATGTAGCACACATGATGATAATGGGGACGACATATCAGATACAGGGGCTAACCCAGAGGAGCCATATTATCACCCAGCCTCGCCAGACCCATGGGACAACTATAATACACCAGACATTCCAAATGTACCCCAAGATGACATATACCCCTCTAGGCCTTCACCACCAGAAGACACTATGGGGTTTAACCAGTTACTGATTAGAGCAGCACAATACCACGGGGTAGACATGCACTCCGATGCAGTAGAGGAGGACTTCCTGCTAGATACATTTGACACTGCACAAAGATCCTCAGCAACTTTGCCAATGCTCAAAGGCGTGGTTAAACATGCCTCTGAGGTCTTTAAAGACCCAGTCAGAACTCGGGTCATAAACCCAAGAGTTGGGAAAAAGTATAAAGCTGCACCATCTGACCCAGCATATGTAAAGGGACCAGTTCCCCTAGACTCTCTAACTCTCAAACATCAGGCGAACCTCCTCCACCAGACAAGGAATCTAAACTCCTTGACGCGTCAGGGAAAAGAACTGCCTTACAAGCAGCAAACATGTGGCGCATTGCCAACACACAAGCCTTACTAGCACGCTACGATAGGGCACATTATGATGAACTCGAAGACATAATGCAACATCTCCCTGATAAATTTAAGGATACAGCTAGTGAGCTAATTCAAGAAGGAAAAATTATCACTAACATATCTATCCGCTGTGCACTAGATGCAGCAGACAAAGCCTCCAGAGCCGTCAATACTAGCGTCCTGCTGCGCAGACATGCTTGGCTTCGTATATCTGGCTTCAAGCCAGAGGTCCAAAGAGCTATACTCAATCAACCATTCCATGAGCAACACCTATTTGGACCCGAGGTGGATGTCTCCCTCAAAAAAATGAAAAAAGACACCGACACAGAAAAATCTATGGGAGCCCTGCAGTCGCAGGCTCCCAGACGTTCATTTTGTCTCTCCACATATAGAGGTGCAAACAGAGGGTACTCATCAGACACACCTTCCACAGCATACAAAAGCCCAACTCAGTCTACCTATTGTAGGGGCTACCAAAGGGGAGGTTACCGCAGTAACAACAACAAAGGCAGAGGCAAGAACAACAACTCACGCTCTGCCTCCACCCCTACCCAATGACTCCCCTCCCCTTCCCCCGCCCCATTCCACTCCTGTCGGGGGAAGGATACAGCAATACCTACCAGCCTGGGAAGACATCACATCAGACAGGTGGGTGCTTCAAATAATTCAGTCAGGTTACTGTCTAGAACTAACATCTACCCCCCCCAAACATACCACCCAAACAGCGTCCAATGTCACAAGATCATTTAACGCTGCTCAGACAAGAAGTACTTTCTCTCCTGAAGAAAAATACAGTAGAAATAGTTCCAAAACATCAAAGGAACAAAGGAGCATATTCCCTATACTTCTTAATTCCAAAGAAGGACGGATCTCTGGGACCTATTCTAGACCTCAGACCTCTAAACCCTTACATACAGTTGGATCATTTCCATATGGTCACACTTCAGCAAGTCCTTCCACTCCTGTTGCAGAACGACTTTCTTGTCACACTAGATCTCAAAGACGCCTATTTTCACATCGCAATTCACCAGGCGCACAGGAAGTACCTAAGATTTGTGCTAGGAAGACAGCACTACCAATTCTAACTACTCCCATTCGGAGTAACAGCGGCCAAGAGTGTTCACCAAATGTCTAGCAGTGGTAGCAGCACACTTAAGAAGACAGCCACGTCTTCCCATATCTAGACAACTGCCTCATAAAAGCACAGTCCTACAGCTAGTGTGTACAACACACTCACAATACAATAATGTTACTACACAACTTGGGATTCACAGTAAATTACACCAAGTCACATCTGCTACCATCGCACACGCAACAGTACCTAGGAGCTACAATCAATATTCAACTAACACTAGCTTATCCCTCTCCAGCAAGGATAACAAGTGTGCAAACGCTCCTAACAAAATTCAAATCACAACACTCGCTTCCAGTTCGAGTGTTTATGCAACTCATAGGGATGATGGCATCTTGCATATTCATAGTACCTTACGCAAGACTGCAAATGCGTCCACTGCAAGAATGTCTATCACGTCAATGGAACCAGGCTCAGGGTCAGTTAACAGACCTAGTGTTGGTAGACAGTCTGACTCATCGCTCTCTGCAATGGTGGAACACAAAAAACCTGTCAAAAGGCCGACTATTCCTAGAGCCTGTTCCACAAATAATACTAACAGCAGACGCATCACTCTCCGGCTGGGGAGCCCACCTACTGCCTCACACCACGCAGGGAAGGTGGACACCAATGCAAAAGCTACTCCACATCAACCATCTGGAGTTGTTAGCTGTGTTTCTAGCTCTAAAAGCTTTCCAAAAACAAATTGCAAACAAAACTGTCTTAGTCCGCACAGACAATATGACAGCCATGTATGCCATAAACAAACAAGGAGGGACACACTCTGCAGCTCTCTCAACTAGCTCAGCAGATATGGAGGTGCGCTATACCTCAGAACATCTTCTTAATAGCCCAACACGTCCCAGGGGTTCAAAACACCATGGCAGATCTGCTAAGTCGGCAGACTCAGCAGATGACCGAGTGGGAACTTCATCCACAAGTTCTTCATCCGTTCTTTCAAATGTGGGGACAACCTCAGATAGACCTCTTTGCCACCCACGACAACGCAAAATGCCCACACTTCGCCGCCAGATACCCACACCCATTGGCCAAAGGCAATGCGATATGGATGAACTGGTCAGGACTATTTGCGTACGCTTTTCCTCCTCTACCAATGATTCCTTTACTAGTACGCAAGATGCAACAACACTGGCTAACGCTTATACTAGTAGCTCAACCTTGCGATCTGGCTCCTGAAGTCATAGAGTTTGGTTATCTCAAACTTCCTCAAGAGTGCATGAACGTTGTCAAGGAAGCAAGGCGTCCCACCACTAGAGCATGTTATGCTGCTAAGTGGAAACGTTTTGTAATATACTGTCAAAACAACAACATAAATCCCCTAGATGTGTCCATCCAATACATTATAGTCTATTTACTACACCTTCAAAGTGTAATTTAGCCTACACATCTATCAGGTTGCACCTAGCTGCCATTGCAGCTTACTTACAAAATAGACAACATCTGTCTCTTTTTAGAGTACCAGCCATTAAAGCTTTCATGGAGGGTCTCAAAAGAATAATACCTCCAAGAATACCACCTTCACCTGTGTGGAACTTAAACATAGTGCTCACACGTCTCATGGGACCTCCATTTGAACCTTTACATAAATGCGAATTGCAATTTCTCACATGGAAAGTGGCTTTCCTAGTAGCCATTACTTCTTTAAGAAGAGTTAGTGAAATGCAAGCATTTACTGTTCAGGAACCTTTTCTGCAAATGCATCACAATAAGGTTGTGCTTCGTACAAACCCTAAATTCTTTCCAAAAGTCATTTCGCCATTCCATCTAAACCAATCTGTGGAACTGCCAGTCTTCTTCTCGCAGCCACAAACAGTAGCAGAAAGAGCTCTGCACAACTTAGATGTCAAAAGAGCATTACTGTACTACATAGAGAGAACACAAAGCTTTAGGAAAACAAAACAGATTTTTGTATCTTTTTCACCACCGCATAAAGGCAACCCAATATCAAAATCTGGTATTACCAGGTGGATCGTTAAGTGTAACCAAATATGTTATCATAAAGCTAAGCGTACACTAACAATTCCTCCAAAAGTCCATTCTACAAGGAAAATAGGGGCTTCCATGGCATTCTTAGGGAACATTCCCTTAGAAGACATCTGCAAAGCAGCTACATGGTCTACACCGCACACATTCACAAAACACTATTGTGTAGATGTGCAAACAAAGCAACAAGCCACTGTAGGCCAAGCTGTACTTAAAACACTATTTCAAACAACTGCAACAGATACGGGTGGTCGCCGCTAACCTGGGTACTGCTATACAATCTATGCATAGTGTACAATCTGCAGCTCATATGCCTCCAACGAAAAATGCTACTTACCAGTATGCATCTGTTCTTGGCATGTAGAGCTGCAGAATTGCACACGCCCACCCGCCTCCCCGGCTACCTTTATCTGTTCCAGTGTTATCGTCATTAGATACAAACACACATGGTCATCACTATCTCTTAGCTCCATCACTTCCCTAATGGCGAAAAACAATCTTGGGTTGGAGCCGATGCCCATGCGCAGTATCATCCAAAGGAGGAGTCACCTATTTCGTGACTTCCAAAGACTTTCTACAAGAAAAACAAACTCAAACATCCGGGCCCAACACTAGGTGGCCATCTATGCATAGTGTGCAATTCTGCAGCTCTACATGCCAAGAACAGATGCATACTGGTAAGTAGCATTTTCCTTTCCTGTGGTAACTAGGTTCTAACTATAACTATCTACTGGTGACAAAGCAAATTTGATTTTAGAAGTGGGCCTTGTGATGCAGAATCTTCTCACTAGTGCTCAGCTAGCAAGCACACTGAGTGTGAATATGCATGATCTGTCGCTTCTCCCTCAAGGACCATAAGTGAGAGCTACACCTCGAGGTGACAACGGTTTTCTTCTCCAATTTAGAATTTCCACTTGTGGATCTCTTTGATGTGGCTCATAACAGGAGGTGTCCTTGGTTCTGTGTTATACACTTCCACCTGAATGGTTCCCAGGATGCCGACTAGTTTTTGGTCCTCCAGTGAACATTTCTGGCTATTCATCTCCTGTCAAAATTCTGTGCATGGTCAAAAGTCGTGTGGGAGGACCGAGCACAACTGTTTCTGATTGTCCCAGACTGAGTGATGAGCGTCTCGTCTGCTGATCAGTTAGCACTTCACATTTAGCTGTACTGCCATCTCCTGTGCAGAGCAGTTCTGCACTCATAGTAGCATTGCGATGGGTAGGTTCACCACACAAATCCCCATATGCTGTGGTTGCATGCCTGAAGATTGATCAGTGCCCGTTAAGAGCCCTTATGCGTTCCTGATGAAGTCGCAGACATCATCTTGACAGCCAGTTACTAAATCCATTTGCTACTAAATCTATCTACGCAGTCCAGTGGAATAAGTTAAATTAATTGTGCAAGTTTGTAGGCATTGACTTCTTTAAATCCTGGATTTCTGATGCCTTAATATTTGTGTTGTCCGCCACACAGCTGGGTCTAGTGGTGGTGTAGGAAAGTGGGTTTCTGTTGCAGAAATCCGCCCCCCTTTTTGTCAGACTACTGATGCACTTTGGCATGATGCTCCCAGGGTCTCTGCCAATCAGGTTCCCAGGGCCTGTGTTCTTTCCCCAAAACTAACCCAATTGGCATCTCCAGCCACTGGTCAGCCCCTGGTAAATGGTACCACAGGTACCCAGGGCACTGTGACCAGGGAAGACCTCTAAGGGCTGTAGCACTTATTGTTCCACCCATAGAGGCCCTGTGCCTTTGCACACACACACACACACACACTGCCTTTGCAGGCTACGTGTTTTGGTGCAGAACAAAGTGAATAGTCGAAATGGTACACATCCCTGTGTGCCAGGCCTACAACCCATTGCCTGGTATAGAACAGTCACCCCTCTAGCTGGGTGCCCTACACCAGTTGTGAGGGTACAGGTACATGAGCCCTGTACACCTACAGTGTCTAAGTCCATTCTTAGACATTGTAAGTACAGTGCTGCCATTAAGAGTATACGGTGCTGGGAGCTTGTCATTACGAACTCTTCAGCAGCATAATGGCTACACTGAAAACTGAGAAGTTTGGGATAAAACTTCTCAGCACATTA
Source organism: Lissotriton helveticus (assembly GCF_964261635.1). Taxonomy (NCBI): domain Eukaryota; kingdom Metazoa; phylum Chordata; class Amphibia; order Caudata; family Salamandridae; genus Lissotriton; species Lissotriton helveticus. Next base: position 539,159,317 of record NC_136067.1, read on the forward strand.
AACCCACACTGATGCCAGTGTGAGATTTAATGAAAGATGCACACAGAGGGCATCTTAGAGATGCCCCCTGAAAAACGGCCAGCCTCTGGTGGGTTCCCTGACCGGTACACAACAGTCTACCACTGGGAGGCATGTTTCTAAACCCCTAGGGTGAAAGCCTTTGCTCCCTGAGCCCAGAAACAAAGCCTTTCCTGGGCGGAGGTTTTCACCCCTCCCCCAGGCCAGGAAGGGCCATCTGTGGCAGGGGAGCTTCAAAGGCCTGGCAGCCTTTGTAATGCGACCCCCAGCCTCTCCTGCTATCAGAAGCAGGCTCCCTTCCTGTCTCCCCTCCTTTTCGGCGGGAAGACGGGTGGGAAAAACTAGCCAGCCCAGAAGGTGTGCCCTCCTCTGTCAACTCCACCCCTCCGGTGGGGGAGGCGAGGTGAAGCCCACTCATCTTGCATATGGCAGGGACTCCCCAATCAGGATTGAGGATTGTGCTCACTGCCCCACGAGGGGTGAGCACACCCAGGGTCCATTGGCTACTGATCTCGAGACCCCTAAAACGCCCCCTAAATACAGTATTTAGGGGGCAGCCCTGAACTAAGAAAGCAGATTCCCGCAACCTTAAAAAAAAAAAAAGGGCGAAAGAAGACGCCCAGCAGAGGAGACTGCTGAGAACAACTGACTTGGGCCCAGCCCTACCGGTCCGTCTGCAGTTTCCGGAGATCTTGCCCCAAAAATCTTGTCCTGCAGCCAACGACCTCCCGAACCCCTGGGAGGATTGACTACCTTCAGCAAAGACCGTACCTCCTGTGAACAGCAGCCCTGTTTAAAAGAAACTCCGAAAACAAACTCTGAGCCTGCTGAGGACAAAGAAACCCGACTACTGCACCCGTCGCCTATGGCCTTAGTTTGAGTGGGTCACCGGTCCCAGCAAGGCCCCCCCATCGCTCCAGAGTCAGAGTCCACCATGGGTTGACCTCTCCAGGACTCCCCGATGTCGCCTTCTGCCTCTGCGCAGAGATTCCACCCCCCTCCCCCCCAACTGCGAGTGGCCCGGTAAGGGGAAATCCGACCTCAAAAGACACCCCGGCGTCCAGCCTCCCTGTGCCCTGGAGAAAAGAACCAAAGGTGCACCTACATCCTCGAGCCCTCCAAGTTACCTGCACAGCTGTTGGTTCCTCCCAGAAGTCTTCCTGGACCGAGCCTGCAGCTAGAAACCAAAACAAAAAATCCCCATTGAAAACAACAGGGCACCGGATACCAAAACAGCACCCTGCACCCAGCTGCCCCTGCGCCGCTTCTGTTTGTATGCTTACCGGATCCCCCTTTGCCCTGAGCCTAACACCCTGAGCTTGGCTGCCACAACCAAGTGGCCTGCTCGTCAGCAGCCACCAACCGGAGGTCCCCTATCCCACATTGGATAACATTCAGCCTCAGCACTCTGCACCCGGCCTCCCAAGTGCCGCTGAGGGTGTAACAAGAGTGCATCCTTGACCCTGGGGGACCCCTGAGTCTACCCCCAGAACCTCAACTCCCACTACCAATATTCCTACCTTAAAACCGATAACACTAGTTTCCTCCATAGGATAATAACATTGCCTGTTTTTCTTTAAATGACTTAAATGAGATGCAGGGAACAGCGGTGCAGCCCTGAAATGATCGGTAGCTCTATTGGAGTTATGGAAGAGAGCTACAACAGATATTACCATAGAGTTCCTTAGATGCGGTCCAAATGGCCGTGCAATCGCTGTTGTTATGCGATGTGAGATTAATGTCAGGGGGGCGGGGCTAGTTAGCGTCTTGATCCTCTGAGCCTACGTGCGCAGCCTGCCCCCAAATCCCTCGGTCCTCGCGGCGATCGTTGCGCAACGTCCAAGCTTCGCTAGAACCTCCGGGGTTCATCGCAGACGGGCTGACCGCTAGATACTTGGGCCCACTGTGGAGCTCAAGGCGCGATGTCAGAGCCGCCGAACGGTGCTGTGTCCAACCCAGCCCACGATTCCTCAACCTTTGTGGGGAAACGCAGGCGCGATGACCATTCTTCCTGATGCAGCCTGCACTCCCGCGCCGTGATGGAAAGAAGGAGCGCGATGCCAGGAGGGAGTGCGATGCCCCGGAATGACCCCGCTGCTACTCAGGTGGCAGCCCACAACCTCGTCCGGAGGTTTTCAGGGCTCGCCCCCAGGGACTCCGATCCAGCTGGCTCACACCCAATGCCGCAGGGTCTTTCAGTCTGGCAGGCTAATCGGACTCCTCCGGTAGTCGTCGGCGGTTCCGTCTACGTCCCTCGGGGTGGTGATCCTCGGCAGAAGCATTTCATTTCTAGCCTTAACTGTTCTGGAGGTCTCACTTACAACATTTCTAACCCCAGATAGATGTTGATATACAGTCCCCAACTTTAAAACACCTACACAGACTTCTTGGGTGAACTGGCACCTTATTGAGGCATTGCCCTAACAAATAGCACAGCAGCTACTGCATTTTGATGCCAGTGACTATGCTCACTGATCTCCAGGTACGGATGCCTGGACACATGTCACCACCATCTCTCTTGAATACCTTAGGGACACTCCCAAAAGATTTTACTTACCTTGAAGAATTCACTCTTAATTTCTTTGTACGTTGGACCCATTGGGCCCCTTTCAACATCTTTTATAATTTTGTGGCAGATACACAGAGGACAAATTCTCAACATGTTTTGTATGTTACCTAAAAGAAATCACCGAAATAAAAAACTATAGGACCTTTAGTTTAGATTTTTGGGTGGTCCTTTGATATAAGGTTTTTACACCCCTTTGAAGAACTGACTTTAGTTTTGGCTAAAGACATCTGTAAGGTTTGTTGGGGACATTCCTGAGCTCTACCATAGTATAACATTGGCTACAGGGTTCAATAGAAAGGAAAATAGTAGTGCTGAGTACTTAGGACTTAGACGTTTTTAGGTTCCTGTTTCTCTTCCCTTTACCGTTACATTACTTCTAAACTTGTTGAAAGTGTTTATTCTGACAACATCTCTTTGAGTTCCTCTAGACTACTCCACCTCGCTATTCTTTGAGAGTCAAGTACTAAAGGGAACTCCTTGGTTATGCAAACTGAGTGCAGCATTTGTATCGCTCCTGTACACCAATGGTAAAAGACATCAGTTGTCACAACTGATGCTCATGGTAATCTTGGACTATCCTGGGACCTCAAGAAAATGCCTCATAGAGAGACAGTAAGCCTTCTTAACATGGTCACTTTACAGCCTACCATAAGAGGGCAAGCACTAGCTGCTCTTCCTTATGTAATGAGTGTCCTTTGGATGATCGCCAGACAACAAAGCCTAGCTCTAGAGCGCTGTAAAATATGGAGCACCACTACCAGACTTGCAGAATGCTGAGTTTTCTAGATGAATAACATAGCCCCGAAAAGCATAGAGGCAAGAGGTGTTATATTCCATATAGGTACCCCAATATCTGCTCAGGTACTACACGCACATTTAACCTACATTGCCCTCGTATTGCGCTACATAATGGTTCTTAGGACTGACCTTTTACCTAGTTAAGGTAATGACTAGAGGACCTGGGGATTTCACCGAAAGGCCTAAGCCTCATTCACTCATTCATTATGCATGAGGATTCTTGGAATCACGGCTGGACAGCAGGCCAAACATCTGCATGAAAACAATCTACAAGGATCATTCCTTCCGTCATCCTAGTTCGACATGACACAGCGAGGTACATCCCCAGGGGGTATCACTTTGGGAATATATACACTATCTCTTGCTAAGGTAGAGAGAGGAGAAAAGAACTTCAAGATTGCCGACATCCACAACAGTTTCGGCGCACCTTCCACGCACCCAACCACCGAACCAACGAACCCCACCGCCACCCTCCGCACCTGGACCACGGTGACCACCGAAGACACAGCCCGCACGATGAACACCATCCACTCCGGCTCTCCAACTGACCCCTGCCCCCACCATGTCTTCAACAAGGCCGACTCCACCATCGCACCCCAACTCCGGAACGTCATCAACACCTCCTTCAACACTGCCACCTTCCCGGAGAGCTGGAAGCATGCCGAACTCAGCGCCCTACTGAAGAAACCAACAGCGGACCCCACCGACCTCAAAAACTTCCGCCCCATCTCGCTCCTCCCTTTTCCTGCCAAAGTCAACAAACAGCTTGCCGCCTTCCTCGAGACGAACGGATCCCTCAACCCCTCGCAGTCCGGTTTCAGAGCCAACCACAGCACCGAGACCGCCCTCATCGCAGCCACCGACGACATCCGAGCCCTGCTCGACAACGGGGAAACAGCGGCACTCATCCTCCTGGACCTCTCCGCGGCATTCGACACGGTCTGCCACCGCACCCTAGTCCAACGCCTCGGCAACACCGGCATCCAAGAGAAGGCACTGAAGTGGATCATCTCATTCCTCGCCGGAAGAACACAGAGAGTCCGCCTCCCCCCGTTTCGATCCAAGGACACCGAAGTCATCTGTGGCGTCCCGCAAGGATCATCACTCAGCCCCACCCTCTTCCAACGTCTGCATGAGACCTACAACCTCAACATCATCTCCTACGCCGACGACACCCAGCTGATCCTCTCCCTCACCAGAAACCCCGACACCGCCAGAACCAGCCTACACGAAGGGATGAAAGACGTCGCCGAGTGGATGAAGAACAGCCGCCTGAAACTAAACTCAGACAAGACGGAAGTCCTCATCCTGGGACCATCACCCTCCGCCTGGGACGACTCCTGGTGGCCCCCAGCCCTGGGCACCGCCCCCAAGCCAACAGACCACGCACGCAACCTGGGCTTCATCCTGGACTCCTCCCTCTCGATGACCAGACAAGTCAACGCCGTATCCTCATCATGCTTCCACACCCTTCGCACGCTTCGCAAGATCTTCCGATGGATCCCGACCGAAACCAGGAAGACGGTCACCCAGGCACTCGTCACAAGTCGACTGGACTACGGAAACACCCTCTACGCCGGAACCACAGCCAAGCTACAGAAAAGACTCCAACGCATCCAAAACGCCTCCGCCCGACTCATCCTGGACATCCCCCGACGCAGCCACATCTCCGGCCACCTGAGTGACCTGCACTGGCTCCCCGTCAGCAAGAGAATCACGTTCAGACTCCTCACCCACGCACACAAATCCCTCCACGACCTGGGCCCCAAGTACCTCAACTACCGCCTGACCTTCTACACGCGCACCCGCCAGCTACGTTCGACAAGCCTCGCCCTCGCCGCCGTACCACGCATCCGAAGAGCCACCGCCGGAGGAAGATCCTTCTCCTACCTGGCGGCCAAGACATGGAACTCCCTCCCCACCCACCTTTGGCAGACCCAGGACCATCTCGCCTTCAGGAGACAACTCAAGACCTGGTTGTTTGAGCAATAGCAGACCCCTTCCCCCAAGCGCCTTGAGACCCTTCCGGGTGAGTAGCGCGCTATACAAATGCTATGATTGATTGATTGATTGATGATATAGGGGCTAGCATAGATGATCCATCTATTCCTCCAGGCTCACCTGACCCGTGGGATGATTATAACACCCCAGAAGTCCCAAATGTCCCTCAAGATGACATATACCCCTCAAGGCCTTCCCCACCAGAAGACACTATGGCTTTTACTCAGTTGATACACAGAGCCGCGCAATATCATGGAGTAGATATGCATACAGACCCTGTAGATGAAGACTTTCAAGGACCCAGTCAGAACTCGGGTCATTAACCCTCGAATAGAGAAAAAGTATAAAACTGCCCCTTCAGACCCTGCATATATTAAAGGTCCAGTAGCACTAGACTCACTTGTAGTTTTCAACGCACGCAAGAGAGCAAACTCACAAACATCAGGTGAAGCTGCACCACCAGATAAAGAGTCTAAGCTACTTGACGCATCATGGAAAAGAACTGCGTCTAAAGCAGCAAACATGTGGCGTATTGCCAATACACAAGCATTATTGGCCAGATATGACATGGCCCATTATGACGAATTAGGATCACTAATGCGACATCTCCCTGATAAATACAAAGATAGAGCAAATGAGCTTATTCAAGAAGGGAAAAATATTACAAACACCTCTATTCGGTGTGCACTTGATGCAGCGGACACCGCCTCCAGGGCAGTTAACACCAGTGTTTTATCACGTAGACCTGCCTGGCTACACATATCACGGTTCAAACCTGAAGTCCAAAGTGCTATACTTAATCAACCCTTCGATGAGCAACACTTATTCGGACCCAATGTAGATCTATCACTTGAAAAAATGAAAAAGGATACAGATACAGCCAAATCTATGGGAGCCCTGCGGTCGCTGGCTCCCAGACGTTCATTTCGCCGCTCATCTTATCGAGGCGCCACCAGGGGACACTCCTCAGACACACCTTCTACCTCATACAAAGCCCCTACGCAATCCACATATAGTAAGGGCTACCAAAGGGGAGGTTACAGGGGTAACAATAACAAAAGCAGAGGTAAAAACAACAACTCCCGCTCTGCCTCTACCCCTGCCCAATGACTCCCCTTCCCCCGTCCCATTCCACTCCTGTCGGGGGACGACTACAACAATACCTACCAGCCTGGGAAAACATCACATCAGACAGGTGTGTGCTTCAAATAATTCAATCAGGTTACTGTCTAGAGCTAACATCCACTCCCCCAAACATACCACCCAAGCAGCGTCCAATGTCACAAGAACATTTAACACTGCTCAGACAGGAAGTAATATCCCTCCTGGAGAAAAATGCAATAGAAATAGTCCCAGAGCTTCAGCAAAGCAAAGGAGTATACTCCCTATATTTTCTAATCCCAAAGAAGGACGGATCTCTAAGACCTATCCTAGACCTCAGACCTCTAAACATTTACATACAGTCGGATCATTTTCATATGGTCACACTCCAACAAGTCCTTCCACTCGTGTTACAAAATGACTTCCTTGTCGCTCTAGATCTCAAGGACGCCTACTTCCACATTCCCATCCACACAGCGCACAGAAAATATCTCAGATTTGTGCTAGACGGGCAGCACTAACAATTCAAAGTGCTTCCATTCGAAGTCACAACAGCGCCAAGGGTGTTTACCAAATGCCTAGCAGTAGTAGCAGCAAACTTAAGAAGACAACATATTCACGTCTTCCCATACCTAGACGATTGGCTCATAAAAGCTAGCTCATACAGCCAGTGTGTACAACACACTCAGGCTACTATTCAACTGCTTCACGACTTGAGATTCACAGTAAATCACACCAAGTCACATCTGCAACCTTCACACATACAACAATATCTCGGTGCTACAATAAACACCCAACTAACACTAGCCTATCCCTCTTCAAACAGGATAACAAGTGTACAAACTCTCCTAACAAAATTCAAACTGCAACACTCGCTTCCAGCTCGAGTGTTCATGCAGCTCATAGGAATGATGGCATCTTGCATATTTATAGTAACTTACGCAAGACTGCAAATGCGTCTACTTCAAGAGTGCCTAGCACGCCAATGGAACAAGGCTCGTGGTCAATTAACAGACCTAGTGTTGGTAGGGCCGATTGTTCCTAGAGGCTGTTCCTCAGATAATCCTGACAGCGGACGCATCGCTCTCCGGCTGGGGAGCTCACCTACTGCATCACACCATGCAAGGCAGGTGGACACCGCAACAAAAGTTACTCCACATCATCCACTTGGAGTTACTAGCTGTTTTCCTAGCCCTAAAAGCATTCCAAAAATAAGTATCAGGCAAAGCTGTCTTAGTCCGCACAGACAATATGACAGCCATGTACTACATAAACAAACAAGGGGGAACACACTCTCTGCAGCTCTCTGTTAGCTCAGCAGATATGGAGATGGGCTATACCACTAAAAATCTTCCTCTTAGCCCAACACGTTCCAGGAGTACAAAACACCATGGCAGATCTGCTAAGTCGAGCAACACAGCAGATCCACGTGTGGTAACTTCATCCACAAGTTCTTCAACCCTTCTTTCAAATGTGGGGACAACCTCAGATAGACCTCTAGGCAACCCACGAAAACGCAAAATGCCCAAACTTTGCCGCCAGATATCCACACCCGCTGTCTAAAGGCAATGCGATATGGATGAACTGGTCTAGAAAATTTGCGTACGCTTTTCCTCCTCTCCCACTACTTCCGTTAGTGATACGCAAGCGACAGCAACATTCCCTAACACTCATTCTAGAAGCTCCAACTTGGGCCAGACAACCGTGGTACACCACACTGCTGCAACTATCGGTGGTACCACACCAAAACTAAGCCTATCTCCACGTCTCTTGACACAGAACCATGGAGAAATCAGACACCCGGACCCAGCTCAGCTCAACCTAGCGATCTGGCTCCTGAAGTCATAGAGTTCGGTTACCTCAACCTTCCTCCAGAATGCATGAACATTATTAAAGAAGCCAGACGTCCCACTACGAGAGCATGTTATGCTGCGAAGTGGAAACGATTTGTAATATACTGTAAAAACAACCACATAAATCCGTTAGATATGTCTATTCACACATCATAGGATTCCTATTACACCTTCAAAAGTGTAATTTAGCTTACACGTCTATCAGACTACACCTTGCTGCCATTGCAGCATATTTACAAAATAGACAACATCTATCTCTTTTTAGAGTGCCAGCTATAAAAGCTTTCATGGAAGGACTCAAAAGAATAATCCCTCCCAGAACACCACCTTCACCAGTGTGGAACTTAAACATTATTCTTACACAGTTAATGAGACCTCCCTTTGAACCGTTACATAAATGCAAAATACAATTCCTAACTTGAAAAGTAGCTTTCTTAGTAGCTATTACTTCTCTCAGAAGAGTCCGTGAACTACAATCATTTACCATTCAAGAACACTTTTTGCAAATGCATCATAACAAAGTGGTTCTACGCACTAATCCTAAATTCCTTCCAAAAGTCATTTCACCATTTCATCTAAATCAATCTGTTGAACTGCCCGTTTTTTTCGCGCAGCCACAAACAGTCGCAGAAAGAGCTCTACACACCTTAGATGTCAAAAGAGCATTACTGTACTACATCGAAAGGACACAAACTTTTCGTAAAACGAAACAACTTTTTGTGTCTTTTTTACCACCACATAAAGGCAACCCCATATCAAAATCGGGGATAGCTAGGTGGATTGTTAAATGCATACAAATATGTTATCAGAAAGCCAAACGTACGTTAACAGTTCCTCCAAAAGCCCATTCTACAAGGACAATGGGGGCTTCAATGGCATTCTTAGGGAACATTCCCCTAGATGATATATGCAAAGCTGCTACATGGTCTACACCGCACACATTCACAAAACATTATTGTGTAGATGTGCAAACTAAAAAACAAGCTACTGTGGGCCAGGCTCTACTAAAAACTCTGTTTCAAACTACTGCAACGGATACTGGTGGTCGCTGCTAGGTGTGGGTACTGCTATACAATCTATGCACAGTGTGTAATCTGCAGCTCATATGCCTCGAACGGAAAATGCTACTTGCCAGTATGCATCTGTTCTTGGCATGTAGAGCTGCAGAGTTACACATGCCCACCCGCCTCCTCGGCTACCTCTATCTGTTCCTTTATTATCTTAATTAGATGCAAATCACATGGACATCACTACTTCTTGTACAGCTCCATCACTTCCCTAATGGCGAAAAACAATCTGGGGTTGGAGCCGATGCGCATGCGCAGTATCATCCAAAGGAGGAGTCCCCTATCCCGTGACTTCCAAAGACTTTTCTACAACAAAACAAACTGTAAACATCCGGGCCCAACACTAGGTGGCCATCTGTGCACAGTGTGTAACTCTGCAGCTCTACATGCCAAGAACAGATGCATACTGGTAAGTAGCATTTTCCTTGTTAATTGTTTGCTTATGATACTGCTATTATCTCCTTTCTTTGACATTCTGACCACAGTTGCTACTCTGTTAGACCTTAGTTATGTGATTTACTGATTCAGATGAGGTGATGCAAGTATGTCCCTTTCTCTTATAGATTTATGGTGGGCTGTTGGCGTTGTGGAGATTGGTTACATGGTGATTGTGTTGGTTTGAGTCTTTCTCAAGCACATCAAATGCGAGATGAAGGTAAAGAGTACATCTGTGTGAAGTGTTCTGCTGATGAAAATAGGAGGATTGAATACTATGATGATGGTGCCTTGAAAGATGAAGATAAAACTGGTGCAGATAGAGAAAACAAAACTGTTGAAAGCAAGAAGACTGTGATATTAAAAGAATCGGTCAGCAGTTTTACATCAAGTGAAAAACCGAAGCAAACAGAAGAACGCGTGAAGAACAAAATTAAATTGTGTAACAAGGTAATCTTACATACTTGTTTTTGAGTGTAAAATTCCAGAAACCCCTTATTGTATTTTCCACTGAAATAGTATTAGCCTCACTAGGAAATGATCTACTGTGACAAAATATGGTACTGTTGCTAAATTGGAAAACAAAACTATAGTGTTGTTTTCAGTGAAATTATATAAATATTTTTCATCTGGGGAACAAATCAGAGATAGCCTTGAGTAACAACGACATAACTATTGAAACTTTCAACCCAGGAGGTGAAACAGTATGCTGTGTTTCTGCATTAAGCACATTTCTATAATGCCTCACATAAATATGTGAGCCCATCCACTATATGTATATCCATATCCATATTCTCACTGTCTTGGGTATTTACAAATGTCAATAGAAGGCCTCCAATTCTCCAAAGTGCTGAACGTTAATTTGATCAGTTAGAGTCCCATTTCTGGATTTTTTAAATTAGATGTATTTGATGTATTTCATATAATTACAACAAAAATCCATAGCACTTCGTAGAGAACAGTTTTTATTGTTAACAGGAAGATCTCACATATGGACTCTTGGCGATCTTAACAGTTAATGCAGTTATGTATTTGCTGAAACTCTATCCCTCTACTCCCTGCCGCTTCTAAAACTCTCTCTCTCTTTCCCCTCCCCACTCCCCCCGCCGCCAGCCACCCCGACCCGTGTATCATTCTTATGGGGAACAGAGGGGCGAATTGACTCTTTTCCAAGGTTCATCGACTTATGGCTCTTCAGTGCATACATCTGTCCCCTGGCTGATATGCTCAACCATTGCAATATGTCCATACACATCTATGCAGATATTACACAGCTTAGACTGGGCTTGGAAAAGCCTTGCAGAAAACTGGTGCAGATAGAGAAAACAGTTTCTCATTCAAGTTGAAGAATGGATTAAAGTGTGAGTTAATAGTTTATTCGTTTTTGGGTGCTAAGCTGATCTGATTTTTGGGAAATACAGCTCCAACCAACTGCTGTCCCACGGTGGTGGTGACGAGATCGGAGCAGCGAGACGTGCCGAGGAGCCCAGCAGAGAGCGAAGCCCACAGGCGCTGCCCCGCCTTCCTGACGCGCTGAGAACGAGACGCTGCCTTTCTCCTGCTGAGAAATCCAGCTCCGGCGCTTCCAAGCAGCCCTCGCAGGCAGCTGGAATATCAAGACCTGGGATAAGAGATACCAGCCCTCCATCATTCTAGATCTCGGGTACAGAACTGAATAACCCCTTGCAGAGAATTCTCGAATCAGTCCCTTGGCAAACAAACTTAACTTAAACTGCTACTTATCTACTCTCGCCCACGTATTAGGCTTAGGTCAGGTACACTGGGGTAGGCGTGGTTAGAAGCACCAGTTGAGTATGATTAGTCAAATGTATATATGTATGTATCTATTTTATCCATTTTAAAGTATCATATGGCTCAGAAACCATATCAATGCTTTTACAGTATTATTTTATAATTCTGTCTTTACTGTATGCACTTTACTTAACTACAAGTATTGCAATAATAGCGATTCATTTCTCTTGTATGAGAAAGGAGACTGATCAATAAATAACATCTTTTATTGAACACGCCCGTCTCTTCCTTTTCTCTACAATCTGGTGAAACTAAGAATGCACTGAACTGACTGAGTAAAATAAGTTGTCTTTTGTTTTCACACGACTCTAGAGATACACTCTTGATTAGGGGAGAGCAAAGTTGTCATGTTCTATGGTTGTCAGAAACTAAATCCCTTCTTGTCTATCCAGGGAGGTTAAAATCCTCCTTGCCTATTCGAGAAAGTTTCTAGTGAACTCTGAGCTAGCTGGCAAACACAAAACTTTAAGTCTAATATCGTCGGTAGAAGACCTAGTTAACCTCTGCCCTAGGTCTATACTATTGAAGATATTATTCCAATGCGCAGAGCCTATTGGGATAATAGGAACTACACTACACTCCGACGGTATTGTTTTCGAGCGCGTTTCCTTTTCTCTGCTGTTCCACTTGACCATCAAGAAATCTCCTTTTCCATTGAGATTTTCGCAGGCGACCTACCGGCACCTTGTCAATGGAACGGATTCCATTCAAATTCTGCCTCCTGTGCTTCGCAAAGTATCCGCATACAGACCTACATTAGGGGTGTAACTTGTGCTTGTCCCCTGAGCACAAAGAACAAAACTGTGACGCGTGTCGATCCTTCAGGTCGAAGAAAACTCTCTGTGATTATCAAGCTCGACGTCGAGAGATGAAGTAGCAGCAGTTAGACGACACACTGGAGCTCTTTGGCGAGGACTTCGAACATGAGGAAGTCTCAGCGGCCAAAGAAGAACAGGCTTCAGCTGCATCGGACTCCGAGGCAGAGTTGCAGATTATCCTCGAAGACGACGATGTGCCACAGGGACAAGGGGACCTGAGTACAGAAGACAGCTTGCCTCCCCTTTCCACCGTCCTGAGAAAATGTAAGGCTTCGGTACCACCTCTGCCTTTAAGCCAAGGTCATATAAATGATGGGGTTTGTCCGTCGGAGTCAGGCTGGACATATAAATACTAATAATACACAATTGCCTGGTCTCAATTTCAATGCTGTCTTTTAATTATCAGCACAATGAGAGCCTGAATTTACTTACACAGCTCTTGTGTTATTTCACTCATTTTACATTAGATTCATATAAGCCATTACTTCATTTCTTATGAGGTTTCAACACATTCTAAACTTAAATTGCAGAACAAATACATATACAATACAGTGTCCTATTCCATACAGTATCATACATCAATATACAGTGTCATGCTTAAATTAGTCAATGAAAAAACATCTTTGGGAGGTACACCAGAATCAATTATACTTCAGTCCTATCTGTGTTATTTCTGATTGTCTTTTTAAGGACTGATTATCACCATAGGGTAATTTTCAACTGATGTGTCCAACTCGGACACCCTTTTTGTTTGCTACCCTTGGCGACCGGAGCGATGAATCTGCTCAGGAAAGCCGACGCGTTTCCAAACCCGGTCCAATCGTTCGGGTTTTTCCTCAGGGCGAACCTGGGTACCTGACAGGTTAAAAATTACATTATTAGTGCCTTCTCCTAATTCAATTGAAGTTGCTATGCAGCAGTTTTTAGGCGCCCGGAATTACCTTCTAGGTTCAGCGCCGCTTTAGCGTGTGCATTCTGGAATTGTTTTCGTTTCACAACCTGTAATGGTGTGAAAAGGGGGAATCAATTTGTGTCTGTCTATGTCTCCACTTGGGCATTTCTTAGAACATACCGTGCATCCTCAGGACTTACTTGAAGTGATGGCTGCGGTGGGCTCGTGTTGTTGACGATTCCCACGTTGAAACAATCTAACGGAATCACCCCTCTGTTTATAAATAACAAACTTGTGTCAGTTCTACACGACAGTGAGTTCGAGTGACACAGCAGTCTTGCAACGCGAGCATTTCAAAAGGGATTTCAAGAAGGGGGAGCGGGTTCTTACTTGTATCTGCCGTAGTTATATTGCTGTCTTGTGACGATTCTTCATTTTGGGGATTATTCAACCGCCTTCAATGCTGTTTGGCTGAAAAAGGTTTGAAGGCTTTATTAAACACGCACGCATTTAACTGCGAGCCGTAATTGAAGCTCTACATTTAAGTTATTTGCTCACCTTACTTCTTTTGGTGTGATTCACGATTACTCGCTCCTGCTGGTTAGCGTTCAGCCGTGGCGTTACTGTGTGTATAGACTCCACGCCTTCCGAGTCATGTGATTCGTGTCTTAGGTGTTTAAGGGACTTGTAGTTTTGTGACTTAGAAAACTTTCAAGTTTTTGGAGGGCATCACAATGATTTAGGGGTGTAATCAATTTTACTAATGTGTGATTTTTATGCGCCTAAGTGCGTTAATTTGAGTGCCGGGGCAGCTCACATGGGGGGTCAGTAAATATTCCTTTGAAGTTCAGAAAGTTCGTTCATCCCATCGATCACGCAGTTGAACTTTAGTATCAGGTATGCTACCCTTTGCGTTAGTAAACTGTCCACGTCCCCTCCTCGTGGGGGGGTCCTGATGCCAGATAATACAGTCCACTTGAAATCCTTCTCACTATGACCGAATTGCTGAAAATGTTGTACCATCGGGGCTGTTAGTATGTTTTGTTTTATTCTGGATCGATGCTGTGCTACTCTTTGATTGATTTGCTGGGTCGTCTTGCCTATGTACAGTTTTGGGGAAGGGCAGATTATAGCATAAACTAAATTGCGACTTTTGCAATTAGTAAATTCCTTGTGTCTCCATTTGATGTTGTTATATTGAAATTCTGTTCCTTCTACCGTGTTGGACAGGACACACAAGTGCCGCATTTGTGGTGGCCTTCTACCGGCTTTAATTTCCATAAAGTGCGGAGGTCAGTTTTGACCTGACTCACCCCCAAATCTGCCCGGACAATCTGCTGTCCTATGCTCTTGTTATTTTTAAGAGCAAAGAGTGGTTTTTCAAATGGCATTTCAGACCCAGCAATCAAGTGCCAATTTTTTTAAATGATGGATTTAAACTTATTTGTGTGTGGACCATATGTTGACACACATACTAGCTTATCAGTGGGTTCTTTTTCTTTTTTTGTTACCAATTCCTCTCTTGGTGTATACCAAGCTCGTTTTGTCGAGTGTTTTAACAATTTGCCAGGATAGCCTCTTGTTCTTAATTGTTTGCTCAATATTTCAGCATGTGCTGCAAAGTCATATTTTTTTGCACAATTCCTCCTAATCCTAAGCATTTGGCTGTAGGGGAGATTAGCTCTTAGATTTTGAGGATGATAACTAGTGTAGTGGAGAATTGTGTTTTTGTCTGTTTCTATGCGATGTAATGTTGTAGTTAATTATTGGTATTGTGAGAATACCTCTACATCCAAAAATGTGAGGCGAGTTTTACTTGATGTCCCGGTGAACTTGATGTCGGGGTGTCTCATGTTTAGCCATTCGTGGAACTGAGTCAATGTTTCTGTTGTGCCCTTCCATTGGCACCAGATATCATCAATGTAACAATACCATGTGACGATTTGATCACTAAATGGATTGTTGTGGTACACGAAACGTTCCTCGTACAGGGCCATGAAAAGGACCGCCATCTCCGGGGCATAAGGACACCCCAGTGCGGTCCCCTTCACCTGCACGTAGAACGTATCCATGAACTGAAAGTAGTTCCTTTTTAATGCAATTCTGGCAAGGTCTATGATGAATTCGGTGGGCACTCTTTGTGGTTTGGGGCGAGTTTCAAGGAAGAACTCTAATGCTTCGAGTCCCTCCTCTTGCGGGATTTGTGTGTGGAGGGAGATGACATCGAAGGTCACCATCAGATCTTGGCTCTCATCAAACGTTACTTCTTTTATCTTGTTGATGAAGTCCATGGTGTCCCGAAGGTATGATTTTACTTGGCCTAAAAAAGGCTTCAAGAACACATCTACGTACTTGGCCAATGGCTCCAATATAGAATCACATCCGGAGACAATTAGCCTCCCGGGCTGTTCGGTTGGGTTTTTATGTAATTTAGGTAAAAAATATATTACCGGAGTACGTGGTTTCTTTTTCATCAAGTACTCGAATTCTTTAGGGCCTAAAATGCCTTTGTCAAATCCTTCTGTTAGTTTGATTTGTATTTCACTTTGTATAAGTCAGTGTTAGTTGCAGGTACAAACTAACACTGACTTGACCAAACTTAAAATTGAGGCGCTTGAATAAAAACCCAACCGAACCACCCGGGAGGCCAATTGTCTCCGGATGTGATTCTATATTGGAGCCATTGGCCAAGTACGTAGATGTGTTCTTGAAGCCTTTTTTAGGCCAAGTAAAATCATACCTTCGGGACACCATTGACTTCATCAACAAGATGATGAGAGCCAAGATCTGATGGTGACCTTCGATGTCATCTCCCTCTACACACAAATGCCGCAAGAGGAGGGACTCGAAGCATTAGAGTTCTTCCTTGAAACTCTCCCCAAACCACAAAGAGTGCCCACCGAATTCATCATAGACCTTGCCAGAATTGCATTAAAAAGGAACTACTTTCGGTTCATGGATACGTTCTACGTGCAGGTGAAGGGGACCGCCATGGGGTGTCCTTATGCCCCGGAGATGGCGGTCCTTTTCATGGCCCTGTACGAGGAACGTTTCGTGTACCACAACAATCCATTTAGTGATCAAATCGTCACATGGTATCGTTACATTGACGATATCTGGTGCCAATGGAAGGGCACAACAGAAACATTGACTCAGTTCCACAAATGGCTAAACATGAGACACCCCGACATCAAGTTCACCGTGACATCTAGTAAAACTCGCCTCACATTTTTGGATGTAGAGGTATTCTCACAAGACCAAAAATTAACTACAACATTACATCGCAAAGAAACAGACAAAAACACAATTTTCCACTACACTAGTTATCATCCTCAAAATCTAAGAGCTAATCTCCCCTACAGCCAAATGCTTAGGATTAGGAGGAATTGTGCAAAAAAAGATGACTTTGCAGCACATGCTGAAATATTGAGCAACCAATTAAGAACAAGAGGCTATCCTGGCAAATTGTTAAAACACTCGACAAAACGAGCTTGGTATACACCAAGAGATGAATTGGTAACAAAAAAAGAAAAAGAACCCACTGATAAGCTAGTATGTGTGTCAACATATGGTCCACACACAAATAAGTTTAAATCCATCATTTTAAAAAATTGGCACTTGATTGCTGGGTCTGAAATGCCATTTGAAAAACCACTCTTTGCTCTTAAAAAAAACAAGAGCATAGGACAGCAGATTGTCCGGGCAGATTTGGGGGTGAGTCAGGTCAAAACTGACCTCCGCACTTTATGGAAATTAAAGCCGGTAGAAGGCCACCACAAATACGGCACTTGTGTGTCCTGTCCCAACACGGTAGAAGGAACAGAATTTCAATATAACAACATCAAATGGAGACACAAGGAATTTACTAATTGCAAAAGTCGCAATTTAGTTTATGCTATAATCTGCCCTTGCCCAAAACTGTACATAGGCAAAACGACCCAGCAAATAAATCAAAGAGTAGCACAGCATCGATCCAGAATAAAACAAAACATACTAACAGCCCCGATGGTACAACATTTTCAGCAATACGGACATAGTGAGAAGGATTTCAAGTGGACTGTATTATCTGGCATCAGGACCCCCCACGAGGAGGGGACGTGGACAGTTTACTAACGCAAAGGGAAGCATACCTGATACTAAAGTTAAACTGCGTGATCGATGGGATGAACAAACTTTCTGAACTTCAAAGGAATATTTACTGACCCCCCTGTGAGCCGCCCCGGCACTCAAATTAACGCACACAGGCGCATAAAAATCACACATTAGTAAAAGTGATTACACCCCTAAATCATTGTGATCCCCTTCAAAAACTTGAAAGTTTTCTAAGTCACAAAACTACAAGTCCCATAAACACCTAAGACACGAATCACATGACTCAGAAGGCGTGGAGTCTATACACACAGTAACGCCACGGCTGAACGCTAACCAGCAGGATCGAGTAATCGTGAATCACACCAAAAGAAGTAAGGTGAGCAAATAACTTAAATGTAGAGCTTCAATTACGGCCCGCACTTAAATGCGTGCGTGTTTAATAAAGCCTTCAAACCTTTTTCAGCCAAACAGCATTGAAGGCGGTTGAATAATCCCCAAAAGGAAGAATCGTCACAAGACAGCAATATAACTACAACAGATACAAGTAAGAACCCGCTCCCCCTTCTTGAAATCCCTTTTGAAATGCTCGCGTTGCAAGACTGCTGTGTCACTCGAACTCACTGTCGTGTAGAACTGACACAAGTTTGTTATTTATAAACAGAGGGGTGATTCCGTTAGATTGTTTCAACGTGGGAATCGTCAACAACACGAGCCCACCGCAGCCATCACTTCAAGTAAGTCCTGAGGATGCACGGTATGTTCTAAGAAATGCACAAGTGGAGACATAGACAGACACAAATTGATTCCCCCTTTTCACACCATTACAGGTTGTGAAACGAAAACAATTCCAGAATGCACACGCTAAAGCGGCGCTGGACCTAGAAGGTAATTCCGGGCGCCTAAAAACTGCTGCATAGCAACTTCAATTGAATTAGGAGAAGGCACTAATAATGTAATTTTTAACCTGTCAGGTACCCAGGTTCGCTCTGAGGAAAAACCCGAACGATTGGACCGGGTTTGGAAACGCGTCGGCTTTCCTGAGCAGATTCATCGCTCCGGTCGCCAAGGGTAGCAAACAAAAAGGGTGTCCGAGTTGGACACATCAGTTGAAAATTACCCTATGGTGATAATCAGTCCTTAAAAAGACATTCAGAAATAACACAGATAGGACTTAAGTATAATTGATTCTGGTGTACCTCCAAAAGTTGTTTTTTCATTGACTAATTTAAGCATGACACTGTATATTTATGTATGATACTGTATGGAATAGGACACTGTATTGTATATGTATTTGTTCTGCAATTTAAGTTTAGAATGTGTTGAAACCTCATATAAGAAATGAAGTAATGGCTTATATGAATCTAATGTAAAATGAGTGAAATAACACAAGAGCTGTGCAAGTAAATTTAAGCCAAGGTCAGCACAGAAAAGAGGTTTCTAATGCTCCGCCTTCCAACTCAGCACCAAAATACTCTGACAAGCATTCCTCGTAGCCGAAATCTTCAGTGCCGAAAGGACATTCCAGCTCGGCACCGAAAGCTTTGGTACCAAAAATTAAACTGCTGCCAGTACCGCAATCGGATCCAAGCTTGGACATTGTACCATCTTAATCAGATCTGAAACAGAAAAAAACTCTATTATTATATGGATACTGTGCATAGTCACTCTAAACCACCATCCAAACACAAGCTTCCAGATGATGACAGCTGTAAAATTCCATTGAAGAAGAAACGTGTGGGGACTAGTCCTTTCCATACGCTACCATCTCCTCTTCCTCCCTCTCCACCACAATTTCATCCCTTAAACTTCTCCCCGCCGGTCAGCTGACGAGATGCAGGAGTCTCGGTGTTCTAGGTCTCATTCGGCTGAACCTGTGCCTTCCCCACCTTCCCGGGAGCCTAAGTGACCCCCTCCCAGCTCAAGGAAATTCTATGATGCCAAGTGCCTCATATTCGGGTAACGTGGCCCTCCCAGTGTAGCTTTGGGCCCTGGAGGCTCAGAAGGGGCTTTATCGGGTTCTGAGTCGGTGGCTCGGCACCTGGCACCGATGATGTCGCCCGCACCCCAACAGCACCCCATACCTCCTACTCCCCCTACCCATGGAGCTGATAATGGATCCGGACTGATGCAGGTAGTGCCACTGCAACTATTGTAATACATGGTGACAGTTGTTGGATGACACTCGTAAGAGACCGTCATCACAGTGAAAAGAAGAAAAAGAAAAGCCCTAGAGGAGAAAAGGATCACATCATGCTCAGAAATGGACCGAAGACAACAACAGTTTGAGTGGGGTCTGATAATCGCCCCAGAATATAGTGGCTAAAAGTGAGTAGTATAAACCCTCACCATTTGTGGTTCATACATAGAACGTTGTGATCATGCGATAGTATGGTGGGGAGTACCCTAACTTTTAGGCAAGTGTGAACAGTGATAAACTCCTAGGGAAACGGGTAAGTTAAACGCGTGTAAGTATCTGACCACGAGTGAAATGGTCTGCACTAATGGTGAGAAGGTGAGAGACCGTATCTCACCTCTCCGGCGATTGTAATTCCATCCCGGCTGGTGTATAGCAAAAAATGTGAACAACAATCACAAAGTCCTTGAATAAATTCAAAAGCGGTTCCTGTGTAAAATAAAGTAGACACACTGTTATTTCAAGTGCTGTTGCATAATGACCATCGCAGTAGAATGTGTTTACAGCTTAAGAGACATGCTCCCAAATCTCACCTTCTAATGTAGAAAAATGTACAGATGGGCCTCGGATAATAAGAAGGTTTTTGCTGGACAGGACAGACATTAGTACACGATCAGACAGAATATAAACTGTAATTCGAAGTATGAGGTTTACATGATTGAATGCAAGTGCAAAGAACTATATGTAGGCAGCACTATTAGAATGTTGAAAGAGAGAATCAGCGAGCATGCAAGGGCGGTGAAACAATGTGATGACAAATATCCCTTGACAGTACATGCTATGGATTGTACAGCGCAGGGACCTCATAAACAATTTTCTTTCTATGGAATTGAATCAATTCCACAGAACTCGAGGGGGGGAGGGTTGGGGGGGGGGGGACAACAGAGAGTTGAAACTAAGCCGCACAGAGGCAACCTGGATTATGGGGCTCAGAACGGTGGAATGTGGCTTAAACACGGACCACGAGATGCAGTATTTTCTTGGGGATTAAATGATCTCCACTTCATAATTCAAATGAGACCATTTGGTTTGAATGTGTTATATATATGTTTTAGACATAACCAGGACACATGCCCAGACAAAACCAATTTTGATGCCTATAGATAACCAGTAGATGTTGTATAGGATAACAGGTGCACATTACACAAATCATATAGAGGGAATGTTGCGTAGATATACTTGGGATTATTAGGAAATGATTGTTGATTATAATTGAAAAATGTATGTTCAAGGTATGTGAATTGCAGATCACAAGCTGTGCACAGCTCGCCATCTAGTGTTTGCTCTGGATGTTTGCACTTTGTTTTTCTTCGAAGAAGACTTTTCCGTCACGAGGTAGGTGACTCCTCCTTTCAGTGATAGTGTACATGGATATTTACTCCATCTTTAGATTGTTTTTTCCGCCATCGGGTTCGGATGTGTATTGCTGCGCTGCGATACGCCACCGTTTCCCGGACTCCTTTGACGTGCAATCCACTACCCTCGACGGTATTGTTATTGATCAGGGTTTCCTATTTTGCGCGTAACCTCTCAACTCAAAACAACTTCGATACGAAAACTCGTAGCGGGCCGCCGGTATACCAGCGCTGACAGCGCTAACAGTTGATGGAACATTATAAACTCTGCCATGGGTGTTGTGCTAAATTCCCGTGCACCGACTTGCACAAAGTGTGTAACCTCTGCCTTTCCGCACAACACAACGAGAAAGACTGCGATACGTGCCGGTTGTTTCGATCAAAGAAAACGCTTCGTCACCGTCTGGCTCGACATCAAACAACACCAAAGCGGCTCCGCACCAGACATCCTCAGTGAAGATTTCGACAAAGCACATCACGCTCAGGGAACCGAGGAAGAAAAACAAGAGAAGAGGAGCGGGTTACTCCGGGTCAGCATACTGTGAGTAAAGAAATCCATTGCCCCCCCCCCCCCCCCCAACAAACAAAGAAAAAGGCTCCGGTCCCTCCTCTGCTTTCGGGCCAAGGACGGCACAAACAAAAAGTTTCAATGCCCCGCCCTTGGGCCCGGCACCGAAACGCAAAGAAAAGCCTTCCGGCTCGGGCTCGAGCTGGCCCCATATCGGTGCCCAACCAACACCTTCGTCACCGAAACCCAAACCGAAACATCTCTCAGTGACAATGCCTTTGTTACCAAAGAATCTTCCTTCGGCACCGTAAGGTTCGGAGCCGAAACCTTCGACTCCAAAACTGGCAGGTAAGGACAAAGACACTCTGTCTAAAGAGCCTCGGCCCAAGGCCCCGCCTTCGTATCCGAAATAGAAAAAGCTGGGGATTAACCCTGATACGGGGCATATCCATGCCACCCTTCCAAAAAAACGGAAAATAGACCAGCCTGAGGATTACAAAAGGAAAAGTGTGGGTTCTCACCCTTCTCCACCATACATTCCACCTCCTTCCCCTACTGATCCCAACTTAATCATCAGACCCACAAATTCACCACCACTATCACCTGACCTACAGGATGATGTGGATAGAGATGAGGATCATGATAGGCCTCAGGACACTGACCCCTGGGAGGATTATCACACTAACCCAAACACAAATAATGACCCTGATCTATATCCGTCCAGACCCTCACCACCTGATGATAACATTAGTTATATTGAGCTACTTAACAGGGTTGCTCAATATCACTGGGTGGAGCTGCATAAGGGGGCACTAGAAGAGGACTTTCTATTTGAGACTCTAAGTTCCACTCAGAGGGCCACTCATACACTGCCAATGCTTAAAGGGATGTTCAAGCATGCAGATGAAATATTTAATGATCATTTAAGGGCAAGAATAATTACACCTAGGGTGGAGAAAAATCTAAACCTGCACCTATTGACCCCACTTACATCAAAGGTCAGTTGCTCTTAGACTCTCTTGTGGTTTCCAACACTCGCAAGATAACTAATTCACAGACCACAGGTGAGACCCCTCCTCCTGACAAGGAGTCCAAGCTAATTGATGCCTTTGGTAAAAGATTAGCTTCCCAAGTGGCAAATCATTGGCGCATTGCTAATACTCATCTGAGGGCTCATTGTGATGAGCTAGAAAAACTCATGAAATTCCTCCCTGACGAGCATAGGTCTAGGGCTAATGATCTAATCCAGGAAGGCAAACTCATTACAAATACTTTCATCAGATGTGCCCTCGACACAACAGACATGGCCGCTCGTGCAGTAAACAATAGCTTACTACTACGCAGGCATGCTTGGTTGAGAATCCCAGGATTCAAGTCTGAGGTACAAACCTCCATTCTCAATCAACCGTTTGATAAGGAACATCTCTTTGGCCCAGCAGTTGATACCTCACTGGAGAAAATGTAAGAAGACACGGAGGTCTTTGCAGTCATCTACAAATAGGGGTTCCTCTTACCGCTCCTTTTACAGTGTTGACTCCAAAACTGTATCCACAGAAACTCACTCATCCTCTTACAAGGGTAACAACCAATCCCCCTCATCAAGAGGCTATTTTAGAGGGGGTTTTCGAGGAAACAACGGTAAGGAAAGAGGCAGAGGCAACTCCACGCGCACTTCCCCTGCAAACCAAAAGTGACTTCCTTGCGTTAACTCCCACCCCCACTCGATCATTCCACTCCTGTCCGGGGACGTCTCTCTCAATTCCTACCTGTCTGGAATTCAAACACTTCAGACAAGTGGGTACTACAAATTAATCAATATTGTTACTGCCTAGAGCTTACAGACATTCCCCCAAATATTCCTCCAAGATTACATACAATGTCACAAGAACATATCACCCTCCCAAGGCAGGAGGTTCTCGCTCTCTTGGAAAAACATGCTATAGAGCCGGTCCCCTTACAATACCAAGGGACGAAGGTATACTCTCTGTACTTCTTCCCCAAAAAGATGGTTCTCTCAGGCCTATACTAGACCTCCAAGAACTAAATCTATACATTCAGTCGGACCACTTTCACATGGTCACACTCCAGCAAGTGCTTCCACTACTTTAACAAGGCGTATTTCTATCCACTCTGGACTTAAAGGACGCCTATTTCCATATTCCCATACACCCTGCTCACTGGAAATACCTCAGGTTTGTGGTAGAGGGCCAGCATTACCAATTCAAGGTCCTTCCATTCAGAGTTACTACCGCACTTAGAGTTTTCACAAAGGGCTTGGCAGTAGTTGCAGCTCATCTACGAATACACCACATTCACGTCTTCCCATACCTAGACGACTGGCTCATAAAAGCCAGCTCAAAACAAAGCTGCCTACTGCACACTCAAAAAACAGTGCAACTGCTCCATGACCTTGTGTTCACAGTAAACCTGACCAAGTCTCATCTACAACCATCCAACATACAGTTGTATCTAGGAGCCACAGTAAACACTAGCGTGTCCCAACCCAGCCAGAATCCACAACATGCAGACTCTAATCTTTCAGTTTCGGCCCCAACACTCATTACCAGCTTGAGTGTTCATGCTGTTACTAGGAATGATGGCGTCTTGCATCTATAATCGTACCTTACGCAAGAATTCAAATGCGTCCCCTTCAGGAATGCTTAGCATGTCAGTGGAACCAAGCTCAGGGTCGGCTATCAGTCAAGTGTTGGTGGACGGCCGCACCCATCGCTCTCTGGAGTGGTGGAATACACAAAACCTTTTAAAAGGGCTGCCCTTCATCGATCTGGTTCCACAGATCGTGCTAACAGCAGACGCATAGCTCACTGGCTGGGGAGCTCATTTCCAAAAACATAACATTCAGGGCATGTTGACTCTGTAACAAAAGCAGCTCCACATAAACCATCTAGAGCTGCTAGCGATTTTTTTAGCGCTCAAAGCGTTTCAACTTCATTTATTAGCAAAGTTGTCCTAATTCATAGGTACAACATGACAGCAATGTACTACATACAACAACAGGGAGGCACTCACTCTCTCCAGCTGTCACAACTAGTTCAGACCATCTGGATATGGGCTTTACGTCACAAAATGTATCTCCTTGCAGAACACCTTCCAGGAGTAAACAACCAGATTGCAGATCTGCTCAGTCGTCCACGACAGCAGATCCACGGATGGGAACTCCACCCTCAGGTTCTCCTCCCATTCTTTCAAATGAAATGTGGGGCTTCCTAGAGATAGATCTGTTTGCCACACACCTAAACGCAAAATGCCCAAACTTCACATCCAGGTAACCTCACCCATTGTCCAAAGGCAATGCACTATGGATGAATTGGTCATGGATATTTGCCTATGCTTTTCCACCTCTCATTCCATTAGTGGTTCTGAAGCTGAGACAGCAGTCCCTGACACTAATCCCAGTTGCTCCCACATGGGCCCGTCAACCCTGGTTCACAACCCTGTTGGAGTTATCAGTAGTTCCTCACCAAAAAGTACAACTTACTCCCAATCTCCTCACTCGGAGACATAAGGCATTCAGATCCCAGTCATCTCAACATTGCGATCTGGCACCTGAAATCTTAGTTTGGCTACCTCAATCTTCCGCCAGACTGCATGAATATCATCAAAGAGGCTAGGCGCTCTACCATAAGAGCATGCTATGCACCAAAGTGGAAGAGGTTTGTGATAAAGTGTAAAAAAAAATCAAATCAACCCTCTTGCCGCTTCAGTACAAAACATAATTGGCTATCTATTACATCTACAGCGTGCCAATTTAGCGTACATATCCACACCCTTACATCTTGCTGCAATAGCTGCATATCAACAGAACAGGCAACACCTGCCTCTTTTTAGAATGCCTGCTATTAAAGCATTTATGGAGGGACTTAAAAGAATCATTCCCCCAAGTATTCCACCTGCGCCAGTGTGGAATCTGAACATTGTCCTTACCAGACTAATGGGTCCACCTTTTGAGCCTTTGCATAGATGTGAGCTGCAATTTCTCACTTGGAAGGTAGCTTTCCTCATAGATATCACATCACTGAGGAGGGTGGGTGAGCTTCAGGCACTAACCATAGAAGAACCCTGTAAGAAAGTTGCTCTGTATATACTGGACCAAAGTAAGGTACAGTGTGCACAGAGTCCACAGTCCCCAGAGGTTTGTCAGAGGCTAAAGTTAGATGTAACCTTAATCTCTAAAGTGGTACCTTGGTCGAGCAGTAAGGCAGTATCAGAGGATAGTGTAAAGCATTTGTTGTACACACTCAGTCAGCAAATGGTCTCACATACTCAAGAACTGAACTCTAGGCCAATTGTTTTGTATATAAAAATATATAGTAGTTTATTTTGGAACCACGAGTAGGTATCATAAATACTTTCTCAGAATGAGATGTTGCAATTGAATACTTTCAAATGGTGATAGACTTTAGAATGCAATAGATACAAGTGTTTTTAATATGCAACACAAGTTAAACACAATTATAACATTGAGCTCAATGAGAGTTTTAAGTAAAATGCAATATCAATTACTTTACATTTGTTTTTCTTACACAGGGCTGGATCCAGGATTTAGCCCTGGTGCATCTCCTGTAAACAGTTGAAAGAAATAGTTTTTCTTATACAGGCGATTTTTAAGGAATATTTTTATGTTTTGAAAATCGACACTTAGAAGAAATTCTGGCAAAAACCAGGCAATGTTATCCTATGGGACGAAATCAGGTGATCGGAAAATCACGGTTGTAATTACTTTTCAGGTTTAGTGCTGGGCTCAAGGATACAACACTGGGATCTCTCCTGGTAACAGGTGAGTAATTTCGTTTTCGTTGATCAGCTTATTTTGAAGGAATATTTCAAAGTTGCAAAACTCGACACTTAAAAGAAATTCTAAGTGAAACCCAGCCAATGTTACCCTATGGAGAAAATCAAGTTATCGGTCTTTGGGTAAGTACTCGGCTAGCAGAGTTAAGGTTCTGGGGGAAGAATCAGGGGTCTCCCAGGGTCAGGTAGGTGCAGTCGTTACACCCTCAGCGGCACAGGGGCAGCTGGGTGCAGAGTGAGTAGGCCCAATGTTATCCTATGGAGGATAGGGGGCCTTTGGTTGGTGGCTGCTAGCAGGCAGGCCACGTGACTGTGGGAGCTGGGCTCCTGGTCACTAACACAGGGCAAGTGGGGAAGTAGGATAGGACAGTTGCTGCACTTCCAGTGGCACTCGGGCGGCTGGGTGCAGGGTGCTTTTGGGCCTTCGGGTGCCCAATGTATTTCAATGGGAAAGCTGGAAGTTGAACAAAGGCTGCAAGCTCGGGTACGGAGATTCTTCAGGTGTGATCTCCAATTCGAGAGGTAAGTTGGGATGTTGTAGGATAGGTAGACACCCAGGAGTTGGGCACAGGGGGCCGTGGGGTGCCCGGTGCAGGGGTGCCTTTTGGTGTTGGGAAATCTTACCCTCAGCTGGTCGCGGTTGGAGGCTTCCCTTGTTGGAGGCAGCAGGCGTCGGCAGGAGCATCGAGGAGGGTCCTTGGGGGCTGGATTTGTGGTCACAGTCGCCGGGGGGGAGGTCCTCTTGGTCTTTGTCCACTCAGGCAGATGCAGAGTGTGCTGGATTCGCGGTTCCTGGCTGGCACCAGGGGTTGTTGCGGCTTGAGGAGAACCACTGCTCGTGGGAGTCCCAGTCTTTAGATGAGCAAGGCAGTCAGGTCCATCGGGGTTTACGAGGATGCTGACCACTGGAGACGCCAGGGTTTAGCCAGGAGCAGGTTCAAGGATCAACAGGCCGGTAGGGCTGGGGCCAAGTCAGTTGGTGTCGTCCTCTTGTTAGCAGCTGCACGGCATATCTTCTTTCTTCTTGTTCTATGCACAGCATGTGAATCTACAGCTCCGCATTCCTAGAACAAAGGCATGCTCTTGTAAGTAGCATTGTCCTTCCAATGTATTAATGTCAAGATCAAATGTATGGCACCCAAATTTGACCTGTTAGATAATTGTCTTATCTTTTAAACATCCGCAACTAATATGTGGTCGCCAATACAGTGATCATATTCTTTACTTTTGTTTACCCTATATAAGAAGAGACTAGCAGGTGATCATCAGGTTTACTCACATGAGTTAAAACACTTCCGCATGTTACTATGCTAACACTTAAGGTTCACTTCATTTACTCACTTGTCTATCAACTTCATGATAATCTATTTTAGTTCTCTATTTTTAGATTATAATAACCCACTCGTACCCCATTTACTAACATCTAGTTACACTTCAAACAAATTAAAAGAACGTTTGACATAATATCCACATTACATATTTGCGGACAGGCTCACTCATCACTATAGATTTTATTATATCAACTTAGGTATCAACACACAAAATATATCATCATATCTGGGAACAGAATTATGTAATGTTGAGTTTCTCTGGGCTTTTAAATAGGATGTAGTTACAGTTACGTGTTGAAAATGAGATGACCAAATTAGATTTGGCATTATCACCACCAGGTTCTCTTCCGGTTTTCACACGGACGTGCTGCCACTTGTTGGTTAGCGGTCTAGCGCTGAAACGTACTTTAGCCAAAATAGAGGAGTTTTGCTGCCGGGTAACTGCTTCCGGGTCAAATTGGAATCTCGAAGCGGGATTACCACGGACATCGCATTCGCTAGAAGGTAAAGTTCTGTAAACTGGGAGCAAGTGGGGGTACTACATGGATTGTCGTTTCTACCTGCTGACTTACATAGAATTTGTTTGGGATATATTTTTTAGGTACTCGTATTTGGAGTGCCGTTGAGAGAAGGACATTAACCTTAATTTGGACATATTACACTGGACATTTTTCTAAATTAGAAGGTGAGATCTGGGGGCATGTCTCTTAATCTGTAAACATATTCTACAGCGACTGTCATTATGCAACAGCACTTGAAATAATAGTGTCTGTCTACTTTATTTTACCCAGGAACTGCTTTTGAATTTATGTAAGGACTTCATGATTGTCATTCACATTTTTATCTATACACCAGCCGGGATGGAATTATAACCGGTGGAGAGGTGAGATACTGTGACTGACCTCACCATTATTGCAGACCACTTCACTCATGGTCAGATAGTTACACGTGTTTTAACTTACCTGTTTCCCAAGGAACTTATCACTGTTTACGCTTGCCGCTGTACTATCGCATGATCACTACGTTCTATGCATGAACCACAAATGGTGAGGGTTTATACTCCTCACTTTTAGCCACTGTACTCTGGGGCAATTATCAGACCCCACTCAAACTGTCATTGTCTTCTCTCCGTTTTTGAGCACGATGTAATCCTTTTCTCCTCTAGGTCTTTTTTTTTTCTTCTTTTTTTCTTTCACCGTCATGAAGATCTCTTACGAGTGTCATCTAACAACTGTCACTATGAATTACAATAATTATGGTCACCTGATGTACTAGAGATTCTCAAAATTTAGCCCTGGCCCTTCTATAGCTCCTTGACCGCGGCACGAATTCCGCCGGGGTGCGGAAGATCTAATTAATGGGTGGGGCTGCGTCGGCCAACAGACTTGCGCAGCACCAGCGAGGTAGTGCTCGCAATGGCACGGAACGGGCCACTGGGATTGTGTTTACTTGTAAATAGGAATATGTTTTCTCCCAACACAAATCACTGTAAGTTAGGGTGTCCCCTACTTGATGTATGGTATATGATCAACATATCATATTGTATTGAATGATATCAGGATTCCATGATATGTTATGTTCCATTATACATCTTTTCAGCCCTGAAGTAGTCATGGGGAACATCCCTAGACAAAACACGTGTTGGCTGGGCAATGTTCTGATTAAAGGAACAAGAAAATTACAACTACACAGATTAATCTCATTTTTGTGATATGTGTCCAATGAATTTGTAAAGAAGCTTGACAAACTAAGAGTTCTAATTAACACTAGCGTGTGCATAGGCTTGCTATAGTCATGTTTTGACCCTAGGGTCTACTATTGAGGGCCTAGGGTGTTCTTTCTCACTTTTTGCACCGCTTTACTCGCAGAGTTATAATTTATGCACACTTTATAGGTGCCATTTTCTCCCAAATAAGAACCCCCCACCCCTGTTTTACTCCCCGTTCTGTGAATGGATTTCTTTTGACAGGCTTTCCCCTTTCATGACCCTAGTTTTCTACACCAGTGTTCAGTGTTCTTCGTGGCTCTGCGCTCCTAACGTGGAAAGTTGTGACAAGAAACTGATGTCAGTGCAATTGGGTGGCTCCTATATAGGCACTGCACACTTCACTTCTTTTTTTTCAAAACACTTTTTATTAGTCTGCACAAATATAAATGCAAAGCCCCGGTCACCGGGTTCTGTTGCATACATCAATGAAGCAGGCACAGCAGTGTCAGACATTTTTATATAATACAAACATCCCCCCACCCCCCGGTTGCGCTGCTACCATGTACCAGGTTACAGAGACCAATAGGAGAAACAATGATCATATGCCAAAACCATCAGAGCACTACCAACGTGCTCCAGCACTCCCTAGTGATTAAAGTGTCAGAGTGGAGTAGTTTTCCGGGCGGGTCAAGGTCCAGCCCCCTGTAGTCCGCCCATCTTTTCCAAATCCGAAAGTGCTTACGGGGGCACCCTCTGGCTAGGAAGACAGGCTGCTCCAACCCCATACAGAAGTCCATGTCGTACCTCCAGGCGGCCAGAGGCGGGGCCAGGGGCGCCTTCCAAGCTCTGTCTATGTCCTGTTTGGCCAAGGTCAAACCCAACAACTATAGGTGACGTTTATATCGATTGCCTCCAACCCCCTCCATAACATGCAACAAAGCCAATTTCGGTTCCCTGGACAGTTCCCATGCCAATACTTCTGATAAACATCGAAAGACTCCGGTCCAGATCCTATGCAGCACCGGGCAATCCCATGTTGTGTGCAAGAGTGTGCCTACCTCAGAGCCACATCGCAGGCACTCAGGGGACCCTATCATACCCGCCTTCCACAGGCACTCCCTGGTGAAATATGTGCGGTGAAGGTATTTGAATTGTACAAGTCTCAGACGTGTGGAAATAGCCGCCCCCTTGGGGCTCGCCAGAGCTTCCATCCAGTCTTCCTCCTCTAATTCCCCAACATCCCCCTCCCACGCCTCCCGCAACCTCTGTAGGTCCGAGGAACAATGCCGCACCAAGGACTGGTATATATGGGACAGTTTTTTGTCGGGCAGTTCCCCCATAAACAGCTGGGCTTCAAGTGGGCTAAAGTCTGGAAGGGTGTCCATGTCCGTCAGGTATGGTGTCAGTGCATGTCGGAGTTGGAGAAAGCGAAAGAATTGAGAGCGAGGCATCTCATAGTCGTTCTGCAGATCTTGGAACGACTTCAAGGAATCGCCCGACATCACATCCCCCAAGGTGGAGATTCCTATGGCATCCCACCCGCCAAAACCCCTGAGGGTCAGCAATTGGGGCAAGCGACCATTGTGCCATAGGGGGGTCTCCCGAGTAAGGATGCTCCACCATCCCATCCGGCGCAGCACCTGCCGCCAGACGGAGAAGACCACTTGCGTGGCGGATGGAAGATTCCGCCGAAGCGGTGCAGAGTACAGAAGGACATGGATGGACGACGAATCCATCAGGTGGCGCTCAACAGCATATGCTGGATCCCCCCTGTCCCCGTACCACCAGTCATAGAGGACCAGAAGATGCGCGGCTTGATAGTATGAGAGTATATCAGATGTGGCGAGGCCCCCCACGTATGTGGACCGAAAGCATGTCCATAGCGCAACCCTGACTATCCCACCCTCCCACAGGAATCCGCCCAGTGCCGAATTAACCTGTTGAAACCAGCGAGGCGGAATGGGGTAGGGATGATTCTGTAGTTGATACACAAGTCTTGGGAGCGCCACCATTTTGAAGATGCAAAAACAACAGGTGATGGACAGAATGCAGAACAATGTCATACATTCACCCCAGTACAGAGATCTGGGCCTAAATCCATCGTTTTTTTGCACTCCACACCACCCCAGGTCAGACATGGCCATATGCAAATCAGCCTTGACCCTGTGCCTCATAGGAACAGTCCAGCCCGAACTGCCAAGCCATGTCTTTCCTGGACCGGAATCAAGCATCCAAGGACCGGTTTCTGGCTATCAGCCGTCATCAGCCTGGATAGCTTGACTCCAGTGGTGTGGAGAGCATGGGACTCACGTCTGAGCATACCCATCCCACTCGGGGTGACAAATGCAAAAACAACAATTGATGGACAGAATGCAGGACAATGTCATACATTCACCCCAGTACAGAGATCTGGGCCTAAATCCATCGTTTTTTTGCACTCCACACCACCCCAGGTCAGACATGGCCATATGCAAATCAGCCTTGACCCTGTGCCTCATGGGAACAGTCCAGCCCGAACTGCCAAGCCATGTCTTTCCTGGACCGGAATCAAGCATCCAAGGACCGGTTTCTGGCTATCAGCCGTCATCAGCCTGGATAGCTTGACTCCAGTGGTGTGGAGAGCATGGGACTCACGTCTGAGTATACCCATCCCACTCGGGGTGACAAATGCAAAAACAACGATTGATGGACAGAATGCAGAACAATGTCATACATTCACCCCAGTACAGAGATCTGGGCCTAAATCCATCGTTTTTTTGCACTCCACACCACCCCAGGTCAGACATGGCCATATGCAAATCAGCCTTGACCCTGTGCCTCATGGGAACAGTCCAGCCCGAACTGCCAAGCCATGTCTTTCCTGGACCGGAATCAAGCATCCAAGGACCGGTTTCTGGCTATCAGCCGTCATCAGCCTGGATAGCTTGACTCCAGTGGTGTGGAGAGCATGGGACTCACGTCTGAGCATACCCATCCCACTCGGGGTGACAAATGCAAAAACAACAATTGATGGACAGAATGCAGAACAATGTCATACATTCACCCCAGTACAGAGATCTGGGCCTAAATCCATCGTGTTTTTGCACTCCACACCACCCCAGGTCAGACATGGCCATATGCAAATCAGCCTTGACCCTGTGCCTCATGGGAACAGTCCAGCCCGAACTGCCAAGCCATGTCTTTCCTGGACCGGAATCAAGCATCCAAGGACCGTTTTCTGGCTATCAGCCGTCATCAGCCTGGATAGCTTGACTCCAGTGGTGTGGAGAGCATGGGACTCACGTCTGAGCATACCCATCCCACTCGGGGTGACAAATGCAAAACAACAGTTGATGGACAGAATGCAGAACAATTTTCACCCCGAGTGGGCTGGGTATGCTCAGACGTGAGTCCCAGGCTCTCCACACCACTGGAGTCAAGCTATCCAGGCTGATGAAGGCTGATAGCCAGAAACCGGTCCTTGGATGCTTGATTCCGGTCTGGGAAAGACATGGCTTGGTAGTTCGGACTGGACTGTTCCCATGAGGCACAGGGTCAGAGCTGATTTGCATATAGCCAGTGTCTAACCCAGTGTGGTGTGGAGTGCAAAAAAACGATGGATTTAGGCCCAGATCCTTGTACTGGGGTGAATGTATGACATTGTTATACATTCTGTCCATCAACTGTGTTTTTTACCATTTTGAAGATGGCAGACCTCCCAAATATGGACAGTGGCATGCGGCCCCACGCCTTCATATCCTCCCGTGTGCGATCCCACAGCGGGGCAAGGTTACGAGCGCGGGAGATAACTGCATCCTCAGACAGAAAGACTCCCAAGTACTTCATTCCTCCCTGGGCCAACTGTAAGCCCGCTGCCCAGTCACCCGCCGGCTGCCCGCCGCCCAGGACCCACAAGGTTGATTTCCCCGGGTTCACATAGAGGCCTGAGGACTCCCCGAAGATCTGCAAGATGCGCCGCAGCCGTGGCCCTGATCGATCAAGGTCTGTTAAGAAGAACAATACGTCGTCAGCGTAAAATGCTATCTTGTCCGTAAGGCCCGGGGACCAGCGAAAACCCTTGAGCTGGGCGTCGATGCGCACCCACGCAGCTAAAGGCTCCATGGCCAGCGCGAACAGGTATGGGGTGAGGGGACACCCCTGACGCGTACCCCTCTGAAGCGGAAATGGCCGGGACACAGCCCCCCCAACTCGCACGGAGGCCGTGAGACCGGTGTACAACAGCTGCTCATAGGTCAGAAAGCAAGGACCTATGTTAAGGCGGCGCAGCAGGGCAAATAGGTAGGTCCAACTTAGGGAATCAAAGGCACGGTCCATATCTGCCAGGAACAAGGCAGCCCGCTTGTCCAGATGTCTCCAGGCCGAGACCGCCACCTGTGCCCGCCTAATATTATGTCGGGTGGCCCTTCGGGGCATAATGCCCGCCTGGTCAGGGTGGACCAGGTCCGTAATATGGGGCTTAAGCCTATTGGCTAAGGCCTTGGCCATGACCTTGGCCTCCGTATTGATCAGCGATATCGGGCGGTAGGGCGCGTGGTTCTCCGGAGGCCGTCCCGGCTTCAGGAAGACCACCACCTCGGCGTGTCTCCAGTCCGGCGGGAGCACCCTACTATCTCGCGCTTCCTCAATCACCGAACGCAGGCGTGGGCCCAACTGCACGTGGAACCGTTTAAAGAATTTGCATGGAAACCCGTTGGGGCCCGGCGCCTTGCCCGGGTTGAGCTCGCCTAAGGCAGAGCCCAGTTCCTCGTCCGTGAAGGGCCTGTCCAACAGGTCTCGCACCTCATCCGAAACCGAGCTGCACACTTCACTTCTGGCGGCTCCGCCGCGCAGAGCTAGTTGACGGCACCACACGGCGCGCAGGGGTACTGTTCACTAAAAAATTCCAGATCTAGTCTGATACCTGGGGATAATTCCAAGGTAAGGAATCTGTGGCAAGATAGTCTCTACTAGATAAGGCATTACCGAAGGTAAATAACTTGTTCTTTAAAGTTGTATTCCATCGTAAAAACCTCACTGCATGCAACTTCATGTATGTTTATTTAATTACAGGTAGCTGTGCAAAGTTCATATCCATCTGTAATAAAAAATAGTGAGGGGCAGACCAATTCCTGCTTCAAATTCCTTTTATCAGCTTCATTTATTCAACTTGTAACTCCTCTATTCATGTATATAAATAACTACTTAAGCACAAAACCTCAGTTATAGACCACTCCAAAACATAACAGCAGCACATAAGAAGTGATGTGTATTAGACCCCCACTGCAGGACATCATTTGCTCCTATTGCCAATGGGGATGGTCACAAGACAGGAAAGTTTGTGGGCTTCACCCAGATTACAGAAACATGCACTGGGACTCCGGGATAAATTCTGATTCTCATCCATTTATTGTGAAAGTAGCCTTAGAAGATATATGTAAGATAGTCTTCCATTGTTCAAATTCACAAAGCGCGACTTTGTGGATATTCAGGACCTCTGCGAG
Organism: Lissotriton helveticus; assembly: GCF_964261635.1. Lineage (NCBI taxonomy): Eukaryota > Metazoa > Chordata > Amphibia > Caudata > Salamandridae > Lissotriton > Lissotriton helveticus. The sequence goes on from NC_136067.1 coordinate 539,194,161, forward strand.
ACCAAAGTAAGACAGAGAGTTGAATAAATACACACCTCAAGCCCACGTCTCTAGATGGAATATTGATTTACATTTGTTGCACAGCAAGTAAATCAAGCATAGGTTTACTCCTCCAAAGGCAAAAGGTACTTATCTAGAATAGCAAACTATTGGTATACAAGACTCTCGTAAACAGCCCTGGTAAATTGGGACAATACATAATTAACGTTTACGGCTTGTAATATTCACTTATGAACACTTTGATATTTTTCCTCACAAACCTTCAAGGAAGATCGAATCTAAAGAAGGCAGTCACTTTGTGGGTCATTGTGAGTATACATTAAATTTAATTACTCTGACTTTGATGAGCATCCCAGACATTTAATATTTAGATGTCTTTCCAAGATCAACCTCTATTTGGTGGAGTAATACTGTTCATTCCAATCTAGTATAGACTTAAGTTGGTGAATTCTTGTCAGTGCCTTTCTTTTTTTCCAAGATTGTTTGCCTCCGCTCTATAAAAAAAACTCATTTTAATGGTAATCACTTAAAATTTACAAAGGACATTTCAATGGGTTTAATTGTTTTACTATTTAATTAGTAATTGAATAACCTTTTGCAGGACTCTGGAGATAAATGTGTATCAGAAAGCAAAGAATTGGATAGCAAAAAAGTGCACAGTACACCTATAAGGAAATCAACACAGACATCTTTATCATCTCATTTGCTACCTGAAGAGAAGAATGATAACCTAACTAAACACTTTCCAAATGTTTCACTTACAGAAGAAAAAATGCCAAAATCAGGTAATTGTATCTATATAATAAAATAGAATGTTTTATCTGAACATGTGTTTGCTGTGCTTGAATCGTTCTTCTTTTACCCCTCTAATGATACTCAAACCTTTCCCCCTGCTGCCAAATTGTTGTCAGGAAAATGCATTTGTAAAGAGCTGCTTATATGTATGATATATATATATATATATATATATTATATGTGATTTACTGAAAAAACAAAGCTTAAAGTGACGTTACAGTTGTAAGAATATCTAACATTACATTACAAAAACCTTAGAAATGAACTGAAAAAAACAAAAGTTAAAGAGATGTTATAGTTAGGTGAAAAGGTCGTGTGAAACATACTATTTGAAACTAACAAAACCACTGAAATTCACTTGTAACTGTAACTCGTGCCCCTGCCATGCACAGTATTATCAACAATGATGGCATTTCAGATGTGATATACCATGTTATGAATTATATCTGAAAGAAACACGTTAGTGTTAGATTCCTTACCTTAGAATATCCCCAGGCGTCAGACTGGATCCGGAAAGTTTCCGTCAGCAGCACCCCTGCGCGTCGGTAGGAGTCGTCGGTGGCTTCGCGTCTGTCGTCTGCATTGTGATTGCCGGGATGACGTCGTCGGAGTACTTAGACGCCGCCCTCGCACGCTGACGTCGGTTCTTCTTTTTTTCCGCGCCAGCAAGCGCAGATCCGGGAAGAGCACTTACCCATAGTCATTTTTTTACAAACTTTTTGATCTTTTTGACTATCTTTTTCGAGTCGACTTTGACTCCTGGTGCCAGTAGGGATGCCCGGTTTTAAGCCGTGTGACGCCTGTCACCGACTGATGTCGGTTACCGACCCCCACCGCCGGTGTCTCTACTGCTTAGTGTCCGACCACGACGACAAGTCGTGCCCCGACTGTCGGGCCTTGACTTCGAAAGCAAGACGGGAGCGGTCCCGTAAGCTTCTCGAGCTCTGGCAGTCGGCTCCCTGCCGCTCGAGGAGGAAGTCGAGGGACCGATCGCGGAGCCGCAGCCATCACCGCTCGTCGGGTTCCAAGTCCTCGCATTCAGGTAAGTCGAGGTATGGCAAGAAGTCGTCGAAGAGGCGACATCGCTCTTCTGACTCCCCTCGCCGGTCGCGTGACTAAGCTGAGGGTTCGGGTGGCACCACCCGCGCAGCTCCGCCGGAGCCGCAGGAGTCGCATCTGGCTCCACACCCTCGGGTCCCTGGGCTTAATGCGACTCCGGGCGAGATTCGAGACTTCCTCTTGGCCATGAGGACTCTCTTTCCGCCGCCGAGGCCCGCCGGCGTACCCCGCGGGCCTGGCTGGGGGCTTCAGCTTCGGCCCCTGCACCGTCGGCGACTTCGGTCCTGGCGTCGCAGGACCCCTCGGGATCTAGGCCTGGATCCCGGTTGATGCCATTTGACCTCACTACTCCGTCGCTGGCGCCGACCCCCACGGTGCCGCCCCTGGCGCCGTCCTCGGACGACGCTGTCCCTGGTTTCAGCCGCAGTCCAGGTCCGGCGTCTGAATGGTGCAGTCTCCGGCGTTGAAGGGTGAGCACTTCGCCTATGACCCGGCTCCGTTATTTCTGCCTGTTTATCAGGACACGGATGAAGTAGAGGACTGGGAGGGGTCTGAGGACCCTCTAGCACAACAGTGCCAGTTAAGTCAGGACTGGGCAGATGAGCTGGGGGATGCCAGTGGTCTTGACACATCGCCTGACACTGGTTTTCTCTCTCCTCCTTCTGTGGCTACGGAGGAGGGGGCTACGTATGCTGTGGTGTTGCGCAGGGCGGCCAAGGCCCTGGCACTTGAGCTCCCTGCAGCGGTCGTGAGGACTAACCTCCTCACTGAGGTGCTTCAACCGCCAGTAAGCTCTTAGGAGCCTATGCTGCCGTTCAATGAGGCCCTCATCGACGTTCTGATGGACACTTGGTCCAGGCCCTCCACAGTCCCCCCTGTGGATCGGAACGTGGCCCGACGCCGGCTCCGGGCGATCCCTGCTTTCTGTGCACCCACCCCATCCCCGAGAGTCTGGTTATCCAGGCCTCTACGTCCCAGACCGCATTTCCGACCGCTCCCCCGGATCGGGAATCCAAAAGGTTTGATAAGTTTGGGAAGAAACTGTTCTCCTCGGTCAGCTTAGGATTGCGGTCCATTAACACTGCATGCCTTTTGGGCCGTTACACCCACTCTCTGTGGGATACGGTGGCGGATGTGTTGCCCCAGTGTCCGGAGGAGGCCCAGATAAGGCTCTCCCAGACTCTTGCTGAGGGGCGGGACGCAGCACAGTATTCGATCCGATGTGGACTTGATACCACGGACTCGCTAGGCAGAGCGATTTCCATGAATGTGGCGATCCGTCGTCTCACCTGGCTGAGGTCCGCCAATTTTTCGGGGGATGTCCAGAACACACTCATGGACATGCCCTTTGATGGCCGTCACCTGTTTGGCGAAAAAAGCAGACAGTGCGCTTTAGCGTTTCAAGGACTCCAGGGCTAAGGCCAGGTCCTTGGCGCTGTCAGGCCAGCGCTAGCAGACTTCTACTTTTCGTCCCTTTCAAGGCAAAGGGAGGGGCGCCCCCACACGTTCGTCCAGCCACAGGCCGCAGAACAAACCTCAACGCGGTCGCGGACGTGTTGGCCGCCATGCCGGTGCAAGGGGACAGAGGCCGGGTCAGTCCACATCCACATCCGCAGCATCCGTCTCAAAGCCTTCCTAGTCTGAGCTTTCAGGCCCATTCGACACCATTGGGAGGCAGGGTTCTCCTTCACCTACTACACTGGCGTACCATCACTTCGGACAGGTGGTTGCTGCAAATCGTCCGAAGGAGCTACTCCCTCCCCTTCGAGGCGACCCCTCCAGCCATGCCACCGCAGTACCACCGCATGTCTGGGGATCACTTGCGACTACTGCAGGAGGAAGTTGGGGGCCAACGAGCGCGTTCCTGGGCCAGAAGTAGGACGTGGTTGTTATTCCCACTTCTTTCTGGTTCCCACGAAGGGCAAAGGGGGCCTGCGCCCTATCTTGGACCGCAGGAGCGTCAACGGATTCCTCCGGAGGGAGAAGTTCAAGATGCTGACTTTAACTCAGGTCCTGGCTGCCCTAGACCCTGGAGACTGGATGGTAGCATTGCACTTGCAGGACGCTTATTTCTATATCCCCGTCCTGCCGGCCCACCGGCGCTACCTGCGGTTCACGGTAGGCCATGAGCACTTTCAGTTTACCGTGCTCCCCTTCGGCGTCACCAGTGCCCCTCGGGTGTTCACGAAAGTGATGGCGGTGGTCGCAGCTCATCTACACAGATCCAGTCCTTCCCTATCTCGACGACTGGTTGTTGAAGGCGGGCTCGCCCCAGACAGTCGTCTCCCACTTCCAGACTACGGCCGACCTCCTGCACTCGCTGGGTTCTCCATCAACGTGCCGAAGTTACACCTGAGTCCCTATCAGAAGCTCCTCTTCATCGGAGCGGTTCTGGACTCGGCGCAGTTTCAGGTTTATCCTCCCGAGCAGTGGGTTCGGGATATTCAGGCTCTGATTCTGATCTTTCAGCCTTTATCCCGAGTTTCGGTCAGGATGATCTACGGCTCCTGGGGCTGATAGCCTCCTGCATCCTGCTGTACATCACGCCAGGTGGCAGATGCGGGCTCTGCAGTGGGACCTGAAGTTCCAGTGGGCACATCATCAGGGCAACCTGACCGATCTCAGAGGGCACTGCGTGTCAGTTGCAGTGGTGGCTCACGGACCGCGATTGGGTCAGTGGCAGATCCCTCTCCCTACCCCAACGGGAGTACACAGTGATGATGGATGCATCCCTCCTGGGATGGGGGGACCACATGGGAGAGGTGGAGATCAGAGGCCTCTGGTCTCCGGCGGCGTCCTGGCTCCATATCAACCTTCTGGAGCTGCGGGCGATCCGGCTTGCACTGAAGGCATTCCTTCCCTCTGTCTGGGGAAGTGTAGTGCAGGTGTTCCCGGACAACACCACCGCCATGTGGTATTGCAACAAACAGGGCGGGGTGGGGTCGTGGACCCTTTGTCAGGAGGCTCGGCGCCTCTGGACATGGCTGGAACACCAGGGCATCACCTTGGTGGTTCAACACCTGGCAGGTTCCCTGAACGCCAGGGCGGACAAACTCAGCCGCCGGTGCATGATGGATTACGAATGACGTCTGAACTCGGACGTGGCGCAAGGTCTCTTTCAGCAGTGGGGAGAGCCTTGGTTAGATCTATTCGCCACCGAAGAGAACGTACAATGTCATCAGTTCTGTGTGTTGGAATTTCCAAGGTGGCACTCGCTCGGAGACACTTTTCGTCGCGACTGGAGTTGCGGTCAGTTGTACACCTTTCCGCATATACCACTTCTGCCCAAAGTGGTGAAGAAGATCAGGCGCGACCGGGCCCAAGTCATCCTTTTGGCTCTGGATTGGGCACAAAGGTACTGGTATTCCGAGCTACTCAGTATGTCAGTCGATCCCCCGATTCGTCTGCCTCTTCAGGGGACGGTCCTCCACCCGAACCTGTTCAGTCTCCACCTACATGCGTGGAGATTGATCGGCGACAGTTGAGGCCATTTGACTTGCCTCCTGAAGTTTGTGATGTTATTCTGGCAGCCAGGCGCCCCTCCACAAAAACGGTATATGCCTGCAGGTGGAACAACTTTGTGGCATGGTGCACAGCAAAGGCTGTGGATCCACTCTCTGCCCCTCTTTCTGAGGTCCTAGAGATGCCCCCTGAAAAACGACCAACCTCTGGTGGTTTCCCTGATTGGTATAATCCAGCCTGCCTCCACGAGACATGATTCTGGACCCCTAGGGTGGTAGCCTTCGCTCCCTGAGCCGAGAAACAAAGTCTTTCTTGGGCAAGGTGTTCACACCTCCACCAGGCAAGGAAGAGCATCTGTGGCAGGGGAGCTTCAATGCTTCAGATGCTTTGCAGCCTTTGTAATGCGACCCCCAGCCTCTCCTGCTATCAGGAGCAGGCCCCCTTCCTGTCTCCCCTCCTTTTTGGCAGGAAGATGGGCGGTAAATATTAGCTGGCCCAGAAGGTCTGCCCACCTCTGCCAACCCCAGGTGGGGGAGCCGAGGTGAAGCCCACTCTTCAGTGCCCACCATCTTGCAGATGGCAGGCACTCCCCAATCGGGATTAGGGATTGTGCTCACTCCCCCACATGGGGTGTGCACACCAAGGGTGTAGTCACCCTAAGATCAGTAGCTCATTGGCTACTGATCCTAAAACGCCCCCTAAATACAGTATTTAGGGAGCACCCCTGAATCAAGTAGGCAGACAAGAAAGTAAAAGAAGAAGGATCGAACAACCGTACCAAACCTAACAAGAGGAGGACGCCCACAGACTTGGTCCCAGCCCTACCGGCCTGTCCCCACCTCGACCCTGCTCCAGCAAAATCCCGGTGAGTTCTGCAGCCAGCACCCTCGAGAAACCCGGAGGACATGCCTGCCTTCCATCCCAAAGACTGTCTCCCGTGAACACCGGATTTGTTCATCAACAGACTCCAGCTCCGCAAGGATCTGCTGGTCTCCACCCGACGCCCACGGCCCAAGTTCGAGTGGCCCAACACCCAAGAGGAGGTCTCCCCGAGACCCGTTAACCCCTGACCTGCCTCAAGCAGATGCCTGCAGCCTCAAACCGGAAGGTCCCCCCAACCATGACCAAGAGCTGGTAAGAAGATCCAACCCAAAAGGCACCCCTACACCCGATGCCCCACGGCCTTGGGTGGCCCAACTGACTGTGCCTAACCAACTCCCAACATCCCAACTTACCTCTCCAAGTAGTAGTCTTACCCAGAAGACCTTTGTCCCCGAGCCTGCAGTGTGTTGCCAAACCGGAGACTCCCCTTTGAAAGTTACAGGGCACCCGACGCCAAAATAGCACTCTGCACCCAGCCGCCCCAGCGTCGCTGAGGGTGCATCTTTTGTGCTGGCCTAAACCCCCATTTGACCTGAGCTTAAGCGCAGGAGCTTTGCTCTCACAACCCAGTGGCCTGCTCGTCTGCTGCCACCAACCAGAGGCCCCCTTTCCCCCATTTGATAACATTGGGCCACAGCACTCTGCACCCGGCCGCCCTATTGCCGCTGAGGGTGTAACAAGAGTGCATCGTTGACCCTGGGGGACCCCTGAGTCTAACCCCAGAATACCACCTCCCACAACAAAGTACTTACCTTTGAACCGATAACACTATTTTCCTCCATAGGATAACATTGACTGTTTTTCTATGAAAAGTTTTTAAGTGTGGAGTTGGAAAACCTAAAGAAACTCTTTAAAATTGTACTAACTAACAAAAACGATTTTACCTACCAGTTTACTGGAAATGTCCCAGTGTAGTATCCAGGTATACGACACTGTGTAAGAAAAGTAATCTGAAAGTAATGTACTGGTCATTTTACTAAAAAGCCCACTCAAAGTATATGTACTGTATTTCCAAAGCATTGCATTTCTCAGTAACAGTACTGTGATCAAAACAAAGAGCATATACAATTACAATCTGTGTTACAACTGTATATTTACTTCAAAGTACTTATCACTTACCTGTGCCAGGCTTTCTTGGTTCTAGGAAATAAAATAACTATAATAATATTTTTATACAAAAACAATTGGTTTGAAGTTCAGTCTTCGTGTGTGAATTCATTTGCTTACTGAGTGTGTACAACAAATGCTTAACACTGTCCTCTGATAAAGCCTTACTGCTCGACCACACTACCACAAATATAGACTGTGGGGCTATCCACTTTACCTCTCCCTACCTTTTGGCTTCCACTGGACTCTGTGCACACTATACCTCCCTTCGGTATAGTATATAGAGAGCCAGCTTCCTACATGTTATGAAACATTTAGTTTTATTTGTACTTGATGGTTATTTTCTTTATATTTGCATTTCAGGCACACTTGAGAAGTATGAACACAAGAAGAAAACTGAAAAGCGGTTGTCAGTTAGTAACGTTCATCCTACAACCCCTCCTGCTCCTAAACCATCTGTAGATCAAATCCGTCAAAGTGTCCGTCATACTCTCACAGACATACTGTTGAAAAGGTATTGCTTCTAAAATGTGTAATGCCGGAATGCCTGTTCTTTCCTGTTGCTGAATGGATGCTTTACAGAGCCGTAATGCAACAATTCTGTGCGGACCGCTATGCTAAATAATGTTACTTCTCAGTATCCTCAATAAACCGGATTCTCATAGAGATTGTTGGTGTACTTTATTCCCGTTACAGCGCTAATGTACATTATGGTCATATACATTTTATAGCACTGTAAAGAAACAGTATTGTACAGCCCTCTGTACTGTTCTTCATTAAACAGTGCCTTTAATTTCACATTAATTACGAATAATTTGTAACCTAATTGCACAACTTTTATTTCAGTTATTTTGATGCTTGATTCATGCTTTATTCGAGCTTGTAGTACAACATTAGAGCTGTTTAGAGATTATGTGCTCTTGTTTTGTACTGAATTCCCTTGTATATCCCATAAGATTCAGTTCCCATAATTCTTGTTTTAGAATACCTTTTGTTTATTTTTTTGGTAAAACCAAACAGATAACATTTACATCATGAATTGATGTAAACATATCATCATATTCAGTACTACCTATAGGTTTGTTGGGAAAATTGCTGGAATAAATTCTCCATATCCATTTCGAAATCTGAGAATAGTCTAACATTGAGGAATCTGCAGGCAGGGTATCCAATAAAAATACGTTCCTAATTATTTATGGATGAAAATGACTTTGTGAGTTGGGAACATTGTTAACGGTATAGAAACTGAAGAATCACAAAGCTAGAATTGTAGTAGAGTTGTCCAAATGCTGTCATGTCACCCTTACACTGAAAGAATCATTTGCTAGCAGTGACCTCAAAGATTAAATGCAGTGCTCTTGCATGCTGGTACAGTGATTTGTAAGACATTCCACTTGCTTAGCAGAAATCACAGGAAGAGTAGACTCATTTGGTGTACACTTCTATAAGATCTTAGCTCACAATTGAAAATATTTCTGGCACTTTTCTAGATTTACAGGGGCACTACAGGTGGCAAAGTGCAGCATTAGGTGGAGGCATGCATCTCCACTTCTATCCTTATTAATTTCTGCGGTTTTGCTAAAAAAGTTGAATACCTGTTAACTGGAAAAGGCATGATTCAGTTGGTTTTGAGCAAGCACCTGTGTTCCAGTTTGGGTTTAGGTGCTTTCGAAATAGCCTGAAATGAGTTGTTATTCACTGTTATGTAGTTTGCACAGTTTACCCTCTCCACCTCCTGCCTTGACTGCTCGCCCTTGCTAGCCTGCTGCACGGAAATGCCGAAAAAATGAGACTTTATTTTCCGTTTGGGTTGTATTATAGAATGGCCGGTGCTAAATGGAAATGTCACCTCAGTATACTGTCTAGTAACATCCAAATGGCACAGTAACCCAAGAAAAAGTCTGTCAGTCTACAAGAGCAGCTCTCTACCGTAAAGTGGCAGAGCGAAACATCTCTTATCAAACTCATCTACTACCACCTGGCCCTGTTTAATGCATTTTCCTGTTAAAGAAAAAAATTGAAACAATGAATGTAAAATCTCTTAAAAATTACTTTTAGTCTTCTACTAATCTTCTATTAACATTAGATTTAGGGAAGCTGTTTCTCATTAAACCCATTTCTTAACCCCACTTACAAGAGAAGATATTGTATGTTTATGAAGGTGGAGACGATTCTGATGAGCAACTAGATTTACAAACAAGTTAATTTCCTTATCTTTAACTGAGCCTACTTAGAAAACTTGTAACCCTTTTCCTCAGAATTTTTGCTCAATTTCTTTATTATATCTGTTAGCAGTTAAGGAATGAGAAATATTAGAGATGCACGTCAGTTTGTTTGTTGTCATGCACGTATGCACATGGCATATATTGCGTAGTGTCAACAGCTTGTTTACTTGATGTGAAGAATGTGTAATACTAAAAATACAAAAAATGCTGTGAAAATGCATGGCATTTGCTTTTGCAACACCGGCAAACCTAATTTTAACGAAATAACTTATTTTTCAGATTGTCAGAATCTGGTTCAAAAATTCCAGAGGAAAGAGCAGCAAAGGTGGCAACAAAGATTGAAAAAGAACTATTCTCCTTTTATAAGGACATTGAATCCAAATATAAAAACAAATATAGAAGTTTAATGTTCAATTTACGGGATCCTAAAAATAATGTAAGCACATTTTAATTAGTAGTAGCTTTTTACTAATGCATTTTGTTTTTCATTTTTATGTATAGAATGCAAATCAAACTTCTTTTTATTTTTAGGTCTTGTATAAAAGAGTACTCAAAGGAGATATTTCACCTGATCATCTCATACGAATGAGTCCGGAAGAATTAGCCTCCAAAGAATTAGCTGCTTGGAGACAAAGAGAAAACAGACATGTAAGATTTATAGCCTCTATCTTCACTAATCTGCCTCATAATCTGTCAGCCATAATTGGAATTTGATGATATTCTTTCATAACATAATAACTGATGCCACTTTGTTAGGACATGGACACGCTTTCCTTGTCATTCTGGATAAAGGAGTTCCCGTGAGGTCTGTGTATCTATGCTTGGATATCTGTGTCTGTCTGTTCTCCAGGTTTCCTAGACGTTGTTCGCCAGGCAAGGCAAGGCAGACCCATGCGCTTGAGGTCTTTAAGGACTCCAGGGCTACGGCCAAGTCCTTGGGCCTCTTGGCCCCGCGCCAGCAATCGGCTGCCTTTCTCTCCTTTCGTGGCCACGGAAGGGGTGTACCCACACGTGCTGCCAGCCACGCTCCGCAGGGTAATACCCAACGCGGTGGCGGCCGTGGGAACCGCCGTCCCGGCGGTCGGGGACAACGGCGAGGTCAGTCCACACCTTCCCCCGCAGCATCCGCCTCTAAACCCTCCTAGTCCGTGCTTTCAGGCCCATGTGACGCCAGTGGGGGGCAGGGTTCGCCATCACCACCTTCACTGGTGCACTGTCACTTCGGACAGGTGGGTGCTGCAAATCGTCCGAAGGGGCTACTCCCTCCCCTTCGAGGCGACTCCTCCAGCCATGCCACCGCAGAACCACCGTGTATCGGGGGATCATTTGCGACTTCTGCAGGAGGAAGTTACGGCCCTCTTGGCCAAGGGGGGCATCGAGCGCGTTCCTGGGCCAGAAGTAGGGTGTGGTTGCTACTCCCACTACTTTCTGGTACCCAAGAAGGGCAAAGGGGGCCTAAGGAACGTCAACGGCTTCCTCCGGAAGGAGAAGTTCAAAATGCTGACACTGGCTCAGGTCCTAGCTGCCCTGGACCCAGCAGACTGGATGGTAGCGTTGGACTTGCAGGACGCTTATTTCCACATCCCTGTCCTGCCGGCCCACCGGCGCTACCTGCGGTTCACGGTTGGCCACGAGCACTTTCAGTATACCGTGCTCCCCTTCGGCCTTACCAGCGCCCCACGGGTGTTCACAAAGGTGATGGCGGTGGTCGCAGCTCATCTGCGCAGGTTAGGGGTTTCAGTCTTCCCCTATCTCAACGACTGGTTGTTGAAGGCGGGCTCGCCCCAGACAGTCGTCAGCCACCTCCAGACTACGGCAGATCTCCTGCACCGGCTGGGGTTCTCCATCAATGTGCCGAAGTCACACCTGTGCCCCTCTCAGAAGCTCCTTTTCATCGGAGCGGTTCTCGACTCGGCGCGGTTTCGGGTTTATCCACCCGAACAGCGGGTCCGGGATATTCAGGCTCTGATTCCCATCTTTCAGCCGTTATCCCGGGTCTCGGTCAGGTTGACGCTGCGGCTACTGGGGCTGATGGCCTCCTGCATCCTACTGGTGCATCACACCAGGTGGCGGATACGGGCTCTGCAGTGGGACCTGAAGTTTCAGTGGGCCCAGCATCACGGCAACCTGTCCGACCACGTCCTGATCTCGGAGGGCACTGCGAGACAGCTGCAGTGGTGGCTCACGGACCGCGATTGGGTCAGCGGCAGATCCCTCTCCCTTCCCCAACCGGAGCACGTAGTTGTGACGGACGCGTCCCTCCAGGGCTGGGGAGGCCACATGGGAGAGGCGGAGATCAGAGGCCTCTGGTCTCCGGCGGAGGCCCGGCTCCACATCAACCTGTTGGAGTCACGGGCGATTCGTCTAGCACTGAAGGCATTCCTCCCCTCTGTCCGGGGGAGTGTAGTGCAGGTGTTCACGGACAACACCACCGCCATGTGGTACTGCAACAAACAGGGCGGGGTGGGGTCGTGGACCCTTTGCCAGGAGGCTCTGCGCCTCTGGCAATGGCTGGAACGCCAGGGCGTGACCCTGGTGGCTCAACACCTGGCAGGTTCTCTGAACGCCATGTGGTATTGCAACAAACAGGGCGGGGTGGGGTCGTGGACCCTTTGTCAGGAGGCTCGGCGCCTCTGGACATGGCTGGAACACCAGGGCATCACCTTGGTGGTTCAACACCTGGCAGGTTCCCTGAACGCCAGGGCGGACAAGCTCAGCCGTCGGTGCATGATGGATCACGAATGGCATCTGAACTCGGACGTGGCGCTAGGGCTCTTTCAGCAATGGGGAGAGCCTTGGTTAGAAATATTCGCCACCGAAGAGAACGCGCAATGTCATCGGTTCTGCGCGTTGGAATTTCCAAGGCGGCACTCGCTCGGAGACGCTTTTCGTCTCGAGTGGAGTTGCGGTCTATTGTACGCCTTTCCGCCTTTACCACTTCTGCCCAGAGTGCTGAAGAAGATCAAGCGCGACCGGGCCCAAGTAATCCTTGTGGCTCCGGACTGGGCACGAAGGTACTGGTATCCAGAGCTACTCAGTATGTCAGTCGATCCCCCGGTTCGTCTGCCTCTTCAGGAGGACCTTCTGTCGCAGCAACATGGGACGGTCCTCCACCCGAACCTGCCCAGTCTCCACCTCCATGCCTGGAGATTGAACGGCGACAGTTGAGGCCATTTGACTTGCCTCCTGAAGTCTGTAACGTCATTCTGGCAGCCAGGCGTCCCTCCACAAAGTCGGTATACGCCTGCAGGTGGAACAGATTTGTGGCATGGTGCACAGCAAAGGCTGTGAATCCTCTTGCTGCCCCTCTCTCTGAGGTTCTTCTCTTCCTTCTTTCTCTTGCCCAGCAGGGCTCTGCTCTGGGCACTATCAAGGGCTACCTTTCTGCCCTTTCAGCCTTTCTGAGGCTGCCTGATCAACCTTCTTTGTTCAAGTCCCCTATTGTAAATAGATTTCTAAAGGGCATCACACACACATACCCTCCTGTTCCGTTTGTGATGCCTCAGTGGGACTTGAACCTGGTTCTTACGTTTCTGATGTGCGCTCCCTTTGAGCCACTTCACAACTGTCCTCTCCGCCTTCTTACTCTGAAGACTGCTTTCCTGGTTGCCATCACCTCTGCCAGGAGAGTGAGTGAGCTCCAGGCCCTTTCTTGTACTCCACCTTTCCTTTCTGTCCTTCCGGACAAAGTGGTGTTGCGTACTAAGCCATCTTTCCTGCCCAAGGTTGTCACGGCCTTCCACATCGGGCAGTCTATCACCTTGCCAACCTTCTTCCCGCCACCGCATCCCTCTAAAGAGGAAGAGCGGCTCCACCGTCTGGACCCAAAACGTGCGCTCTCATTTTACTTGGATCGCACACGCCAGTTCCGGGTGGATGACCAACTCTTTGTTGGTTACGTGGGCGCTAAGAAGGGGAAAGCGGTGCACAAGTGGACCATCTCCCGGTGGATCATCTTGTGTATCCAGGCATGCTACTCCCTGGCTAGAAAGGAGCCCCCTGTTGGATTACGGGCTCATTCCACCCGAGCCACGGCGACTATAACTGCTCTGGGCCGGGGAGTGCCCTTACAAGACATCTGTCAGGCGGCTACGTGGGCATCACTGCACACGTTTGCAAGACACTACTGCCTGGACAGCCAAGTCCGGAGGGATGGCTTCTTTGGCCGTTCAGTCCTCCAGGACTTTCTGGTGTGATTATTGGTTCGCAGACCCACCACCGGGGTTGGTATTGCTGGGGTATCTATTCTAGGGTAAGGAATCTAATACTAACGTGTCTCTTTCAGATGCACAAGTTACTACTTGTGTAACGATATATCTGTAAGAGACATTAGTTAGCATTCGATCCTTACCGACCCACTCATCCTCCCCGTTCTGCGAACCGATATCTAGGGTTAGGGTTACCCCCTTTCAGGGCCCTAGTTTCAAAGGCACCAGTGTTGGTTTTTAACATGGCTCTGCGTTTCTGGCGCGGAAAAGCTGTGTCTAAGAACTGACGTCAGCACGCGGAGGCGGCGTCTAAGTACTCCGACGACGTCATCACGGCGCCCACGACGCCGACGACGGACGCGGAGCCGCAGACGACGCCTACCGACGCGCAAGGGTACTGCTAGGCAAAAGTTTCCGGATCCAGTCTGACGCCTGGGGATATTCTAAGGTAAGGAATCTAATACTAACTAATGTCTCTTACAGATATATCGTTACACAAGTAGTAACTTGTGCGTTAGGTTGTAGGAAGCTGGGTACCTGTAACGGTACCCCTTACCCCACACTTTTTGCCTGGTATTTGATTCACCTTTGACTGAAGTGTACTAGGTTCCTGCTAACCAGGTCTCCAGTACCAGTGTTCTTTCCCCAAAATGTGCAATTATTTACCCAATTGGAAACACCTTTAGCACCCTCTGTAAGTCCCTAGTAAATGGTACTCCTGGTAACTAGCCCCATAGTTGCTAATGAGGGTCCCTAAGAACAGCAGCCTCTGGTGTCCTTGCTGACTGGTTTCTGCCAGCCTGCCACCTGAGAAGCTGTTCTGACCTCCTAGGGCAAGAGCCTTTTGCTCTTAGGAGACCAAAAACACAAGCCTGTCTGGGATCATGGTGTAACACCCCCTCCCACTGGATGACCTGCTTATTGGTCTCCTTGGGCTGGCGAGCTTCAAAGAAGCTGCAGCCTTTGGAATACAAATCTGGCTCCCCTCAAAGGAGATTGAGCCTCTTTTGTGCCTGGACAGACAGGAACATTAGCTAATCAAGTAGGCGTGCCACCTCCAGGCTAGTACCACCCCTAAGGTGGCCTACTGTGAGGTGGACACAATTTTTCAGAGGTAGCCATCTTTGTGACGGCATACTTACAAATTCTGGGACAGGTTTATGCCAACTTCCCACAGGAAGTGGTCATAATAGGGGGCGTAGTAACCCCAAGGGTCAGTAGCCCATTGCCAACTACCCTAATCACCCCTAACTCCCCTAAATTCAGTATATAAGGGACTCCCTGGCACCTGAGAAGCAAATCCTTATGACCTAAGGACAGAGGTCACCAAAGAGCCACAAAAGCTGAGAAAGTAGAAGCAGTAGCTGACTGGTACCAACCCTGCCAGCCTGTCTGCATCCTTCATCGAAAACAGCACCAAAGATGACTTGGGAGGACTGCCTGCCTTTGAAAAAGACTTAAGACCGCCGGTGTGCAGCGGACCTGTTGCAAAGAACTCCAAAGGAAAAGATTCTGATGTCTCCTGAACCACCAACTCCTGGCACCTGAACCTACTACTGCACCCGTCATCTCTGACCCAAGTTGAAGTTGGCCAACGATGCCAACAAAATACCCTAGCTCTCCAGAGGTCAAGCCCATTGTGGTTTCACCCCTCGTGGGCTCCTTGACATCCCCTGTAGCCTCTATACGCTGGCCCCCTCGACTACTCCCGGTAATAAAACCTTGTGCCTAAGGACACCTCTGCACCTGTCTCCCCATGACTGTGGAGAAGAGGACGCCAGGTGTCCCTACGTCTCTGAGCATCGCAAATCTTGAACCCCCTATTGGTTCAACCCGACTGGCTTCCTAGCCAGAGCCTGCAGCCTTTGAGTACAATGCTGATTTGCACCCTGTCCCTAGCTGCCCTTGTACCCCTGCTGGTGCTGCCTTTGACCTTGCCAACCACTCACCTTAACTCCTGGAGATTGGTTTTATAGGTCGATGTTCTGTACCTGTTTGGGGAACTTGTTCTTCCTTCCATAGAAAAACATAACAGAACTCCCACATTGCACCGTGGCCACTTTTTGAACTAAAATGAATTTATATTTGAAAAAGTATATAACAATACTTGCTATTTTTATGAATTGGTGTGGATCTCCTTCTTGAGTCTTGGTGTCATTTATTGATCATTGTGTGTATTTACGAATGTATTGCACCCCTCTGTGTTAAGCCTAAGGCTGCTCGACCACACTACCCTCTAATAAAGCATTTTGGGATTGCATAGCAAACATCTGTCCAGTCATAAGGAAACCACAGGACTCTTTACAAGGGTATATCAACTTATTTATATATCCCTTAAAGAGCCAGCTTCCTACATAGGTCCCCTACAATACTGTGAGATATGAATTTATTTTGAATCTCCTGAAACGTCCAAAGGGTTAGTAGAGAGGAAATTGCACATCAAACTCAAGAACAGAGGCGAAACAAAAGTTGAATGATGCAATAAGTGCCTAACTGGGACAATTGAAAATATACTAAAACTTATTTAGAGGATGACCGATCATTGGTGGCATATGCGTTGTCAGTCGTTAAACAGATATCCTAATTAGAGAGAAGACATTTACCCAGATAAGTTTAGATGCCTCTTCAAAATTGTAGTTTCATTTTCTGAAGATTTATGTTCGAGGCATATGAGCTGCAGATTGTACACTTAGCATTAGATCGCCACCTTGTGTTGGGCTCGGATGATTGCATGTTGTTGTCGTCTTGGAAGAAGTCTTTGTAGTCACGAGATAGGTGAATCCTCCCTTGGACGATAGTGCGCATGGGCATCGGCTCCATCCTTAGATTGTTTTTTTCCTCCACTGGGTTCGGATGCAACTTTTTCGCTCCGGTTCAAAAATATACTTTTCAAAGACTGCGACGCGCAAAACTTTCTAAAAACAAACTTTAACTTCAATATACATAGTCTCGACCTCATCACTTCGATTCCGGTCGTCGACGCGGGCCGTCAGGCCTACCCACGTGGTGAGGCCTACACCTCATGGAAAGGACACCATTCAAAAAATGCCCCGGGTGTGGAGCAAAATTTACACACAGCGACCATCAGGAGGTGTGTAACCTGTGTTTATCACCGGAACACGACAAGTCGAGCTGCACAGCTTGTGCGTCCTTTCAATCCAAGAAGACCATTTGAGATCGGAGGGCCCGGCGACGCGACATCCAGAGATCAGCTCCGGAACCGGTGGATATCTTCGACGAAGGTCCATGTGTCCCCGAGGAAGATTCCGATGATCTCCAGATCGTATCTGAGGCAGACGACTCCGATGACTCCATACCATCCGGTCAACGCGTGAGTACTGCTGCCCCTACCCTAGTCCCAACCCATAAACCAAAGGCTAAGGTCAAAACTCCGCCTTCAGGGCCCAGCCGAGACCGAGACAATGCTTCGAAAGCCCCGCCATCGGGCCCGGCTCCAAAGAAAATATTAAAGCCTTCCGGTAGCTGCATACCAAGCAGACCGCACGCGCCGATACAACCAGCTCCCTCGGAACCGAAAAAAGTCCCGGTTCCGAAAAAGATCCAGAAACCGTCGATTCCTAAAGACAATACAGCACAGATACCAAGGAAGCCTGTTTCAGACGCTTCCAAGCCGACCAAAACAGCTTTTAGTCCAAAATCTTTGGTGCCGAAACCTACAAAGCCTGCTACCGACGCACTCGAACCAGGCCTTGATGCCGAAAACGATACCTTCGGTGCCGAAAACTACGCCAAAGGACTATACAACAACTCCTAAGGCTAAAGACAAGCAGAAACCAGGCCCAGAGCCGAAAAAATTGGCGCCGAAAGCAATTTCTGAAGAAGAAGAGCTTTTTAGACCTGATCCTTTGCAAAAAAGGATATACATAGACCTAGAAACAGGACATGTTTCCACCAAACCACACAGGAAGAGGAAGTCAGATACATCACCTACACCTCCAGTGCATGTCAAGAAGAAGGACTCTGCCACATCTCCTATGCACCCTCTTTTCCTGTATCTCCCTCTCCTGCTGTCCCTTTAAACATTTCACCTCAAAATTCTCCACTTCATTCTCCACAACATACACCTCCTCAGGATGCTGATGATGATCAGTATAGCATGGGGGGAGGGAAAGACCCAGATGACCCCTTTCCCTACCCAACAGGTTCACCAGACTGGGAGTATCCAAACCCACAGGATATACCAGATAGATATTCCTGACCCACATATATTTATCCATCTAAACCTTCTCCTCCGGAAGATAATATTGGGTTTGGACACTTGGTTAATAGGGGTGCCGTCTATCACAATGTTACCATGCATTCAGATGAGGCAGAAGAGGATTTTTTACTAGACACTTTTGAACATTACCAGAAATCCTTGCAAATACTGCCAATGATTAAAGGAGTTATTAAACATGCCCCAGAAATGTGTTTAAAGATCCTGTACGGGCTAGAATCATAAACCCAAGGATAGAAAAAAAGTACAGAGCAGCTCCTGGTGATCCTGCTTACATTAAGGGACAGCTACCCTTAGACTCCCTAGTAGTTTCAAACGCTAGGAAAAGAGCAAATTCACAAACACATCAGGAGAAGCACCACCTCCTGATAAAGAATCCAAAATCATAGATGCTTCAGGGAAAAGAATAGCTGCCCAAGCTAGCAATGCATGGTGCATTGCTAACACACAGGCCCTCCTCGCAAGATATGATAGGGCTCACTATGATCAGCTAGAGAAGCTATCACAACATCTACTTGATCAATATAAGGCACAAGCAGATGACCTCATACAAGAGGGTAAGCTTGTATCTAACTCCTCCATTAAATGCGCACTAGATGTAGCAGACACTGCATCCAGGGCAGTAAACACCAGTGTCCTTGGACGTCACGCTTGAATACGCATTTCAGGATTTAAGCAAGACGTACAGACTACTATCTTAAATCAACCATTCAACCAACACCAGTTGTTTGGTCCAGAAGTAGACACAGCTCTTGAAAAAAGACACTGACATCCAAGTCTATGGGAGCTTTGCAGTCCACCCAAGCAAGAGGCTCCTTTCGTCGCTCCTTTTACAGAGGCGACTCCAAACAAGCTGGAGCAGACAATTCAGCTTCCTTTAACACTAATACACAAGCATCCTCCAATAAATGATATCTTAGAGGGGGCAACAGAGGTAATAACAATAAGGGAAGAGGTCGAGGTAACAACAACAATCAATCCTCTTCCACCCCTAAACAGTGACTTCCTTCAGCTCCCCCAACAGCATACCACTCCTGTAGGGGGGAGATTAACACAGTTCCTACCTGTCTGGAATTCCATCACAACAGACAAGTGGGTAAGGTAAGACAAATTATCCAGTATGGTTACTGCCTAGAGCTTACAGCTACCCCTCCAAATATACCACCCAGACAGCGTTCAATGTCCACAGAACATCTAACGCTGCTCCAACAAGAGGTTCTCTCATTGCTACAAAAAGATGCACTAGAGCTAGTTCCATTGCAACATCAAGGAACAGTGGTCTATTCACTCTACTTCCTAATACCCAAAAAGGATGGGACACTCAGACCAATTCTAGATTTGAGGCCTCTCAATCTGTATATACACTCAGATAATTTTCACATGATCACTTTACAACAAGTGCTCCCATTATTGCAACAAGGCTATTTCCTCACTACACTAGACCTCAAAGACGCCTACTTTCACATTTCCATACATCCTTCTTACAGGAAGTATCTCAGGTTTGTGCTAGAAGGACAACACTATCAATTCAAAGTCCTTCCATTTGGGTAACAACAGCACCAAGAGTGTTCACAAAGTGCTTAGCAGTAGTAGCAGCACATCTCAGAAGACAACATATCCATGTCTTCCCTTACTTAGACGATTGGCTCATAAAGGCCAAGTCATTCAACCAGTGTGTTCAACACACATCTCACACAATTCAGACACTGCACAACTTGGGGTTTACAATAATCCACACCAAGTCACATCTACAGCCCTCTCATGTACATCAATACCTAGGGGCTACCATAAACACAAATACAGCTCTACCATATCCCAGTCCAGCCAGGATACAAAGCATTCAAGCCTTAGTCACAAGGTTTCAAAACCAACACTCTCTCCCAGCCAAGGTGTTCATGCAACTAATAGGCATGATGGCATCTTGCATTTTCATTGTACCATATGCAAGACTGCAAATGCGTCCATTGCAGGAATGTCTAGCACATCAGTGGAATCAGGCACAAGGACAACAGACAGACCTGGTGTTGGTGGACAGCCACACACATCGCTCTCTGCAGTGGTGGAACACCAAAAACTTGTCCAAAGGGCAGCCGTTCCTCGAGCCAGTTCCACAGATAGTACTGACAACAGACGCATCCCTGGCAGGATGGGGAGCACATTTGCTCCACCACACAACTCCGGGAAGATGGACTGCTCAACAAAAGGTGCTTCACATCAATCACCTAGAGTTGCTGGCAATTTTCCTAGCACTGAAGTCCTTCCAAGTGCACATACAGAACAAAGTTGTCTTAATCCGGACGGACAACATGACAGCAATGTACTACATACAAAAACAAGGAGGCACACATTCCCTGCAACTGTTCCAGCTCGCACAAAACATTTGGAGATGGGCCATTCCACAAAACATATATCTGTTAGCATAACACCTTCCAGGAGTTCATAATCAGATAGCCGATCTGTTAAGTCGACAGACACAACAGATTCAGGAATGGGAACTACATCTGCAAGTTCTTCAACCATTCTTTCACAAAATAGGTCATCCAGACATAGACCTGTTTGCCACACACGAAAACGCAAAATGCCCAACCTTCGCCGCCAGGTTTCTACACCCGTTGTCCAAGAGCAATGCGATATGGATGAACTGGTCAAGCAGATTTGCGTACGCTTTTCCGCCAATGCCACTAATACCACTAGTGGAACGCAAGCTGAGAAAACAGTCTCTCAAACTGATCCTGGTAGCTCCCACATGGGCACGCCAACCGTGGTTCACCACACTGCTAGAACTTTCTGTAGTGCCACACCAAAAACTGTCTCCAACACCATCCATGCTAACGCAGAACCATGGAGACATCAGGCATCCAGATCCAAGTCAACTGAATCTGGCGATCTGGCTCCTGAAGTCTTAGAGTTTGGTTACCTTAACCTGCCACCAGACTGTATGAATATCATTAAAGTAGTCAGAAGACCAACTACTAGAGCTTGCTATGCGGCTAAATGGAAAAGATTTGCCATTTACTGTACTAATAATCAAATTGATCCTTTGATTGCTTCCATCCAAAATATTATCTGTTACCTTCTCCATTTGCAAAGATTTAATCTAGCATATTCATCTATACGATTATATCTTGCAGCCATTGCGGCATACCTACAAAACAGATAACATATGTTGTTGTTTAGAGTACCAGCAATAAAAGCTCTTATGGAAGGATTTAAAAGAATTATTCCTCCTCAGTTACCACCTTCTCCAGTGTGGACCCTAAACATTGTTCTTACCAGGCTCATGGGACCCCCTTTTGAACCTTTACACAAATGTGAACTGCAATTTCTCACATGGAAAACAGCTTTCCTCATTGCTATTACCTCTCTTAGAAGAGTTAGTGAGATTCAAGCTTTCACTATACAGGAACCATTCTTATAATTACACCGTAACATAGTGGTTTTAAGGACTAATCCCAAATTCCTTCCTAAAGTAATTACTCCTTTTCCTCTAAACCAATCTGTAGAGTTGCCAGTGCTTTTCCAAAACCCAGACTATGTAGCAGAAAGAGCTCCACACACACTAGATGTCAAAAGAGCTCTTCTCTATTACATTGATAGGACAAAATCCTTTCGCAAAACAAAGCAACTATTTGTAGCTTTCTCTCCACCACGTAAAGGCATCCCTATGTCTAAATCAGGAATTGCAAGGTGGATTGTTAAATGTATACAAATATGCTATCACAAGGCAAAACGCACATTAACAGTTCCTCCTAGAGCGCACTCCACAGGCAAACTAGGAGCCTTTATGGCTTTCTTAGGGAACATTCCCCTAGAAGACATCTGCAAGGCAGCAACATGGTCTACAACACACACCTTCACTAAACACTATTGTGTTGATATGCAAGCCAAGCAGCAAGCTGCAGTAGGCCAAGCTGTCCTTTAAACTCTCTTTCAAACTACTGCAACAGACACAGGTGACCACCGATAGGGGAGCCACTGCTGCACAATCGATGCTAAGTGTACAATCTGCAGCTCATATGCCTCGAACGGAAAATGCTACTCACCAGTATGCATCTGTTCTTGGCATGTAGAGCTGCAGAGTTGTACACGCCCTCCCGCTTCCCAGGGACCTGTGTCTGTTCCAGTTTCATCTTAATTAGATATACACGCATGGACATACTTTCTTCTTTCTACTAACTCCATCATTTCCCATCATGGCGAAAAACAATCTAAGGATGGAGCCGATGCCCATACGCACTATCGACCAAGGGTCGGTGTTGTATTCGATTTCCCTTCGACGCGCAATCCTTCACCGCTCTACGGCATTGTTTTTCAGTTGCGCTCCTTGACAGGGATCCAACAAAATCTCAATACCTTTGATTTCGGTTGTCGATGCGGGCCGTTGGGCCTATCAGCGCCATCAGGCCCTGCAGCTAATGGAAAGAACTCCATTCAAAAAATGCACCCTGTGTGGTGTCAAATTGCCACGCACTGATCTCCACGAGGTCTGTAACCTTTGCCTCTCTCCAGAACACGAGGACAAAGATTGCCCGGCCTGCGCTTCATTCTGATCGAATAAAACCATGCGTGATCGCCACATAATCTCTCGATCCACAACCTCGGTGCCGGACGACATCTTCGATGCAGGCCCCTATGCTCCTAAGGAACAAGAACCAGACAATGAAGACATCAGCGTCTCCGAGGCCGACGAATCAGAGCCCCAAGATCAGACGGTCACTCCAGGTCAACGAATGGTGAGTACCGACATAGACACCCCTACCCCTTCTCAAAAACGAAAGGCTCTGGTAACACCTTCGCCTTCCGGCTCAGGTCGACACCATGACAAAACTTCAGACGGCCCACCCTTGGGCCAGGTTCCGAAGTCCAAAGACAAGCCTTCAGACGTCTCAGGACCGAGCCAACCACGCATCGGTACCGAACCAACCCTGGTACTGAAACCCAAACATTCGGCACCGAAACACCATCAGGATAAACCCTTGGAGCTGAAACCAAAATCATCAGTGCCGAACAAGGATACTGGATTAAAAGACCTATTTCAATCAGATCCTGTGGATCCTGAACAAAAAAACCTTCATATTGATCCTAAAACTGGTCATATCAAGACAATTCTATCTAAAAAGAGACCTTTGGACTCCCCAGAAGAACTCACGGTACCCTTAATGAAGGGAGACATGTGAACTTCTCCAGCCAGACCCTTCTCTCCTCCAAATATCCCCACAACACCACTTTCTCCAGAACACTCTCCAATACTTCCATATTCACCTACACCACAAGATGATGATGATGATGATCACGTTGGGGGTGGGGATGACATTCCACGAGAGGATAACGATGATGAGATGACTCTCCCACCACCTGATCCTTAGAAGGATTATGATAATCCACCAGATGTCCCGGATCTCCCAGATCCATACTTCTTACCCTTCTAGACCACCCCCCCGGACGACAAAATAGGGTTTGCACAGCTCATAAATAGAGCTGCACAATATCATGGGGTAGAATTACACTCAGACCCACAGGAGGAAGATTTTTTGTTGGAGACGTTCACACAGTCACACAAATTAACAAGCATTCTACCTATGTTAAAAGGTATCATCAAACATGCATTTGACGTTTTTAAAGATCCTGTCAGGGCTAGAGTTCTCAACCCCAGGATCAAGAAAAAATTTAAACAAGCTCCCAATGATCCAGCTTATATTAAAGCACAGCTCCATCTAGGTTCCTTGGTTGTGTCAAATGCACGTAAACTAGCAAATTCACAAACATCAGGAGATACCCCACCTCCAGATAAGGACTCTAAATTACTAGACACGTCTGGCAAACGCAATACTTCACAAGCAGCGAATCACTGGCACATTGTCATTACCCAAGCTTTACAGGCAAGGTATATTAGGGCTCATTATGATGAGCTTGAAAAGCTCATACATCTTCCCGATCAGTATAAGCCTAATGACCTCATACTAGAGAGAAAATTAATTACAAACACTTCTATAAAGTGTGCTCTTGATGCAGCCGACACAGCGTCTTGTGCGGTTAACACAAGCGTTTTACTATGCAGACACGCATGGCTACGCATATCTGGGTTTAAACTGGATGTGCAGTCCACAATTCTTAATCAACCCTTTGATCAAGAACACTTATTTGGACCCACTGTAGACACGTCTTTGGAAAAAATGGAAAAGGACTCAGAATCTGCTAAGTCCATGGAGCCCTACAGGCAACAACCACCAGAGATTATTTTTGTCGCTCCTTTTATAGGGGCGCCTCTAAAACTATTGGGACGGACAACACCTCATCCTCTTACAAAAACACGACTCAAACCTCCCCTAATAGAGGTTATTTCAGAGGAGGTTATAGAGGCAATAACAAAAAAGGGTAGAGGCCGCAGTAATAACACCCGCACCTCTCCTACTACCAAACAGTGACTTCCCTCCTCTTCCCCCGACCATTCCACTCCAGTCGGGAGAAGACTATCACAGTTCCTATCTGTCTGGGATTCCATCACCACAGACAAGTGGGTAAGACAAACTATCCAGTATGGTTACTGCCTGGAACTCACTTCAACCCTGCATTCATACCTCTCACACAATGTCCAATGTCCACAGAACATCTGACACTGTTAAAACAAGACGTTATCTCCTTATTACAACAACACACAATATTTTTTATTTTATTTATTTTGAAAGTTTTATATAGCGCGAACAAGATCTTTGCAGATATCAGAGCGCTTTACAAGGGCATGGGGATAAAAAATACAATGTAATAAAGCGTATATACAGAGTAATATATGAGGTAGTTAGGTACAAGGTGCTAGTTACATAGGTGGGACAAAGGACATGAGGTAGGTCACAGGTGAGGTAGTGTCGGTACACAGTGTATAGACAGACAATTGCGTCAATAGTATAAAGTGCAATAATAAGGAGCATATACTTGCTTAAGCGTGTTTAGAATATTTAGAGTTTAAAGGTGGGTACAGTTGAGGTAGGTGTGAGCAGGGTGTATAGTCCCACAGGTGCGAGAGTATTAGGGGAGTAACGTTGAGATGGAGAGGGTAAAGTGTGCAAAGTCAACCAGGTGCGTCAATAATATAACAATATACATAATCAACCAGGCGCATCAAACATTATAATAAAATACAAAGAGTGAGCGAATACAGTTAAGTAATTCGATAACACGGGTGGCACAGTAGACCAGGGTCGGGAAGGACTTACAAGGCAGATTCATGAGTGATACGGAGCAATAGATCATGTGTATTTTGCCATGAGGATCGCTTTAACTTCCCTCTTAAAGATTGTTTCGGAGGAGATGAGCCTTGTTTCCGGAGGGAGTGAGTTCCAGATCCTGGGTGCCATTCCTGAAAAGGAGCGTTTATAAGTTTTTTCCTTCCGAAATCTTCGAGGTTTCAGCAAAAGATTGTTTGTGCCTCTAGTAGTTCGGGAGCCACCCGAGATTGTCAGCTTTTGAGTGAGATAGGCGGGTGAATTCCGGTGCACAGCCTTGTGTGTCATGCAAGCGATTTTCAGTTGTATTCTGGCTTCAAAAGGTAGCCATTTCAGTGATTTAAAGTCCGGGGAGATATGCGAGTGTTTTTTTGAGCCAGTGACGAGTCTCGCTGCGGCGTTAAGGGACGCTCTTAGGGGTGCCGTTGTAGTTAGGGGTAGCCCGCAGAGGGCGGTGCTACCGTAATCTATGTGCGGGATGACTATAGATTGTACTGCAGTTTGGAAGTCTTTGGCAGGAAGGAAGGGTTTAAGTTTTCTCAGGGTATTGATTTGAAAGTTCGCTCCTTTGGTTGCCTTGCTGATGTGCTGCTGCATGTTGAGATTGGTGTCCAGTGTTATGCCTAAAGATTTTGCTGAGTCAACTACGATGGGCTGTACATTTAGAGCCGTTAATTGCTTAAGCCATGTTTGGGCCGTGGATATTTTAGCGGGAGGTGAGATCAGGAGGAACTCGGTCTTCAGAGCATTGAGTTTGAGGTGATTCTCAGCAAGCCAGGATTGGGTGTTTCTGATCACACAATAGAACCAGTTCCCTTACCTCATCAAGGAACAGAGGTTTACTCCCGTTACTTTCTAATCCCAAAGAAGGACGGTACTCTCAGGCCAATACTAGACCTCCGACCGTTAAATTTCTACATACAGTCGGACCACTTCCACATGATCACTCTCCAACAGGTCCTCCCACTGCTCCAACAGGGCGATTTCCTTGCCACTCTAGATCTCAAGGACGCCTACTTTCATATTCTCATTCACCACGCTCACAGAAAATATCTATGGTTTGTAGTGGACGGCCAGCACTATCAATTCAAAGTCCTCCCATTCGGAGTGACTACAGCACCCTGAGTCTTCACAAAATGTCTTGCTATAGTCGCAGCTCAAATCACACGCACACTATGTGCACAATACACATAAACAAATCAGCTGCTCCCCTATTTGGGATTCACAATAAACCTACCCAAGTCCCTCCTTCAACGGTCCCATCTACTTTAGTATCTAGGTACCACAATAGATACCTCAAAAGCCCTTGCTTACCCCAATCCAGTCAGGATAGCCAGCATGCAAGCTCTCATATCAAGATTTCAACCTCAACACTTCCTTCCAGCTCGAGTGCAACTAATAGGGATAATGGCCTCTTGCATCCTCATCGTTCCTTACTCAAGACTTAAGATGCATCCCTTACAAGAATGTTTAGCACATCAGTGGAACCAAACTCAGGGTCAGTTAACAGATCTGGTGTCGTGGACAGCCGCACGCATCGCTCTCTGCAGTGGTAGAACACACAAAACCTATCCAAAGGGTGGCTTCATTTACCCGCTTCCACAGATAGTGCTAGCCACAGACTCATCGCTCACTGGCTGGGGAGCTCATCTCCAAAACCAAACTGTACAGGGTATATGGACCCATCAACAGAAACAACTCCACATAAATCACCTGGAATTACTGGCAATCTTTCTAGCACTAAAGTCGTTTCAACTCTTGCTAGTAGGCAAAGCTGTCTTGATTCATACAGACAACATGACAGCAATGTATTACATACAAAAACAGGGGGAACACACTCTCCAGTTTTCACAACTAGCACTGAGCATATGGAGATGGGGCATTCCTCAAACCTTTTACCTCCTCGCAGAACATCAACCAGGAGGACACAATCAGATCGCTGATCTGCTCAGTTGCCATACACAGCAGATCCGCGAATGGAACTTCATCCTCAAGTTCTTCTTCAATTCTTTCGCATGTGTGGTCATCGGACATAGATCTGTTCGCCACACACCATAACGCAAAATGCCCAAGCTTTGCCTCCAGATATCCACGCCCATTGTCCAAAGGCAATGTGCTATGGATTAACTGGTCAGGCAGATTTGCATGCACTTTTCCACCTCTCCCGCTCATTCCGTTACTGGTTCGGAAGCTCAAACAGCACTCCCTCACAATGCTCCTAGTTGCTCGAACGTGGGCGCACCAACCATTTTTCACAACCCTGTTGGAACTTTCTGTAGTGCCTCATCAAAAGCTGCACCTCTCCCCCAAAAATCTCACTCAGAACCATGGAGAGATAAAGCACCCAGATCCCAATCAACTCAATCTTGCGATCTGGGTCCTGAAGTCCTAGGGTTTGGCTACCTCAATCTCCCGCCAGACTACATGAGCATCATTAAAGAGGCGCTAGACGTCCTCCTTCTATAGCATGCTATGCAGCAAAGTGAAAGCGATTTGTCATTTATTGTATAAATAATAAAATTGATCCGCTAGATGCTTCCATCCAAAATATTATCTGTTATCTTTTGCATCTACAACAATCAATGTAGCCTAGCATGTACATCTATACGGCTACATCTTGCTGCAATTGCTGCTTACCTCCAAAACAGACATTTGTTGTTGTTTCGAGTACCCGCTATCAAAGTGTTTATGGAAGGACTTAAAAGAATAATTCCACTTAGAGTTCCACCTTCTCCTGTATGGAATCTCAATGTTCGAGGCATGTGGGCTGCTGAATTCACATCTTATGCATAGATCGCCGCCTAGTGTTGGGTCCGGATGATTGCACCTTGTTGTCCTGGAAGAGTCTTCGAAGTATCACGAGATAGGTGGCTCCTCCCCTGGACTACAGTGCGCATGGGCATCCTCTCCATCCTCAGATTGTTTTTTTCCGCCATTGGGTTTGGATGTACTTTCTTTACTCAAGTTCGGAAACTTTTTCTACAAGGCCAAAAGGCCTTCGGGGTCGTCGGTATTGTTATTTTGATCGGTGCCGAGTTCTTGTTCCAGTTCTTTTCGAAGCAAGACGTCGAAGAGAGCCGCGTGGCCTTTTCGACACCGAAGGCCAGATCGTCGATGGAACGAAGTCCGTTCAAGCGATGCCCCCTTTGTAACTCTAAATACCCGCACATTGACGTACACCCGGTGTGCAATAAGTGTTTATCACCAGAACACAACGAGGACAGCTGTCTCGTTTGTGCTCGGTTCCGGTCGAAGAAGACGCTTAAGCTCCGACGTGCAGCACGGCTAACAATGACGAAGCCAGCGCCCGAACCGGTGAATATCTTCGATGAAGACGTCAAGGAGGTCGCGGAGACCGAGGAACCAGAACAGGCATCGGATCCTGGCTCGGAGCACGACTCAAACTACTACGAAGACGACGAAGAACGCGTCGTTAAAGAAGAAAACGTCAAAGAGGTAAGGGACGACGTGTCCCCCGTCGGAGCCGTCGATGACGACTCGAGTGATGAACCAGGCCCGACAGCAGGTACTGGGGCCCAAAAAGACACTCAAAGACTTTCTAAGGCTCAGGTCGAGGCATCGCAAAAAGGCCTTAGCCAAGACCTTAACAAACATTCTATAGCCCCGCGTCTCGGCCCGGCTAAGAATACATCGCACGAGCCATCGTTCGCCATACAAAAAGCAAAACCGAAAGCTATCGAGGCGCAATCAAAACCGAAACTGCTAAAGACAGTCCTCGGATCGAAGAGTGCAACTACGTCCGAGTCGACGTCGAAAAAAAGTGTTGACGACCCTGCGGGGTCCACCACAAAGGGTGTCGAACCGAAAATTGGTGCACTAAAGGCCATAGCTAAAGCCAAGAGCGTCGAACCCACGAGGTCGGCGTCGATGGACAAAGACACAAACAAGGGACTCCAGTCTCAAAAGGCCCTTGAACCGAGGCACCGAATCGAGATGCAACAGCTCGTCAAAGCCCTCGAGCCGAAACACAAAAGCGCCTCGAAGGAACGCGTCGAGTCGAACACAAAACACGCGCCTCCACAGCTTCAAGCGCCAAAGTCGACACAAGGGCAAAAGTACGACGACAAGGCAAAGTCCGACGACAAGGCAAAGTCCGTCGGTCCATTATCGACGCCAGCCCCGAAGCCGCCGATAAAATTTGGTCTGCCACCAACAGCACGACCTAAGGCTATCGATCCAACAACAAGAATCTAATCGCCCAAAAATGTGTCTCTTGGGAAACTAAGTCATCCTCTGGAAGAGGACATTACGTACCAGGAGCCCACCTATGATGAACAAGCAAAGCTCCACATCGACGCAAACACAGGCAAACTTACTGTCTATCACAGAAAACTAAGGGCAGAAAATCCTCTGGAATCCTACAAGATCCCACTGAAAAAGAAAAGGGATTCTTCAACATCACCAGTCCATTTTGAGCCTGTAAGGTACCATGAACAGGACACTTATACAGGCTCACCCACACACTCTACTGTGGACATTGGGTATGACTATGATGACCAACATGGCTACCCTGCAGGAGATGATCATGATGACCAAGCTCAAACCTGGACAGACAATACAGACCAGGGAGAGTCACAAACTATCCCTGATACTCCTTCCTATCCAATAAAAACTTCGCCAACAGAAGATACTGCAGCGTTTAACGCATTAATAGAAAGGGCAGCCCAAAATCATGTGGACATGCATGCTGACCCAGTTGAGGAGGACTTCTTGTTTGACACTTTCTCCTCTTCTGAGAAATCTGTTGAAACGTTACCAATGTTAAAAGGTGTCCTAAAACATGCAGGAGACATCTTTAAGGAAACCACAAGAGCAAGGGTTGTTAACCCCAGGATTGAAAGAAAATACAGACCAGCGCCTGTGGACCCTACATACATTCGGGGACAGTTGCCATTGGACTCTTTGGTGGTATCCAATGCTCGTAAACGTGCCAACTCCCAAACTACTGGTGAAGCTCCTCCCCCAGACAAAGAGTCTAAAGTGTTAGAAGCTTCTGGGAAAAGGGTGGCTGCTCAAGCAGCTAACATCTGGAGAATATACAACACACAAGCCCTATTAGCCAGATATGATAGGGCACATTATGGCACGTTAGAACAACTGCTATAACACTTACCTGATCAATACAAGGAAGGGGCTGAAACCCTAATCCAAGAAGGGAAACTAATATCCAACGCATCCATTAAGTGTGCGCTAGATGTGGCAGACACTGCAGCCAGGGCCATCAACACAAGCGTTATGCTCAGAAGGCATGCTTGGTTGCGCATTTCAGGGTTCAAACAAGAAATACAAACCACATTACTAAATCAGCCTGTAAACCCTGATTTTTTTATTTGGACCAGATGTGGACACCATCTTAGAAAAGATTAAAAAAGACACTGAGACAGCCAAATCTATGGGGGCCCTGCAGTCTCAGCAATTCAGAGGTGGCTCCTTTCGTCGCTCCAGTAACAGAGGGGCTACAAGAGGCCAGGCGTCCCAGCAAAACCAATACAATAAAGGGAACACGCAATCCACCTATACTAAAACAAACAGAGGCGGATACCGTGGCAACAGCAGTAAAGGCAGAGGACGAGGAAACAACAATACCAGATCCTCCGCCAATACTAAGCAGTGACGCCTTGTCACTGCCCCCAGACCATGTAACACCAGTCGGGGGCAGATTACAACAGTTCCTGCCAGTCTGGGAAAGCATTACCACATACAGGTGGGTGAAACAGCTTATTCAGTACGGTTATTGTCTAGAGCTAACTTCAACTCCACCCAATATACCCCCAAAACACCGTCCTATGTCCGCAGAGCACATACACTGCAACAGGAGGTTCTCAGCATGCTGCAAAAAGGGGCTATAGAGCTCGTCCCTCTACAAAAACAGGGTACAGGGGTGTACTCTCTGTACCTCTTAATCCCCAAAAAGGACGGGTCTCTCAGGCCCATATTGGACCTCAGGCCCCTAAACCAATACATCTTGTCAGAATACTGTCACATGCTCACTCTGCAGCAGGTCCTACCATTACTCAGTCAGGGAGACTTCCTCGCCACACTAGATCTAAAGGATGCGTATTTCCACATACCAATACATCCAGCACACAGGAGGTATCTCAGGTTCACCATCCAAAATCAGCACTACCAGTTCAAAGTACTGCCTTTCGGGTGACAACAGCCCCCAGGGTGTTTACCAAGTGCCTAGCTACAGTGGCTGCGCACCTACGGAGAAATCATATTCCCGTCTACCCATACCTGGACGACTGGCTCATCCAAGCAAAGTCAGCCCAGCAATGTGCCAGCCACGTGTCATGCACTATTCACCTCCTACACATCCTCGGATTCTCATTAAACTACCCAAAGTCTCACCTTCAGCCCACACATGTTCAACAGTACCTGGGAGCAACAATAGACACTCTGGCGGCAACGGCGCAGCCAAACTCAGTAAGAATCAACAGCATTCTGTTACTCATTCAAAAATTCAGACCCCAACACTCGCCCCAGCAAGAGTGTTTATGCAGTTGATAGGCATAATGGCCTCCTGCATCTTCATAGTCCCTCACGCAACACTGCACATGCGGCCGCTTCAGGAGTGCTTGGCACGGCAGTGGAACCAGGCTCAAGGGCAATTGACAGACCTAGTGTTGGTGACCGGTCGTGCATACAGTTCTCTGCATTGGTGGAACCCACAAAACCTTTGCATGGGACGACCGTTCCAAGAGCCTGTACCACAAATAGTGCTCACGACGGACGCATCTCTCCTGGGATGGGGGGGCGCATGTCCTCCATTACACAGTGCAGGGACTATGGACGACACAGCAAAAGAAGATGCACATCAACCTACTAGAACTGATGGCAATCTTCTTGGCAATGAAGGCTTTCAAAGTACATCTCTGCAACAAAGTCGTGTTAGTCCGGACGGACAACATGACTGCAATGTACTACATACAGAAGCAGGGGGGGACACACTCTCCACAGTTGTCCCATCTTGCGCAAAGCATGTGGAAGTGGGCCATTCAGAAAAACATCTTCCTCATGGCGGAAAACCTCCCAGGCAAGGACAACCAGATGGTGGATCTTCTCAGCAGACACAGCCACCAAATGCACGAGTGGGAGATACATCCCTCGGTACTACAACCCTACTTCCAGCGGTGGGGTCACCCAGAGATAGACCTGTTCGCCACAAGGGAAAACGCAAAATGCCAAAGCTTCGCCGCCAGGTTTCCACATCCACAGTCTCAGGGCAATGCGATATGGATGAACTGGTCAGGCAAGTTTGTGTACGCTTTCCCCCAGCCCCGCTCATACCACTAGTGGCACGCAAACTACAACAGCACTCACTGACCCTCATTCTAGTTGCTCCAACGTGGGCGAGGCAGCCGTGGTACACCACGTTCCTACATCTTTCCGTGGTGCCTCATCAAAGGCTCAAGTTAACACCCAGTCTTTTAACGCAGGGCCATGGCGACATTCAGCACCCAGACTCACAGCAGTTGAACCTAGCGATCTGGCTCCTGAGGTCACAGAATTTGGTTACCTAAACTTGCCTCTCGACTGTATGAATATTATCAAAAAGGCAAGAAGGCCTACAACAAGAGCATGCTACGCGGCCAAATGGAAGCGATTTGTCATCTATTGTAACAATAATGACATAAATCCGCTAGATGCATCTACTCAAAACATCATATGCTATCTCTTACATTTGCACAGATGCAATCTGGCTTACAGTTCCATACGGATACATCTAGCCGCCGTAGCAGCTTATCTTCAGAACATGCAGCGCCTTTCACTCTTCAGGGTGCCTGCCATTAAAGCTTTCCTGGAGGGACTGAAACGAATGATTCCACCAAGACACCCACCTTCGCCTGTCTGGATCCTCAACGTGGTTCTCGCCAGACTAATGGGACCACCTTTTGAACCTCTACATTCCTGTGAAATACAATTCCTCACATGGAAGGTGGCCTTTCTAATAGCTATTACATCGCTCAGAAGAGTTAGCGACTGCAAGCCCTAACTATCCAGGAGCCATTCATACTAATTCACGCTAATAGGGTAGTACTACGAACTAACCCTAAATTTATGCCAAAGTTGGTGTCCCAGTTTCACATCAATCAAGCCATAGAACTGCCAGTATTCTTCCCTAATCCAGATTCAGTGGCCGAAAGAGCTCTACATACCCTAGACGTTAAAAGAGCTCTCCTGTACTATATAGACTGAACAAACCCTTTCAGAAAGACCAAGCAACTGTTTGTTGCCTTTTCCCCACAGTACAAAGGCAATCCCATTTCCAAATCAGGTATAGCCAGATGGATTGTTAAGTGCATACAGATCTGTTATCAAAAAGCTAAACGCACATTATCAGTTCCCCCACGAGCGCATTCCACACGCACGTTAGGGGCATCCATGGCTTTCCTGGGAAACATTCCTCTAGAGGACATATGTAAGGCAGCCACATGGACTACCATACATACACTTACCAAACACTACCGCGTGGACGTACACTCAAAGCAGCAAGCAGCCGTAGGGCAGGCTGTACTCAAAACTCTTTTTCAGACTGCTGCAGCTGGCACGGGCAACCGCCGCTAGGAGGAAACTGCTATACATTCTATGCATAAAATGTGAATTCAGCAGCCCACATGCCTCGAACGGAATATGCTACTTACCAGTATGCATATGTTCTTGGCATGTAGGGCTGCTGACATTCACATCGCCCTCCCTCCTCCCCGGTGCCTGTCGCAGCTGTAGCACTCAGACTTTATCTCTAGCATGGACATCACCTACTGTATCATACTCCATCCCTGCCACAATGGCGAAAAACAATCTGAGGATGGAGAGGATGCCCATGCGCACTGTAGTCCAGGGGAGGAGCCACCTATCTCGTGATACTTCGAAGACTCTTCCAGGACAACAAGGTGCAATCATCCGGACCCAACACTAGGCGGCGATCTATGCATAAGATGTGAATATCAGCAGCCCTACATGCCAAGAACAGATGCATACTGGTAAGTAGCATATTCCATAGTTCTCACCAGACTCATAGTTCCCCCATTTGAACCTCTGCACAAATGCAAGTTACAGTTCCTTACTTGGAAAGTAGCCTTCCTGGTAGATATCACATCACTTAGAAGAATTAGTGAACTCCAGGCATTAACCATACAAGAACCATTTTTACAAATATACCATAGTAAAGTGGTTCTTAGGCCTTATCCAAAATTTCTGCCTAAACTGGTATCTGCCTTTCACCTTAATCAGTCGGTTGAACTTCCAGTATTTTCCCTCAACCAGACTCGGTGGCAGATCGCGCTCTCCGCACGCTAAACGTTAAGAGTTATACTCTACTACATCGAAAGAACTAAACGTTTTAGAAACACAAAATAACTTTTTGTTGCTTTCTTCCCACCTCATAAGGGCAATCCCATTTCAAAAAGAGGAATTGCCAGGCGGATTGTTAAATGCATTCAAATATGCTATCTCAAAGCTAAACGCTCATCAACTATTCCCTCTAGAGCTCATTCCACACGCAAACTAGGGGCTTCAATAGCATTCTTAGGGAAAATTCCCCTAGATGACATCTGCAAAGCAGCAACTTGGTCTACACCGCATACTTTCACTAAACACTATTGTGTAGATGTGCAAGCAAAGCAACAAGCTACTGTGGGCCAGGCTGTATTAAGAACACTTTTCAAACTACTGCAACGGATAAAGGTTGCCACCGCTAGGGAGGAGAAAACTGCTTTATAGTCTATGCTAAAGTATACAATCTACCGCTCATATGCCTCGAACTGAAAATGCTTCTTACCAGTATGCATCTGTTCTTGGCATGTAGAGCTGTAGAGTTGTATTCGCCCACCCACCTCCCCGGGTACCTCTAGCTGTTGCAGTATCATCTTATTTAGATACATCACTTGAACATCCTTTTCTATTCTCTTACTAACTCCATCATCACCCATTATGGCGAAAAACAATCTGAAGATGGAGTCGATGCCCATGCGCACTATCACCATAAGGAGTCACCTATCTTGTGACTACAAAGACTTCTTCCACAAAAATAATGTGCAAACATCGAAGCCCAACACCAGATGGCGATCTATGCTAAAGTATACAACTCTACACCTCTTCATGCCAAGAACAGATGCATACTGGTAAGTAGCATTTTCCATACTACTGGTCTCCCATTACTTATGACTCTCCAGTTGGTTAAGCCAGTTTCCTCGTTAAGGCAATTGAATCTGCAGATGTCGCTAAGTTGAGTGTTAAGATGCGTTTCTGTAGATGACATGCTTTGCCCACTTCTGCCATCTAGAGTTTGGTGTGGACAATACAAGTTACTTCTCTTCAAAGTAAAGGTTTCAGTTCTGAGATAACTAGTAATTTTTGCAGCTTGCATCTTTCCTGGATTCACATGGTGCGCATTATTCCGCCATAAATTTTCTCCTTGGAAAATAGTCCTTTCTTTATTTTTCCCTTGCTGTTGTGCATGACAGTCCTCACCATTTGGTGTTTGCTCCAACCTCTTCTGAGCTGTAAAAGAAAAGGTATAGAAAATGTACGAAGATATTCATAAATAATAATCAGTTATACACAAGACACAATTGCTCGTGTTCTAAAGGTTATGTATTTACAGCTGTGAGGAAGTCTTATTTAGGACAAAACATGTGTTGGCTGTATTGGATGTGCCTTAATCATTTCGTGATTACATGTTATTACCTTCCTGTTTTAGTGATAGACCCATTTTTTTGCTGTCTATTGGATCACTATACATGTTCCATCTATTTGCTTGGGTTATCTAATATCCCTATATCACATGATTACTGCAAAAAGAAAATATTATTCGGAATGGGTCATATGCATGAAAATGTTAATAAAATAGTGTTCGAGGCATATGAGCTGCAGATCTCACACTTAGCATTAGATTGCCATCTGGTGTTGGGCTCGAATGATTGCATGTTGTTGTTGTCTTGGAAGAAGTCTTTGTAGTCACAAGATAGGTGACTCCTCCCTTGGAAAATAGTGCGCATGTGCATCAACTCCATCCTTAGATTGTTTTTTTTCCGCGATTGGGTTCGGATGTAACTTTTCCTCTCCGGTTCAAAATCTACTTTCCTAAGTAGTTCAATTCAAAAAAACTTCCTTAAACTCTTCAAATTAACTTCTAAACATCTCGACCTTTGACTCGACTTCATAACTTTGATTCCGGTCGGCGACGCAGGCCGTTGGCCCTATCCTCGCTGTAAGGCCTGCATCCCATGGAAAGGAAGCCATTCAAGAAATGCCCCCAGTGTGGAACAAAATTCCCGCACAGTGACCATCACAAGGTCTGCAACGTGTGCTTATCACTGGAACACGACGAGTCCAGCTGTCCAGCCTGCGCATCCTTTCGATCGAAGAAGGCCATTCGAGATCGAAGAGCTCGTCGACACATCATGCAAAAATCAGCTCCGGAAGCGGTGGACATCTTTGATGAAGGCCCAGATGTCCCAGAAGAAGAGTCCGAAGATCTCCAAATCGTGTCAGAGGCAGATGACTCCGATGACTCCATCACTCTGGGTCCAAGAGTGAGTACTACTGCCCCTACCCCCACCAAAATCGAAGGCAATGGACAACACTTTGCATGCTGGGCCCAGTCGAGACCGAAAACATACTTCAGGAGCCCCGCCTTCGAGCCCGGCTCCAAAGAAAATCGAAAAGCCTTCCGGTAGCTCGGGACCGAGCAAACGGCATGTGCCAATCCCACCAGCACCTTCGGCACCGAAACCAAAAGAAGTCCTGGCTCCGAAACCGGTTTCGACTTTAAAAGACAAACGGGCCTGAAAACTCCCAAGCCCGTACACAAACTGGCTTCGGACACTTCCATACCGAAACATTCAGCTTCGGCTCCAAAACCAAAACCCTCGATCACGCCTCCGAAAGTGGTTCTTGAGGAAGAGGAGCTTTTTCATCCAGATCCTATTGATCCTAAGCAGACAAAGATCTATATTGATCCAAAGACAGGACACGTCACCACTGGACCATATAGAAAAAGGAAGTTAGCTACAGCACCTGTTCCGCCAGTGCATGTGAAGTAGAAGGACTCTGCCACATCGCCTATGCACCCTTCTTCCCCTACACTTCCTTCTAACCCACTTCCTCTACCTAAAC
Source organism: Lissotriton helveticus (assembly GCF_964261635.1). NCBI lineage: Eukaryota > Metazoa > Chordata > Amphibia > Caudata > Salamandridae > Lissotriton > Lissotriton helveticus. The sequence goes on from NC_136067.1 coordinate 539,231,497, forward strand.
CTATTACACCTCAAACTTCTCCACCTCATACACTTCCACATAACGATAATGATGATGATGACATAGGGGCTGGGTGTGACCCAGATGACCCTTTTATGTACCCAACTGACCCACCGGATTGGGAGTATCCTGTCCCACAAGACATACCGGACATCCCAAGTTCACATACATACCTCTCAAAGCCATCTCCTCCAGAAGACAATATTGGTTTTTGACACTTAATTAATAGGGCTGCCATCTATCATGGTGTCACAATGCACTCAGACGAGGCAGAAGAGGACTTTTTATTAGATACTTTTGAACAGTCCCAAAAGCAGGACAAATATTACCCATGATTAAAGGAGTCATTAAGCATGCCCCTGATAGAAAAGAAGTATAGACCTGCTCCTGCAGATCCTGCCTACATTAAAGGACAGTTGCCCTTAGATTCTCTGGTCGTTTCCAATGCTAGCAAGTGCGCTAACTCCCAAACCTCAGGAGACGCGCCACCTCCTGATAAAGAGTCAAAGCTACTAGACACTTCTGGTAAAAGAATAGCTGCCCAAGCAAACATTACCTGGCGCATAGCTAACACTCAAGCACTGCTTGCAAGATATGACAGAGCCCATCACGACCATTTAGAAACCCTACTACAACATTTGCCTGACCAATATAAAACGCAAGCAAATGATCTAATCCAAGAGGGTAAACTAATTTCAAATGCATCAATAAAATGTGCACTTGATGCAGCAGACACTGCTTCTCGAGCAATAAATACCAGTGTCTTCCTTAGATGTCACGCATGGCTACTCATCTCCGGTTTTAAGCAGGAGGTCCAGACTACTATCCTTAATCAGCCATTTAACCAACAACAACTTTTTGGCCCGGCTGTGGACACTGCACTAGAAAAAATGAAGAAAGACACTGAGACTGCCAAATCCATGGAAGCTTTACAGTCCCCACAAACACGGGGCTCCTTTCGTCGCTCCTGCTACAGAGGAGCCTCCAAACAGATGGGAGCAGACAACTCATCTTACTTTAAAGCCGCTACACAAACATTCCCCAATAGAGGATATTGTAGAGGCGGATGCAGAGGAAACGGCAATAAAGGAAGAGATCGAGGTAACAACACCAATCGTACGTCTCCCACCACAAAACAGTGACTTCTTGCGCTCCCCCACAACATCCCACTCCAGTTGAGGGGAGATTAGCACAGTTCCTACCTGTCTGGAATTCCACCACAACAGACAAGTGGGTAAGACAAAGTATCCAGTATGGTTACTGCCTAGAACTTACAGCCACCCTTCCACACATACCACCCAGGCAGCGTCCCATGTCCACAGAACATCTCACTCTACTAAAACAAGAAATTCTCTCATTGCTTCAAAAGAACACAATAGAGATTTTTCCCTTACAACATCAGGGAACAGGGGTTTACTCGCTGTACTTCTCAATACCCAAGAAGGACGGGACACTAAGGCCATTTCTCGATCTCAGGCCCCTCAACCTATTTATACACTCAGATCCTTTTCACATGATCACTCTACAACAAGGTGACTTTCTTGCCACACTAGATCTCAAGGACGCCTACTTCCACATTCCCATACATCCTTCTCACAAAAAGTATCTAAGGTTTGTACTAGACGGACAACACGATCAGTTCAAAGTCCTTCCATTCGGGGTGACAACTGCACCCAGAGTGTACACAAAGTACCTTGCAGTAGTAGCAGCACATCTCAGAAGACAACAAATCCATGTCTTCCCATATCTAGACGACTGGCAGATAACAGCCAAGTCATTCACTCAGTGTGTTCAACACACTCATTAAACCACTTCAACATTACATAACTTGGGGTTGACTATCAATTACACCAAGTCGCATCTCCAGCCCTCTCATATACACCAATATCTGTGGGCCACAATAAACACCTCTACAGCTCTAGCATATCCCAGTCCAGCCAGGATAGCGAGCATTCAAGCCTTAGTCACAAAATTACTAGCCCAACACTCTCTCCCGAAAAGGGGGTGGTGATGAACAGAGTGTCTGAATTAAGCAGACCACTCTTACCCAGTCCAAAGATCAGGGCTTGATCCATCACCGTTATTTAGCTCACTGCCCCATCCCAGCTCAGAACCTGGCTATATGCAAATTAGTCTGTCCCTGGCCCAGTGCATCATGGGAACAGGGCAGACCAAACTACCAAGCCAATTCTTCACCAGAAAGGAGACAAGCTTCCGGGGACCGGTTTCTGGCATTTCAGCCGTCGTCGGCCCGGCTTGCTTGAATCCTGATGGAGCAGTGAGCAAGGGACTCATGTCTGAGTATACCCTGCCACACCTATAGTGGCCAAAAACGATTCAGAAAAGGGGGTGGTGATGAACAGAGTGTCTGAATTAAGCAGACCACTCTTACCCAGTCCAAAGATCAGGGCTTGATCCATCACCGTTATTTAGCTCACTGCCCCATCCCAGCTCAGAACCTGGCTATATGCAAATTAGTCTGTCCCTGGCCCAGTGCATCATGGGAACAGGGCAGACCAAACTACCAAGCCAATTCTTCACCAGAAAGGAGACAAGCTTCCGGGGACCGGTTTCTGGCATTTCAGCCGTCGTCGGCCCGGCTTGCTTGAATCCTGATGGAGCAGTGAGCAGCCAGAGTGTTCATGCAACTCATAGTCATGATGGCATCTTGCATTTTTATTGTACCGTATGCAAGACTTCAAATGCGTCCATTACAAGAATGTCTAGCACATTAGTGGAACCAGGTTCAAGGACAACTTACAGATCTGGTGTTGGTGGACAGCCGCACACATCTCTCTCTGCAGTGGTGGAACACCAAAAACTTGTCCGTTCCTCAAACCTCTTCCACAGATAGTACTTACTACAGACGCATCACTTACAGGATGGGGAGCCCATCTCCTAGGACATACGACTCAGGGAAGATGGGCCACTCAACAAAAAGTGCTCCACATCAATCACCTAGAGCTACTAGCAATATTCCTAGAACTAAAATCTTTCCAAGTACATGTACAAAACAAAGCGGCCTTAATCCGGACGGACAAAATGACAGCCATGTGCTACATACAGAAACAAGGAGGCACACATTCTCTGCAACTGTCCCAGCTTGCACAGAGCATTTGGAGATGGGCCATTCCACAGAAAATATATCTACTAGCCGAACACCTTCCAGGAGTTCACAATCAGATTGCAGATCTGTTCAGTCGACAGACACAACAGATTCACGAATGGGAGCTACATCCACAAGTTCTTCTACCATTTTTCCACAAATGGGGCCAACCAGACATAGATCTGTTCGCCATACAAGACCACGCAAAATGCCCAACCTTCGCCGCCAGGTTTCCACACCCATTGTCCAAGGGCAATGCGATATGGATGAACTGGTCAGGCAGATTTGCATACGCTTTTCCGCCACTCCCACTAATCCCACTAGTGGTACGCAAGCTCCGACAACAGTCTCTCAAACTAATTCTAGTAGCTCCCACATGGGCTCGCCAACCGTGGTTCACAACGTTGCTAGAACTCTCACTAGGTCCGCACCAAAGACTGTGCCTGTTCCCATCCCTGCTAACGCAGAACCATGGAGAGATCAGACATCCAGATCCAATCCCGCTGAATCTGGCGATCTGGCTCCTGAAGTCTTAGAGTTTGGTTACCTTAACCTGCCACCAGACTGTATGAACATCATTAAAGAAGCCAGACGACCCACTACTAGAGCTTGCTATGCTGCAAAATGGAAAAGGTTTGCCATTTACTGCACCAATAATCCTATTGATCGACTGGATGCTTCCATCCAGAATATCATTTGCTATCTACTCCATTTACAAAGATGTAATCTAGCATACTCATCTATACGCTTACATCTTGCAGCATTTGTTGCGTACTAACAAAACAGACAACATGTGTCACTATTTAGAGTCCCTGCAGTTAAAGCATTTATGGAAGGATTAAAAAGAATCATTCCTCCTAGGTTACCACCCTCTCCAGTGTGGAACCTAAGACCAGGCTCATGGGACCCCCATTTGAACCTTTACACAAATATGAACTACACTTCCTCACATGGAAAACAGCTTTCCTAGTTGCCATTACCTCTCTTAGAAGAGCAAGTAAGATTCAAGTTTTCACTATACAGGAACCATTTTTACAATTATATCGTAACAAAGTGGTCCACAGAACAAATCCAAAATTCCTTCCTAAAGTCATCACTCCATTTCATCTTAATCAATCAGTGGAGTTGCCAGTGTTTTTTCAAAACCCAGACTCTGAAGCAGAAAGAGCTCTACACACCCTAGACGTGAAAAGAGCCCTTCTTTATTACATTGACAGAACAAAATCCTTTCGCAAAACAAAACAATTGTTTGTAGCTTTCTTTCCACCACATAAAGGCAATCCCATTTCTAAAGCTGATATTGCAAGGTGGATTGTAAAACGTATACAAATATGCTATCAAAAAGCAAAACGCACATTATCAATTCCTCCTAGAGTGCACTCCACACGCAAGCTAGGAGCCTCTATGGCTTTCTTAGGGAATATTCCCCTAGAAGACATCTGTAAGGTGTAAGAAAGTGGCTCTATATATACTGGACCAAAGTAAGGTACAGTGTGTGTAGAGTCCCCAGTCCCCAGAGGTATGGCCGAGTCTAAAGTTAGATATAACCTTACTCTCTAAAGTGGTAGCTTGGTTGGGCAGTAAGGCAGTATCAGAGGACAGTGTAAAGCATTTGTTGTACACACTCAGTCAGCAAATGGTCTCACACACTCAAGAACTGAACTCTAGGCCACTTGTTTTATATCAAAAGATATAGTTGTTTTATTTTAGAACCAACAAGGTATCAAAATATACTTTTCTCAATATGAGTGACTTTAGGTAACTACTTTGAAAATAGGCAATAGACTTTGTAAGTACAATAGCTACAGTGGTTGCAAGAGGCAACACAATTTCAAAAACAAGTTAACATTGAGCTCAATAGGTTTTTCTAGATAAATGCAATGGATTACTTTATGGATTACTTTTCTAACCACAGGACTGGATCCTGGATTCAGTCCCGGGACATAAGCGGTAACCAGTTAAGTAAAAGCGCTTTGGTTACAGTTGTGATTTTCAAAGAATATAATTGTATTTTCAAGGTTGACACTTAAAAACTTTTCAGTGATAACCAAGCAGTTATCCTATGGGAGGAAATTCAAGTTACTGGTAAGTACAGTTCTAATTACTTTTTCGGTTCAGTGCTGGCCTAAAATGTGCAGCACTGGCTTCTCTCCTGATCACAGGTGAGTAAATCGGAATTCGTTATTCGGCTGATTTTAGTATTAAATCTTTTTTTATTGAGCAGCAAGGAAAAACTTAGCGTCTCATACAGCCACCCGCACCTGCCTGAGCACATGGCGGTCAAGAACAGTTCAATAGCGTACACACGGCTGATAGAGGCTCCTACTGCAAGCGTTAACACAGCAAGCCGCCTACAACCCATCCGGGCCGGCCGCGTCATAAGGGCTGAAATGCAGGTGCGGTTGGCACTGATAATGAAACATGAATAAACGGAGAAAACAGAAGAAAGGAAAAACAAACCCCCACCCCCCACCCTCCTCCCACAACCACCCCTCTCCTTGTCCACAGAGTCAAGACAGAGACCATAGGGGATCGCCTCTCTAATGGGCGCCATTGGGTGCAGAACTCTCTGGTGTTTTGTGCTTGTGTGGCTGCGCCTTGGGTACTGGAAGCGGGGTGTCTGCAGGGCGTAGCAGCCGCAGGTAGCGGGGGCAGCTCAGCTCTCGGAATTCTCCTGTCAACAGGGTCAGAAACGGTCGCCAAAGTGCTGCAAATTCTGCCCCCTTCCCTGCCTTAGCCAAGGATAACTTCTCCATTTCCAGGATCGCCCACAGCCTATGTAGCCAGCCCAGTTGCAGTGGAGGTTGGATGGCTCTCCAATGTGCTACAACATTTTGTACAGCTGCCCTTAGTGCGATTGCAATAAGCCTCCCTCTCCGGGATTTTAAGGGGTACATCAAAGCGTTAGGAAGGCCCAGTAGGACATAAGCAGGGAACCTGGGTAGTTGAGTATCTAGGTGAGAGTCTATCAAATCTAGGATCGAGTTCCAATAAGGCTGAAGGTGGTCGCAGCTCCAAAGCAGGTGCTCCAATGTTCCACGCTCCCCGTACCCCCTCCAGCAGCGGTCGCTAACCCGAGGGTCCCATTGATGGAGTCGTTCGGGTGTATGGTACCAGTAGGTGGCAACTTTGGTCATAGTTTCTGTAAGTCCTGTATGATATGCAGAATGCCTGGCTCTGTAGTAAACCCCCTCCCATTTTTGCGTGTGAGTTGTCACCCCAAGTCCCTCTCCCATCTGACCCTCCCCGCGTTGTATGTGTATATGTTGGTGAGGAGCAAGTGCTGGTACAGATCTGAGATCAGATTTTTGTCGGATGTGCGTGTCAACAGCCACTTCTCGTATGGGGTGAGGTGGCGCTGTGCATCGGGTTGGATCGATGGCTGTAGAACCCAATGACGGACCTGCAGGTAGGGCAAGCGATCTGTTTCCGGTATGCCATAGTCCTCCTTCACTTTCTGGAAAGGAAGAATGCCCTTAAGATCAAACATATGTCCCACGTTCCTGCAAGGTGTCGTCCTCCATGTCGCATAAGCCCGAGGGTCAAGGCCGGACGAGAAGTCAGGGTTGTCGAAGATCGGCGTCATTGGTGAGGGGAAGGAGGTGAGCTCTTGCTTAACTGCCACTTTGTCCCATATGTCCAGGACCGTGTTGGTGATCCGTGAGGCGTAGAGATTGGGAGGTCTATGGCAGCGCGGCAAGAACGGGATGCCCTGGAGTGGACGACCAGCCACCGCCTGGTCCTGAAAGAGCCAGTGTTTGCCACATTCCAGTTGGTGCCACTCCACCAGAGTGCGTAGCTGAGTCGCCTGAAAGTATAGAGTGAGATCGGGCATGCCTACACCGCCATGTTCGGGGGGGGAAGTGTGGCGATCGTATGTTTAAACCGCGGGCGGTGGCCGTTCCAGATAAAGTGCGCCAGATCCGATTGTGCCTTCCGGAGCCATCCCGCCGGTGGGCGTAAAGGGAGGGTCTGGAATACGTAAAGAATCTGGGGCAGCAGGGTCATCTTGGCGGCAGCGATACGACCCAGCCAGGACAGGGTGAGGTGTTTCCACCTTCTGAGATTGTCACGAAGTCGGGAACTGAGTCTAGCATAGTTGGCCTCCGCGGTGGCCTGCACTGTTGGAGCCAGCAAGACCCCTAAGTAAGGGATGGTAGACGCTGACCACTGTAGGTCAAACTCAGCATTGGCGTCCTCTAGTACCTCTGGTGACAGTGATATATTCAGGGCCTCCGATTTCGCCACGTTAATCTTAAAGCCCGATGCCAGCGCAAAGGTGTGAAGTTCAATAAAGAGCGCTCGGAGGGATTGCATCGGATTGGTCAGGGACAGTAAGATGTCGTCGACGTATAAACTGATCGTGTGCGTGTCCCCGCCAAACGGGATGCCCGTAATGAGGTTGTGTTGCCTCACCCGTTGCGCCAATGGCTCCATATAGAGCGCGAACAAGAGGGGAGAGAGTGGGCACCCCTGTCTAGTTCCTCTGCCAATTGCAAACCGTGGGGAGGTGTGGCCGTTAACCCGGACTACAGCGTTTGGGTGGCGGTAACAGTTAAATATACGGTTGCGAAGGGTTTCTCCCACCCCGAACCGTTGTAGCACCAGGTCTAGGTAGGGCCAATGCACCCTATCGAATGCCTTCTCTGCATCGATCGTGAGGAGCATGCAGTCCGGTCTCGTCCGCGACCCCGCCTCAATGAGGTGGAGGACTCGCCTGGTGTTGTCCCTTGTCTGCCGCTGTGGGATGAAGCCCGCCTGATCGGGCTCCACCAGTTGCTGCATATAGGATGCTAGGCGACCTACAAAGATGCCGGTGTAAAGCTTCAGATCTATATTCAACAGGGAGATCGGCCGGTAAGAGCCACATCGGGTGGGGTCCCGCCCAGACTTGGGAATTACCGAGATGGCCGCCTCCAGCAGGTCCGGGGGGATGGCACCAGGCTGATCGAAGGTGTTGAAGAGGTCTCTCAGCAACGGGGCCACTTGTGGGCAAAAGGTCTTATAGAAGGCCGCCGTGTAGCCATCCGGGCCTGGGGATTTCCCCAGTTTGAGGCGAGAAATCGCCGATATGACCTCCTCCAGGCCTATGGGCCGATCGAGGAATGCTGTCTGTGCCTCATTTAGGGAGGGGAGAGCTGCACCCTGCAGGTAATCATGGCCATCTTGCAGGTCGAGGTGGTCCGCTGTATAAAGATCAGCGTAATAGTCGCCAAAGGCTGCGGCAATAGCCGCGTCGTCTGTGATGGGGGCATCGTGGCTAGGCTGGAGGGTTTGGATATGTTGCCTCTGGCGCTGCTCCCGCAATCTGCTCGACAGCAATTTCCCGCAGCGGTCCCCTCCGGTATAGTACGCGTGTCTGAGGCGCATAGCGGCATATTCCGCCACGTCCTGGTCTAGGGACGCCCGCATTTTCCGTTCCGTGCATAGCTGACGCCACGCCCGCGCTGCCCCTGTGCGCTGATGCATCTGCTCCAGTTCCGCCACTCGCTGAGTGAGTTCGGCTCTTTTCTGCGTGCGTTCCCTATTGTTAGCCGTAGCTATAGAGATAAATTCACCGCGGAGGACCGCCTTAAGAGCCGCCCATTGTGTGGCTTTAGAAATCCTCGTTGGCATTGTGATTGAGGAACTGAGCAAGCGCCGCCTTAATCCGCTCCAACGTGGTCGGAGTCTGCAGGAGGCCATCTCGCAGCCGCCAGTGCCGCTGAGGGCTGGGTGCGGCCGAGACAAGAAAGGACGCCACTACCGGTGAGTGATCGGACAGAGAGGCCGGGAGGATCTCCACGTTCTGTGCTTGAAGTACCAGCTGGGAGTAGCATAAAAAGTGATCAAGTCGCGCATATGTTTTGTGGGCCGCGGAGTAATAAGTGTATGCTGTCGCCCGTGGGTGTGCGTGTCTCCAAAGATCAACGAGATCCAGATCCAAGATGTGGGTGTGCCCCGCAGCTGACAGTGCCCCCACTTGACCGGACCGCTGGCCAGAGCAGTCCGCCGTGTTGTGAAACACAAGATCAAGATCACCCCCGAGCAGCAAGTGTGGATGCGTGGTGGCTGTGGCCGCCTCCAGGGCAGTATGCAGAAATTTCTCCTGGCCTTCGTTGGGTGCGTATATGGTACCTACTAACAATGTCTGACCGGCCACTTGGAAGCGATGGACTAACAACCTACCCCGGATCTCAGCTTCCTTTTGCAGAACCCTCCCACCAAAGGATTTGGCCACTAATATCGCTACCCCGGCTACCTTTTTGTTAGCGGACGAGAAAAACTGCCAGGGAAAGGAGCGGGACTTGAGCCTGTGTTGGTCCTTGGGCATCAAATTGGTTTCCTGCAGGAGGCAGATGTCCACCTTCGAGTGTTCCAGGAGAGATAGGACCGCTTTGAGCTTAATAGGGTTATTGAGCCCTCGCACGTTAAGCGAGAGAACTGTCAGGGGGTGCGTCATTCTAAGCAGTTAGCTGGGCTAGCTACGCGCAGCGCCAGGCCTACAGCAGTCTGTGGCGGAGCTGTTCCGCGTTCCGCGTGTGATGGCCTAGGAAACCCTTGGATAAACTCCAAAGGTCGTGGACAAGGAGAACCCCCCTCCCCCCATCCTCCCCTCAATACCAACAACTCCCCAACTCCCACTGTCCCCCCCCCCGACTCCCCTCCCCTGACTCCCCTCCCCCTTTGCCCCAACTGTGAGTGACCCATTAGTGAACATTGTCCCAGGTCCAGCCATCAGTCCGGCAAGATCCGTGGTAAAGTGTAACGTTGACGGGGGAATAGTGGCGACGGCGAACCATCGGCTCCCCGCCCCGACCCTCTCACCGCTTGGCGGCAGTGCACATCAGTAGTCCCCGAAGCTATGTCTCATGGCACGCTAGACGTGTCTTTTGTCACTTCTTGGATAGCGGCTGCGTGTTCCTGCGCCACTGTCTCTGTGTCCGGTTTGCTGACCTTTTTCCTAGGTCGCCTGTGTCTCACTTTCTGCCAGCCATCCCTAGCGCCCGGCGGGGGCACCGAATGAGAGGGGGGAGCACCCGTCTCGTCTCCAGAGACCTCCTCGTCATGGGGAATGCCCAGCAGGTCGCAGGTGTCTCTTAGGGATCTGAGCTGGTGTAGAGTCCCGTTCCACTTGAAGATGATGCGGAAGGGATACCCCCAGGAGTATGGGACCCCCTTCTCTCTTAGGAAAGCAGTGACCATCTTGAACACCCGCCGTTTCTGTAAGGTGATTGCGGACAAATCTTGAAAGAGTTCCACTGTTTGACCTCGGTAGACGAGGGGTTGTTTCTGCCGAGCCATTTTCAAGATGCGCTCCTTGAGGGGAAAGTCAGGGAGGAAGGCGAGAATGTCCGGTGAGGGGGTAGCTGCACGGCGCGGGAGGCCCACTCTGTGTGCCCTGTCAATTCTGATCTCGAAGTCTTCAGGCTCCCCCAGGATGTCTCGGAACAGGCCCTGTAGATAAGCTGCTACATCCCCTCCTTCCGCCTTAGAGGGCACATTCCGGATGCGGATATTATTGCGTCGTGAGCGGTTCTCCAGGTCTTCCGAGTGCGCTTGTAGATCCATCTGTTGCTCCTGAAGTCTGAGTATTTCTTGTTGAAGTGTGTGCACTTCCTCGCTTCTGGCCATGTCCGCCTTCTCCACCTCCGCCACCCTTTCCCCAAGCTCGTCCATATCACGACGTAGTTCTTTGTATCCTCCAGCCACCTCCTGTTTGAGAGTCTGAATGTCCTCCTTGAGGGAGGTGAACAGCGCTTCCATAAAGGACTTTGTGGCCGGGGCTTCCCGGTCAGCCCGGTCTCCGTCTCCGGGTTGAGGCAGCGGCGCCTGCTTGTCGGGGCTTATCTCACCTTTGGCCGCCCCCTTTACTAGCATGTCTGTGATAGTGCGCCCTGTTCTGCGGTTGGAGGAGGACATGGCTGAGGCGCGTTTCGTGCTGTCGGTTCCCCTGTTTCCCGGAGCGCCCCTCACTCCTGCGACGCCAGCGGGCCCCGGTGGGTAGGCCCGCGGCCTGCTTTGCGGGGGGGGGATGGCCGCTGTGGAAGGGGAGTGTTAAGATGTGGCGGAAATGGCCGGCAGTCGCGTGCACTAACCTCCGCCCCTGATGGTCGAGGGTCGGGCCCTCAGTGTGGTCTCGGGCGTGTCTCCTGTTTCTGCGGTGTCCCGGGGCCCGGCTGCCGGTCTCCTTGTCTGCCGGTAGCGGGTAGGACTCCCGTGCCAGCTCGCTCCTCGGGGCACCCAGGCAGCCGCAGCCGGCGGAGCCAACGCCCAGGCCCTCGAGCAGGCGGACCCGGGCTCCAAGGAGGCACCTGTGTGTGTCTCTCGTGTTCCTGTGGTGACCGTGGGAGTGGCGGCTGTTCAGGAGCCGGCGCGTCGAGCGCGGGCCGCCGGTGGAGGCCAGTCTAGGGGCGGCGGGCTCCCGGCAAGCACGTGAGGGCCGGAATCGTAGCTAGGGTCTCTTTGGCTAGGGCCTCAATGCGGGTCACGACGCCTTCCTGCCTCCCCTTTCGCGCCAATCCGCGCTCTGGTCTGCTAGGCCTTACGCCGGGGGCCCGAGCGTGCCCCCCGAGTCTCCCTCTCGCACCCCTCCTAGTGACTCCTCACCTCCGGCCACATCCGCTCCAGGCCCCGAAGCGTGCGCCGCCGTCTCCCGCTTGGCCGCACTCCCCGTCGTCTGCCGCTCAACACCAAGCGTGGCTCCACCGGTCTCGCACCTCCGCCTGGCCCATCTCAGCGGCAGTCCGGGCAGGCGCACGCTTCTCCGGCTCTCCGGTCACTCGCTCCCTGGCCCGCGCCCAGCCAGATCGCGGCGTCCTCCTAGGGGGTCCGTAGGGCCAAGGCCCGGAAGCCGGGACCTCGAGTTTTGCGACCTACGGCCGGCTCACCCTCACCTCACCGGCCGGGTCACAGCAGATGCAGCCGGAGCTTCTATTCACTCCCGGCCAGGAGTCACGGGCTGCTGGACCTCGTCGCGGACTCCGCAGGGACCGGAACGATCCGCGCTCCTCCCAGGCAGCAACCACTGATCGGCGCGGGCCGGCGATCACTCCGGGGAGGCCGCCATTTCAAGGGTCGCGGTCGCGGGTTTTCACATCCGTCGGGTCTCCCACTCGGTCAAACAGGTCCAGTAGCAGCGCCGGTAAGGCAGTCCACTGCTGCGGTCAGGTGGGGACCAGCAATGTGATGGGTGGGGAAGTTTTCGCTGTGTCGGGTGCTTCAAACGAGGATCGGAGCAGGGAGCCACAGAGACCTGCGTCCGATCAGGTCGCCATCTTGGCCACGCCCCCCATTCGGCTGATTTTAGATTAATATTTTAAAGTTTCAAAACTTCACACTTAAAAGAACCGGTGGGGGCCAGTTCCTGAGTATAGCAAGTGGCCTGGAGAAGCTCACAAAGGCGGCATACCTTTGAAGCTTCACCTGCCCATCCTGGGGGAAGAGGCTTGGCACCTCATCCCATTGCATTGTTTCAGGCCCCCGAGAGTGACAGGCTCTCGACCCAGAGGTCTAGAAACATGTCTGGTGGTGGCAGCCTCGGTAGCCACGCAGTCAGGACACTGGGAGTTGGTTAGGTTTCAGGGGGCATCTATAAGATGCCCTCTGTCGTGCATTTGGCATTAAATCCTACACTGGCATCAGTGCGGGTTTAATGTGCTGAGAAGTTTAATATCAAACTTCTCAGTCTTCAGTGAAGCCATCATGGTGCTGTGGAGTTCGTAATGACAACCTCCCAGCACCATATAGTCTTAATGGCAGCACTGAACTTACAGTGCCCAGGAATGGCCTGGGTACTGTAGGGGCACAGGGCTCATGCACCTGTGCCCACACCACTGGTATAGGGCACCCAGCTAGAGGGGTGACTGATAGATGCCAGGGCATTGAGCTTGTGGGCATGGTGTACCATGTCGACTCTTTGTTTAGTTCTGTACTTGAACACTCAGCCTGCAAAGGCAGTGTGTGGGTGTCAGGGTACAGGGTCCCTAAGGGTGGCACAATAAGTGCTGCAGCCCTAAGGAGTCTTCTCTGGTCACCATGCCCTGGGTACCTCGGGTACCATTTACTAGGGGCTGACAGGTGGCCAGAGATGCCAATTGGGTTTTTATTTCAACACAGTTTTAGGGAAGGAACACAGGCCCTGGGCACCTGATTGGCAGGAACCCAGGGCACACTCAGTCAAAGCACATCAGCAATTCAACAAAAAGTGGGGGCATACCATGCAAGAAAGATGGCATTTCTCACATAAGGCAGCAACATGGTCTACAACACGCACCTTCACTAAACACTATTGTGTTGATGTGCAAGGCAAGCTGCGGTAGGCCAAGCTGTCCACAAAACTCACTTTCAAACTACTGTGACAGATGCAGGTGGCCACGGCTAGGGGAGATACTGCTGTATAATCTATGCTAAGTGTGAGATCTGCAGCTCATATCCCTCAAACGGAAAATGCTACTTACCAGTATGCATCTGTTCTTGGCATGTAGAGCTGCAGATTCTCACACGCCCACCCGCCTCCACGAGACCTGTATCTGTTCCAGTTCTATCTTATTTAGATATACACACATGGACATCTTTTTTCTTTCTACTAACTCTATCATTTCCCATCATGGCGAAAAAGCAATGTAAGGATGGAGTCTATGCCCATGCGCACCATCGTCCAAGGGAGGAGTCACTTATCTCGTGACTACAAAGACTTCTTCCAAGACAACAACAACATGCAATCATCCATTCCCAACACCAGATGGCGATCTAGTGCTAAGTGTGAGAATCTGCCGCTCTACATGCCAAGTACAGATGCATACTGGTAAGTAGCATTTTCCCTTTCTTGCATCAAATTAGGTTTTGATTGGATTTACTAAAATGTTGGTTTTGCTCCAGTCATTAATTGTATATTATATCAGTCTCTGCTTTGGCAGTGTATCTGGGTGCACCTCCTTGCAGCAGGGGTGCTGTCTGTGGCAGCACATTATACACAACATATTGTTTCTATCACTAGCCACAATTTTGGGAATGTTTTCTGTGCTGGGCATCTTTTTCCACTGCTGCTACCTTTTTAATAATAGAAACAGATACACATTCACCCACAGAAAGGTCACATTCTTGCTCCGCTTCCACCAAAGCCAAAAGACCCGACTCCTCTGAAGCGCAAGCTTACCTTTGGGGGAGCCATAAACGTCCCGCTCTCTACGAGCGCCAAAGAGACATGACAATGCACCAGTCCACCTCCTTTGCCCCGTCCTTTACCTCAGTCCTCTGCTCCTCCTCCTTTACAAGGCTTAACACCTCCCCATCATTTGTCACGTTTTGACCCACTGCCTCTCTCGCCACAGGAGTCATCACACTCTGGTTGTGAGGGGACACGGTCCAGGGTCTCCTCAGGACTCTTACCAGCCTTTGAGCCCCATCAAAAAGATGACCCTTGGAAAGACTATGATGTTAAGCCCCCAGGGTACTCTGAACCTGCCCTCTACACTGTGTGTCCCTCTCCACCTTCATACCAGAAGGTGTTTTACAGTGCAGTCACCTAGCATAAGGTGGGGATGCACACAGTCCTAGAGGATGATGATTTCATCATAGAAACACTCTCCTCCACCCAACGCCTAATACCTCTCCATGCTCAAAGGCATGCTCAAGTCTGCTCCTGATATCTTTAAGGAGCCAGTCAAAGCAAGGGTTATTACACTCCGGGTGGACAAGAAGCACAAGGTGTCTCCTTCGGACACCTCATACATCCAGGGGTCAATTGCCCCCAGACTCTCCCATAAGGGTGCAGATACCCAGGGCACGGGCAATGTGCCTCCAACAGATAAAGAGAGCAAGAAGATTGATGCAGCCGGCAAGCTTGTTGCTGTTTATGCCTCCACCCATTGGTGCATCGCCACTTGGTTGGCTGGCATGCTTGCTATGACAGGGCCCACTGGGATGAAATAAAGGAGCTTCTCCAGCACCTCCCTGACCAATAACGCAAACAAAGTCAGAACCTCATAGTAGAGAGCAAGCCCAGCACTAATACTACTATTCGCTGTGCCCTCGGCGCTAATGCTTGCTGGAACAATTCCAGTGTCCTGATCTGCAGACACGTGTGACTGCATGTCTCTGGCTTCATGCCACAAGTCCAGCATCATTTCCTCAACCTGCACTCGATGGGGAGCATCAAGAAGGACATGGCTACGGCCAAGGCCATTGGAGTTTTGCAGACAACATCTGTCTGTGGTTACTTTTGGAGGTCCAAATACCACGGAGACTCCGAGACCAACTCTCCAGATGCCATCACCTCCTTTCAGACTCATCAACCTCGGTAGACCTCTCTCAGGGCTATGTTAGAGGAGGTTACCCACAGAAAGGTCACATTCTTGCTCCGCTTCCACCAAAGCCAAAAGACCCGACTCCTCTGAAGCGCAAGCTTACCTTTGGGGGAGCCATAAACGTCCCGCTCTCTACGAGCGCCAAAGAGACATGACAAGGCACCAGTCCACCTCCTTTGCCCCGTCCTTTACCTCAGTCCTCTGCTCCTCCTCCTTTACAAGGCTTAACACCTCCCCATCATTTGTCACGTTTTGACCCACTGCCTCTCTCGCCACAGGAGTCATCACACTCTGGTTGTGAGGGGACACGGTCCAGGCTCTCCTCAGGACTCTTACCAGCCTTTGAGCCCCATCAAAAAGATGACCCTTGGAAAGACTATGATGTTAAGCCCCCAGGGTACTCTGAACCTGCCCTCTACACTGTGTGTCCCTCTCCACCTTCATACCAGAAGGTGTTTTACAGTGCAGTCACCTAGCATAAGGTGGGGATGCACACAGTCCTAGAGGATGATGATTTCATCATAGAAACACTCTCCTCCACCCAACGCCTAATACCTCTCCATGCTCAAAGGCATGCTCAAGTCTGCTCCTGATATCTTTAAGGAGCCAGTCAAAGCAAGGGTTATTACACTCCGGGTGGACAAGAAGCACAAGGTGTCTCCTTCGGACACCTCATACATCCAGGGGTCAATTGCCCCCAGACTCTCCCATAAGGGTGCAGATACCCAGGGCACGGGCAATGTGCCTCCAACAGATAAAGAGAGCAAGAAGATTGATGCAGCCGGCAAGCTTGTTGCTGTTTATGCCTCCACCCATTGGTGCATCGCCACTTGGTTGGCTGGCATGCTTGCTATGACAGGGCCCACTGGGATGAAATAAAGGAGCTTCTCCAGCACCTCCCTGACCAATAACGCAAACAAAGTCAGAACCTCATAGTAGAGAGCAAGCCCAGCACTAATACTACTATTCGCTGTGCCCTCGGCGCTGCTGCTTGCTGGAACAGTTCCAGTGTCCTGATCTGCAGACACGCGTGACTGCATGTCTCTGGCTTCATGCCACAAGTCCAGCATCATTTCCTCAACCTGCACTCGATGGGGAGCATCAAGAAGGACATGGCTACGGCCAAGGCCATTGGAGTTTTGCAGACAACATCTGTCTGTGGTTACTTTTGGAGGTCCAAATACCACGGAGACTCCGAGACCAACTCTCCAGATGCCATCACCTCCTTTCAGACTCATCAACCTCGGTAGACCTCTCTCAGGGCTATGTTAGAGGAGGTTACCAAGGTAACAACTCCAAGGGGTGGAAGCAAATTCTGCACTGCCAAGGTAGCGGCCCATGCCAAACAGTGACTCCCTTCCCCCCAATGTTGCTACTCCTGTTGGGGTACCTTTATTTCACGGTGGGATCAAATCACATCAGACCAGTGGGTCCTCAACATCATACACCATGGTTAGGGTCTGGAGCTCACTCTAACTCTTCCAAATATTTCCTCCATCATCACCCTGACACTCCCTCCCCGCTCAACATCAGCTTCTCCTTCAGAACCAGGTTGTCCTACTTCTCCAAAAGGATACCATAGAACCTGTGCCGTTACACCAGAGCGGCACAGGGGTATTTTACCTCTACTTTCTCGTTACCAAGAAGGACAGATCTTTCAGGCCCATACTAGACCTCCGGTCCCTCAAGCAGTACATCCTGGTCGAACACTTCCACGTGGTCACCCTCCATAATGTCATCCCACTAGTGCAGTAAGGCATCTTCACGACTGTCTTCAAACTGAAGGATGCCTATTTTCATGTCCTGATTCACCCTGCTCACGGCTGGTTCCTCTGGTTCCTGGTAAGTGGCCAATATTACCAATTCAAGGTGCTGCTCTCTGGGTTCGCAATGGCCCCCAACGTGTTTCTCAAATGCCTTGCTGTAGTAGCCGCGCACCTCAGGCGCACCAGCATACATGTCTTCCCTCACCTAAACGACTGACTGATCAAGAGCACAACCCAGCAGCACTGCTTGACACATACCCAGACCACCATAAACCTCCTTCACAGCCTAGGATTCACTATCAATGCCACAAAATCTCCCCTACAGCCCCTCCAAGTCCAACTATTCTTAGGACGATCCACAACTGTTTGGAAACTTCAAAGGTTCAGCAAGGGTGCAAGCTCTCAAGCTTTACTCCCTCATTTTCAGCCAGAGTGACAGGTAATGTTGCAGCAGTGCCCTGCAGCACAATGGTTACAAGCGGAGAGTCACGGAGAGGATCTTCTTTACATCTGGGGCCGTACACATTGCTCTCTGCAGTGATGGAGCACCAATAATCTGTTGCAGGGCTGACTCTTTCTCAACCCAGTTCCACAGTTGACGACCACAATAGACGCATCCCGCTGTGGGTGGGGGCAGGGAGTGGTGAAGGGCTCACCTGCAAGATCTTACTGTCAAGGGTCTGAATACTTATCTATGTCAGTCCATTTTTTGTCTGCTTCTGGATCTAATTCATTGCACGGATGCTATACTATTGATTTCCAACTTGTTTATTGGGTTGTACACTAGGACTTGAGTGCCTCAATAACCTGCAACGCACCCACTACTGACTACTTCTTTGCTTTCAACATTGTGTTTACTCACCCTCTGGGGTGCTATAATCTTATCCGTTTAGACATTGTACTGCTTCCATATTATTGTTTCTTGATTGTTATTACTCTGTATACTCTTGTATGATTGATACCCTATTTTTGCATCTCACTGTCTACGGAATCTCATATTGATTTAAGAGTCTTGTTTATCCTACCTACTGTTTCTGTAAAGCGCTCTGATATCTGCAAAGATCTTGTTCGCGCTATATAAAACTTTAAAAATAAATAAATAAATAAATAAAGGGTCGGTGGACTCTACATCAACAGGTTCTTCTCATCAATCTCCTCGAACTGTTATCCATCCAACTATCCCTCAAAGACATCCTCTGTCACATTCACAACAAGGTGTTCCTCGTTTGCACCAACAACATGACCGCTATGTAGTACCGAAAGAAACAAAACAAAGCCCTCTCCCCACAGTTGTCAGTGCTTTCTCTGAGTGTCTTGAGGTGGACACTCCACAGCAGAGTTAGTCTACTAGTGGAGTAACTTCCGGGAGCCGACAATGAATTTGTAGACCTGCTCAGCAGGATGCAGGAACAAGTCCACCAGTGGGAACTACACCAACAAGTCCTGCCCTTGTCTTTCAGCCATTGGGAGTTTTCTGACTTAGAATGCAAAATGCCCAAGCTTTGCCTCCAGGTGTCTACATGAGCAGTCCCTGAACAATGCTCTATAAAGCAACTGGTCAGCGATATGTTTTTAATCTTTTCCTTCTCTCCTGCTCCTTCCTTGCATAGTGCGGAGGCTTCGGCAGACATCCCTAACCCTCATCCTGGTGGCTCCCACTTGGGCCTGGCAGGGCTAGTTCACCATCCTCCTCGGACTATCCGTAGTCCCGCACAGGAGGCTGCCCAACTGGCCAGAAAATCTTTTACAAAACCACACACAATTTGGAATCCAGACCCCAGGCAGCTCAATCTTGCGATTTGACTTATGAGGTTCTATAAATTGGTTATCTTAACCTCCCTCCGAAGTGCATGGTCACACTCAAGGAGGCACGCAGACCCACTACTTGAACCTGCTATTTTCCAAATGGAAGAGGTGTTTGCACTAATCCTTCTTAGGCACATCGATCCTCTGACTGGCACTGTTCAAGACATCATCTGCTCTCTGCACCACCTAGAGACCTCATGTCTCGCATACACTTCCATCAGGATTCACTTGGCTGCAATGCCTACTTAGCTTTAGAACAGTGAGCACACCTCTCAGGATCAGCTTCATTAAGGCCTTCATGGATGGACTCAAGGGAGTCATCCCTCCTTGAGTCACAGAGTCATCCTTCCTAGAGTCCCACCGCTCCAGTGCGGAACCTTAATGTTGTCCTTATAAGTCTTATCAGCCCTCCATTTGAGCCCCTTGTAAGAAGCCAGCTATGTATATACTATACCAAAGTGAGTTATAGTGTGCACACAGTCGAGTGGAACCCCAACAGTAGACAGAGGTAAAGTTAGAGAGCACCTCACTCTCTATTTGTGGTAGTGTGGTCGAGCAATAAGGCAGTATCAGAGGACAGTGTTAAGCATTTGTTGTACACACTCAGTCAGCAAATGAATTCAGTCACTCAAAAGACTCAACTTCAGACAAATATTTTTTTTAAATAAAAATATTCTTTAAGTACTTTCATTTTCTAGAACCAAGCAAGCCTGGCACAGGTAAGCAATAAATACTTTACTGTAGTAATGCAGTTTGTAAATAGTTTGAATTGCAATTGTAAATGTACTTTGATTTGATTACAGTAGTGTTACTGATAATGCAATGCTTTTCAGAATGCAGTACATATACTTGTATAGGATTTTTAGTAAAATTACAGTAAAGTTACTTTTGAGATTACTTTTCTTACACAGTGCAGTATGCCTGGATACTGCACTAGGACATTTCCTGTAAACAGGTAAGTGAAAGCGTTTTTGTTAGTACAATTTTAAAGAATTTCTTGATGTTTTCTAACTCCGCACTTAGAAACTTTTTATAGAAAAACAGTCAATGTTATCCTATGGAGAAAAATAGTGTTATCTGTTTCAAGGTAAGTGCTTTGATGTGGGAGTGGGTGTTCTGGGGTTAGACTCCGTGGTCCCCCAGGGTAAAGGATGCACTCTTGTTACACCCTCAGCAGCACTAGGGCGGCCGGTGCCAGAGTGCTGAGGCCCAGTGTTATCCAATGTGGGATAGGGAGCCTCCGGTTGGTGGCTGCTGATGAGCAGGCCACTGGGTTGTGGGAGCAAAGCTCCTGGACTTAAGCTCAGGGCAAACAGGCTTTTAGGCCAGCACAAAAGATGCACTCTCAGCTGCACTGGGGCAGCCGGGTGCAGAGTGCTGTTTTAGCGTTGGAAGCCCTGTAGCGTTCAGTGAGGAGTCTCAGGTTAGCAAAAGTACTGCAGGCTCGGGGACGAAGGTCTTCTGGGTGCGACCACCACTTGGAGAGGTAAGTTGGGACATTGGGGGTTGGTTAGGCACCGTTGGTTGGGCCACCCAAGGCCATGGGGCATCGGGTGCAGGGGTACCTTTTTGGGTCAGATCTTTTTACCAGCTCCTGGCCGTGGTTGGGGGGACCTTCTGGTTTGAGGCTGCAGAGGTCGGCTGGAGGCTTGAGGCAGGTCGGGGTTCGCCAGTTCTCAGGTCCGGATCGCCGGGGGGACCTCCTCTGGTTGTTGGGCCACACGAACTCTGGCCGCGGGCGTCGGTTGCAGCGTGGTGCAAACCCGCGGATCCTTGCGCAAATGGAGTCTGTTGTTTGAACAATTCCAGTGTTCACGAGAGACAGAGTCTGTGGGATTGAATGCAGGCAGGTCCTTCGGGTTTGTCGAGGTTGCTGGCTGCAGGACACACAGGATTTCGCAGGAGCAGGTTAGGGGGGAGGGGGACAGGCCGGTAGGGCTGGGGTCAAGTCAGTGGTAATCCTCTTGTTAGCTTCAGCACGGCTGTTTGGTCTTTCTTTTCTTCTTGCAGGTTCTTGTCTGAAGAAGCAAGATTCAGGGGTTCCCCTAAATACTATATTTAGGGTCGATACAGGTAGGTAAAAAGGTTGGGACCAATGGGTCCCTTCCCTGGGGGTGTTTGCACCCCCTATTATGCCACCCTCCATTGGGAGGGGGCATAAGCCTTTCCCTGGTTGGCTGAGTCCCCCCATCTGCAAGATGGCGGGGACTGAGAGTTGTGCTTCACTTAGCCTCCCTCACCTGAGGGGTGGAGTTGGCAGAGGTGGGCACACCTCTCTTCCTCACTAGTTTTTCCCGCTGGTTCTCCCACCCAAAGTGGGGGTCAGAACCAGTGGGTTCCTGTTGCTGAAAGCAGCAAGTGGCCTGGGAAAGCTCACAAAGGCGGCAAACCTTTGAAGCTTCCCCTTCGTGAACCCTGCCCATCCTGGGGGAGGAAGCTTGGCACCTCGTCCCAGGATATGCATTGTTTCAGGCCCCCGAGAGCAGCAGGCCCTCTACCCAGGGGTCCAGAAACATGTCTGGTGGTGCCAGCTGAAAGCAGCCACTCAGCCTGGACACTAGGGGTAGGTTGTTATTCAGGGGGCATCTCTAAGTTGCCATTGGTGTGCATTTTTACATTAAATCCCACACTGGCATCAGTGTGAGTTTAATGTGCTGAGAAGTTTTATACCAAATTTCTCAGTTTTCAGTGTAGCCATTATGGTGCTGTGGAGTTCATAATGACACATTCTCAGAACCATATACTCTTAATGGCAGCACTGCACTTACAATGTCTACGAATGGACTTTGACACTGTAGGGCTATAGGGCTCATGCACCTGTACCCTCACCATTGGTATAGTGCACCCAGTTAGAAGGGTGACAGATCTATGCCAGTGAAGTGGATTGTATTCATGGCACTCAGGGATGTGTGCCATGTCGACTCTTCACTTTGTTCTGCACCAAAACACACAGCCTGCAAAGGCAGGGTGTGAGTGTAGTGGTACAGGGCCTCTAAGGGTGGCACAATAAGTGCTGCAGCCCTTAGGGGTCTTCTCTGGTCACAGTGCCCTGGGTACCTGTGGTACCATTTACCAGGGACTAACCTGTGCCCAGAGATAACAATTGGGTTTTGTTTTCAATGCAGTTTTAGGGAAAGAACATAGGCCCTAGGTACCTGATTGGCAGGAGCCCAGGGCACACTCAGTCAAAGCAAATCAGCAGTGCAGCAAAAAGTGAGGGCTACCATGCAGAAAGAGGGCCCTTTCTCACACCCCTACACTCTTTTTCCTTACAATTTCTTGCCTGGAATGTGGATTTTATGGTAGCCATCACCTCCTGTAGACATGTTAGTGAGCTTCAGGCGTTAACCCTGGAAGAACCTTTCTCCCAAGTTCATAGGGATAGGGTGGTCCTTCGCACCAACCTCAGGTTCCTTCCTCAAGTGATCTTCTCTTTTCTCCTTGAACAAACCATAGATCTTCCAGTGCTCTTCTCCTCCCCAGACACATTAGCTGAAAGGGTTTTACGTACAGTCAATGTTAAATGAGCTTTCATGTAATTAATATACACGATAAAAACATTCAGTAAAAAAACGCAACAGCTAACTATCTTCTCCAAACTACACAAGAGCTGTGATATTTCCAAAGCTGGTATAGCACAGTGATTGATCAGATGTATCCAAGCTGTTACACCTAGGCCAAGAGGGATTTGACAGTTAGGTAATATCTCATAGCAAACATTTGCAAAGCAGCTACATGGTCCACTCCGTGCACTTTCACTAAGCACTACTGTGTGAACTACCTAGCACGCTAACAAGCCAAAGCTAGGTAAGCTGTACTTTGTACTCTTTTCCAGTCCTCTGCAATGTCCTCCGCTTAGGGGGAGAACTGCTTTACAGCCTATGCACAGCAAGTGTATCTATAGCTACACCTGCCACAAACTAAAATGTTAACGTGTTAGCATCTATTTTTGGCATGTAGTGCTGTAGAGTTTCAAGTGCCCACCCTCCTCACTTCAAGCCTACGGTTGTTGCAGATGCCTTTTTTTCCTACCTTTAGTTTATGATTGCATCTTATTCTGGGATAGTCCCAAATGTTCACTTGCATATGTGCCCGCTTCAGAAGTGTCTTGTCAGACAGTGCCCAATAGGAACTTGGCAATGGAGGAATCTAGTGTGGTTGGAGCTGTGAGTATAGCACAAAGTGCAATGGTGGAACAACAAATAAAGTTACTTTGCAGGTCATTACTCTTCCCCCCCCTCCCACCCCCATCCTAGTCACAGATCACCATCAGACAGATTCCTCCATTACAGGGTGAGCAACTCATTGAGGCCCTTTTCCAGTGCAGGACCAATAGCATCACCAACAAAAGAAATGTTTTCACTGTCTAGTGAGGGCTAAGAGTTTTTTCCAAAGTAATTCACAAAAAAGCGGTCCTCATTCATACAGACATGACCACAAAGTATTACATCCAAAAGCAACGGGCAAACACTCACCGCAGCTCTTGATCTGGCATTGAGCTATTAGTTACAAAGTCCTAAAGTAAAACTGAGGTTATTATATTTTATCTTGATCTTAGAATTATGGCCTTTTTTTAATGGAAGTCTGTCCAAACCTTTATTCCTCTAATAAAAGATAGCCTAGTTGTGTTTTTGATTTCCAGTTATTATCCAGTATTTGGGTGTCTTTCATAGATTCACATGCCTGAATCATTCCCCGTCGTCGAGACGGGAGCCTCCGGTATATAAAAAAGTAATGTCCTAGAGACATACATAGAAAAGAATAGGCCTAAGGATCTCACCTTAGTGTCCTATCCACGTCCTTATGTAAAAAGGACCAAAACAGAGTAGGCCCAAGGGTCCCACCCTAGTGGCCTATCTGTGTCCTTTTGTCAAAAGGACCAAAGTAAAGAAACCAACCAATCAGCTACCACCTCCTTCTAGAACCTTCTTGTCAGGAGCCCAAGTCTCTCAGATTTTTTACCGCACGTTGTGCTAGGGAGTCTCCACCTGAGTTCTCCTCAGGAATCTTACTTCTTACTTCAAAAAACAAATTTTCTCAACTTCTTATATTATGGCTGATAGCCAGAAAAAGGGTCTCTTTAGAGCCTGTTCCTCTTGTGGAAAGAAAAGGCTCCATGTGGAGGACAAACATGAAACCGGTTTATATTGCCTCTACCCTCACCATCAACCCAAGGACTGCAAAATATGTAGGACCTTCTCAAACAAGACCCTCAAGGACCGGGAAGGGCGCCTACTTCTCTGGTTCAACAGGCTGAAGAACAGAGACGACTTGGTGTCAGAAGACGGTGAGAGTATTTCTGGTACTTCACAATTTTCCTTGAAGAGGCCAAGGGTTACTTCCCCTAGCCCCTCAGACACCCCTCCTAAGAAGACTCTTAAGAAGTCCTCAGAGGACAAAGCCTCTGTGTCTGGCAAGGATCTTCCTGTCACCAGGAAGCAGCCGCTGTCCTTGACGACGACGACAGCGTCGACGATCTCTTCAGCGCTAAAAACTGCTTCAACGTCGACGACGACAGTGTCAACGACGACAGCATCGTCGGCCACCTCCTCGACGACGCCTTCATCGTCGGCGAGTATGCCAATGCCGTCGACCATTCCAGTCACTTCATCGACGACGAAGAACTTACCGTCGACGACGAGGCCGACGAAGACCGTACCGTCGACGAAGACTATCTCGTCGACGAAGGGCATCCCGTCGACGACAGAGAAACCGTCGACGGCGGGGAAACCGTCGACGGCGGAGAAATTGCCGTCAACGAAGGGCGCGTCGACGAGGACACCGTCGACGGAGACACAGTCGACGACGGGTAAATTACCGTCGACGAAGGTAATTCCAATGACGGCACCGTCGACTCAGGCGTCGACGACTACAGGAACATGGAAGGAGTCTGAGCTGCTGTTGTAGTGTAGTTCCTATTATCCCAATAGGCTCTGCGCATTGGAATAATATCTTCAATAGTATAGACGTAGGACTGTGGTTAACTAGGTCTTCTACTGACGATATTAGACTTAAAGTTATGTGTGCCAGCTAGCTCAGAGTTCACTAGAAACTTTCTCGAATAGGCAAGGAGGAGTTTAACCTCCCTGGATAGACAAGAAGGGATTTAGTTTCTGACAACCATAGAACATGACAACTTTGCTCTCCCCTAATCAAGAGTATATCTCTAGAGTCGTGTGAAAACAAAAGACAACTGTTTTACTCAGTCAGTACGTGCATTCTTAGTTTCACCAGTTTGTAGAGAAATAAGAGATGGGCGTGCTTCAATAAAAAGATGTTATTTATTGATCAGTCTCTTTTCTCATACAAGAGAAATGAATCGCTATTATTGCAATACTTATAGTTAAGTAAAGTGCATACAGTAAAAACAGAATTATAAAATAATACTGTAAAAGCATTTATATGGTTTCTTAGCCATATGATACTTAAAATGGATAAAAGATATACATACATATATACATTGACTAATCGAACTCAACTGGTGCTTCTAACTACGCCTACCCCGGTGTACCTGACCTAAGCCTAATACTTGGGAGGGAGTAAGTAAGTAGCAGTTTAAGTTAAGTTTGTTTTGCCAAGAATCTGACTCAAGAATTCTCTGTAAGGGGTTAGTCAGTTCAGTACCTGGGATTTAGAAGGCTGGAGGGTTGGTATCTCTGTCTCAGGACTCGATATCCCAGTTACCCGCGAGGGCGGCTGGAAACGCCGGAGGCTGGATTTCTCGGCAGGAGAAAAGGCAGCGTCTCTCTCAGCGCGTCAAAAGGGAGGGGCAGCGTCCGTGGGCTTTTCTGCATCAGCTGGGCTCTCCGGCAAGTAGCGCTGCTCCAAGCTCGTCACCACCGTGTCTTAGCTTAGGGCAGCGTCGGTATATTTATACCTGAAAGGTGCCGTGTTTGACGTAAGGATGGACATAAGACGTCAGCAAGAATGTCATAAGGACTGGTCGTTCTTACATTCTTTGCAGGAGTTCTCGAGCGAAATCAAAACAATAGCTGCGGGGGATTTCCCAGGTCTGTTGGAGGTTTGATTTGTTTTGAGAACTCGGTGTGCTTCTCTAGGGGGCTGAAGGGATAGTGCTTGCTTAATGTGACAGCATGCGCTATGACCTAATCCGAAGACGGGTTTCTGTGCCGGTGTATGGACATTAGTGAATTAATAACCGGACAAGGGTCAGAAATAGGAGTATCAATATAGGTACCTAGATAAACACACTACACTGTCGCACGCAATGGATACCTTGCCGCCTCAGACATCCCATATCACCCTTAAAATCACGAAAAGGCCAATTACGCCAGTCCTGACGTCGCCCAGTAAGGTGCAACAACTGCCGCCCGCCTGCCTACTACAAGGTGAAGAGTCGGAGGAAGAGTTATGCACACAAGCCACTAGCCCATCAGACTTGGTGCTCAAGTGCCAAAGCACAGACGAGGAACCGGAGGAGGAGGAGCATATAGAGCAATCAGTCCATGCTCAGGTGCACACACAGGTTACACCAATGGTGTGCCTACCAGCATCCATTGTATCTGACCTGCAATTCTTAATCACGGACTACAAGCAGCGGTTTCCAGAGAAACCCACTACGCCTACACCTCCAGCTGCACAGATACCCACTCCTTTGTCTCGACACAAGCCGCCACCACTGGTGCTTAGTAGAGACCAGGAGCCAATACAAGAAATCCACTCGTCTGAGGACGAGGAGAGAGATCAGGAAGAGGGCGAGGTCCGTGACGATGAGTCAGACCCAGATGTAGACCAGGACTATGTCGCACATTCTCCGGCCTCCCCAGAACGACAGTCTTCGGAATCACCACCCGCAGACATCGGTGGGTTCCATAATCTTGTAGAGCGAGCTGCCAAACGTTTCCATATGTCTATGGAAACTCAGGAAACTGAGTGCTTCCTTTACGACTTCAAGGAGCCTACTAAAAAGACAACCAGGTCAATCCCCATCATTGACTTTATCTGGAAACAAGGTAAACAACTGATGCAAACGCCAGCTTCAATCCCAGTTGTGGTACCCAGGCTCGATAAAAAATATAAAGCAACCTCATCGGCGCCAGCATGCCTCACAGGTCACCCCAAGGCAGACTCTGTGGTAACCCAAGCGGCACAGAAAAACTCACGCAACCCAGCATCGCCTCTGTCAACGCCACCCGACAAAGAAGGCAGAAAACTGGATACTATTGGCAAACGGTTCTCCACCACGTCGGCCATGACGGTGAAGGTCGCGAATTCCATAGCACTACTGGGCCGCTACAATCGACAACTCTGGGCGGATATTGCACCCTACCTGTCTAATCTGCCAGAGGATTTAAAGGAGGAGGCTCATTCGCTTCTCTTGGAAGGCCAAACATCTGCCTCCGAGCTCATAGACTGCGCAATGGATGTAGCCATGACCGGCTTCAGGCAACTGGCAGGAGCCGCTGTACTCAGACGACAAGGCTGGCTCAAAGCCACCTCTTTCCGCCAGGAAGTGCAAACGAAAATTCTAGATATGCCCTTCGACGGCCAGCATCTTTTTGGTGAAAAGATTGATGAGGCCCTTGGAACACTACAGTTCTGGAATCAGTCCTTTCGTGGCAACAGAGGTAGAGGACAATCCTCATATAGGGGCACCTACCAGAATAGGTCTTCCTTTTCGTACAACCAAACTAAACCGCAATACCAACCGCGACAAAACCAACAAGGGCGTCAGACTTCCTACGGCAAGTCGAACTACAGGGGGAAGAACCAGAGAAGACCTGCTGGCAACCGTCAATGACTCGTGTCAATGGCCAGTCCATCCACTGTTGCACTTTTTTAAAATTGGAGGGAAACTCACATACTTCCTCAACAACTGGGAAATGATAACAACAGATCGGTGGGTGCTCCAGCTCATTCAATTTGGACATTCTCTAGAATTTGTCACAATTCCCCCGATAACACCACCTCGCAATCGGTCCCACAGGCACCTACGACTGCTTCTTCAGGAAATCTCTTCCATGCTACAGAAGGGAGCGATAGAGAGAGTTCCACCAACCCACAAAGGAAAAGGTTTCTACTCCCACTTCTTCCTGATCCACAAGAAAGGGAAAAAGTGGAGACCAATCCTCGACCTCAGGGCACTCAACGTGTTCCTAAAGAAACAATCGTTCCGTATGGTAACACTCCAGGAAATCCTGGGACTCCTGGAGGAGGGGGACTACATGACGTCCTTAGACCTGCAGGACGCTTACTACCATATTCCTATCCTCAAAGGGCACAGAAAGTACCTCAGGTTTGCGGTAGCTGGACAACACTACCAATTTCGTGTCCTTCCGTTTGGCCTCAAATCGGCTCCACGGATATTTACCAAATGCCTCTCCCCTGTGGCAGCCTTCCTTCGTCAACAAGGACACCAGGTCTTCCCATACCTGGACGACTGGCTGGTAAAGGCACAATCCGATACCGCCGCAGCCACATCCTCCAGCGCCTAGGGTTGACCCTCAACCACGACTTCATCGACGACGAAGAACTTACCGTCGACGACGAGGCCGACGAAGACCGTACCGTCGACGAAGACTATCTCGTCGACGAAGGGCATCCCGTCGACGACAGGGAAACCGTCGACGGCGGGGAAACCGTCGACGGCGGAGAAATTGCCGTCGACGAAGGGCGCGTCGACGAGGACACCGTCGACGGAGACACAGTCGACGACGGGTAAATTACCGTCGACGAAGGTAATTCCAACGACGGCACCGTCGACTCAGGCGTCGACGACTACAGGAACATGGAAGGAGTCTGAGCTGCTGTTGTAGTGTAGTTCCTATTATCCCAATAGGCTCTGCGCATTGGAATAATATCTTCAATAGTATAGACGTAGGACTGTGGTTAACTAGGTCTTCTACTGACGATATTAGACTTAAAGTTATGTGTGCCAGCTAGCTCAGAGTTCACTAGAAACTTTCTCGAATAGGCAAGGAGGAGTTTAACCTCCCTGGATAGACAAGAAGGGATTTCGTTTCTGACAACCATAGAACATGACAACTTTGCTCTCCCCTAATCAAGAGTATATCTCTAGAGTCGTGTGAAAACAAAAGACAACTATTTTACTCAGTCAGTACGTGCATTCTTAGTTTCACCAGTTTGTAGAGAAATAAGAGATGGGCGTGCTTCAATAAAAAGATGTTATTTATTGATCAGTCTCTTTTCTCATACAAGAGAAATGAATCGCTATTATTGCAATACTTATAGTTAAGTAAAGTGCATACAGTAAAAACAGAATTATAAAATAATACTGTAAAAGCATTTATATGGTTTCTTAGCCATATGATACTTAAAATGGATAAAAGATATACATACATATATACATTGACTAATCGTACTCAACTGGTGCTTCTAACTACGCCTACCCCGGTGTACCTGACCTAAGCCTAATACTTGGGAGGGAGTAAGTAAGTAGCAGTTTAAGTTAAGTTTGTTTTGCCAAGAATCTGACTCAAGAATTCTCTGTAAGGGGTTAGTCAGTTCAGTACCTGGGATTTAGAAGACTGGAGGGTTGGTATCTCTGTCTCAGGACTCGATATCCCAGTTACCCGCGAGGGCGGCTGGAAACGCCGGAGGCTGGATTTCTCGGCAGGAGAAAAGGCAGGGTCTCTCTCAGCGCGTCAAAAGGGAGGGGCAGCGTCCGTGGGCTTTTCTGCATCAGCTGGGCTCTCCGGCAAGTAGCGCTGCTCCAAGCTCGTCACCACCGTGTCTTAGCTTAGGGCAGCGTCGGTATATTTATACCTGAAAGGTGCCGTGTTTGACGTAAGGATGGACATAAGACGTCAGCAAGAATGTCATAAGGACTGGTCGTTCTTACATTCTTTGCAGGAGTTCTCGAGCGAAATCAAAACAATAGCTGCGGGGGATTTCCCAGGTCTGTTGGAGGTTTGATTTGTTTTGAGAACTCGGTGTGCTTCTCTAGGGGGCTGAAGGGATAGTGCTTGCTTAATGTGACAGCATGCGCTATGACCTAATCCGAAGACGGGTTTCTGTGCCGGTGTATGGACATTAGTGAATTAATAACCGGACAAGGGTCAGAAATAGGAGTATCAATATAGGTACCTAGATAAACACACTACACTGTCGCACGCAATGGATACCTTGCCGCCTCAGACATCCCATATCACCCTTAAAATCACGAAAAGGCCAATTACGCCAGTCCTGACGCCGCCCAGTAAGGTGCAACAACTGCCGCCCGCCTGCCTACTACAAGGTGAAGAGTCGGAGGAAGAGTTATGCACACAAGCCACTAGCCCATCAGACTTGGTGCTCAAGTGCCAAAGCACAGACGAGGAACCGGAGGAGGAGGAGCATATAGAGCAATCAGTCCATGCTCAGGTGCACACACAGGTTACACCAATGGTGTGCCTACCAGCATCCATTGTATCTGACCTGCAATTCTTAATCACTGACTACAAGCAGCGGTTTCCAGAGAAACCCACTACGCCTACACCTCCAGCTGCACAGATACCCACTCCTTTGTCTCGACACAAGCCGCCACCACTGGTGCTTAGTAGAGACCAGGAGCCAATACAAGAAATCCACTCGTCTGAGGACGAGGAGAGAGATCAGGAAGAGGGCGAGGTCCGTGACGATGAGTCAGACCCAGATGTAGACCAGGACTATGTCGCACATTCTCCGGCCTCCCCAGAACCACAGTCTTCGGAATCACCACCCGCAGACATCGGTGGGTTCCATAATCTTGTAGAGCGAGCTGCCAAACGTTTCCATATGTCTATGGAAACTCAGGAAACTGAGTGCTTCCTTTACGACTTCAAGGAGCCTACTAAAAAGACAACCAGGTCAATCCCCATCATTGACTTTATCTGGAAACAAGGTAAACAACTGATGCAAACGCCAGCTTCAATCCCAGTTGTGGTACCCAGGCTCGATAAAAAATATAAAGCAACCTCATCGGCGCCAGCATGCCTCACAGGTCACCCCAAGGCAGACTCTGTGGTAACCCAAGCGGCACAGAAAAACTCACGCAACCCAGCATCGCCTCTGTCAACGCCACCCGACAAAGAAGGCAGAAAACTGGATACTATTGGCAAACGGTTCTCCACCACGTCGGCCATGACGGTGAAGGTCGCGAATTCCATAGCACTACTGGGCCGCTACAATCGACAACTCTGGGCGGATATTGCACCCTACCTGTCTAATCTGCCAGAGGATTTAAAGGAGGAGGCTCATTCGCTTCTCTTGGAAGGCCAAACATCTGCCTCCGAGCTCATAGACTGCGCAATGGATGTAGCCATGACCGGCTTCAGGCAACTGGCAGGAGCCGCTATACTCAGACGACAAGACTGGCTCAAAGCCACCTCTTTCCGCCAGGAAGTGCAAACGAAAATTCTAGATATGCCCTTCGACGGCCAGCATCTTTTTGGTGAAAAGATTGATGAGGCCCTTGGAACACTACAGTTCTGGAATCAGTCCTTTCGTGGCAACAGAGGTAGAGGACAATCCTCATATAGGGGCACCTACCAGAATAGGTCTTCCTTTTCGTACAACCAAACTAAACCGCAATACCAACCGCGACAAAACCAACAAGGGCGTCAGACTTCCTACGGCAAGTCGAACTACAGGGGGAAGAACCAGAGAAGACCTGCTGGCAACCGTCAATGACTCGTGTCAATGGCCAGTCCATCCACTGTTGCACTTTTTTAAAATTGGAGGGAAACCCACATACTTCCTCAACAACTGGGAAATGATAACAGATCGGTGGGTGCTCCAGCTCATTCAATTTGGACATTCTCTAGAATTTGTCACAATTCCCCCGATAACACCACCTCGCAATCGGTCCCACAGGCACCTACGACTGCTTCTTCAGGAAATCTCTTCCATGCTACAGAAGGGAGCGATAGAGAGAGTTCCACCAACCCACAAAGGAAAAGGTTTCTACTCCCACTTCTTCCTGATCCACAAGAAAGGGAAAAAGTGGAGACCAATCCTCGACCTCAGGGCACTCAACGTGTTCCTAAAGAAACAATCGTTCCGTATGGTAACACTCCAGGAAATCCTGGGACTCCTGGAGGAGGGGGACTACATGACGTCCTTAGACCTGCAGGACGCTTACTACCATATTCCTATCCTCAAAGGGCACAGAAAGTACCTCAGGTTTGCGGTAGCTGGACAACACTACCAATTTCGTGTCCTTCCGTTTGGCCTCAAATCGGCTCCACGGATATTTACCAAATGCCTCTCCCCTGTGGCAGCCTTCCTTCGTCAACAAGGACACCAGGTCTTCCCAT
Source organism: Lissotriton helveticus (assembly GCF_964261635.1). NCBI lineage: Eukaryota > Metazoa > Chordata > Amphibia > Caudata > Salamandridae > Lissotriton > Lissotriton helveticus. Next base: position 539,263,718 of record NC_136067.1, read on the forward strand.
ACCTGGACGACTGGCTGGTAAAGGCACAATCCGATACCGCCGCAGCCACATCCTCCAGCGCCTAGGGTTGACCCTCAACCACGAGAAATCGGCACTGGAACCCACCAAGATCATTACATTTCTTGGAGCGACTCTGGACACGGAACGCGTCAGAGCTTTCCCCTCTCTGGAGAGAAAAGTCAAACTCATCTCCCTGGCCACGTCAGTGGCATCACGGAAGACTCTGCCGGTCCGCACCTTCAAGTCCCTCCTCGGCATGATGTCCTCCTGTATCATGCTCATTCCCCACTGCCGCCTCAAAATGCGCCCACTCCAGGAGGAGCTGACGAAGCAATGGACACAAGCTACGGGATCATTCGAGGACCGCATACGAGTCACTCGCACCATGGTCAACCACTTACAGTGGTGGAGATCGCTCAAACACCTGTCACAGGGACTGCCGTTCCTGCTTCCTGCAGAACCACACATCATAACAACGGACGCATCCCTAGAAGGCTGGGGAGCGGTCCTCCAGGAACTCCAGATCAATGGCAAGTGGACGAAACAGGAAACCAAGCTCCACATCAATCTGTTGGAGTTAAGAGCGGTCTTCCTAGCTCTTCAAGCTTTCCTACCACGTATTTGAAATTCCCCAGTGCTCGTCAGGACAGACAACACCACGACGATGCACTACCTGAACAAACAGGGGGGGACGCGATCGCTCTCACTTTCTCGAGAATCGCAAAAGGTCTGGAACTAGCTTCTGGAACATGGGATTACACTGAAAGCGGAGTACGTCCTGGGCAAGGACAATGTCTTGGCGGACGCCCTGAGCAGAGAGGGGTCTCCATCCCACGAATGGGAGCTGGACACGGAGGTGCTGGAACACATCTTCGCGGAATGGGGAACCCCGCGAATAGACCTCTTCGCCACCAGAGAGAACGCCAAATGCCCAAGCTTCGCAAGCAGGCATCACCACCCAGGAACCCTCGGAAATGCATTTTCCATCGCATGGCACAACGTATTTGCGTACGCCTTTCCGCCATTTCCACTGATACCCAGGGTTCTCAGGAAGATGAAGTCGGAGCCCTGCACTCTGATTCTAATCGCTCCATTCTGGCCGAGGCAGCACTGGTTCACGGACCTTCATCGCCTCTCTGCCCGGCCACCTCTTCGCCTGCATCAACATCTAGCTCTGCTCACAATGTCCCAAGGACAGGTACTTCACCCGAATCTGAGCTCTCTAAAATTGTCAGCTTGGCTCCTGAATACCGCAAATTCAGCCACCTAAACATTCCGCAGGAGTTCAGAGTCGTCCTTGCAAAAGCTAGAGCGGACAGCACTAATAAAACCTACTCACTAAAATGGAAGCGGTTCTGCTCTTGGTGTGTGGCTAAAGGCTTCCACCCCTTCCGCATCACTCCACAGCAGCTGCTACCATACTTACTGCATATAGCGCAATCGGGCCTCGCACACGCATCCATCAAAGTGCATCTAGCGGCGATCTCCCGATTCACAAGGACTTCTACGGGTCCATCCCTGTGGGCAAACAGACTTATAAAACAATTCCTTAAAGGTCTTTTCAGGTCCTTCCCATGACCAAGACCGATCCCTCCGTCGTGGCACCTCAATGTGGTCCTTCACCAATTAATGAAGCACCCCTTTGAACCCATCCATAAAGCGGAGATCAAATTCATCTCATGGAAAACGGCCCTCCTCCTAGCTTTGACCTCTGCCAGAAGGGTCAGTAAGCTGCAGGCCCTCTCAATCCAAGATCCTTTTATACAATTCAGGACGGACAGAGTCATTCTACGTACTAATCCTCGGTTTATTCCGAAAGTCCCCTCGGACTTCCACCTAAACGAACCAGTGGTACTCAGGTCATTCTTCCCAAATCCTACCACTGCAGCCGAGAAAACTCTGCATTCCCTAGATCTGAAGAGATGTCTTAAATTCTACATAGACAAGACACAACACTTCTGAAAATCATCTCAACTCTTTATTGCCTTTAGTAGACCACGGAAAGACATGCCTTTGACGAAACAAAGTATTTCAAGGTGGATTTCTTCGGCGATCACCTTTTGCCATGACAAGGCCGGACGGCCTCTGGACTCACGAGTCAAAGCTCATTCGACAAGAGCCATGTCCACGTCTGCGGCGCTGTTCGCTGGAGTGCCGGTGTTGGACATCTGCAGAGCGGCGACCTGGAAGTCCCCGCACACCTTCACCAGGCACTATTGCCTGGATACTGAGCTGATGAAGGATGCAGCAGTGGGCCGAGCAGTGCTTCGCCATCTATTTCAGTGAGGTGAGCCTTCCTACATCCCTCCATCCTTTGCTGGTATGCACATGTCTTTGCTATTACTTACATGTCTTTGCAATTTGTTGATTTGCAACCGTGTGATATGTATTACCTACATACTCATATATGATGTTCCATCACAAATGTGCATTATACATTGCTTGCTACTCTGATTCTGGCATTTGAATCTATGAAAGACACCCAAATACTGGATAAGAAACGCGTTACTTACCTGTAACTGCAGTTATCCAGTATTAGTGTCTTTCATAGATTCACATGCACCCTCCCGCCTCCCCTGGAAGGACTCACTTATCTCTCTACCAACTTTACACCTACCTAGCTTGGTGCGTACGAAAATCTGAGAGATTTGGGCTCCTGACAGGAAGGTTCTAGAAGGAGGTGGTAGCTGATTTCTTGGTTTCTTTACTTTGGTCCTTTTTACAAAAGGACACAGATAGGCCACTAGGGTGGGACCCTTGGGCCTACTCTGTTTTGGTCCTTTTTACATAAGGACGTGGATAGGACACTAAGGTGAGATCCTTAGGCCTATTCTTTTCTATGTATGTCTCTAGGACATTACTTTTTTATATACCGGAGGCTCCCGTCTCGACGACGGGGAATGATTCAGGCATGTGAATCTATGAAAGACACTAATACTGGATAACTGCAGTTACAGGTAAGTAACGCATTTCTTACACGCTCCTCAGGTTTCTGAAGTTTTAAAATTAGTTTCTACCATATAGGACTCAATAACACCTTTTTTGGGAATTTCACTTCAGCGGTGTCTGACCTTGTTTTGTGCATTATTTAAATTTGTTTTATCTGCGGTTTGAGGCAGGTGCAGCAGGTATAAGTTAAGTATGGGTTAGTCTGATAAAGTATGAGTTCAAAGCATGTGAGCTGTAGATCACATGCTTTGCATACTGCTGCCATCTAGTTTTGGGTCAGGATGTTTGCAAGTTATTTTTCTTCAAAGACGTCATTCCAGTTACGAGGAAGGTGACTCCTCCTTTCGATGATAGTGCGCATGGGCATTAACTTCATTGTTAGATTGGTTTTTCTTGCTATCTGGTTCGGACGAGTATTGCTGCGCTCCGCTTAAGAATCATTCCTCGGGTTCCCCTTGGTGCCCAATCCACTCTACCCCTGACGGTATTGTTTTAAAACACATTTCCCTTTCTCTGCAGGTCGGCTCGATCAACAAAAAATCTTCATTTAGATCGGAAGATTTGCGGGCGGCCTTCCGGCCTATCTGCGTCGATCCGGCTCCTTGTCAGTGGAACAGACTCCATTCAAATTCTGCCTCCTGTGCCACGCAAAATATCCACATACGGACTTGTATCAGGTGTGTAACTTGTGCTTGTCTCCAGATCACAAAGAACAAGACTGCGACACGTGGTGATCCTTCAGATGGAAGAAAACTCTCCTTGATCGTCGCTCTCGATGTCAAAGAAAACTCTCCTTGATCGTCACGCTTGACGTTGAGAGATACAGTAGCAGCAGTTAGAGGACACACCGGATCTCTTCGGCGAAGACTCCGAGCAAGAGGAGGTCTCAGCGGCCGAAGAAGAACAAGCCCCAGCTGTATCTGACCCTGAATCAGAGTTGCAGATTTTCCTTGAGAACAACGATGTGCGGCAGGGATAAGTAGACGTGAGTACTGACGATCTTCCCCCTCCACCCCACCCCCCCGTAAAACTCCACCATCCCTAATAAATCTAAGGCTTCGGTGCCACCTCTGCCTCCAGGCCAAGGTAACACTGTGGGAGTTTTTGGACGCTCCGCCCTCGGGCTTGGCACCAAAACACTCTGATAAGCCCTCTGGCTTGGGATCGAGTCGGCCAAAACCCACTTCTGAGCGGAAGCCTTGGGGTTCTAAGCATAAAATCGGTTCGGACCGAAACCGTTGACACCGAAACTTAACAAACATTCCTCTGAACTGAAATCTTCAGCGCCGAGAGGATATACTAGCTCCACTCCGAAACCTTCGGTGCTGGAAACTAATGAGATGCCCATAATGCAGTCGGACCCAAACATAGATGCTGTACCACCTAAGTCGGATCCGAAACATAAAGAAACTCTGTATTATCCAATATTATGTGTGTCTTTCATAGATTCACATGCCTGAATCATTCCCCGTCGTCGAGATGGGAGTCCCCGGTACATAAATAAGCAATGTCCTATAGACATATATAGAGAATAGTAGGCCAAAAGGCCTCACATTAGTAACGTATCTAGGTTCTTTTGTAAAAAGGACCAAAGTCCAGAGAAGAGCCAATCAGCTGTCACCTCCCTCCAGAACCTTCCTGTCAGGAGCCTCAGTCCCTTAGATTTTCTACCGCATGTTGTGCTAAGGAAGTCTCCCCCTGAGTTCTGCTCAGGTTTGTTTCTTCAAAGCTTTCTCTTCAAACTTTTGGATTTTTTCTCTCAAGTGAAAGCTGTACACTATGGCTGACACTCCTAAGAAAGGTCTCTTCAGAGCTTGTAGCTCTTGTGGGAAGAAAAGGCTCCTCATAGATGACCAACACAAGGACTGTCTATGCTGCCTGTACCCTGATCATTCAGCTAAGGACTGCAAGGTATGTCGAACATTTTCTACAAAAACCCTCAAAGACCGGGAGGGACGCCTTTTGATTTGGCTCCAAAGACTCAAGGACAGAGATAATGTGGATTCTTCCGAGGGAAGTGAGGGCTCTTCAGTCTCCTCAAAAATGTCTCTTAAAAGGCCAAGGGTAGCTTCCCCTAGCCCTCTGGACGCTCCTCAAAAGAAGACACCAAGAAAGTCTTCAGAGGCTCTGTTAACATCAGCTTCTGACAAGGAGGTTCACACCTTCAAGAAGCCGACGACGACCTCGTTGACGACATCATCAGCGTTCAGGAAAGCTGTGTCTCCTGTTTGTCTCAAAGTCGACGACGACAGTCTCGGCGACGACAGCATCGTCGTCATTATCTTCATCGACGACTACCCCATCGTCGACTGCGGGTAAGGCTTAATCTTCGACGATTGTCATTAAGAAATCATCGTCGACACCCAAGATCCCGTTGACGATTACCTCGCCGACGACAGCGTCTACAACGAGATCATCACTGTCGACATTGATACCATCGACGAAGGCCTCGTCGTCGAAGACACCGTCGACCAAGGCACCGCCGACGAAGATATCGTCATCGAAGACACCGTCGATGAGGACATCGTCGCGACTACACCATCGACAAAGACACCGTCGACGACGACACCGTCGACGAAGGCACCGACGACGTCTGCATCAATGCCATTGACAACAACACTGTTGCCGATACCTTTGGTACAGTCGACGACGACAATCCCGTCGACGACAGATTTTCAGGATATAACAACTGTCGACACTGCTTCGTCGACGATCACTCCCTTGACGGGCTAATTGCCGTTGAGTGATTCTGGATTTCAAGCCGCTTCTGTACGTCTCAGAATCACCAAAAAGACAATAACGCCGGAGTTAACTTCTCCTAGCCGTGTGCAGCGTTTACCACCAGCATGGGGATTCTGATGACGGGGATATGTTTCAAGCCACTAGCCCCTCAGAACTAAATGTTAAATGCCAAAGCTCGGATGAGGAGGATGTTCAGGAGCACATGGTTCAACCACAATTACGCCTATGGTCAGTTTACCATCATCCTTGATTACAGATCTGAGGTTCCTCATTCAGGACTACAAGCAGAGATTCCCAGAATCTCCAGCTCCTCCAGCTACCAGGTAGTACCATCGCCAACACCACGACCGCCGCCCTTGGTTATCCAGCAGGAAAGGGTGAATGTGCCTGATCCTCAGTGTAGGAAGGTAGATCCCTGACTATGGTTGCCCCCAACTTTTTGCCTGGTGTTTTGCTGGTTTTCTGACTTAGTTGACCTGGGGCCCTGCTATTCAGGACCCCAGGCCCACTGCTCTCTCTGTAAAATGGATTCCATGTACCTTAGGTACATATCCAATTGGATACTGAGTCACCTTATCAGTCCCTGTCCAGTGTACCTTAGGTACCCAGGGCATAGGTGTTCCCAGGGCCAACCAGCATGTATTATGCCACCCCTGGATGGCCATCCAAATCTGACACAACTGGCTGCTTGACAGCTGGGGCAAGGTGGTGTAATCACCCTTTGCTTTAGATATAGTATACCTATATCTAACCCTACAAATGGACACACAGATCTCCTATCAGTCACTCCTATGGCAGGCCTTGACAATCCTGAAGGCAGAGTGCTTGGAATCGTGTGAGATAGTGCTCTGGCATGAGCTGAGCCTGTCTGCGGCTTTCGGGATCCATTCCTTAGCCGTTTCCATGATATCGCATACCATATACTCTTAAGTGCATTATAACCCTCGCGGTTATATGCCAACTCTGGTATCGCTTTATCAAAACATGTCGAGTAAGGTGTCATACGAATTGGAATACTAATCCCTCGCCAATTCTGGCGACGGGGTTAGCATTCCACCCTTCTAGAGGGACACGACATGGATGTAACCTATAACCCCGGTTAAAGTCAGACAGAGCCTTAGCATCCACAAAATGGATGCTGCCACCGAGACACAAGTCTACCCTCCTGCTGCTGGGAGTCCTCCCAGAGCAGGAGGCAAGGACAAAGGGTTTCCTGCCAGGGGCGGTGCCAGCACCGTCCCAGACAGGGTTTTGTGTATTCCAGGTAGGCAGGGCTACAGAGGAAGGTGACTGCAAGTGGCACCCCGGTGCTCACTGTGCATAGGCCGGCTTGAACCAGTTCCAGGGGCACACCAGCCCCTGAGCTGGGGAAAGCCCGCCAAAGGAGAGGGGTGTAACCACCCCCCTCCTGGTCCCACCCATAGGGCAGGACTTAGTCGCGTGCCAGCCCCCTTTTCCAAGATAAAGGTAGGAGCAGGCCCCCTTCCAAATTAGATCATCTTTGAATCCTGAAACTACTTTCCACGAAAGGAACTCAAGACTTCTTCCTAAGATTTCTCCCTTGTGACTAAGGAGTAGTCACCCTGCATCCGCAGGCACCATCTTAAGAACACTGCGGTCTGCTGCAAGTCCTTCCTCCGGAATCCGACTGCCCAGCTCGACGAGAACCGGCTTCCCTGGCACCTCTGACCTCTACCCACCTCTACAGCCCAGCTGAGAACCGTGGGTGCGACGAGACCTCGAGGGACCGGCCATCTGCAAGACTGCACGACTTCTGCACAGCAAGCCCGCCGAGTAATTTCCTGGTGAGTGCTTTGGGGTCCGAGAAGCCCCGACCCTGAGCAGCTCCAGCACCGAAGTGCAGCCTCCCAGCATCTCCACGATCTGCGTGGGGCCCTTCTGCTTTTTGCTGCTCACCGCGTTGTTTGGCTACTAGCCCGCTGGCTTGTGGCCATCTGAACGACGCCCGACGACATCACTGCTGCTGGTCTGGTTGCTCCAGACTGGCCCTTGCTCCCTTCCCGAAGAGGAGCACCCAGGACCCTCCTGGTCCACTCAAGACGCCATTTTGAGTCCACCGCGTGGGCTTGAATTAGCCAAGGCTTGTTGCCCAATCCTGGGTAACTTCGACGCTGACAGCTTCATCCATCGTGGGACAGCTCGCCTCTCCATCCTGGTCGCCGACAACGCCTCCTGGTCCGTGAGATCTGCAGAGCCAGCGTCACCCACTCACCTAGTCGAGGTGACTGCCATCCGGTGCCCTCCTGGTGCCCACTGACTACTGGCTAGTAGTCACGAACTTGGTCCCCTCTGCTTTCAGGTGTCATCCATCTTCCAGATCCAGGCTTGGATCAACTCGAACTATCTTCACTGGTCGCCTGCCAGCATCTTTCTTCCAGGCTCCTGGTCCGGCAACGAGGATTCCCGACGTCTTTTGAGACCTATGCAGCTGCAGCCCCTGGGCTAGGTAACTTCGGCATTTCGGTGCCCCAGCATAGCCTCACTATCCAAGGGTCAGGATCCACTGTCGTTTTCTTCCTACCAGGTCGGGTTCGCCCGTAAACACTAACTTTAGCGTTACTAGCTTCCATAGACTTTGTCCCGCATCCCGCGTGAGAGTGCACACTCTGCACCCGAGTCCCCTAGGTCTCCTAGAAGTAATCTAACGATTCCCTAGTCAAGTCCTAGCGATTCCAAAGCCTATTAGTACTGTACTTACCTGCTAGTAATTTCGCATTCCACTTTTAGAGTATATGGTTTTTCGTGCCCCTCGGGCATTTGTGTATACCGTGCGAACTTAAGTATTTTCGTAAGAGTTTTGTTGTGTGCCTAGCACCCTGTCCTCATAAAGAGTACAGGGCTGTTGTGATTCTAATAAATACATTGTTTATTTTCATAACACTTGTGTGGTGTCCTTTCACTGGGTGTTCAAGGGGTAATGTGATGGTAAAACAGCTGGCTTAACACGCCCTCTAGAGTCTTAGCCTTAGACTGCTCGTATCCATGCTACTAGGATAGCTGGTCTATAAGGTTGACTTACAACCAATCATCAATAAGGGTTGTTTGGACTGATATATAGTGATCACTAGAATAGTGAGCACTGCACATCAGGCCAACTTCTCACATTGGTGAGCAGCGGTTGGGATTTGAGCTTGCTGTTGTTTTACCACACATATCCTAAGAATACCTTGTGAAAGATCACATAAGTACAAAAGGTACATATAACTTAGCTTAGAATACTCTGAGTTCTACTGAACCAGCTGTTGTAGCTCCTAGGGCCTAGCACACCCTAAACTACAACTCTAGCAAGGGATCAGTAGGTAAACATATAGTGTAGGTAAGTGCACCACTTACACCTCACTAGAAAAGCATGTCTACCCAGGGAGAATCTACTGAGACTCCCCTGGTCAGTGTTGACCCTCCACAGGTCACTTCAAGATATGCAGCTCTCAGTTTTCAGGAGATGAGACAAGTCTGTACCTCCAGGAAACTGAAGCAGGGGTCTAACCCCACCATTCCCTTTCTGATAGGTCTCTTAGAGACATATGATGCCAGAAAGATTTCTCAGTTACATGAGAATATGCCAGCCTTAGAGGGAACCTCTGGGGATCCAGACCTCCCCAACACTGCTACTGCAGTTGAGGAGGAGGATCAAGAGGAACTCTCTGGGGATGAGGTAGACAAAGGTCTTGAGGTAGTCAGAAGGCTAACCAGGGCCAACTTAGACTTACTTGGGCTAGGATCTGGGGGCCCCCCAGTACTAACCCGAAGTGGGCCTAACCTTGGAGTTAGGAGAGATCAATCTCTTTCTAGGGACTCCAATAGATCTCTGCACTCTAATGCCTCTTCCCAGAGGAGGAGAAACTCTCCACAGAGGAGAGTGACTTCCCCTCAGAGAATAGAGCATGAAGCTAGAATGAGACAGGCTGCTCTGAGGATTGAAAGGGAAGAACTTGCCCTGGCCAAAGAAAAGCTTGCCTTTGCTAGAGAGCAGCAGATGAGTGGGCTAGCTCCCACTGGTGGCAGCAATCTCCCAAGAGAAAAAGAGAAGGGTTTAGATACTAAACACCTGACTAAAATAGTGCCCCCCTTTAAGCAAGGGGATGACATCCAGAAATGGATGGCTGCTCTGGAGAGGGCCTGCACTGTGCAGTGCATTCCCCAGAGTCAGTGGGCAGCTATACTGTGGCTCTCCTTTGATGGCAAAGGTAGAGATAAGCTCCTCACTACTAGAGTTGAGGAGGCTAACAATTACCAGGTCCTGAAAAATGCACTGGTTGATGGGTTTGGCTTAACCACTGAGCAGTACAGGTTGCTATTCAGAGACACCCAGAAAACTCAGTCTCAGGACTGGTCTGACTTTGTTGATTGTGCCACTAAGGCTTTGGAAGGCTGGCTACTGGGTAGCAAGGTTACTGACTTCACAGGATTGTATAATCTTATTATGAGAGAGCAAGTCTTAAATAATTGTCAGAACCAGTTATTACACCAGCACCTGGTAGACTCTGATCTGACCTCTCCACAAGAATTGGGTAAGAGGGCAGACAAATGGGTCAGAACCAGGATTAGGCCCAAGAACCAAGGTGGTGACCAGAAAAAGGAATCAACCAAGCCTCAAGAGAAGGGTGGGAATAAATCTCCAGATCAAACCCCATCAGGGCCCCAAAAATCCTCTGAGGGGGGTGGGTCCCAGAATCCTTCTAATAACCAGAAGAAACATTATTGTTATCCCTGTAAACAGGTGGGTCATTTGAAAACTGACAGCAGTTGCCCAAAGAATAACAATAAGGAGAACATACCCCCAAGTAACATTCCCAAACCTCCTGTTGCTACTAGTAGTAATCCCCCATGTGGTGGGAGTGCCCCCAAGAATTTGGGTGCATTTACTTTGGGAGTTCCTGGGGACTCTGGCCTAACCAGGTCCCCAAACTTAGATACTCTTGTCTGTGAGACTGGCATGGGGTTTGCCAACTTCACAACTTGTCCCAACACCTTGGGCAAGTACAGACAGGAGCCCCTCATCAATGGTATAAAAGTTTAGGCCTATAGAGATACAGGGGCTAGCATCACTATGGTGACTGAGAGTCTAGTCCCCTCAAGGCAACTTTTACCTGGTGCCACATACCAGGTGACCAATATTGATGGAGTACAGAGAGATCATCCCATGGCAGTGGTCAATCTCAGCTGGGGAGGTGTCACTGGCCACAAGAGAGTGGCAGTGTCACCAAACTTGCCTGTAGATTGCCTACTGGGGAATGATTTAGAGCTCTCAGCCTGGGCTGAAGTAGAGCAAGAAACCCATTTTAGAATGGTAAACATCCATGGTAAGGTTAGTGGGGCAGTGGTAGCCACAGCCCCAGTCCAAGATATCCTCCCTGAACAGGTCAGGAGGGCTGTGCCAGTCACAGCCCAATCTCAGACAACTTCCTTCCCAGAACAGGTTGTCAAGGCTGTGATGGTCACAGCCCACACCCAAACTGAGCCCCCTCCTGAAAAGGTTGGGAGAGTTGTGATGGCCACAGCTCAAACTCAGACAGATGATAGTGTTGTGAAGCCTGAAACTATGGATCACTCCACTCAGACAGAGAGCATTGAGGAGGAAGAGAAATCTCCCTCCCACCAGACTTTAGGAAAGGGTCAGCCTCCTCAGGGAACTGATCTGACCCCTTGTGAAGAAACTGCCACATAGGTAGTCAGGCCTAGCCTGGCAAAACCCCTGATGTCAGTGGACCCTTCCAAGGTGGGACCCAGTCTGGAGCAGGTAACCTGCCCCTCTCTACCCTGCCTCAGTCAGCCCAGGGCTGTAGAGGTCAGGGAGGCCAGTGTTGGACCCCAAAGGGCCCCCTGTCCAAAAGAATCCCCCAATCAGCAGATTAAGGGCACTGAAGCTAGCAGTCCTAGCCAAGTGAAAATAAAACAAACCCCTGAGGGATCCCCCTTAAATTTAGTTAGGGACCTCCCACAGATGGACACTGTTGGGCACAGCCAGACCTGGGACCTAAGGGCCCCAAACCTTACCTGTCCCTCCAGTAAGCCAAACAGAGGGACCCAACCTCCCGCTGTAGGTAGCCAGAGGTTGACCCTGAGAGCCCGAAACAACTCAGTCTTGGAAAGAAAGGCCTCTATGGTGGAAAATGATTGGAGGAAGCTGAGCCCAAAATTAGTGGAGCCTCACTTCAGTACTCCATTTCAGCCCCAGCCTTTACCTTTGCCAAAACACACCACAGGTAGAGATTCCCTATGGTGGAGACCCTCAGATACCCTTAGGGTGAGGGATTGCTTAGTGGACCATGAGATAGGGGGTAACCATGCCAGTGCTGGTACTTCCTTATATGGCCACTCAGGCAATATAGGCTTACCTGGCAAGGATAGCCTTATCTCCTTTCGTTTGGGGGGGGGTTATGTAGGAAGGTAGATCCCTGACTATGGTTGCCCCCAACTTTTTGCCTGGTGTTTTGCTGGTTTTCTGACTTAGTTGACCTGGGGCCCTGCTATTCAGGACCCCAGGCCCACTGCTCTCTCTGTAAAATGGATTCCATGTACCTTAGGTACATATCCAATTGGATACTGAGTCACCTTATCAGTCCCTGTACAGTGTACCTTAGGTACCCAGGGCATAGGTGTTCCCAGGGCCAACCAGGGGCTGCAGCATGTATTATGCCACCCCTGGCTGGCCATCCAAATCTGACACAACTGGCTGCTTGACAGCTGGGGCAAGGTGGTGTAATCACCCTTTGCTTTAGATATAGTATACCTATATCTAACCCTACAAATGGACACACAGATCTCCTATCAGTCACTCCTATGGCAGGCCTTGACAATCCTGAAGGCAGAGTGCTTGGAATCGTGTGAGATAGTGCTCTGGCATGAGCTGAGCCTGTCTGCGGCTTTCGGGATCCATTCCTTAGCCGTTTCCATGATATCGCATACCATATACTCTTAAGTGCATTATAACCCTCGCGGTTATATGCCAACTCTGGTATCGCTTTATCAAAACATGTCGAGTAAGGTGTCATACGAATTGGAATACTAACCCCTCGCCAATTCTGGCGACGGGGTTAGCATTCCACCCTTCTAGAGGGACACGACATGGATGTAACCTATAACCCCGGTTAAAGTCAGACAGAGCCTTAGCATCCACAAAATGGATGCTGCCACCGAGACACAAGTCTTCCCTCCTGCTGCTGGGAGTCCTCCCAGAGCAGGAGGCAAGGACAAAGGGTTTCCTGCCAGGGGCGGTGCCAGCACCGTCCCAGACAGGGTTTTGTGTATTCCAGGTAGGCAGGGCTACAGAGGAAGGTGACTGCAAGTGGCACCCCGGTGCTCACTGTGCATAGGCCGGCTTGAACCAGTTCCAGGGGCACACCAGCCCCTGAGCTGGGGAAAGCCCGCCAAAGGAGAGGGGTGTAACCACCCCCCTCCTGGTCCCACCCATAGGGCAGGACTTAGTCGCGTGCCAGCCCCCTTTTCCAAGATAAAGGTAGGAGCAGGCCCCCTTCCAAATTAGATCATCTTTGAATCCTGAAACTACTTTCCACGAAAGGAACTCAAGACTTCTTCCTAAGATTTCTCCCTTGTGACTAAGGAGTAGTCACCCTGCATCCGCAGGCACCATCTTAAGAACACTGCGGTCTGCTGCAAGTCCTTCCTCCGGAATCCGACTTCCCAGCTCGACGAGAACCGGCTTCCCTGGCACCTCTGACCTCTACCCACCTCTACAGCCCAGCTGAGAACCGTGGGTGCGACGAGACCTCGAGGGACCGGCCATCTGCAAGACTGCACGACTTCTGCACAGCAAGCCCGCCGAGTAATTTCCTGGTGAGTGCTTTGGGGTCCGAGAAGCCCCGACCCTGAGCAGCTCCAGCACCGAAGTGCAGCCTCCCAGCATCTCCACGATCTGCGTGGGGCCCTTCTGCTTTTTGCTGCTCACCGCGTTGTTTGGCTACTAGCCCGCTGGCTTGTGGCCTTCTGAACGACGCCCGACGACATCACTGCTGCTGGTCTGGTTGCTCCAGACTGGCCCTTGCTCCCTTCCCGAAGAGGAGCACCCAGGACCCTCCTGGTCCACTCAAGACGCCATTTTGAGTCCACCGCGTGGGCTTGAATTAGCCAAGGCTTGTTGCCCAATCCTGGGTAACTTCGACGCCGACAGCTTCATCCATCGTGGGACAGCTCGGCTGTCCATCCTGGTCGCCGACAACGCCTCCTGGTCCGTGAGATCTGCAGAGCCAGCGTCGCCCACTCACCTAGTCGAGGTGACTGCCATCCGGTGCCCTCCTGGTGCCCACTGACTACTGGCTAGTAGTCACGAACTTGGTCCCCTCTGCTTTCAGGTGTCATCCATCTTCCAGATCCAGGCTTGGATCAATTCGAACTATCTTCACTGGTCGCCTGCCAGCATCTTTCTTCCAGGCTCCTGGTCCGGCAACGAGGATTCCCGACGTCTTTTGAGACCTATGCAGCTGCAGCCCCTGGGCTAGGTAACTTCGGCATTTCGGTGCCCCAGCATAGCCTCACTATCCAAGGGTCAGGATCCACTGTCGTTTTCTTCCTACCAGGTCGGGTTCGCCCGTAAACACTAACTTTAGCGTTACTAGCTTCCATAGACTTTGTCCCGCATCCCGCGTGAGAGTGCACACTCTGCACCCGAGTCCCCTAGGTCTCCTAGAAGTAATCTAACGATTCCCTAGTCAAGTCCTAGCGATTCCAAAGCCTATTAGTACTGTACTTACCTGCTAGTAATTTCGCATTCCACTTTTAGAGTATATGGTTTTTCGTGCCCCTCGGGCATTTGTGTATACCGTGCGAACTTAAGTATTTTCGTAAGAGTTTTGTTGTGTGCCTAGCACCCTGTCCTCATAAAGAGTACAGGGCTGTTGTGATTCTAATAAATACATTGTTTATTTTCATAACACTTGTATGGTGTCCTTTCACTGGGTGTTCAAGGGGTAATGTGATGGTAAAACAGCTGGCTTAACACGCCCTCTAGAGTCTTAGCCTTAGACTGCTCGTATCCATGCTACTAGGATAGCTGGTCTATAAGGTTGACTTACAACCAATCATCAATAAGGGTTGTTTGGACTGATATATAGTGATCACTAGAATAGTGAGCACTGCACATCAGGCCAACTTCTCACACTCAGTCTTCGGATGAAGAAGAGGAGGGAGAACAGCAAGAGGAAGGTGAAGTGCAGGATGATTAATCTGTCCATGAAGACTGGGACGATTACGTTATACCTTCCCCAGCATCTCCAGTGCCCGCCACCTCAGATTCTCCGCCGGTGGACATCGGTGGTTTCCACAATGTGGTAGAAAGGGCCGCTAAACGCTTCCAGATTACGATGGAATGACAGGAGCAGGACTGCTTCCTGTACGATTTTATAGAACCTCTTAAGAAATCGACGAAGTCGATTCCAATAATTGATTATCTGTGGACACAGGGGGTTCAATTGATGCAAAATCCTGCTTCAGTTTCGCCAGTAGTCCCTCGCCTGGACAAGAAATACAAGGCTCCAACATCGGCACCGGCCTGCTTGACAGGGCATCCTAAGCCTGATTCGGTGGTGACGCAGGCGGCACAGAAGAACTCCAGAAATCCCTCATCTCCTTTATCGGCGCCAGCGGATAAGGATGGACGGAAATTGGACAACATAGGAAAGCGATTTTCCACAATGTCAGCGATGACAGTCAAAGCGGCAAATGCCCTAGCGCTTCTGGGACGCTATAATAGACAACTGTGGGCAGATATAGCCCCATACCTGTCTGAACTGCCGGATGCCTCGAAGGAAGAAGTAAAAGCGATACTTTTAGAGGGTCAAACTTCAGCTTCAGAGATGATAGACTGTGCAATGGATCAAATAGCACCTGTTGAGGTCTTTTCGGGAAATCCAGATACACTGGGCGCACACCTTGGTAACCGCAAATGGTAACAAACAAAAGTAAAAATGGTGTAGGCAATGGGGCGAGTGGTAATACCTCACAACCACTCTGGAAGACCAGAAAACCGGTCTACAATGAATAAGAACAACTGTGCCCCTGCACTTACACAATTGTGTACAATTTCAAGGTTCGTATATGATTGTATGCAAACAATAGTGACATATAGCACATCAATCTAAACAATTGGTGGAGAACTGTAATTCAGTGACAAATTCATCTGTTGAGACGGGTCAGTCAATCAACAGTCTGTTGATTGACTGACCCGTCTCAACAGATGAATTTGTCACTGAATTACAGTTCTCCACCAATTGTTTAGATTGATGTGCTATATGTCACTATTGTTTGCATACAATCATATACGAACCTTGAAATTGTACACAATTGTGTAAGTGCAGGGGCACAGTTGTTCTTATAGACTGTGCAATGGATGTGGCAATGACAGGATTCCGCCAACTAGCCGGGGCAGCGGTGTTAAGGCGGCAGGGATGGCTGAAAGCGACCTCATTCAGACCTGAGGTACAGTCCAAAGTTTTGGATATGCCATATGACGGCCAACTTCTGTTTGGTTCCAAGATTGATGAGGCATTACAAAATGTTAAAAAATACACTGACACTGCAAGAGCGCTGGGCACGCTCCAGTTTAGGAATCAGTCCTTTCGAGGAAGCAGAGGAAGAGGACACTCCTCCTACAGAGGTGGTTATCAAAACAGGTCATCCTACTCTTTCAATCAGAGTAGACCTCAATACCAGCAGCGTCAACAGCAGCAGGGCCGATAGTCCTCATTTGGAAAGTCATCCTTTCAGGGCAGAGGTCAAAAGAGGAACAACGGTGGACGACAATGACTTGTTTACCCAGCCAGTCCAGATCTCATCTCAATTATTAAGAATTGGAGGAAAACTAACCCACTTTCTAAAAAAATTGGAGGAAAATTACTACGGACCGTTGGGTCCTTCAATTGATACAATTTGGCCATTCCATGGAGTTCGAGAGTACTCCTCCACAAACTCCTCCTCGCCCTATGCTCCACAAGAATTTACGACTGCTTCTGCGAGAAATCTCTGTTATGCTAAAGAAAGGAGCAATAGAGAAGGTACCACCGTCACAGAAGGGGAAGGGATTTTATTCCTGTTTCTTTCTTATCCAGAAAAAAGAGAAGAAATGGAGGCCGATACTAGACCTCAGGGCATTGAACAAATTCTTGAGGAAGCAGTCGTTTCGCATGGTCACGTTACAAGAAGTCCTGCATCTTCTGGAGGAGGGAGATTTCATGGCGTCACTGGATTTACAGGATGCATACTTTCATATCCCAATTCACAGAAATCACAAAAAGTACCTGAGGTTTGCAGTAGCGGGCAGACACTTCCAGTTCCGTGTCCTGCCCTTTGGTCTCAAATCGGCGCCCGAATCTTCACCAAATGTCTCTCCCCAGTGGCGGCATACCTCAGGCAGCACGGTCACCAAGTCTTCCCATTTCTGGACGACTGGCTTATAAAGGCACCATCCTTCACAGACGCTTCCAGATCCTCCAGGGCCTGTCTCAATCTCTTCGATCATCTGGGTCTTACGCTAAACCAAGAGAAGTCGACCCTGCAACCTTCTCAAACCATCACATTTCTGGGGGCAACTCTGGACACATGTTCTGTGAGAGCATTCCCATCACAGGAGAGAAAACGCAAACTCCTTTCTCTAGCCTCGACGGTGGCCTCGAAGAAAGTGTTGACGGTTCGTCTCTTCAAGTCCCTTTTGGGAATGATGTCATTGTGCATCCTACTGATACCACATTGCCGTCTGTGGATGCGTCCTCTGCAAGAAGCACTGTCCACGCAGTGGGTGCAATGTATGGGGTAGTTCGACGACCGCATAAGGGTGACAGCGCAAATGGTCAAGGCTTTACGCTGGTGGATGTCGCCGAAAAACCTATCTCAAGGATTGACATTCCTACTTCCCGCAGCTCCTCATGTCATCACGACGGACGCCTCCTTGGAAGGTTGGAAGGCCTTCCTGCAGGAGTTGCAGATAAGCGGCAAATGGTCAGTGGAAGAGAAATAACTCCATATCAACCTTCTCGAACTGAGAGCAGTTTTCCTGGCCCTGCAGTCATTCCTACCAAGGATCAAGTACTCCCTAGTTCTCGTCAGGACCGACAACACTACGACGATGCACTATCTCAACAAACAGGGAGGGACGCCCTCGCTGACACTCTCTCGCGAGACGCAAAAAATCTGGAATTGGCTCATACGCAACAATGTAGCCCTAAGGGCCGAATATGTCCCAGGCACAGACAATGTGCTCGCCGACGCGTTGAGCAGACCGAAAATATCATCAAACGAGTGGGAGCTAGATCAACAAGTTATCGACCAGATCTTCTCCAGATGGGGCACGCCCACAAATCGTTCTATTTGCGACGAGAGTGAACGCCAAATGCCCACACTTCGCAAGTTGGCATCCCCAGTCAGGGTCCTTAGGGAATGCATTTTCCATCGCATGGCGCAACGTCTTTGCGTACGCCTTTCCGCCATTCCCGATGCTTCCCAGAGTCCTAAAGAAAATGAAGGTGGAGCCTTGTACTCTTATTCTAATAACCCCAACTTGGCCGAGGCAACATTGGTTCACGGAGCTCCACTGTCTATCCCTGAAACTGCGGATCCACCTGCAGCAGTATCCATCTCTGCTCACGAAGAACAACAAACAAGTTCAGCATCCGGATCTGAAGTCTCTCAGGTTAGCCGCCTGGCTCCTGAGTTCAGAGAGTTTCGGAATCTGAATATTCTACAAGATTGTAGAGACATTCTGGCCAGAGCATGGGCGGATAGCACGACCAAGACGTATTCCCTGAAGTGGAAGCGCTTTTGTGTTTGGTCTACAGATCAAGGAAATCGGCCTTTCTCCTCATCACCAGAGCAAATTTTACCTTATCTATTACATCTGGCACAGTCGGGCCTAGCACACTCCTCCATTAAAGTACATTTGGCAGCAATTTCTCGAGATTAAAAGAACTGCAACGGGTCCATCTCTCTGGTCAAACAGGTCGATTAAGCAATTTCTAAAGGGATTATACAGGTCTTTCCCGCCAGTAAGGATGTTGTCGCCTACCTGGCATCTCAATGTGGTTCTTAATCAGCTCATGAAGCACCCGTTCGAACCAGTTCACAGAGCCAACCTAAAGTATGTCTCGTGGAAGACAGCACTCCTCCTAGCGCTCACATCTGCGAGGAGGGTGAGTGAGCTGCAGGCGCTTTCAATCCAGGATCCTTTTCTACAGTTTAAAAACGAATAATCCTGAGAACCAATCCTAGGTTTATTCCAAAGGTCCCTTCGGACTTCCACCTAAATGAACCATTGGTTCTACGTTCCTTCTTTCCAAACCCCAGCACAGCAGCTGAGAGATCACTACATTCTTTAGATCTCAAACGATGCTTGAAATTTTATATTGACAAAACGAAAACCTTCAGAAAATCTAACCAGCTATTTGTAGCTTACATCAGACCTAGGAAGGGTCTACCGCTTACCAAGCAGAGCATCTCCCGATGGATTTCTGCAGCCATTGCTTTCTGTCATGACCAAGTTGGACAGCCATTACATTCCAAAGTGAGAGCGCAATCCACAAGAGCTATGTCCACTTCTATGGCACTCTTTGCTCCTTGACATTTGCAGAGCGGCAACATGGAAGTCGCCGCATACCTTCACTAGGCACTACTGCCTGGATACAGAGCTGATGAATGATGCAGCTGTGGGACAAGCAGTGCTACGCCATCTATTTCAGTAAGGTGAGCCTTCCTCCGTCCCTCCATCCTACTCTGGTATGCACATTTCTCTACTAATGCTGATTGTTGATGTCTATTGATGGTTCATAGTTGCATGATATGTATTATCTAATGACTTGTATATGCTGTTCCATCAGAAATGTGCACTTGGCATTGCTTGCTACTCTGATTCAGGCATGTGAATCTATGAAAGACACCCATAATACTGGATAAGAAATGCGTTACTTACCTGTAACTTCAATTTTCCAGTATTGTTGTCTTTCATAGATTCACATGCAACCCTCCCGCCTTCCCTGGAAGGACTCACCTAATTCTCTCAGTAACACGCCTACTTAGATTAGTGCGTACAAAAATCTGAGGGACTCACGCTCCTGACAGGAAGGTTCTAAAGGCAGGTGACAGCTGATTGGCTCTTCTCTGGACTTTGGTCCTTTTTACAAAAGGACCTAGATAGGTTACTAATGTGAGGCCTTTTGGCCTACTATTCTCTATATATGTCTATAGGACATTGCTTATTTATGTACCGGGGACTCCCATCTCGACGACTGGGAATGATTCAGGCATGTGAATCTATGAAAGACACCAATACTGGATAACTGCAATTACAGGTAAGTAACGCATTTCTTCATCCTGACACAGGGGCATATTCATGCTCAAGCGCCATCCAAGCATAAGCTATCTGATGACAACAGACCTTATACAATTCCATTGAAGAAGGAAAATGTGGAAACTAGTCCTTTCCATACACTACCATCTCCTCCCTCTCCACCACAGCTTTATCCTTTACACATTAGACCTTGTCAGTCTCCTCTACCTCACCCTGATGCAGGTGATACTGATGATGATGACGTACAGTTGCCAATAGATCCTTGGACATAATATACAATTGATCCTCCCCAAGATACAGACCCAGATCTTTACCCTGCCAAGCCATCTTCACCTGATGACAGTTTGTCATATCAAGAGCTCATTGCTAGAGCCGCACAATTCCATGGGGTAGAGCTCCATAAAGAATCCTTAGAGGAAGACTTTCTCTTTGACACTCTAGAAACACTTAAGTCCAGCCAGACACTGCCTATGCTCAAGGGTATGTTGATTCAAAAGGGGGTGGTGATGGACGGAGCATCTGAACCAATCAAACACTCACACCCAGTCAACAGATCTGGGTTTAATCCATCACCGTTCTTTAGCCCACAAGGGTATGTTGAGGTACATAGAAGACATTTTAAAATATCCTGTACATGCTAGAATCCTCACTCCTAGAGTAGATAAAAAATACAAATCTTCCCCAACAGATCCTATTTTCATTAAAGGTCAGTTACAACTTGAACCTTTAGTAGTATCTAATGTTCGAAGGCGAGCAAATTCTCAAGCGTCTGAGGATGCTCCTCCCCCAGATAAAGAGTCCAAGATTATTGATGCTTCTGGCAAACGTATAGCTGGGAAGGAGCTAATCATTGGCGTATTGCTAATAGCCAAAGTCTCCTAGCAAGATACAATAGGGCCCACTGGGATGTAATGGAGCAATTTCTACAGTTTCTCACAGATGAGCATAGGCTGAAAGCTCAGAAATTAGTTCAAGAAAGTAAACTCATTTCCAACACTTCTTTTAGATGCGCTCTAGATGCAGCCGACACTGCAGCTAGAGAAGTGAATACTAGCATCATACTCCGAAGACATGCCTGGTTACGGATTTCAGGGTTTAATCCTGAAGTCCAACAATCCATTCCCAACATACCTTTAGACAAGAAACATCTTTTTGGCCCTGAAGTTGAGCAAGCCCTTGAAAAAATGAAAAAAGACACAGATGTAGCTAAATCGATGGTAGAGCTTCCATCTCCCTCAAATAGAGGTTCCTTTTGACGCTCCTTCTACAGGGGAGGGTCCAAGTCCACAGTGACAGACCAAAATACTTCCTCCTACAAGGATAATTCCCAATGATCTTTTACTAGAGGATTTTTCAGAGGATGTTATAGAGGAAATAGTCCCGGGGCAGAGGTAAAAACGCTACACCCCACAATTCCCCTTCCCCAAATAAACACCGACTTCCCCACATTTCACTCCAACTATTCCACACCTGTCAGAGGAAGATTTAAAAACTTTCTCCCAATCCGGAAATCAATAACAACCAACAAATGGCTGCTTGGAATTATCCAACATGGTTACTGCCTGGAGCTTACTAACAATCCTCCTAACATTCCACCTCAATATCACAAATTATCACCAGACCACCAGCACTTGTTTCAACAAGAAGTGCAATCTCTATTACTCAAAGGGGCTATAGAACAAGTCCTGCGTCATTACAAAGGGCCAGGGATTTATTCTCCTTACTTTCTGATTCCAAAAAAGAACGGCTCCTTAAGATCTATTCTATATCTCAGAGTTAAAAAAAATAGATACCGTCAGAGCACTTTCACGTGGTGACTCTTTAAAAAGAACTTCCCCTTTTACAGCAGGACGACTTTATGTCTACTCTAGATCTAAAAGACGCCTACTTTCACATTCCAATTCATCCGGCTCATCTCAAATACCTCAGATTTGTGATAGCAGGCGAATATTATCAGTTCAAGGTACTTCTATTTGGCGTCACCACGGCCCCCCAGAGTGTTCACCAAATGTCCCGCAGTAGTAGCCGCTCATCTCAGAAGACAATGTAAACATGTCTTCCTTACGTAGATGACTGGCTTATCAAGGCAGGCACTTACCAGAACTGTATACTACGCACTCAGGCAACAGTACACCTACTTCATCAGTTGGGTTTCGCAATCAATGCATGAAAATCTCACCTGTGCCCTGCACAAGTGCAGTCTTATCTGGACGTTTCCCTCAACACTCTCAAAGCTCTAGCTTCTCCCAATGTAGCCATGATTCACATTATTCAGTTCACAGTACTAAAGATTCAACCCAATCAAACATTACCAGCCAAAGTTTGCATGCAACTGCTGGAAAAGATGGTATCTTGCATTGCAATCATACCTTATGCAAGGCTTCATATACTTCCTCTGCAAGAATGCCTAGCGTGTCAGTGGAATCAGTCACAGGGTCAGTTAACCACTCTAGTTTTGCTAGACCCATCGCTCTCTGCAGTGGTGGAACCCTCAAAACTGATCAAAAGGGCAGCCCTTCATAGACCCGATTCCACAGACTGTGCTGACACTCATCTTTACCCGGCTGGGGTGCCCATCTCCAACATCACACAGTACAAGGGCTGTGATCTGACAATCAAAAACATCTCCACGTCCACTACCTGGAACTTCTAGCTATGTTCCTAGCACTCAAAGATTTTCACACTCCGCTTGTAGGTAAGACTGTCCTAGTCTACCCAGACAACATGACAACAATGTACTGTCTGCGGAAACCGGGAAGGACACGCTCTCTCCAGCTGTCGCGCCTTGCACAAAGTATTTGAATTGGGCAATTCATCACAAAATGTATCTCTTAGCAGAACACCTTCCAGGAGTAAACAATCAAATTGCTGTCCTGTTCTTTAGACACAGGCAGCGCGTTTACGAGTGGGTACTTCATCCCCAAGTTCTTCTTTCCTACTTTCAACAATGGGGATTTCCACAAATAGATCTGTTTGCCACAATGCCAAATGCCCATACTTCGTATCCAGGTTCCCAGCCCATCTATCCAAAGGCAATGCTCTAAGGATGACTTGTTCAGGGATATTTGCCTACACTTTTCCACCTCTCCCACTAATTCCATTACTGGTTCGGAAGCTCAGCCAAACATCCCTCACACTGATCTTAGTAGCCCCCACATAGGATTGTCAACCTTGGTACACCGCCCTATTAGAACTGTTGGTGGTGCCACATCAAAAGCTACATCTCACACCCTGTCTCCTCACACAGAGCCATGGATAAATCAGACATCCAAATCCCAAAGAACTAAACCTAGCGAATTGGTTATTTATAACTACCAATAGATTGTATGAATATTCTCAAAGAAGCTAGAAAGCCTACTACTAGAGCATGTTATGCATGTTGGAAACAGTTTGGTATCTATTGTAACAACATCAATCCACTTGATGCTTCTGCATTTGTTATCTGTTGCATTTACTGCAATCTGGATTGGCTTACGCATCCATTTGTTTACACCTAGCATCAGTAGCCGAATACTTACAAAATAGACAACACTTATCTGTATTCAGAGTACCAGTGATCCAAGCCTTCATGGAAGGATTAAAAAGGGTGATACTACCAAGAGTTCCCCCTTCACCAGAATTGAACTTAAATATAGTCCTTACAAGGCTAATGGGTTCACCTTTTGAAGCAATGCACAAATGTCAGTTACAATTCCTCTCTTGGAAGGTTGCCTTCCTCATAGCAATAACCTCAGTAAGGAGAATTGGTGAACTTTAGGCATTAACTATACAAGAGCCTTTCTTTCAACTTCACAAAGATAGGGTGGTTCTTTGAACCAATCCTATATTTCTCCCTAAAGTAGTCTCTGCCTTTCATATCAATCAGTCAGTTGATTTACCTGTGTTCTTTCCTCAATCTGATTCTGTAGCAGAGCGAGTTCTACACACACACTTGATGTTAGACGAGCTATACTATATTACGTAGAAAGATCCAAAGACTTTCGAAAAACAAAGCAGCTATTTGTTTCTTTTTTGCCACCACAGAAGGTAATCCCATATCCAAGTCAGGTATTTTAAGATGGATTGTAAAATGTATCCAAGCATGTTATGCCAAAGCAAAAAGAACTTTGATAATACCCTCTAGAGCACATTCCAATCGCAAAATAGGTGCTACTATGGCCTTCTTAAGGAATATTCCCATAGCCGACATCTGTAAGGCAGTATCATGGTCTACACTGCACACATTCACCAAACACTATTGTGTAGCCGTGTTAGCGAGACAACGGGCAAATGTAGGCCAAGTAGTACTAAAAACACGTTCTCAAACAACTACAGCCACCGCTTTGGGAATTTACTGCTATATAGTCTATGCAAAGCATGTGATCTACAGTTCACATGCCTCGAACGGATAATGTTAATTTCCCAATAAGCATCTGTTGTTGGCATGTAGAGCTGTAGATTCACATGTGCCCACACGCCTTCCTTGTCACCTGTGGTTGTTGTAGTTCTCAGTTTACATTCATACGCATGGACATCTCTTTTCTACACTCACTAACTCCATTCTCACCCTCTGCGGTAAAATCTAACAAGGGGGGTTGATGCCTGTGCGTACTATCACAGAGAGGAGGAATCGCCTTACCTCATGACTGGAAAGACTTCTTCGAAGAAAAACTACTTGCAAACATCCGGACCCAACGCTAGTTGGCAGGAGTATGCAAAGCATGTGAATCTACAGCTCTACATGCCAAGAACAGATGCTTACTGGGTAAATAACATTATCCTTTCATACATTTGGCATACTTTCCAGTCTGCCTTGTGTGCAAAACCAAGGATGGGCAATCCAAAGACTTTATTTAAATAAATGAAGATCACTTTAGATTCAGAAAGGCTTTGAAAATTGCTCTTCCCATTTTAAAACCGTGTTACAATCCGAAAATACTGCTCCTCATTATTATTTTAGGATAGACGTCTGATAGACTTCAATGCATAAACACTACACTCACAGCACAGCATGCACTTTCTAAGTATTCTAAAGTAAGCAGACTGCCATACCAATAGCAAACAGTTTGCCACCTAGTTACCTGCAGGATCTACACAAGCATGGTCTGAACAAGCATGGAGGCTTGCCCCATTCTCTTACCTCTATTTGAAATGTTGCCAAAACTGTAAATCCACCACTGTTTAGTAGCTTCTTTACCACTGTCTTAATATATATCCCTTTGAAGGGGGCCTGATTGCAAAGCATTTTTCTCAGGGGGTGCAGCGTAACAAAGTTTTATAGACCACTGCATTACATTGATAGAAAGCTTTTAGGAAAACTAACCATCTGTTTATACCTTTTGCTAAGCCTGGCTTAGGGTAACCTGTTTCCAAGTCGGGCATTGCTAGATGGATAGGTAAGTGTATCCAAGTCTATAATGCCAAAGCAAAACATATAGATATAGGGTATCTCTCGCTTCGCTGGGAAGAACTTTTGTGTGATCTCTACAGGTAAAACAACCAGTGGGTCTAGATTATAATCATGCTGAAGCCACCTCTGGTTTCCTCATAGGCTGGTTCGAAGGGGCAGTAACCATACTGACCCTGGAATGGGTTACACTTTGGTTGTTCCTCCTAACAAAAGAGCACAGATTCAGTGTTAACAAAAGGCTGCTCAACTTTATTTACTTTTACAAATGTCTCTTTGCATTCAGGATTTTAGGATGTTTTTAACTAATTCGGGTTCTTGATTTCATGGAAGATTCCCACAATGGAGATCTAAGTAAATTTTCCTTACCTTTATGGTCAGTGCAGCGTTTTACACTTTAGACATTCATAAATGTAAATATTGCTGTCTTCTATTTTACAGACCATAGAAATGATTGAAAAAGAGCAGCGAGATGCTGAAAGACGGCCAATCACTAAAATAACTCACAAAGGGGAGATTGAAATAGAAAATGAATCCTCATTGAAAGAGTCAGAAGCCATGGAAATTGAGGTGAGAAAATACTAAAATATTTGTATATCATTCAAGCATGTGATTTTACTGGCGTTATCAGATCCTATCATTTAAGCAAATGCCTCCATATATAGTGGGGTGTTGCGCTGTAAAAGACATTACACCACTGAAGTGCCAGGCAGACCATCTCAATGGATGGTGGGTCCTACAAATCCTAGAAATGGGGTATGCCCTTCCCTTCTAACAGTTTCTCACTCCTGATGTATTTTCCACTCAGTCAGGCTGGCAGGTTCACATTCTCCAGCAAGTAGTCGGGGCCATGTTGTAAAAAGGGTCTGGGCAACTATTTCCAGAGCAGGTTAGGTTGGGATGTTATACCATTTCCTACTTTATACCCTAGAAGGATGGTGGATTGCTGCCCATATCTTGAAGATTTGTAGCTGAAGGCACATTCGCTGTAGCTGGTGTTTGACCATCTAAATATGACAACAACCCTGCTTTTCAACTTGGGATTTCCACGCAGCTATCCAAGGAGTACCTGTAGCCCTCGCAGCACCTTCTGTTAATATGGGTGGTGGTGGAAATGACCTCGCTCAGAGCTTTGCTCCTTCTCGGCACATTTGTTAGGTCTGCTCGCTTCTTGTATCCTCCTTGATAGCCAGTTGGTCCCTTTAGTGCTGCCTTTGCCTGTAGCAGTTCCATAATTAGGGTGATCTGATGGACAACATCAAGGTCACTCTGTTAACTTTGACAGATGGTTGGTGGAGGAGAACTTCAGCTGTAGAAACCCTTCTGCCTTACACCTGCAGTGTCCACAGTGATGAGAGATGCTTCTATTTTGGGAGGGGGGGTGCTTAATTGAAAGAACCGGAGACCAGAGGACTTTAATTTTTAGGGGGAACAGTATTTTTACGTCAACCTGCTTGGACTGCAGGCAGTGCTGAAGCATTTTATGGCCTTTATTGAATGTCAGTCAGCAATATTCCCCTTTGATTTTCTCCTCTTTGGGCAGCAGTGTACGGCCTTTGCTCGCTGTAGCCAAGGGTACATGTGCCAAGAAACTGACAATTGTAATGAGAACAATTGATGGACAGAGTGCAGAACAATGTCATACATTTACCCCAGTACAGAGATCTGGGCCTAAATCGATCATTTTTTGCTCACTATTCCATTCCAGTTTGGACCCAGCCATATGCAAATCAGTCTTGACCCTGCACCCAATGGGAACAGCCCAGCCCGAACTGTCCTTCCCTGGACTGGAAACCAGCATCCTAGCACTGGTTTCGGGCTTTCAGCCCTCATCAGCCAGGGTAGCTTAACTCCAGTGGCATGGAGAGCACGGGACCCACGTCTGGGCGCACCCATCCCACTTGGGGTGACAAATGCAAAAAGAACAATTGATGGACAGAATGCAGAACAATGTCATACATTCACCCCAGTACAAAGATCTGGGCCTAAATCCATGGTTTATTTGCTCACCATGCCATTCCAGTTAAGACCCAGCCATATGCAAATCAGTCTTGACCCTGCACCCAATGGGAACAATCCAGCCCGAACTCCTACGCAAGGTCTTCCCTGGACTGGAAACAAGTATCCTAGGACCGGTTTCGGACTTTCAACCCTCATCAGCCTGGATAGCTTGACTCCAGTGGCATGGAGTGCACGGGACCCACGGGGACAATGCATGCAAACTCAGCTACCAAAATCTGTGTGAAACGTTTTGTATGCAACCAAAGCAAAAAAGGGAGTATTTGTATGTTGTAGGAAGCTGGCTTTGTATATACTAAACCAAAGTGAGGTATAGCATGCACAGAGTCCAGTGGAACCCCAATGGTAGGCAGAGGTAAAAGTAGATCGTACCTTACACTCTATTTGTTGTAGTGTGGGCGAGCAGTAAGGCTTTTACAGAGGGTAGTGTCAAGCATTTGTTGTACACACTCAATCAGCAAATGATATCACACACTCAAAGACTAAACTTGAGGCCAATTGGTTTTGTATACAAATATTCTATTAGTTATTTTATTTTCTAGAACCAAGCAAGCCTGGCACATGTAAGCAATAAATACTTTAAAGTAGTAATGTAGTTTGTAAACAGTTTGAATTGCAATTATATATGCACTTTGATTTTATTACAGTAGAACTACTAGTAATGCAATGCTTTAGATATACTGTACATATACTTTGTATTGGCTTTTTAGTACAATATCAAGTAGATTACTTTACAGATTACTTTTCTTACACAGTGCAGTATACCTGGATACTGCACTGGGACATTTCCTGTAAACAGGTAAGTAAAAGCGTTTTTGGTATTTAATTACAGTTTTAAAGGGTTTCTTAGGTTTTCCAACTCCTCACTTAGAAATATTTCACAGAAAAACAGTCAATGTTATCTCATGGAGGAAAATAGGGGTTCGAGGCATGTGAGCTGTAGATTACATGCTATGCATAGATCGCCATCTAGTGTTGGGTCCGGATGGATGCACTTTGTTTTTCTTCGAAGAAGTGTTCCTAGTAGGTGACTCCTCCTTTAGGTAATAGTGCGCATGGTCCTCAACACCATCTTCAGATTGTTTTTTTCCGCCATCAGGTTCGGATTTTACTCTCTGCACTCCGGTTCGACACCGATCCTTTTGTTTTCCTTGCTGCGTAGTACACTCACCCTCAACGGTATTGTTTCCGATCACGTATTCCATTCTTCGTGTATCGTGTTATTTTGAGAAAAACTCTTTCGATCAGAGAGCTCGTGGTAGGCCGTCTGGCCTAACCACCTCGATTCAACTCGCAGTCCATGGTACAAACTCCCTTTAACTTCTGCCCTCTGTGCCACACAGTATTACCGCGCATTGACTCACACAAAGTGTGCAACCTGTGTTTATCACCTGATCACAGAGAACAGAACTGTGACGCTGTGAGAAGTTGGCCTGATATGCAGTGCTCACTATTCTAGTGATCACTATGTATCAGTCCAAACAACCCTTATTGATGATTGGTTGTAAGTCAACCTTATAGACCAGCTATCCTAGTAGCATGGATACGAGCAGTCTAAGGCTAAGACTCTAGAGGGCGTGTTAAGCCAGCTGTTTTACCATCACATTACCCCTTGAACACCAAGTGAAAGGACACCACACAAGTTGTTATCAAAAATAAAGTATATTTATTTATAACAGGACTACCCTGGCTCTTTATGAGACAGGGAGCTAAGCACACAACAAAACTCTTGAAGAATTACTGAAAGTCGCACAATTTACACAAATGCCCGAGGGGCACGAAAAACCATATACACAAGAAGTGGAATGCGAAGTTACTAGCAGGTAAGTAATACTTTTCTAGACTGTAGAAACGCTAGGCCTACAATGCCGAACCCTTGGATTAGAAGCAGGAGGCCTAGGGACGCCGTGTGCAGAGTGGGAACTCTCACGCGTAATGCGGGAACAAGTCTATGGATACTAAGTTACTGTTCTCGGGCGAACCCGACTAGGTGGGTCGAAAACAAGAGTGGATCCGAACACTTAGGGTGTTGGACTATGCTGGAGCACCGGAGTACTCAGTTTACCTAGCCCAGGGGCTGCAGCTGCATAGGGTTCAAGTTGCGTCGGAAACTCTCGTTGAAGAACCAGGAGCCTGAAGAAAGAAGTTGCTGGCAGGCGGCCAGTGAAGAAGTTCGTGGTGATCCAAGCCTGGATCAGGGAAGAAGACCTGTAAGCAGAGGGGACCAAGTTCTGAATCACTAGCCAGTGATTTAGGTGGGCACCAGGATGGCACCGGACGAAGTCACCTCGACCAGGTGAGTGGGCGCTGCTGGGCTCTGCAGTCTCTCGGACCAGGAGGCGTTGTCGGCGACCAGGATGGAGGTGCGAGCTGTCCCACGAAGGTATCTGCTTCTGACGTCGCTGGACCCAGGATTGGGGCAACAAGTCTTGGCAAATGCAAGCCCACGCGGTGGACTTAAAATGGAGTCTGGAGTGGACCAGGAGGGTCCAGGGTGCTCCTCTTTTGGAGGGGAGCAAGGGCTAGTCTGGAGCAACCAAACCAGCGGTGTTTGTCGTCGTGAAGCGTCGTAAGAGGGCCACTAGCCAACGGGCAAGTGACCGGGACAACGTAGTGAGCAGCAAAGAGCAGAAGGGCCCCACGCAGATCTCGTGGATGCAGGGGGGCTGAACTTCGGTGCTGGAGCTGCTCAGGGTCGGGGCTTCTCTTACCCCAAATAACTCAGTCGAGGGTCACTCGGTGGTCGTGCTGGACAAGCGTCGTGTAGTCTTCAAAGATGGCCGGTCCCTCGAGGTCTCGTCACACCCACGGATCACAGCTGGGCTGATGATGCAGGTTGAGGTCAGAGGTGCCAGGGAGGCCGGTTCTCGTCGTGCTGGGCAGTCTTGATCCGGAGGAGAGACTTACAGCAGACCGCGATGCTTGGTTGGTGCCTGCTGCTGCAGGGTGACTACTCCTTAGTCACAAGGGAGAAATCTTGGGAAGAGTCTTGAGGTCCTTTCGTGGAAAGTTGGTTCAGGATTCAAAGATGATCTAATTTGGAAGGGGGCCAGTTCCTACCTTTATCCTGCAAAAAGGGGCTGGCACGCGACTAAGTCCTGCCCTATGGGTGGGACTAGCAGGGGGGTGGTTACACCCCTCTCCTTTGGCGGGCTTTCCCCAGATCAGGGGCTGGAGTGCCCCTGGAACTGGTTCCAGCCGGCCTATGCACAGTGAGCACCGGGGTGCCACTTGCAGTCACCTTCCTCTAAAGCCCTGCCTACCTAGGATACACAAAATCCTGTCTGGGACGGTGCTGGCACCGCCCCTGGCAGGAAACCCTTTGTCCTTGCCTCCTGTGCTGGGAGGACTCCCAGCAGCAGGAGGGCAGACTTGTGTCTCGGTGGCAGCATCCATCTTGTGGAGCTGAGGCTATGTCTGACTTTAACCGGGGTTACAGGTTACATACATGTCGTGTCCCTCTAGAAGGGTGGAATGCTAACCCCGTCGCCAGAATTGGCGAGGGGTTAGTATTCCAATTCGTATGACACCTTACTCGACATGTTTTGATAAAGCGATACCAGAGTTGGCATATAACCGCGAGGATTATAATGCACTTAAGAGTATATGGTATGCGTTATCAGGGAACAGCTATTAGGACTTGGTTCCGCAAGCTGCAAACGGGCTCAGCTCATGCCAGAGCACCATTTCACCTTATCCCATGCACTCTGCCTTCAGGATTGTTAAGGCCTGCCATAGGAGTGACTGATAGGAATATAGGTGTCCATTGTAGGTTTAGATATAGGAATACTATATCTAAAGCAAAGGGTGATTACACCACCTTGCCCCAGCTGTCAAGCAGCCAGTTGTGTCTGATTTAGTTAGTCAACCCAGGGGTCGCATAATACATGCTGCAGCCCCTTGGAGACTTCTGGGTCACTCAGCCCTGGGTACAGGGACTTGGAGAGGGCCCAGTGCCAATTCAGTACCTGGGTACAATTTGGCATAGAGAGAACAGCTAGGCTGTGGGTCTGATTAGCAGGCCCACAGCCAGGGAAAGTCGTAAACCAGTGAAGCAAAAAGCAAAAATCTGGGTGATCATAGGATTGCAGACCCTACTCTCCTACAGACGCGTGTAAATCTTTCCGCTCCAAAAAGACGCTTCGTGACTGTCGGGCTCGGTGACGCGACATGCAGAGCCAACCCACAGGCTCCATTCCGGACCTCTTCAAAAGAAGCCGGCGAAGCTATCGGGGCCAAAGAGGAACAGGATTCGTTCTCCGGTTCAGAGGACTGCTCCGACCAGGAAGAAGACATCCCGCCTGGACAACGTACTGTAAGTACAGTCCCTTCTTCGCCCGACTCCCAAGTGAACCCCCAAAAAAAAGGCTCTGGACCAACTAGCTTCCTCAGGCCCTGGTCGGCACCTGGACCACGCTTCCGACGACCCACCTACCGGCTCGGCACCAAAGCCTGCCAAGAAACCTTCCGGCTCCGAAAAGCCGCATTTCAAGTCGGGCACTGAGCCTCTGGATCGAAGCCCAAGTCCGGCTCTAAACCTCATCACTCTGCCCCAAAAAATATTTCGGATCCGAAGACACCAACCCCAAAGCCGTCGGCATCGAAAACTTCGGCTGAAGTACCGACTGATGCACCAAAATCACCTGAAAAGCACAGTTTCGGTGATCCGCTCGGAAAACCGGACCCGAAACAGAAAGTTTTGTACATATATCCTAAAACTGGACATATTACCACTAAAGTGACTCTAAAGAGGAAAACTGATACTATAGAGGAATATCATATTCCTTTATAGAAAATAACTATAGGAACTAACCCTTTCCCTCCTTCTCTTCCATCACTACCTTCTCCTCAGTCTCTACCTGTGCCAATTTCACCTGAGCACTCTCCAGCACCACATACACCTGACAATCCGTGATGTGGATGGGGTTGATGATAATGATTATGATGATGGTCAGCCAGGGCATACAGACGAGTGGGTCGACTACAACACGGACTCGCCCGGAGAATCCTGACCTATATCTTACCAGGCCCTCTCCACCAGACTACAGTGTAGGCTATATTGAATTGCTAGGCAGGGCTGCCAATTACCATGAGTTGCAGCTCCAAAAAGAATCCATTGAAGAGGATTTCCTTTTTGAAACATTAAACAGCACACAAAAGTCAACACATATGTTACCCATGCTGAAAGGAAGAAGCAGACATGTGGACCACACATTTAAGGATCCTGTTGGGGCACGCTTCATTACCTATAGGGTGGATATAAAATATAAGCCTGCACCATCTGATCCAGTGGACATAAAAGGACAATTACCGTTAGACTAGTTGGTAGTTTCCAATGCACGCAAAAAAGGGCAAACTCCCAAACTACTGGAGACACTCCACCCCCAGATAAGGAGTCAAAGCTTCTCGATTCTTCAGGAAAAAGGGTAGCCTCCCAGGCAGCTAACTTCTGACGCATATCTTCTACACAAGCATTGTTTGCCACATACAACTGTGCGCATTGGGATGAAATGGAGCAACTCATCCAATTTCTACCCCAAGAACATAAATCTAAAGCGCAAGACCTGGTATGTGTGGGACAATTAATTTCAAACAATCAAATTAGGTGCTCCCTAGATGCTGCTGACGACATCTACCAGAGCAGTAAACACTAGTGTCCTTTTGAGAAGCCACGCCTGGCTACGTATATTGGGGTTCAAACCTGAGGTTCAGACCTCCATATTGAACACACCTTTTGATAAGGAACACCTTTTTGAGCCGGTGGTAGATTCTTCACTTGAAAAGATGAAGAAAGATAGTGAAGTGGCTATGGTATACTGAAGGGCTATGGGAGCCCTTCAGTATACACAAGGCCGCGGTTCCTTTTGGCGCTCTTTCTATCAGGCAGGGTCCAAAAATACTACCTCGAAAACTGCATCCACCTATAAAAGCAATAACCAACCCTCAGGCTCTAAAAACGACTTCAGAGGGGGTTACAGTGGGAACAATGGCAAAGGCAGAGGTACAGGTTCTAGCACACGTACCTCCCCCTCCAGTACAAAGCAGTGAAAGAAGGAAGATGGCCGCCAGAGGAGGTGCACCAAGATGACCTCCTGAGGGACGGAATTGCCTTCGGCGAAAATCCCGGGTTTCCCCATGTCCAATATCAGCGATTTCTTGCTGTGGAAGGAGAGTCGAATCAGACGAGCAATTGACTTTGTGCGACCATGGTCGCCTCTTCAGATCAGACAAGCCCACCCGAGGCAGCTCTGAGGTGCGGCGGTCGAGGAGTGTGTTGGAGGGTAGGGTGACCAACCGTCCGTAAATTTCACGGACGGTCCGTAA
The DNA here is from genome assembly GCF_964261635.1 of Lissotriton helveticus. NCBI lineage: Eukaryota > Metazoa > Chordata > Amphibia > Caudata > Salamandridae > Lissotriton > Lissotriton helveticus. Next base: position 539,297,449 of record NC_136067.1, read on the forward strand.
TTTCGGCCGTCTGTCCGTTGTCCGTGAAGGATTGTTTAACGGACGCCATTTGTCCGTAATTTTCACCGGGCACCGGTCGCACCTCCCTAACGCAGGCACAGCTTGCACCCACCTCCCTTCTTGACTTGACATGACGCATTCAGGGCTGATGGCATCTGAATAGATGCCCCTGCTCTTGAAGCTGCAGCCCCCACCCCTCACACCTCCAGCCCTTGATGAGCTGTTAAGAGGTGCTTGAAGGTGACTGTGAGGGAGGGGCTGCAGCTTCAGGAGCAGGGGCATCTATTCAGATGCAAACAGCCCTGAATGCCTCATGTCTCTGCTATTTGTGTGAGACATTCCCTTTCTGCCCAGGGCCCCAAACATCCTACAACCAGAGGAAGGAGGAGGAAGTTTCCACACATCCTCTGGGTGTCACAACATAACAAAGTTTGGAGCAAAGTTAAATAGGACAGATTAAAAAAAAAATAATAATCATTTTTTTACAGCTCGGACTAGAAGCTGCAAACATAAAAAGTGTCCAGCATTCATTGGCTATCGTGGGTGGGATTGGGCGGCAAAGAGATTAATACTGCTTGTTCATTGCACGACCCCCAGCTAATAAGTCACACCAGCAAGACAGAGAAGCGCAATGCACTGTCACGCACGCCAGCAAAACACTCCCCTGACACTCCCACAGCCATCTAATCGGACTCAAATATGATGCTCAGGTGTGCTACCTCTCACCCTTCCATGCAAACGATGCTACAGGTGACAAGATAAGAGTATCACTTTGGTCATTAGGCACAACACCAAAACACTTCCAACACAAACATACAGCAATTCAACATCCTTCCAACCAAGCACACCCAAAGTAGTAGACTGCATTACACCAATTACACCGAGGCAGCACGTGGTTCTCTTCACAGCACAGAGCTTGATTACTGTCTTTAGTCATTGTAAAATGTGTCATATTTATTCTTACTTTTTCTTGTACACTCTGTTCAGGCTATTTTTGTTTGTTCTATTCCTGCAACAGTTCTCTCATGTAACGTAACTGGTTCTATTGTACAGTGCTCTGACACCTTCGGGTAAAGTCCGCGCTTTATAAAAATGCATTAAATAAAAATAAATAAAATAAATTAATAAACTGTCACTAAATTGTAAACAAACCTCGATTCTTCAAACATGAAGTCTTTAATGTTATAAAATAAAGAAATGGCACAATCGCACCCACACTGATTAACAAAGTATGGAGGACAATCAGTTAAATCAGTTCTCTTGGAGTATCTCCTGTAAGTACTGTACATCACAGTGGGGGATGGCAAAACTAACATTTTGGAAAGAGAGACTGACCTCGTTGTCTTGTCCAGGAGGGGGCGAGGAGCCCTACCCCACCCTGGAAGAGACCAAGATGATACTAGAATACTGCATGCCCAGCCCTGTGCCCACCCTGGTGGATCCTGTTCCCCCTCCTGCACTCCCTCCCCCAGTGATGGCTCCTGTTCCTCCCCCTCTCCCCGCCCCCCACCTGTGGTGGATACTGTCTCTGCCCTGGGTGGCTTCTGTCCCAGTCCAGGAATAGCTCCTGCAGCTCAAAAAGGCTCAGCTCAAAATTAATGTGAAAAGGTGGGCGAGTGAGTAAGTGAAGGGATGGGTGGATTAATTAGTGAAAGGGTGAGTGGATGAATGAAAGATTGAATAGATGTATAATAAAAGAGGATGGATGCATTGATGAGTGAGTGGTGGAAGGATGGAAGGGAGAAAAGGTAAATAGCTGGATGTATGGGTGGAAGGGTAGCTGGATGGGTAAAAGGGTGGATGGATGAGTGAAAGGATAGATGAGTGAAAAGGTGGATGAGTGAGTGAGTGGGTGGATGGATGAGGAAATGATGGATTGATTGATTAATTGATAAGTGCAAGGGTGAATGGATGGACAGATGAGTGAAAGAGTGGATGTAAGGATGGATGAGTGAGTGAGTGAAAGGGAGGGTAGATGGACTAAATGATGAATAGATGAGTGAAGGAGTGAAAGGATAAATGGATGAGAGAAAGGATGGATGAGTGATGGGGTCAATGGATGGATTCATGAGTGGATGAGTAGATGGATGGATGGAAGGAAAGATTGCTAAGTGAAAGGGACGATAGAGACAGAAAGGGAGGATGATGGATGACTGAAAGGGTGGATGGGTGGAAGGATGAGTGACTGGGTGGATGGATGAGTAAGAGATAGGATGGCTGGATGGGTGAAAGGGTAAATGGCTGGATGGATGAGTGAATGGATGGATGGGTAGAAGAGTGGATGGATGAGTGTACAGATGGCTAGGGTGAAAGGGTGGATGGATGGATAAAGGATGAATGAAGGGATGGATGAGTGAAAGGATAGGTGGAAGGATACATGATGGATAGGTTTGCAAATGGTTGAATATGTTTAGATATGGCTGGGCTTACTTATATACTATTGCACGACCTCTGATGTGTCTGTAAAACTTATCCAATTGTCCTGAAGTTTTGTCCTGAATTTTGACCTCCTGTCCTGAATTTGTGTCCTGAATTTTGATCCTTTGTCCTGAATTTTTACATTCACTGTCCTGAATTTGCACCAATGACAGTTGGTCACCCTATTGGAGGGGCGTGCCGCTGAGAGAGGGCTGTCCCGGTTTAGCAGGGACTACGCAAAGGACGAGAAATCTACATTGCGCAACCTCATAGGATATCACGATGTTGCCACCAGCGCCATCAAGTCTGCCCTAGGCAGTTTTGAGGCACGATAATTGGGGTGAGGAGTAGGAAGGGTCGCGCTGCTGGGTCAGGGCAACCCCGGTTTGCCTCAGTTTCCTGCTGACCCCTGAGGCAGGACTGAGGTGTGGGGATAGAGAGGAGCGAGGACCACGCACCGCAGCACCAGGCACGGGAAGTTGAAGAGCGCTCCTGGTGCCTCTCGCAGTGTGGGGCTCGCCTGCGCCCCCTCGCCATCATCTGATGAACAGGGAACGAGACGAGAACAGGGTAGAAAAAGTAGGCTTAAGTGGATCGAGAGCACCAGATGCATATCACTGGATCCACCCTCGCGCACCTCTCACCCCCAGACCCGGGAAGTCTAAAAAGAGCTCATGGTGCCGCGCTGGGCTCTACCGTTATCCTGCTCCATCTGACAGTTCCAGCTGGTCGTAAATGTGCAGGGAACTGACACAGCACTGAAAATACGTAATTAATGACAAAGTGGGGACAAGAGGACCTCCATGTAAAATATGAAGGTGAAACTGCCCTCCCCCTGCTGGGAATATGCTCTCATGATACAGCTTCCAACTTCTTTTCTTCCTCAGCCATTTTGGGAAGACCACTCCCCTCCCCACGCCCCCCCACCCCGCAGCCATCTTGTCATCCTCTTGTCCACCACTGTCTCCGTTATCTTCTGCACCCTACCCAGGAGATGCTGACCTCTTTAGTAAGCCTAAAGCTCCATCTGGTGGCCAAAAGAAGAAATGCAGGATACCTTGCTTTCTGCTAGCGTATACTACAGGTCCTCCGATCCACACTGCCTGTTTGTGTGGTCAAGCTTAGAGCTCCTTCACAGGAACTAAAATTAACATACAAAGGCTTCCTGGATATGCTGGCGTTGTTAGACAGGACCGTGGAATGCTACTGCCTTTTAACCAACTGCGCTTCTAGTAAAGAGACTAAATCAGTAATTGGCATTCCCTCATTATTTATACCAACCATACACCGTAACAAGACGCAAATGCACAACTAACTTCTCCTCCCACCGATTCATTTAGAGCCGAACCCTCAGTCATTAACTATGCCCCCGCCAAACTCCACCCGGAACTCTAAACTCATGTGGTACGGACCCAACTCATGGTCCATAAATAACCCAGATAATCTGACCAGCAATTCTAAAAACAACCTAAAACACAGAACCTTTAAACAGCACCCAGAAACACTTATTGTAGACAACTACCATACCATGACTAATGGCAGATGAAAACTAACTTCATTTCTACACAAATCGCCCAACGAAGTGGAAAAACACCTTCCCTCTTTACTCTAAAGTCACCAAGTCAGTAAACATTCCCTATGGCGAAAAAAACTCCACTACTGTCTCCCCTACCTTTAAAGGGGAACTCACAATCTCTATCTTCATCTTCAGAACAGGAAACATTCTGATTCAGGCCACGGACCAGCACCTCTCCACTTTTGATCGACACTTCCCAACATTACTCTACTCTCCAACTCTTCAGGACCACCAAACCCAATCTCCCCTATTCCTTCCACCCTGACAGCAAACCCTGAACCAACCCAATCTCCCACCCCAGACGACCCACATCACAACTCATGGACATTCAACATCACTAATTATAACCTCACTACCCCTATCATCACACTCCGCCGTCAAACACCCATTACAATGGCTCCAACCGATACCACCAGGTCCAGCAAACGCACAGTTATGAAACACCACAAGGCGGATCCTGAGCCTATCAGCTCTGACTCAATCGACAATCTTTCCGTTACTGAACTCACTAAAGATAGCCCCCCCTCGGCTTTAGGAGTCCCGACTCTTCCCTCGCAAACTATCCCCAACTCCACTACTGCCACTACTCCACCTACCCAAATCATCTCCATATCCAATGCCACCGATAAGCCCTTGGACACTGACCCCCCTCAAACCACTGCACACGCACCCTCCCCCGACACACCGCCACATACCCAAACAGCCCACACCTCCAATCCTACTGCCAATCCCCTGGGCACGGACTTCCTCCTAAACATTGCTCAGTCCTCGCCCTTGGACCCAAGACTCACGACACCTCCACCTAACCCAGTAGTTCCCAAACTTTTTCAACCCGCGGCTCCCTTGAGATATTGCCCGTTGACTGCAGCTCCCCGTTATGTTGCATTTTTCTAAGTTGTATGTTACACACACACATGTCCTTTGGACATGTGTGTGCGCAACATCAGTCTACATTTTCATTTCAGGGGTGCTACAGGGTGTCCTTTGGACACCCCTGGCACCCTGAAATCGCATCCTTATTTGCGATTAGCAAATTGCTAATCGCAAATAAGGAATGACTCCCCATTCATTCCTATGGGCTTTCGCAAATAAGGAATGACTCCCCATTCATTCCTATGGGCTTTCGCAAATAAGGAATGACTCTCCATTCATTCCTATGGGCTTTTAAGCCCATAGGAATGAATGGGGAGTCATTCCTTATTTGCGATTAGCAATTTGCTAATCGCAAATAAGGAAGCTGTAGGAATCGCAATTTTTTTTGCGATTTCTTCATGAATCCCGTTTTGCGAGTCTTTAATAGCGATTCCTTAATAATCGCTATTAAGGACTCGCAAAACAGGACATTGATGAATCTGGCCGAAAGTGTCTGTGCTCCAAGCACATCACCAAAGGGTTCACAGAGGTGATTTAAACCTTCATATGATAAATATTTTTAAAAAGCAAGTAATAAAGCAATGTCAGTTCTCTTTTCTACTGCTTTATTCTTACAGAAATGCTTGGTTGATTTGTGCCTTAAATAATATCATATGATAATCGTGTATTGAAATTACTTATCATATTATTAACTCTTTATAGGAACCCACTGTTGCTAAACCAATGGAAAAGGTAGAGGAATTGCCTCAAGAAAAATCAGCAGAACCAGAGTCTACATCTGACACAACTAATCAACATAAAGGTCATCTCTTCGATCTTAACTGCAAAATCTGTACAGGTAAACAGCACATTTAGTGTCCATCATATTTATTAGCCCATTAATGTATTGCCACAAGCTGAAACATAACAGTAGGTAAATCATGTTCTATGTAATCTCTTTACTGGCTGCTCAAGGACACCTCAAAATCATCTAGGAGTGAGATTCCACAGGCTTTAAATGTAGTATCTTATTTAAGTATTTGAGCACACACCATGTTTATTAACTCAGAGTGCTGAGGCTGGGCATATATTGAGTTTGCGGTTTTCCGTCTGTAATAATGGTATGTATTGTGAGAGGGCTAACTCTATATGTGTCAAATTACCAGTGGCCTGTCTGTCTGGAAGGGCCTGGACTCATGACCTAATGCTTTTAAGGTTATTCAAGTCTTTCTTTCATGTAGTCATGGGTACAAACAAGGATAGGAGTGACTGTACATTTTCATACAGTTGTCCACGTTGGATTATCATTTGTTAGAAGATCCAAGGAAGTTGACAGGTAGTTCTGTTTCTCTCTAGGTTGGTAGATCCCTTGAATGTCGTGCTTCAGAACAATAACAGCTTAATTTTGTGGCATATCTCTATCTCCTGCAAGTGGTACTCTAGGCAACTTCCATATGGCATTGGTTCTTGGACCACCACTGAAATTGCAGGTTCTTAAAGTACTATTGCCTTCATCCTTTGAAATCTCCACTTATCACCCATTCGTTCTCCTGTACTTTCACAGGGAACGCTACTAACTGACTCAGCATTAGACGGTTTGTCATTGAAACCTCTGAAGATAATGGCTCAAATATTAGGTTCACCACAATTTTGAAATAGCTAGCTTTCTGTTGTCCAGCAGTTCTATCCAAGCACATTGCTTACAAGTTTATGAATGATATTGGACTGGGATGTACCTTCTTTTTTGAGCATGGTCTGGAGTTCACCATCTTTGGTCCCTGATGTGTGCATTTTGGTGGAACGGAATGGTTGAGTATTTGAGCTCTTACCTAATATAAAGAAATTTGTATGGGTTAAGGCATTGAGAGGAGGAGAATGCTAAAAGCAAGGACTGAAATGGAATCGAGTAGTGCCTATAACCCATGTTTGGCTCCTATCTATAACCCAATCTAGTTGTTGCTTTACATGATAGTTTTTGCCTAATGAAACCTATCCGTGTTCTGATATAAAGCAGCAACTTCTATTTATAAGTTATGATTGTGATGCCTTTTCTTGTGGTCCTGGAGTAACCAGACGTTATTGCGCAATGTTTTATACAGGCTGTCCCAGGGTAACAATTCTGGTCCACTCCAAATTAGGTAGCCAAGATATTCCCTTTAGCATACAAACGTGATGAATGGAGTGCTTGAAATAATCTCAGCCATTTGTAATTACTTGGGCTGCATCCCAGTCGATTGTTTTGCACATCGTGCCACCTCAGTTTGTGACCCAGCCATATGCACATCATTCTTTATCCTGCTCCTCTTGTGAACAGTCCAGACAACATTTTCAAGCCAAATCCTCCCTCAACCAGAACACAAGCAACTCAGGACCAGTTTTTCACTAGTTATGGGTTCATCAGCTAGGTATAGCTTGGTTTGAGTGTCACTGAGAGCACGGGCCCCACCTCTGGACATACCCATGCCACTTAGAGTGGTACATGAAACGCACAAAACGTAATGGGAGGTTGCTTGCAATAAGTAACCACTGTCAGTCGCTCTGGGTAGCAGTCCAACCCATCGTTCTTTTGCTCGCCATGCCACCTTAGTTTTGACACAGCCATACGCAAATCAGTTGTGACCCTGCTCCTTATGGGAACACTCCAGACCGAACTGCCAAGCCAGGTCCTCCCGGAACCTTCGCACAAATAACTGAGGACTGGTTTTGTCCTAGTTATGGACTCATCTGCCAGGTACAGCTTGGTTACAGTGAGACAGTGGGCCTCCTCCTCATTACAACACTTAGCCTTTACTACATATTTTGTTTTTACTACACATATGCTTTTACTCCGCATGCCTTTACAAAGAATTTCATTGTAAAGGTATGTATGTTAAAGGTATGCGTGGAAATAGCCGTGTTGGTAGGCATTCCACATCGTTAGAGGAAACAGAGAATCTTCTGCTTTGTCACAACAACATGCACCGCCCCTCAGATGAGCTGCATGCAGAAGGAGAGTGGTAAGGAGGATTGGGCCTGGGGCGGGGGGCTACTATTTTAAGGGTTTGGGTTAAAGAAATGCTGGGGGACCGGGTCGTAGAGGAGTGTTGTAGTGTTTGGGGTAGGGGGAGAGCTGGGAGCCGGGGGGAATAGTGCAGGGGTAGTTCCTTACGGTTTAGAATAGGAGATGGGCTGTGGGCTGGTCGTACAAGGGTAGGGTTTAGGGCAGAGGAAGGGTAAGGGTATATTTTTAGAAGGTTGGGGGCCGGTAGGTGGTGAGGGATTTTACAGATCACTCTGGCCGCAGCGTTTTGTACAGACGCCTTATCTGATAGGCAGGCGCCCCAAGGTAAAAAATGTTGGTGTAATCCAGATGGGATGTAATTAAAGCATGGATTACCCTCCTACGGGACTCCAGGGGAAGGAAATGAAGGAATTTATGCAACATGCGGAGCATCCCAAAACAAGAGGACACCTGTCTAATTTGAGTTTTGCAGGACCGTTCATTGTCAAATCGGAAGATGAGGTTCCTCGCCGAGTCAACAGGCGTGGGCAGTGGATTCATCTCAGTCGGCCACCACAGCGTCGGGCGGTATTTTTTGATTGACGAAGAGTACCTCTGTTTTGTCCGAATTAAGTTTAAGAGTGTTCAGTGACTGGTCTTACAAAAAAGTTTATCTCTATCTTATAAGGATTTCATCTTTTTTAATATTAACTGCAGATCTCTTTCTAAACACAAGGCTTTTTTGACCTTGTGATTAACAAGCAACCAGATGCTGTCTTTCTTACAGAGACCTGGCTCCAGGAATGCTCTGGTCCTGATGTAGCTTCAGCACTTCCTTTAAATTACTCTATTAGGAAAGATAGGGAAGGACTGTTGGGGGGAGGCATTGCTATTATTTACCCAAAAATATTTGATTGTAAGTTTGATGATATACCCTCTACTGTCTGTGAGGCTTCTTTTTTTAAAACCACACTTACTCCCCAGGTCACCTTTTCAAGTATACTGGCTTACCGCCCTCCTGGTCCTCCCAGACCATGGTTTGACTCTTTCCCCGCTTTGATAACTCCTTACCTTTTGAATGCCGCTAACATCACCATTCTGGGTGATTTAAATCTCCATCTTGATGACCCAACATGTGCAAAAAGTGCTGCACTCATCGCGATTTTGAGGCAATTAATATTTTACATTGTGACTTGGGCCCCACCCAATTGGCTGGCCACTTATTAGACCCTATCTTTTCTAACTTGCCTGATATTTACTGTCTCCCCGCTCTCCCGCTATTCTGGTCTGACCACATTGCTGCTGTCTTTAAGGTTGTCTCTGGCCCCCCGGTAGCCCAGATGGGTATTAAGTTCAAAACTAGAAATTGGGGAAAACCTGATATTAGAGCCTTAAATAACCTCTTAATCAACAGTTCACCAGCAATTAAACGCATGAGAATTGCGGACCTTGGGGTGATCCAAAACTGGCTACTACGCTCTATGGATTCCTCTCTTCCTCTCTCTAACAAACAGTTTAATAATCACCGTTCCCCTGCCCCCTGGGTCACAGAGAGGCTTGAAAATGAGAAAACAAAATGTAAAATCTTAGAAAGATTATGGAGGAAGAACTATATGCCTGATGCTAAATTGACCTATAAAAAGGCGATAAGGGAGTATCACTCCCTTTGCTAATCAGCTTGTGCCAAATATGTCTCAACCAGAATTTCTCAGGGCCAATATTGCTCTAAAACCTTGTTTAAGGTGGTCAAGGAACTATCCGGAGCCGAAAGTCAGTCCACCCCACTCATTCTAAATGAAACACAGTGTGAAGATCTCTTCTGTGAATAAAGTAAAAAATATATATTCTACAATGACAGATGATAACCTGACTAATACTGCACAGCCAGCCCATGCTTTTTCTAATTTAGTCACTAACACAAGACAAGAGTATGGCAATAATACTAAATCCATCAATACAATTAAATCTTGGTCTCCACTTGATTCTAGTTCTTTTAATTTGATTCTGGCCAACTTAAAATCTGGCTTCCTATTTGACCTGCTCCCTATCTCCGTACTGAGTCAACTTGAATCTCCTTTACTCCTGCTATTTATGGACCTTCTCAATGCCTCGTTACGGGAGGTGTTAGAAGGTGTTTCTGACACTATGGGCCAGCCGGATTTTTCGCTTTTTGTGCACCTAATTGTTGAGCTTTCACTCTGGGGGAGCCTCATAAGTTGGGACTCACCCACAGTGAATTCAGGATGAAAGAGACTTCATGGGGATTTTACTGGTGTCCCCCTGGCTTGACCAGGCCACTGCGCAGCAGCTGGAGTAAGAGACACCAGGCTGGTTACATGCAAACACATGTATACAATCGTGTGCACACGTGTAGAGGCTGCGCAGGGGAGATTCCTAGCGTGCGCAGCCGAAGAGCAGGTGTAGATAGACTGGTGTGGCACGACTTATGCAGAATGGGGTGGTGACATGGACTAGGCTATATACACTGGGAAGAAACATGCCAGGGAAAGTCAGTGTGTTCTACTGTTTTTCAATTCATTATTCCCCTATGGGGATGTGGAGCTCATGGGTTAGATTAACTTTCCTAAGACCTACAGATTGCAGACATGCACTAAAGTCCACTGTAACGGTTGTGAGAAGATGTATTCTGCAGAGTCCAAAGTCCTATTTGTACTACTTTTGGGTCATCCAGGAATGTCATATTTCTCTGAGTCAGCTATAACCAGGGCCTGGCTGAGGACTGACCTCAGCAGGCTGGATTGATAACCTTTCTCCCACGAGCTAAGGCCTCCTCTCCAAGGAAGAGAAGATGGGTGGAGCTAAAGGCTCATCCATCAGCAGCGATCACTGGGTGCCAGGCACCAAGCTGCACCAGGGTGAAGGCAGCCCTGGTGGGGGGAAGGGGTTCTCAGAGACCATGTGGCAAGAGACCCTGGACAATGCCATTTTGAAAAAACCCAGAGGCCGGGACAGAGGGACAGAGAAGTGATGTGTCGCTGTGTGATAGGGCAAACAGAGACTTCCTGCCAGCCCCCTCCCCACCTTCTTAAAAAGAACTTCCACAGGAAGATAAGCTCTCTCTGGGGTGTGGTCTGCTGAGGCAGAAGGTGCTGGGGCCCGGCGCAATGGGCAGTTGGAAGGAGGAACCACCTGACTGCCCCCAGGATCCTGAACAACGCCAGAAGAAGAGTCCAGGACTAGTGCGCAGAAGCAGGGGCCTCTACGCAGGGAGAAGAGAGGCCCAGGAGAAGAGCAGGCGAGATGCTGGCGCAGGGAGCCAGTGAAGACTGCTCCCTGCTGAATCCCCCCTCCCAGAGATCCAGAATGTGAAGGAGAGTGCTCCTATTGGCTGGGGAGCACTACCAGGAGCAAGAAGAGGCCAAAAGCAGGAACAGTGGACCCCTGGGGGCTGAGATATGCCCCCAGAAGGTGAGCGATCTTTGATCTGTGACCGACGACGAAGCTTTGGGGCTCCGCTGCCGGTTCAGAGAATGCATCCGGGTGGGTCTGATCCCGGGGGCTGCCCCCACAAGAAGAAAAGTCAGGGAGCGCTATTGCGCCCCTGTGAAAAAATGCCCTCTTCGGGGTGCCAGGAGCCCACCCTGGCCCCCGCCTAAACTGGAGGCAGAGAAGCACCGTTTCGCCCTCCTGGGAAAGGGAGGAGGGGCCTGGGATCTCAACTCCGGGCCCCGTGTGAGAAGAGGAGGAGGGGGAGCGCCGTCATGCCCCCACTGTGAAACGGTGTGCAAGGGGCCCAGGACCCCATCTCCGGGCCTCGAAGAAGACGAGGATCTGGGGCGGGGAGTGCCGTCGTGACCCCCCCCCCCCTCACCCCGTAGAGAGGTCTCGAGGGGCGCATCCCCGGGCCCCGAAGCGAAGTCGGGGAGCGCCATTGCGCTCTCTGTGAAAATGACCCCAAGCGGGGTGCCAGGAGCCCACCCTGGCCCCCGCCGATGCTGGATGGGGATGAGTGCCGTTGCATTCCCCCCCCCCCCACTCCCCCCTTCCCCCCCAGCACTCACCCCCTGCCTGCCAGCACTCGGGGCCCGGGATCCCATCCACGGGCCCTGAGTGCTGGCAGGCGGGTGGGGAGTGCCGTTGTACTCCCCTGGAAAGCCGGCAAAGGTCGGGCAGACCAGAAGAGGAGTGCCGGCTCCCGCTGCAGCACGCAAGGGTGCTGGCCAAGCAGGGAGCCAGTGGGTGCAGCCGGGGGTGGGCTCCCTGAGCTGCCTTCTACCGTGCAGGCATGTGGGGGGACCCTGAAAGAACAAGGAAGTGCAGCCAGGGGCCCGGGTGGGACTTGGCCCCCGAAATTGAGCATAGGTGGCTGGGGTGGGCTGCCCGAGCCGTTTCACTCAACTGGGGGTCTGGGTGGTACTGGACCTTCCAACGAGTGACACCACGTCCGGAGGCCCACATTGCGGTTCTCCCCTACACAGCGGGAGAGGCGCTGTTATACTTTGCACGGAAAGGAGCCCGAACCATCCCATAATGCCTTCCAAGGCATGGGGAAATCCATCGTTTTTGGTGCCTGGTGGCCCCCAGAGGAGGGGGTCACCCTTATTTGTGAAAGAGGTGCAGGGGGAGCTGCAGGAGCAATGCAGCCTCCCCCAGCACAAAGAAGAAAAGTCCCACCCTAAGTGTCCAAGGGCTCAGCCAGCATTTTAACACCTTCTGGGCTGGAACTTTGTTCTACAGCTGAGGGTGTATGGAGAAATGCATCAAGGAGTGAAGGGCTGAGTTGGGGATGTCTGGAGAAAGGCATCTCCTGGAGGTGAAGAGGTGCAATTACACTCGTAGTACATTTATTGATGATATTTCTTTTAGAGGGACTGAAGGTCACATGTGTTATGTGAAGTACCTGGGTAAGGTGATGTCATAAGCGAAGTGGGGTTATGTTGCCACAACATTCCTGCTAGGGTGTCTGGCTGTATATGCGTAGACCTGTGATTTCATCTGTGATGCCTTCAGGGGTTGTAATTGCAATGCATTCTAATGATCCACTAATGTGACGAGTACTGTCATTCTAAAGTGATGCTTAAACATGTATTCTTGCTGCTGCTCTTCGGAAATGCTCAGTCAAGGTGTGTGTCACCAAGGCAGGGTTACCTGTTTTAAATGCTTGTTGAGATAATGGGGTGGGTCGCCACTGGGATGGTGCCAGTGCGCAGGGCCCTAGCTCCAGGTTATGTTCAACTACCTGCATTGGGGGCAAGATGATGTGCATACATGGGAGTGGTGGTACTAGACCCCCCCCCCTTGCAGGAGGGGTGGAGATGTTATGTCACAAAGTAATTCCAATAGCTTATGTATATTTGTAAATTGGTGCATAGTATTGAGTAGTGTGTGTGTTTAATACATGTACTCTTACTTTTATAAAGCAAAGTACAACTGAAAATCAATTAATGAGTGTTATTGCTGTGCACCTGTTTTGGCGATTACTAGCCCACACCACTTCCCTTGAGTAAGCCTCAGACTGCTCTGCAACGCTACCCTCTGAGAGTCAGGCCCTACAATTGGGTGTTTGGTTCCCAGTGAATGACAAATGTAGTCATGTTATTTGTGCAGGCCTCACAGATGCTGCCTCGTTTTCCAAAAGGAGGGAATAGTTCCGCCTGAATGGACGCATGCCATGCATCTGCCACTCTTAAAGAAGACTAATGCTGATCCTTCTCAGCCTTCTAATTTTAGACCTATTTCTCTTTTTCCGGCTTTTTCCAAGATTCTGGAGAAACATGTTAATTTTCAACTCTCCTCTTTTGTTGAGGCCCACAACTTTTTGCATCTTATACAATCTGGCTTTAGAGCAGGTTTTTCTACTGAAACTACTGTGCTAGGAGTGACGTAAATGTTGCGACATCATTTGGACATTGGTGACATGGTGGCCCTCATTCTTCTCGACCTGAGTGCAGCATTTGATACAGTGTCTCACACTGTGCTACTGAAAGTGCTGCAATTCCTGGGTATTGAGGGCCGTGCTCTCCAATGGATTGACTCTTTTCTTAACAACCGCACTTTTCAGGTCTTTTCCACCACGGCCTGCTCTAAAACTCCTCATTCTTCGTATGGAGTGCCCCAGGGCTCGGTTCTATGTCCGCTTCTGTTCAATATTTGTGCTCATCCATTGGCAGATATTGCTGCAGAGGCCGGGCTGTCCATATTTTTGTATGCTGATGAGACCCAGCTAATTATCTCCTTTTCGACCGCTAAGGAATCTGAATCTTGGATTCTCAGGGCTGGCTTGAGGAAGATTGCGTCCTGGATGCAGGACAATCTACTCCAGCTGAATGGAGAAAAACAGAAGTTCTGATCCTATGGAAAAAACAAGATCTCTCAGGTCCTCAGTATTGGCCCCTGGAGCTGGGCGCTTTACTCCTACCTGTTCATCAAGTACACAATCTTGGGGTGATTATTGACGCACTGTTATCTCTGAAACAGCAACTTGTGAAGGTGGCCTCTATCTTTTTTTACCATTCTTAAATGACTGAAGAAGATTCTTTGGATGCTGCCTCTTCCCACTCAGAGAACTGTGGTCCAAGCCCTTATAACATCTAGGCTGGACTACTGCAATGTCTTGTATCTGGGTTGCAATAAGGAGGTGATACATAGATTGCAGATAGTACAAAATGTGGCGGCCAGATTGCTCTGCCAGGCCCCTAACACTGCCTCTACTTCAGGACTTCTTCGCAATCTTCATTGGCTTAAGGTGAAGAATTGTGCTAAATTCGAAGCCTTGAGCTATATGTTCAAGAACCAAGCTGGCTTGTCCCCTCTATACTTGCAGTCTTTAGTTCATCCCTATTTTCCCTCCGTACTTTGCTCTCCACTAGTCAGTGTGAATTTAATGTTCCAAAAAGCAGATTGAAGCTCATGCACTGTCACTTCTTTTCATACTCAGGACCCGCCTTGTGGAATTCTCTTCCCATTTCTTTGCGTAAAGAAACTGTTTATGTTAATTTCGTAAACAGCTGTAAACTTGGTTGTTTAATTTGTAGTTTTCCTTTCCATTAATGTTTTCAGGCTGGGGCCAGGAACCCCCTTGGGGTAGCTGTGCGCCTTATAAACTCAAAATAACATAACACGCCGAGATGTTACTCAGGCAGTGTCTAAAGTTAGATTATGCAGCTTCAGAATGTACTGTATTTGCTAAGTGTTGCATACTACTGCTCCCCTGTAAATCAAACAAAGTACAATTCCTATTGTATTTTCAAACTGTTGTATATGCAGTAACTTATTACTGAAAATGATTTAATGCTTACCTGTACCAGCCTTGCTTGGTTCTAAAAATAAACAACAGTATATTTTTTTTACAAAAACAATTGGCCTAGAGTTTAGTTCTTGAGTGTGTTAATTTATTTGCCAACTGACTGTACATCACATGCTTAACACTGTCCTCTGATACTGCCTTACTGCTCGACTAAGCTACCACTATTAGAGAGTAAGGTTCTATTTAACTTTAACATTTGCCTACCTCTGGGGACACTTGGACTCTATACACACTATACCTCATTTTGGTGTAGTATATATAGAGCCAGTTTCTTACACCCCCTACCCGCGACCAGGTGTTGGTAAAAAGGTCCGACCCCAAAAGGAACCCCTTCACCTAATGCCCCACGGCTTTTTGTGCCCCAACTAACGGTGCCTACCCAACCCCTAACTTCCCAGCCTACCTCTCGAAGTGGTGGTCTCACCAGAAGACCTTTGTCTCCCGGCCAGCAGCGCTTTTTCAAACCGGAGGTTCTAAATTGAAACCAATAGGGCGTCTGACCTTGAAACAGCACCCTGAACCCGACCGCCCTAGTGCTGTTGATGGTCCACCTTTGGTGCTACTTTGTCTCCCCATTTGCCCTGAGCTAAAGTCCAGGAGCTTTGCTCCCACAGTCAGGTGGCCTGCTAGCCTGCATCCACCAACTGGATGCCCCCTATTCCCCATTGGATAACATTGGGCCTCAGCACTCTTCACCCAGCCGCCCTAGTGCAGCTGAGGGTGTAACAAGAGTGCATCTTTGACCCTGGGGGAACTCTTGTTCTAACCCCAGAAGCTCAACTCCAAAGACCGATTACTTACCTGGTAACCGCTAACTTCATTTCTCTCCATTGGAATCCATTAACTGTTTTTCTCTGAAAAATATGAAGTTGATTTGTATGGAAACCTAAAAAGTAACGATTGTGTAAAACTGATTTTACTTGCCTTTTCTCTAGGCAGTGACCCAGTGTAATATCTAGGCATATCAAGCGGAGTAGAAAAAGTAATCTAGAAAATAATCTCAAAAGTAACGTAAAAGTAACTTACCTGTAATTCTTATTGCAAAATCGATACACAGTATATGTACATCATTTCCCAGTATTGCATTACCAGTAATTCAAACTGTAACCCTTTTAAAGTACATTTACAATTGCATTTCGAAATGTATATTTACTGAAAAGTATTTATCAACTTACCTGTGCCATGCTTGCTTGGTTCTAGAAAATAAAATAACTAAAAGAATATTTTTATACAAAACAATTGGTCTGTGTGTGAATTCATTTGCTGACTTTGTGTGAATTCATTTGCTGACTGTGTACAACAAGTGCTTAACACTGTCCTCTAACTTTACCTCTGCCTACCTTTGGGGTTCCACTGGACTCTGTGCACACTATACCAAACTTTAGTATAGTATATACAGACCCAGCTTCCTAAGAGGGGGTATTACATGATTTGCCCAAAATCACAAGAAATTGACCCAGCGCTGAGATTTGACCTTCCCGTACCGCGGAGGCATGAAGGTATTATTTCATGTGGGAGAAATGCTTCTGGTGTAGAGCGCTTTGGTGCTGGCTGGGTGGGTTCACGCTGTATGAAGCTGCAGAAAAGATATCAGAAGATGTTTCAGATGCCTGCCCTCTGGCTCAGCACCGAAACATGGCACTAAGCCTTCCCACTCAGTATCAAGTCAGCCAAAGTCTGGCTCGAAGCTGAAGACCGCTTCGGAGCTGAAATCATTAACACCAAAATCCAACCCTCCGTTGGCAGCGAAACCTTACACGCCGAAAATGGATTCCGCCTCGGCACGTAAACCCTTGGTGCTGAAACCTAAAACTGGTCCTCCGAAGCTGCAGGACCCGATTTGCGATGCCCCAACACCTAAATCGGACTCAAAACATAAGGAACTTTATATAAACCCAGAATCAGGACGCGTTCTTACTAAACCGCCTCTAAAACGCAAACCTGAGTCAGAGGACACTCATAACCATATTCCTTTGAAGAGGGAGAATGTAGGTACTAACCCCTCACCTCCTCCACCACGTTCCCCTCTACCAACTTCTCCACCCTTGCAGCATTTGCTGGTTACACCAACTAACTCTCTTCCACCCACCACCTGATGATGATGATGATGATGATGGTGATGATGACGGGGTGGATAATATTTTACCAATAGACCCCTGGAAAGATTATAACACGGATTCACGTACAGATAATGACCCAGATCTTTACCATGCAAAGCCCTCCCCTCCTGGCGACAATGTAGGATATTTAGAATGACTTGCTGTAGGAAGCTGGCTCTGTATATCCTACGCCAAAGTAAGGTATAGTGTGCACAGTGTCCAGTGGAACCCCAAAGGTAGACCAAGGTAATGTTAGATAGCACCTCACTCTCCATTTGTGGTAGTGTGGTCGAGCAGTAAGGCAGTATCAGAAGACAGGGTTCACCATTTGTTGTACACACTCAGTCAGCAAATGAATGTACACACTCAAAGACTGAACTTCAGACCAATTGTTTTGTGTAACAATATTCTTTTAGTTATTTACTTTTCTAGAACCAAACAAGCCTGGCACAGGTAAGCAATAAATACTTTACAGTATTTATGCAGTTTGTAAACAGTTTGAATTGTAATTGCATATGCACTTTTTTTTACCTACAGTATGGTTGCAGAGAAATGCAATACTTTGTAAATACAGTACATAGACTTGAATGGGCTTTTCAGTAAAATACGAGGTAAGTTACTTTTTGGATTACTTTTCTTACACAGAGTAGTATACCTAGATACTACACCGGGGCATTTCCTGTAACCAGGTAAATAAAATATGTTTTATTAAACAGTACAAGTTTAAAGAATTTCTTTAGGTTTTCAAACTCCACACGTAGAACGTTTTCCAAGAAAAACAGTCAATGTTATCCTGTTGTTTGCAATTGGGAACCTCCGGTTCGCAAAGGCATTGCAGGCTTGGGGACGAAGGTCTTCCTGGTATGACCACTACTGCGAGAGGTTAGTTGGGAGTTGGTTAGGCACCATCGGTTTGGCCACCCAAGGCCTTGTGGCGTTGAGTGCAGGGATGCCTTTTGGGGGTCGGATCTTCTTACCAGCTCCTGATCGCAGTTGAGGGGACCTTCCGGATTTAGGCTGCAGGCATTGTCTGGATGCTTAAGGCAGGTCAGGGGTCGCCAGATCTCGGGTCAGGATCGCCGGGGGCACCTCATTGTAGATTTAGGGACGTTACAGGTAGTTAAATGGTAGGGACCAATGGGTCCCTTCCCTGGTTTGAATTTAATCAAAATGTCAATACAAAAAATCTTAAAACCATGAAAAAGATATAAATACATTCATTTTTAGGTCGAGGCTACCATCGCACTGCGAAGCCGAAGATTTTATGACTTCTACAGTGGGGCTTTAACCCGCCTCTCTCTTCCATTGGCTAGCTTCGTAAATGGAGGCTAGCCATTGGTAGAGATGTGCGTCACTCGGTTCAGGCCCCGGCTTGAGCAGATTTGTGGGCGTTTCTTTCTCTTTTTTTAAGCCCTGCCCCCTTTTTTTTTTCTTCATTCAGAGGTGGGCCATTGTGGGCGTTTCCTTTTTTTTTTTTTCTACAGCGCTGTTTTTTAGTCATTGGTAACATCTCTGTTGCCGGGATGGACATAACGATTTCTGTTGCCGCTCCTGGTCCACGCTGAAGACCCCCGCCGCGTGCCGGTCCCGCTCTCCCCCGCAGCCCCGCAACCCCCTGCGGCTCGCTCCCGGAGTCCGTCGAGGGCTCGGGCCCGCTCCCCGGTGAAGAGTCGGAAGTCTGTGCCAGCTCGGTCCCGGTCCCCTCTGAAGCCAGCGGCCGCTCGCTCCCAGTCCCCGCCGAAGGCTCCTGCAGCAGCACCCAAGTCCCCGCCGCCGGCCCGCAAGGCCCCGCAGCCCGCGCCCAGAACCCTGCGGCCTCCTCTCCCGCCCAGCCTCGTAAAGCACCAGCCACCCGCGCTCTGTCACCATCGCAGGCCCGGAAGGCGCCCGCCGCTCGCTCGCAGTCTCCTCCTGTGCTCCCACATGGGCGGCTCTGACAACGCTTGCCAGGGCGGGTTTGGGTTCCCAGTCTGGGTTTCTTTGTATTTTTTGTAACGACCCAGCGCAATAAATAAACCTAGTGCCACACCGCGGCGGCTGCTTCATTTTATCGATCACCTACTTGAAACCATTTGTACCCAAGAGAAACCAAAAACCTTAAAGTAATAAATCTGCAGTTTTATTACTTTAAGGTTTTTGGTTTCTCTTGGGTACAAATGGTTTCAAGTAGGTGATCGATAAAATGTCATTTAATTTATTTATTTATCCACAACCCGCTAATAATAGTCACTATGTTATTTTATATTACAGATAAGCAAAGGGTCAACATTAAATTGTGAAAAGGACATTAGACATAGCTTTTAGAACTGCACTTCAGGCGTCAATGCGCTTTAATAAACAGTGTCCAAAAAGACCCAGGGCCCTATATCTGTTCTATAAAGTGCAGGTCTCACCGTAAAATGATTAAAGGGATTGTACTCCAGCACACACCACCTCTGTTGCAGCCAAATGTAACAATTAGCACACATGATACACGTTATCTGCAGCAACACGAAAAAATCCCGGCTGCCTGCACACGACTGTAATCTTGGGCACAGCGACCTTCATTGGGACCAGTGTACAGAGGTAAAGTGGAAGGACTCGCTGAACCGTCTGCAGCCATAAAAGTCAATCTTTTCACGGCGTCCTGTTCTCTTAACATACAGCTTTTCGCAGCACTTCCTGGTTTCTCCTTCAAAAGCATGAAGCAAAAAGACATTTCCAGTAAAAGAATTGAAGAGCGACTGCCCCCCCCGCCCCCATTTCTATTCACACAACAGATGCCCCGACGGCGCGTCTTCCATTGAACATTAGCGCACATTCTTGTTTATAGAGCCTAGAAACGGCAAAAGCGTGGCACAATGCGCTCTAGAAAAAATACCAAATGATTCCCAATAGAAGCGGTCAGTCCCATGAACCTGCCCAGCCGGTGACCCCTTCAAGCACATTAGCAGGGGCTGTCCGTCAAGATCCAAGCGGCCTGCACACAGGCTGTGATCTTAGACACGCCGCCTCGAAGAGCAGCCCTGACGCACAGGCCCTGCGCGGGCTCCGAGGGAATATTTTTGTTATTAATATTATTGTGATTACCACCATTACTATTGTTAATAATATTAACAGTATTGTTATTAATGGCCACAAACCCTCAGACAAGGTCAACTTTAAGGTGTGTGGCCGCTAAAACACTTTCTGTAATATACTAATGCAATTCCACGAAACCATTCCAATTCATTATTCTGAAAAGCTTTTCCCTTCAACAACGACTGAAGTAAACATTAGAGTCTCGCTCTCTGGCTGTGTGTGTGTGTGTGTGTGTGTGGCTTTGTGTGTGTGGCTCTGTATGTGTGTGTGTGGGTGGCTTTGTGTGTGTGGGTGCAAATGCAATAGGTCTCGCATTTGCAAGAGATTAAGCTATTGGCATTGTAAATGACAATGTCATTTATTTATATGTTTTAAAAACAAAAACATAAATAAAAATAATTTGAGCAATGCCAATAGCTCTAACTTTAACAATGCAGCGACCATTGCATTGTAAATGCTTGTTTCAGTGTACTGCAACAGTTGCACTACTACCTCAGTTGTAAAGCCAATAGTAGTGTTAAGACACCCTTTTGTTAAAACCTCGGTATGGATAGTACCTTGAATGAACCAGACATTGCGATCAATTAATCATTTGCATTGATTTCATTGTTCACCAACAATCACAATTCACAACAAAAAAGGGTGTTATTGCATCGACGTTTTGGTCTCTAAACGGCCACCAAGGTCCACAAGACCATCTTTAGGGCGATATGTCGAGCCACGAGCGGATTGACTCCTGCTGAATACGAGCCATAACTATGTGAAGAATTATCACATCTCTTGAATAAGAGTAATCTGATTTAACAATATAAGATTTAGAAACAGGCTCAGTGTTCTGGCTATATATATATATATATATCGACAAAGCAACTCCTCATTACTTACACACGAGCGAAATGAGAGAATGGACTCAGCGGCTTCAGGTAAGTAGATGTTTTATTTTTCTTTCAACCTTTCCAGTTGACGCGTTTCGAGCATCAAGTGCCCTTGTTTACACAACGAGCACCGCGTCAGCCATTGTTTTTAAATATGCTTGGTGTACCACCTCCCTGTGTTTGTCACATGACCACATGTATAGACATGGAAAAGTTACTGCGCCATAGCAGTGCAAATTGATCGCAGTAATAGCAGCATTAGTAGAAGTATAAATATACCATCAACATTGTTGTTTATATTTCAAATTGTGTGCAGCTTGAATACTGAATATCGGACAAAAGTGGCTAGTGCCATAAATAAATAAATACTGTATAAATACATACTCGAATTTAAATACACTAAATGCATCTATATACAATATGAATATATATTGATGGCTTTTCTACCTTGTGCGGTACGAAGACCTACCAGTTACAGTGTTGTAATCCCTGTAATGTGTATTAAAATTCATTTCAAATTGATTAAATAAACAATTCGAAATGTGCAAAATATTATCGTATGTGCAAATTCTAGCAATATGTGCAAAATTCTGCAAAACAAGGGGTCTTCCATATTTCCTCGCTCAAAAGCATGTGTGCCATTTGCCACTCCCAGTGTACTGTTAGTTTTATAGTTGATAGCTTTATAGCTATTCACCACATGTTCTTAAGGGACTGCATGAATGCAAACACTGGAGAAAAGGTCCGATAATCATTATTGTAACTCCTGCCATATAAGCCTCTGCTAGCATCCTTGTTGAGTATCTATTCGTACGTCTACGTGGTAAATGTTAAAAACTACATCGTGCTTTCTAGTGCAAAACAGTACGTATTTTCATCACAAATTGTTCTGTATCTTATCTATACATATTAAAACCTTAAAACCAAAACCCACGATGTGTACACAATAACAATAAATAGTGGTTAAAAAAGTCAGTAGGACGGGAAACTGTTATCAAATATCTAACACAGTTAATTTCATAGGCAAGCAGCATATTATATATGTAATCATTCAGATACAATCACCCAATCCACCAGTACTTGATATAATGTATCAGGGAAAATTATTGTGTTAATCAACATTACCAGTACAGCCCACACCACCTAAATCATAATCTTTTTATCTGTGGTGGATTGTTCTTAATATAGGGACTCATGTCAACTTTCGGTGTTCTTATAAAAAGCTGTGTAAGTCTTCTGTTGTATTCAGCCCATTAGGATTCTTGCTATCCAGTTCTAATATATAGCGTGTCTCCATCCTTCTCAAAGATTTCTCTCTATTTCCACCCCTTCTCAGGGGTGCTACTGCGTCTATCACAAAATATGAAAGGCATGCGAGGTTGTTACTATGTGTAGTTCTAAAATGTCGGGCGACCGGATATGAGTTATCATTATTGACGATCGCCCTGAGATGCTGCAAAATTCTGACGTGCACCAGCAGCTTGGTACTTCCCACATAACGCAAGCCACAGGTGCACGTCAGAACATATACAGCAAACTCAGTTCGACAACCATAGTTGCCTTTGATAGCAATTTGACAGTTAGAGAAGGGAGTTTCATAATGGGTTGTGTTTGTCCCATAATTGCACGCTCTGCAAGATGAGCATTTGTAGAACCCCTCTTTGGGCTTTAACCAGGCACTGCCACTACCTATTTCTGGACTGGCTTTTACCAATTTGCCGCGCATAGATTTGGCTCTCCTATAAGTGATGGTAGGCACGTAGGGCAGTCTACTACTCAATACCGCATCAGTTAGCACAATGGGCCAGTTCTTTGTAATGATCGATTTAATTTTTCTTTCCTGTTTACTAAATGTAGTAATCAGGCGGGGAATGTCATTGTCCTCTGTCTCCATGTGACTTTTGGGCACCAATAAAGATTCCCTAGATCGTTTGTGTGTCTTAATAAGTGCCTTTGACAGGGTTAGATCACTATAGCCTCTTGCTTTCAAACGTCCTACCAACTTTTGGCACCTTTCTCAAAATCTTCAGGGGAGCTGCATATTCTTTTCATTCTTAAAAGCTCCCCGTATGGGATGCTTTCAATCAGGTGTCTTAGATGCCGACTGCTGGCATGTAAAATACTGTTGCCAGCAGTGGCTTTACGGAACAAAGATGTTACTAGTGTGTGACTTCTCACTTCAATCTGTACATCCTGAAACTCTGCTTTTGCCTTACTTATATTGGATGTAAAAAAGAGGTTGTGTCTATTGTTGTGTAGTGACTCCACAAATTTCTGGGCACTAGACTCATCCCCCTTCCACACACAAAAAACATCGTCAAAAAACGTAACCAATGATGTACATGTCTAAAATTTGGAGCGGTAATGAGATCCTGTTTTCCCACCAGCCGACATGCAAGCATGCATAGCTGGGGGAGAAACAGGATCCCATCGCTACACCTCTTATTTCTCTCCAAATCTCTTTCCCGAACATAAAGAAATTGTTATACAAGCACCAGCTCACCAATTCATATAACATTTGGTTATGGCTATAGTATTCACAGGATCTTTTTCCTAAAAAATGCTTTATGGCTTCCATTCCTTTGCCATGATTGATACTGGTGTACAGTGACTCAATGTCCAATGTTATTAAGCATCAGTCATCTTGCAATCTTATTGAATTTAGTTTGTTCATAAAATCACCAGTATCCTTTATATAACTCGGAAGATTCTTTCCAAAGTCCTGCAGATGAAAATCAATATACTGGGAGATACTTTCTCTTACACTGTTGATCGCTGAAATGATTGGTCTACCAGGTGTTGGAAAATCATCTTATGCACTTTCGGGATTAAATACATGCTTGGAATGCCTGGATTTTCTGAATGCAAGAAGGTAAATTCTGTAGATGATATTAAACCTTCCCTCTTGTATTTGGCCAGTTGTGTTTTTTAAACCTTCCTTTGCTTTTTTGTATTCCATCCCGTTAGATTTAACATAACAATCAACATTTTCTCATGTCTTCCTCCCTTATCAGATTTATTGATTATTTCTTATTGGTTTTCGCTGAGTTTTTTCATTAAGTTCGCATATTGTACTTTATTGTACGATTTTGTATATTTTTGTCTTTTGACTTTCTGATTTAGTTTTTTAAAATCCTCGACCACACATTCATGGAAAATATCCACTGCGTCTTTAGGCATCATTGGGACGAAAGTACTTTCAGATTTGAAGGGGCTTTCTCCTGCTCCTTTTTGTGAAACATTAATCCTTTGTAGGCTGTTCTGTGTACTCATGATTTCATTTGCATTAGTTTGTGGGGTCCCATTAGAGGTTGTTCCTAAATCGCAGAGAGTTACAAATGATCTGGCATCAGAGGCTGCAACTGTTGGAGTTAGTCTCATCCCTTAGTGGATCTCCAGGTGGGTTACTGCCATCATTGTTATTGGAATAGCCCGCTTTGATTGTAAAAAAACATTTTTAATTAAGTTTTCTAATAAAACAGAAAATGCCTACCCTTGTGCTGGTATAATTGAATGTACTCTCGGGGCAGAAATTGAGGCCGAAAGCAAGGAGTAGTTGTTCTCCTGTGGTTAAGATCACATCTGAAAGATTAGTGATTGTAAAATCTTTCATCGCTTCTTTCTGTACCAAGTTTTCTTTTCCTGCTGTGGTTTGTTTATGTTTCTTTCTCCTTCTCGCGTTTTGCCTTTTTCTGTTTTGTTGTTTTGCGTTCTGTTTGTCTTCGGTCCTCCACTAAAAAAATCTATTTCCTCTCCTAGATTTAACACCATGTTGCAATTATGCCCTTCGTTGCTGCTGATCTCCGAGCCTGACGCACTTGACAGTGATAGTGTATCTCCATCAATCTCTGTTGCATTTCCATCACCACTCTGTTGTTGTTGTTGTGCTCCAATGCTGTTTTTGCCACTGAATTTGAGCTTTTTGGCATGTTCGCACTTGCTTGAAAAAGTATAAATTTCCCCCAATTCATAGTCTCTTTGATCTCTGGCAAACTTATGCGCCTTGCGGATATTTATCTTTTCTTCATGTTTGCCCAACCTGTCACTGATCTCCTTGCGCGTTTTCATTATCGAATCCTTTTGTTCACTTCGAACTTCTTTGTCAGGTTCTTCATTAATTTTGGCAATTTCCTCCAATAAGGTATGACGATCTAGCAAGCCATATTTAATCAATATCTTGACCAAGTTCATTGAAGCCAGCAAATTGCTCTCCCCCCACTCCTTCAACATAGCGGGGTTGGGCTCCTCAAAGCTGGGTGCTTATCAAATCCTCATATATATGTTCGAGGCATATGAGCTGCAGATTCTACACTTTGCATTAGATCGCCTCCCGGTGTTGGGCTTGGATGATTGCATGTTGTTGTCGTCTTGGAAGAAGTCTTTGTAGTCACGAGATGCGTGACTCCTCCCTTGGACGATAGTGCGCATGGGCATCGGCTCCAACCTTAGATTGTTTTTTTCCGCCTCTGGGTTCGGATGCAACTCTTCCGCTCCGGTTCGAAAATATACTTTTCAAAGACTCTGACACGCAAAACTATCTAAAAACAAACTTTAACTTCAATATACATAGACTCGACCTTATCACTTCGATTCCGGTCGTCGACGCGGGCCCTTGGGCCTACCCACGTGGTGAGGCCTACAACTCATGGAAAGGACACCTTTCAAAAAATGCAAAATTTCCACACAGCGACCATCACGAGGTGTGTAACCTGTGTTTATCACCTGAACACAATGAGTCGAGACCTGATCCTTTGCAAAAAAGGATAAACATAGATCCAGAAACAGGACATGTTTCCACCACACCACACAGGAAGAGGAAGTCAGATACAGCACCTACACCTCCCCAGTGCCTGTCGAGAAGAAGGACTCTGCCACATCTCCTATGCACCCTTCTTCTCCTGAATCTCCTTCTCCTGCTCTCCCTTTAAACATTTCACCTCAAAATTCTCCTCCTCATTCTCCACAACATACACCTCCTCAGGATGCTGATGATGATCAGTATAGCATGGGGGGGGAGGGAAAGACCCAGATGACCCTTTTTCTACCCAACCGGTTCACCAGACTGGGAGTATCCAAACCCACAGGTTAGACCAGATATTCCTGACCCACATATATATCCACCTAAACCTTCTACTCCAGAAGACAACATTGGGTTTGGACACCTAATTAATAGGGCTGCCATCTATCACAGTGTCACCATGCATTCAGATGAGGCAGTAGAAGATTTTCTACTAGACACTTTTGAACAATCCCAAAAATCTGTGAAAATACTGCCAATGATTAAAGGAGTCATTAAACATGCACCAGAAGTGTTTAAAGATCCTGTAAGAGCTAGAATCATAAACCCAAGGATAGAGAAAAAGTACAGAGCAGCTCCTGGGGATCCTGCTTACATTAAAGGACAGCTACCCTTAGACTCCGTAGTAGTTTCAAACGCTAGAAAAAGAGCAAATTCCCAAACATCAGGCGAAGCACCACCTCCTGATAAACAATCAAAGATCATAGATGCCTCAGGGAAAAGAATAGCTGCCCAAGCTAGCAATGCATGGCGCATTGCTAACACACAGGCCCTCCTCGCAAGATACGACAGATATCACTATGATCAGCTAGAGAAGCTCTTACAACATCTACCTGACCAATATATGGCACAAGCAGATGACCTCATACAAGAGGGTAAGCTTATATCAAATGCCTCCATTAAACGTGCACTAGATGTAGCAGACACTGCATCCAGGGCAATAAACACCAGTGTCCTCCTTAGACGTCACGCGTGGCTGCGCATTTCAGGATTTAAGCAAGAGGTACAGACTACTATCTTAAATCAACCATTCAACAAACAACAATTGTTTGGTCCAGAAGTAGACACAGCTCTTGAAAAAATTAAAAAAGACACTGACACAGCCAAGTCTATGGGAGCTCTGCAGTCCACCCAAGCGAGAGGCTCCTTTAGTCGCTCCTTCTACAGAGGAGGCTCCAAACAAGCTATAGCAGACAATTCATCTTCCTTTAAGACAAATACACAAGCATCCTCTAATAAAGCATACTTTAGAGGGGGCTACAGAGGCAATAACAATAAGGGAAGAGGTCGAGATAACAACAACAATCGAGCCTCTTCCACCACTAAACAGTGACTTCCTTCAGCTCCCCCAACAGCATACCACTCCTTTAGGGGGGCGATTAACACAGTTTTGCAGCGTGAATCTTTCTGGATTCACTATGCTGTGCATATTCCGCAATCTGGTGGATGGGTCCGGAATCGTAGTCTTTTTTTCTCTTTTTTTTTTTTTTTTTTTTCGTAGCCCAGGTGGGTGTCGACGTCCCACCATTTAGTGTCCCTTCGGTGACGTCTGCGTGCTTCCGGCGGAAGCTACCACCCTTGGGCGCCATCTTCAGATTCTTTTTTCCGCCATTGGATCTGGATCGTCGCGTGAAGCTCCAGAAGTTTTGGAGGAGAAAAGGAGGAAATACAGCATCTCTTCAACGGTGAAGACCTGAGAAGATCGAGAGAAGAGGACCATTAGAGAAGAGACGTCGAAGAAAGGAGAGAACTTCGAAATCTTCGACGTCCTTGGAGGAATGCGCACACAGGGGGCCCCCTGAGCGCAGGGATGTACAAGACGCCCTTTAAATTCTGCAAGAACTGCCACCACAAGTTCGCACAGAAGGACCAGCACCCAGTCTGCAACCTCTGCCTGCCACTCGACCACGAGAGCAGAGACTGCAACGCCTGCTCCGTCTTCAAGCCGAAGACACTCCTAGTTCGAGAAAGACAGAGGACGGCTCACCACACGATGCAGGGCAAGGGCCAAGCCCTGACGCTTTATGAACTTGGCCTCTCCACCGACGACGAGGACAACATCGCCGAAGGCCCAGATGACTTCACGGTCGCTGAGACCGATAAGAAAACGCCTGATGTAGGAGAGTCTACGACCCCGAAAACTCCCACAGGGCCTCGAAAACCAGAGGCAGACTCCTGAAAGTCTGAGCCCAGAGCCTCGAAAGGAGCACAGGCGCCGAACAAATCAACGACCGAAGCTGCATCCTCCGAAAAAGAGCCCAGCGGATCCTCAGAGAAGGACTCCCGGAGGCCGAAGACCAGCGAAAAGCAAAGGTCATCGAAGCAAGCCCCCGAAAAAGGGCCTTCGACTTCGACTTCGAAAGAAAAGGAGCCGAAGAAAGTTTCGCCGCCGCCGAAAAGAGCGGCCGAAACGCTCGCCGACGAGCAGGCCGCAGAGATGCAGAGAAAGAGAAGAAGGCTCGAGGCCGAAATGGAGAACATCCTTCAGAGAAAGAAAGACTTCGATGAAAAAATGAGAAGTTACAAGATCCCCTCGAAGCCGGCACCGACCGTCGCTGAGGTACAGGAGCTCGAGGAGTTCGACGTCGAAGAGCCGCCGAAAACTCCGGAACCCTCGGAGCACGAAGAGGAGGAAGACCTCTACTACACAGAAGGGGATTACGAGGAGCAGCAGTCAAGCTACGGCTCAGGTTCCTCGACGGCCCAAGACCAGGAATGGCAGGACATCGAGGCCGAAAACCCGGAGGAGGCGGTGGAAACATACCCCTCGAGGCCTTCGCCACCGGATGACATTGGGGCATACAATGAGGTGGTAAGAAAGGCGGCAGCAGCTTATGGAGTTAAGCTGGAAGAGGAGAAGCCAAAAGCAGACTTCCTGCTCGAGATATTGCTCCCCATACAGACCAGAAGCCAGTTCTTGCCCATGCTCAAGAGTATCACAGACCAGGGGAAGGAAGCCTTCAAGGACCCGGCTACATGCAGATCAGTAACGCCGAGGACGGAGAAGAAATACAAATTCTCCTCCCAAGACCCAGCTTACATCAAGGGATCCGTCACAGCAGATTCTATAATCGCTGCAACGGCCAGGAAAAGGGCAAACGTCCCAACAACGTCTGGACCTCCACCTGACAAGGAAAGCAGGAGGATGGATCTAACTGGCAGGAAGATTGAGAGGAACGCCGCAACGCACTGGCGGATGGCGAACTCCAACGCCCTCCTGAATAGACATCAATACCAGCACTGGGATGAGATGGGACAGTTGCTCAAGCACCTCCCGGAACAATACCGTGAGAGGGCATCACACCTTGTGGAAGAGGGGAAGAGCATAGCCAATTCGTGCCTGAAGACAGCCTTGGATGGGGCAGAAACATCCAGCAGACTGATGGCTATAGGCATCACAGAGAGAAGGCAAGCCTGGCTCAGGATCTCAGGCTTCAAGGCTGAGGTTCAGAACAACATCCTGAACACACCCTTCAATAGTGAAACACTATTCGGAGCCCCAGTTGATGAGAAGCTCACCCAACTGAAAAAGGACAACGAGACGGCAAGGTCCATGGGGGCCCTGCAGTTCTGGGGGATTAGAAGGGGCACTCCTACACGGAGGCCGAACGGCAGAGGTGGAAGTCAGCGAGGAGATTCTCACCAGAGTTTCCACCAGGGGCAACAGAGTGACAACCAAGGCCACCAGGGCCAGCAGAGGCAAAGCTGGAACTACCAAAGCAGGGGCCAGTCCTTTCGGTCAAGAGGAAATGGACGGGGCCAGATAAGGAGAGGCGGTGAACAACCCCCCTCTAAGTGACTTCACACGGAAGAAGGTGCTCCCCCACCCAAACCCTCCGGGGGAGGAGCACAGAAAAACAAAGAGGAGAGGGCTACACGGACAAGACACAAAGGAACATGTGACGCCGGTAGGAGGAAGATAGAGATTTTTTCTCCAGGAGTGGAGAAAAATAACAACAGACAAGTGGATACTCAATATTATGCAGTTCGGATACTGCATAGAGTTGGAAAAGAGAGCACCAAACAGAAAACCAAAGAAAAGACAGCACTCGGGAAGAGAGCTGCAACTACTGCAAGAGGAAGCCCAAGAACTCCTCCTCAAAGCGGCCATCGAACGAGTTCCTTTCAAAGAACGGAACAAGGGAGTGTACTCAAACTACTTCCTGGTGCCAAAAGTGGACGAAAGTCTAAGACCCATCCTAGACCTACGGTTCCTAAACAAATACGTCAAAACTCAAAAATTCAAAATGACTTCCCTACAAGAGGTCATCCCACAGATAAAGGCCGGGGACTTCTTGTCCACCATAGACCTCAAAGATGCGTACCTGCACATCCCCATGAACAGGCAGCACAAGCACATGCTATGGTTCACAGTAAACAAGGATCACTACCAATTCACGACCCTGGCATTCGGCCTAAAGTCCGCACCAAGGGTGTTCACCAAATGCCTCGCGGCAGTGGCCGCACACCTAAGAAGAAAGGGGATACACGTGTACCCCTACCTCGACGACTGGCTAGTAAAGGCAAGCTCTTACAGGACATGCAAAGAGCATGCAGAACAGGTGACAAGAACGCTAGCAAGCCTGGGTTTCTCCATACACTGGGGCAAATGCTCGATGGAACCAGAGCAAGTGAAGATCTTCATGGGAGCCCAGATCGACACCGTCCAATGCAGGGTCTTACCGAGCGAAAAGAGAACGCTCAGCCTACTGAGGGAGAAACGTCACTACCAGAAGGGGCGAGCTCTGACAGTGAGGACTGTGAGCAAGATCTTGGGGATGATGGCATCATGCATACACCTGGTCCCCAATGTACGCCTACAAATGAGACCACTCCAAGAGTGGCTGCAACAGCAATGGTCACAATCTACAGGAAGTTGGGAGGATCTAGTGGTTGTAACGCACAGGGTGCAGGAAGAGATAAGGTGGTGGACCAAGGAGAGAATAACAGAAGGGAAACCTCTAACACCACCGGACCCAACAGTGACCATCACCACAGACGCATCCCAGAAGGGGTGGGGCGCACACATGAACAGGCTCAGAGTGAGGGGTCTGTGGAGCCCTACAGATGCAGTCAGGCACATCAATTCCCTCGAACTGAAAACTGTGTTGCTAGCCCTCAAGGCTTTTCAGAAACACCTGTACAACCAGAAGGTGCTAATACAAACAGACAACACCACAACGATGTTTTACATAAACAAACAGGGGGGAACTCAATCGTTCCCTCTGTCAAGCTTGGCACAGATCTGGAAATGGGCTATACCACTAACAATAGACCTGCTAGCCATACACCTGCCAGGGAAGGACAATGTAGAAGCGGATTGGCTCAGCAGGCAGACTTCAGCGTCCCACGAGTGGGAAACTCAACAGTCAGGAAACAGAGAGACTATTCAGGAAATGGGGCACGCCAACAATAGACCTATTTGCAACCTCCCGGAATGCAAAATGCCAATACTTGGCATCCAGGCAACCAGATGCTCTGTCCCAGGGGAATGCCCTATGGATAAGCTGGTCAAAAACATTTGCCTACGCTTTTCCCCCGATACCACTGATCCCCAGGGTTCTCAACAAATGCATGAAGAGCAACATGACGCTCATCCTTGTGGCACCACAATGGGCCAGACAGACCTGGTATTCTCAGATAATGGAGATGGCGTAGGGGCCACCCCACAAGTTCTCAAGAAGAAGAGACCTACTCTCCATGGAAAACTGAGAAGTTCTACACCCAGAGAGCCTCAACCTCTCAGCCTGGCTCCTGAGGACTTAGAATTCGCACACCTAAAACTACCAGAGAGCACCCTGAGGGTGCTGCGAGAGGCAAGAAGGCCCAACACACGCAAGTGCTATGGGGAAAAATGGAAAAGATTCACCCAATGGTGTTGCAAGAAACAGCTCCATAGGAAACTGACCAAGGAATCCACGGTGCTAAGGTACCTCACGCACCTAATTAAGGCTAAGCTAAGCTCATCCTCGCTGAGGGTGCACCTGGCAGCGATTGTGGCATACACAAAAGGAGAAACAGGGAGAAGCTTCTTTACATCCCTAGTCGTAAAAAGATTCCTAGAAGGAGATAAAAGAATAGCGCCGCCAAAGAGAATGCCGCCACCGGCCTGGAACCTAAATGCGGTACTGACGGAGCTCATGAAAGCACCTTTCGAACCCATCCACAAAGCATCACTGCAAATGTTAACGATGAAGACGGCCTTTCTGGTAGCAATCACCTCGCTACGAAGGGTGAGCGAACTGCAGGCACTCACACTGCAGGAACCCTACATCCAGATACACAGTGACAGGGTCGTGATGAGAACAGACCCACACTTCATGCCAAAGGTGGTGTCAAGGTTCCACATGAATCAGAGTATTCAGATCCCTAGCTTCTTCCAAAACCCCACTACAAGCGCTGAGAGGTCGCTCCACACCCTAGACGCAAGAAGGGCTGTGATGCACTACATTGAAAGAACGAAGGAACACAGGAAAACAAAACAGTTCTTTGTATCCTTCGCAAACAGTTACATGGGCAAACCAGTGACTAAAAACACCATAGCTCGATGGATCGCACAGACAATACAATTCTGCCACAAACAAGCTGGCCAGGAGCTAACAGGAGGGGCACAGGCCCACTCCACCAGGAAGAAAGGAGCAACAATTGCCTTTCTGGCCAACACACCAATTCAGGACATATGCCTGGCGGCAACATGGGCTTCAGTGCACACTTTCACTAAGCACTATTGCATGGATGTACAGATGAACAAAGAAGCACAAGTATGACAAAAGGTGCTTCAACAACAACATATATTCAACAACCAACGCTCATCTTCCACCCAACCGCCACAAAAGTAACGAAAACCGCTACAAAATCTATGCACAGCATAGTGAATCCAGAAAGATTCACGCTGCAAAACGAATAGTTTCTTACCTGTCGGTGTAGTTTTGCAGCTTGAAGATCTTTCTGGATTCACTAGCGAACCCACCCGCCTCCGCCAGAAAGATGAGGCTGGAGAAGAGGGTGGAAACACATAGGAAAGAAAGCAAGTTGAAGCTCACAAGATACGGGAAAAGATACGTGGAAAGAATTACGTTGAACAAACGATTAACATAGCCATAGATTCACTACAGAGACAAAAAAAAAAAAGACAGAAAAAAGAATCCAAAGATGGCGCCCAAGGGTGGTAGCTTCCGCCGGAAGCACGCCGACGTCACTGAAGGGACACCAAATGGTGGGATGTCGACGCCCACCTGGGCTACGACAAAAAAAAAAGGAGAAAAAAGACTACGATTCCGGACCCAACCACCAGATTGCAGAATATGCACAGCATAGTGAATCCAGAAAGATCTTCAGGCTGCAAAACTACACCGACAGGTAAGAAACTATTTGTTCCTACCTGTCTGGAATTCCATCACAACAGACAAGTGGGTAAGACAGATTATCCAGTATGGTTACTGCCTAAAGCTTACAGCTACCCCTCCAAATATACCACCCAGACAGCGTCCAATGTCCACAGAACATCTAACGCTGCTCCAACAAGAGGTTCTCTCATTGCTGCAAAAAGATGCGTTAGAGCTAGTTCCTTTGCAACATCAAGGAACAGGGGTCTACTCACTCCACTTCCTAATACCTAAAAAGGATGAGACACTAAGACCAATTCTAGATTTAATGCCTCTCAATCGGTATATACACTCAGATCATTTTCACATGGCCACTTTACACCAGGTGCTCCCATTATTGCAACAAGGCTATTTCCTCACTACACTAGACCTCAAAGACGGCTACTTTCACATTCCCATACATCCTTCTCACAGGAAGTATCTCAGGTTTGTGCTAGAAGGACAACACTATCAATTCAAAGTCCTTCCATTCGGGGTCACAACTGCACCAAGAGTGTTCACAAAGTACCTAGCAGTAGTAGCAGCACATCTCAGAAGACAACATATCCATGTCTTCCCATACTTAGACGATTGGCTCATAAAAGCCAAGCCATTCAACCAGTGTGTTCAACCCACATCTCACACAATTCAGACACTGCACAACTTGGGGTTTACAATAAACCACCCAAGTCACATCTACAGCCCTCTCATGTACATCAATACCTAGGGGCTACCATAAACACCAATACAGCTCTTGCTAATCCCAGTCCAGCCAGAATACAGAGCATTCAAGCCTTAGTCGCTAGGTTTCAAAACCAACACTCTCTCCCAGCCAGAGTGTTCATGCAATTAATAGGCATGATGGCATCTTGCATTTATATTGTAAAATATGCAAGACTGCAAATGCGCCCAATGCAGGAATGTCTAGCACATCAGTGGAATCGGGCGCAAGGACAACTAACAGACCTGGTGTTGGTGGACACCCACACGCATTGCTCTCTGCAGTGGTGGAACACCAAAAACTTGTCCAGATGGCGGCCGTTCCTCGAGCCTGTTTCACAGATAGTACTGACAACAGACGCATCCCTCACAGGATGCGGAGCACATCTGCTCCACCATACAACTCAGGGAAGATGGACCGCTCAACAAAAGGTGTGCCACATCAATCACCTAGAGTTGCTGGTGATTTTCCTGGCACTGAAGTCCTTCCAAGTGCACATACGGAACAAAGCTGTCTTAATCCGGACGGACTACATGACAGCCATGTACTACATACAAAAACAAGGAGGCACACATTCCCTGCAACTGCCCCAGCTCGCATGAAACATTTGGAGATGGGCCATTCCACAAAAGATATATCTGCTTGCAGAACACCTTCCAGGAGTTCACAATCAGATAGCCGATCTGTTAAGTCGACAGACACAACAGATTCAGGAATGGGAACTACATCTGCAAGTTCTTCAACCATTCTTTCACAAGTGGGGTCATCCAGACATAGACCTGTTTGCCACACACGAAAATGCAAAATGACCAACCTTCGCCGCCAGGTTTCCACACCCGTTGTCCTAGGGCAATGCGATATGGATGAACTGGTCAGGCAGATTTGCGTACGCTTTTCCGCCAACCCCACTAATAGCACTAGTGGTACCCAAGCTCAGACAACAGTCTCTCAAACTGATCCTGGTAGCTCCCACATGGGCACGCCAACTGTGGTTCACCACACTGCTGGAACTCTCTCTAGTTCCACACCAAAAACTATCTCTGACACCATCCATGCTAACGCAGAACCATGGAGACATCAGGCATCCAGATCCAGGTCAACTGAATCTGGCGATCTGGCTCCTGAAGTCTTAGAGTTTGGTTACCTTAACCTGCCACCAGACTGTATGAATATCATTAAAGAGGTCAGAAGACCTACTACTGGAGCTTTCTATGCTGCTAAATGGAAAAGAATTGCCATTTACTGCAATAATAATCAAATTGATCCTTTAGATGCTTCCATCCAAAATATTATGTGTTACCTTCTCCATTTACAAAGATGTAATCTGGCTTATTCATCTATATGTTTACATCTTGCAGCCATTGCCACATATCTACAAAACAGACAACATATGTCATTATTTAGAGTACCAGCAATAAAAGCTTTTATGGAAGGATTAAAAAGAATTATTCCTCCTAGGATACCACCCTCTCCAGTGTGGAACCTAAACATTGTTCTTACCAGGCTCATGGGACCCCCTTTTGAACCTTTACACAAATGTGAACTGCAATTTCTCACATGGAAAACAGCTTTCCTCATTGCTATTACCTCTATTAGAAGAGTTAGTGAGATTCAAGCTTTCACTATACAAGAACCATTCTTACAATTACACCGTAACAAGGTGGTTATAAGGACTAATCCTAAATTCCTTCCTAAAGTAATTACTCCTTTTCATCTAAACCAATCTGTTGAGTTACCAGTGTTTTTTCAAAACCCAGACTCTGTAGCAGAGAGAGCTTTACACACACTAGATGTCAAAAGAGCTCTTCTCTATTACATCGATAGGACCAAGTCCTTTCACAAAACAAAGCAACTATTTTTAGCTTTCTCTTTACCACATAAAGGCAACCTCATTTGTAAATCAGGAATTGCAAGGTGGATTGTTAAATGTATACAAATATGCTATCACAAAGCAAAACGTACATTAACAGTTCCTCCTAGAGCGCACTCCACACGCAAACTAGGAGCCTCCATACCCCTAGAAGACATCTGTAAGGCAGCAACATGGTCTACAACACACATCTTCACTAAACACTATTGTGTTGATGTGCAAGCCAAGCAGCAAGCTGCAGTAGGCCAAGCTGTCCTTAATACTCTCTTTCAAACTACTGCAGCAGACACAGGTGACTACCGCTAGGGGAGACACTGCTGCACAATCGAGTGTAGAATCTGCAGCTCATATGCCTCAAACGGAAAATGCTACTTACCAGTATACATCTGTTCTTGGCATGTAGAGCTGCAGATTTCTACACGCCCTCCCTCCTCCCCGGGACCTGTATCTGTTCCAGTTTTTATCTTAATTAGATATACACGCATGGACATCCTTTCTTTCTTTCTACTCACTCCATCATTTCCCATCATGGCGAAAAACAATCTAAGGATGCCCATGCGCATTATTGTCCAAGGGAGGAGTCACCTATCTCGTGACTACAAAGACTTCTTCCAAGACGACAACAACATGCAATCATCCGAACCCAACACCAGGTGGCGATCTAATGCAAAGTGTAGAAATCTGCAGCTCTGCATGCCAAGAACAGGTGCATACTGATAAGTAGCATTTTCCTACCTACTGGCGGTCACCAGTAGGTAGTTATAGTTAGAACCTATTTTCCATGGGAAATCCACAACATTCTATTTGGAATAACTTTGGCACCGGTTGCCGAATCTTCGCGAAAACTGGTGGGGCGCTCCGGTCGGCCCCTATCCTGAAAGTCTTGGGGTGCTTCGTGAAGCGGGGGCTGAGAAAAAAGGGGGGGGGGGTCCCAAAACGTGTTTTCCCCATGCAATTTTCCAAAGGTATCGTTCATCGCGTCTACAGCCCGAACGGCTGAACGGAATTACACCAAATTTGGCAAAGTTGTAGTCCTTGGTTCAGACTCTGCCTTTTGCTTATATGGTGTAAATCTGTTCAGTAGTTCCTGAGAAAATTACAATTAAAAGTACATATATATCAGTGGATCCGCGCATATTTTGCGGATTATAAGCGCATCGTCCTGATCACGCGCAGAATGCTGATTGGCTTTCAATTGGTTGTCAACATTCGAAACAAGGAAATGTTGGCAGCCATTTTGTGCCTCGGTAGAAGCGAGGATCTAGAAATTAGTGGAACAAGTGTTCAAAAAGTGTAAAGGGGGCAGATAAGAAATATTTTGACCATCTAGACCTGCTTAGGAGGTCCCACAAGGACCCCTAGGGCCTAAAAAAGATTTTTTTATTTGAAAAAAACGAGTAATGTGCGCTAATTGCATGAATCCGCCGTAAAAAAAAAAAAAAAAGCATGTGCTCCTGTGCTTGTTTAAAATTTAGCTACGTGGGAAGGAGAAATCCCTGGGTCCAAAATATTGCATTTGAAGCGGGCGGAGAAAAAAGGGGGGTCCGAAAACGTGTTTTACCCTTGAAATTTTCCATAGTGGCTACAGCCCGAACAGCTGAACGGAATTATACCAAATTTGGCAAAGCGGTAGTCTTTGGTTCAGAAACGTGCGTTTTGCTTAAATGGTGTAAATCCGTTCCTGAGATAATTACAATAAAAAATTCATAAATATCTATGGCCTCGGTGGATCCACGCATCTTGCGCGCACTCTAAGCGCAACGTCCCGATCATGCGCTAATTGACTGTCAAGTGGTTGTCAACATTCGAAACCAGGAAGTGTTGGCAGCCATTTTGTCGCCTCTGTAGAAGCGAGGATTTAGAAAATAGTGGGACAAGTGTTCAACACGTATAAAGAAGGCATGTAAGAAATATTTTGATCATCTAGACCTGGTATGGGGGGGTGCCATAAGGACCCTTAGGGTCCCCAAAACATTTTTTTTTTATGGAAAAAACTGAGAAATGTGCGCTGGTTGCATGGATCCGCCGTAGTAAAAATAAGAACGAATTGGGGGCTCCTGTGCTTGTTTTACAATTAGCTACCTGGGAGGACCAAATACCAGGGTCTAAAATATTACATTTGATGGGGGTCCAGAGGGGTCCTGGAGCCCGGGGACCGCCATTCCTCGGTGCTACAAAATAATTGGGTGAGGGAGCTCAAAGGTCTGTCTAAGCCCTGAGGATTACCACCCTCCGGGTCTTTTTATATTTTGAGAAGGGGGTCGTGTGGTCTCCATTCTGGAGCAGTCAAAAGCCTTGGGGAACACCCCCCCACCCCACTGGAACGGCTCCTGCTGTGTCTCGGGGTGTCTACCCCCGGGACACTGCTGTTTGCTTGCTATGGCAGGGCGGGAGTCGATGTTCCCGCTGTATCATAGCAAACTTGAGGGCATAATAACAAGTGCCATTTCGCCGCAATTTTTTAGAAAAAGCCAAAAATGCAGTGAAAATTATATCGCCCTATTTACTAGGTGACGCTAAGATGCATTAATGCATGTTAGCAGTCGGTTTGCTAAGGGCTCGCCTCGTATCTCCAATGAGTTGCAATGTAGGTGTTCTCAGTGGCAAGGTGGGTGTTTCTATGAGAATATAAAAAGGAAGATGGAGGTATGACAATAGCGTTGTATTTACAAGGCGGTCCTGAATTTGAGGACCGATAGTAAAACTCTCGCTAATTGCGGTTTATGTAGGACCCTAACATCTGTTCTAAAGTAGACTTAAGCATGTTTAATATGCGAGATGGATTGATATGTTAAGTCAACAGTCTTATATTAACAAGCTTTTCACTTGCGAACATAAATTATTGCTGTATTTCTCGCGATATTGGGGGCATATTTACACGAACAACATTAAAATTATCGTCCCTTTAGCGTTAGGAAAGTGTCATTAAAGCAGCCATAATGGCTTAATAATAGGCTTTTGAGAATTTGTGAGAATTCCAAGAGAAGCCCAGATTTACACCAGAACATTTTAACGCTGTCCTTAATAATATGCTCCTAAGTTTGCTATGGCAGGGCGAGAGCCTCGGCTCTCACTCTTGCATAGCAAACAGTAATGTTGAAAAAATCTTCTGGTAAGATAACAAAGGATTTTAAAGTCCCATTATCGCAGTTTTAGTTGTAGTTTGGTGCTGTTAAAGCAGCGAGAATTTTAAGGCCGTCCTTGTAAATATGCCCCTAAGTTTTGTAATGTGGACAATCCCGTCTCCCATTCAAATAGGCACAAAGTATTTAGTGAAGTGCATTGTGAATCGTGAAGCAACACTGTCTAATTGTGATCGATAAAGAATTTGAAAAGTTGGGTACTTCTTTTGCTCGTAATGTACATAGGGGCTGATTTGCAAGTCCATTGCGCCACTATTGCATCACTTTTAACATGGGAAAAGTGATGCAAAAGTGGCGCAAGAGGTTTGTAAATCTGCTACGCAGTGTTCTGTCTTAGTTTGCTTTCCTCTCTGTCATGTAGAGGATCCTGGGTAAATATAACGGTTTCTGTACAGCCAGTACCTTTCAACCCTACCCCCAAACTGCTTACTGCCTCTTACCATAGTAACAGTTCATGGAACACTTAAGTGAGCACACAGGTTACAAGTTAACCACACAATATTGCTAATCCAAACAGTTACTTTTTTCCATAGGAACCGTTAATCGCAGTTACAGACTCTGGTAAGGAGCTGATAGAGTTAGCCTCAGTATTATACTTCTAGTTATAAACATCAAAACATCATTTCTATTTTTAACTGTTTAATGTTTTCTAAACATATGGTTATCACACTAAATAATAGTGAAATGTTGTCAGAAAAAGAAGACGTATATTCTTTTTTAAATTAACTTATTAAAACAACAATAAATAACTAGAAACGTAACTTTAAGATATCAATATAATAAATAACTAGAAGCATAACTTCAACATAACACTATAATAAACAAAATGTGAGATGGACTCCAATGGACTACGACTATGTCTTTTTCCTGTATTATTCTGCTCGATCCCTATGATTATGTGTTTTTCCTGTATTATTCTGATCGATCCATACGACCATGTGTTTTAACTGTATTATTGATTCACTTACCTGACCATCTACTTGCAGTATTGATTTAACTGTGTTTTTATGTTCCCTCACGTACCTACCCATCCCACTTACTACCTATAATGTCCATATACTTAAGGACCTGTTACTCATTCTCTTGTTGGTATTCCCTACTTTGTAAAGCGCTCTGATATCTGCAAAGATCTTGTTCGCGCTATATAAAACTTTCAAAATAAAATAAAAAAAATAAATGGAAGGAGGGTAGGTAACCTGCAAAACAAAAATGAAAATAAGTGTTTGAAATTAGATCGATGTGACTGAATAAGGTCAAAGATCACAAATTAAGGAAACACTTGCCAATATTTGGTTATTTGCACGTCTGCAGTGTGCCTGATACATTCCACCTCTCTTATAGGCCCGTGTTGAAGAGGTGTCTGTAGGGAAGTGCCTACTGCGTCACATTTACAGTATGGACCAACATGTCTTTAAAATGATTCAGAGATGAGACAGAATTAGGTGAGAGATCACGTCATTATGCAGGACAATATCGTTTATTTCGAACGCATTTAATTGGAGGCATTGTGTAGCTAGGCCGCTCTGCTTACCTTGTGTAAACACTGTAGCGAACAGAGTTCACAACTTGAATTTTGCTTTGGTTCTACACTGCAGACTGTATTAAATTCAGCCTTGATTTTTTTATCGGTACAAAAGGGGGTGGTGATGGACGGAGCATCTGAACCAATCAAACACTCACACCCAGTCAAAAGATCTGGGTTTAATCCTACACCGTTCTTTAGCCCACTCTGCCACCCCAGTTCAGACATGGCCATATGCAAATCAGTCTGACCGTAGGCCTCATGGGAACAGTCCAGCCCACACCAAGAAAAAAACTTTACTATTCATATTCAAAGACCACCACCCCTGGTTAGTTGGGGCTCTAGTGAAATCCTACTAGAACTCTATCTTTATTGGAATGCTTGCATACAAAATTAACAGATGTCAAGAGGCCCAGAAAACTGTTGCAGGCCTTATCTATGACCTAGAAAAGTTGCAATCTGTTGTGCAGTATCGCAGAAGCCTCCACTGGCTGGGGGGACAAGTGGCTCACCTTCAAAACACTCCGCCTCATGTTTAAATGTCTCAAAAGTTCTGCATCAAATACATGCAGAACACTTTTCTTTAAAATAAAATATAAATACTCCCAGGAAACTCCTCTTCAACAACTTCAAAGTTTCCGTATTTCCTTTAACAAACTGCAAGTCTTGAGGAAATGACCAGTCCATTTAAGTAGCTGGACTTAACATGCGAAACAACATGCCTAAAATCCTTCACAACTCAACAACTAGCTGACGTTCAAAAAACAACAGAAAGCATTTCTGTTCTAACCTCTAATCTCCCCCCCTTTAGCTCTCCTCTAGCTATCACAGCAGCACCTAGAAGCAATGTGAGTCCGCTATACAAATAACTATAAATAAACAATAGTCCCGGATGTAGCTGGTGAGAAGTACCTGTTACACAAACCACAAGTGTATCCTCTGTTCTCAGGAGCCCGGACGTATGTCAACTTCAGCAAAAACCCTGTGGTTTGGTGGTACCAGTAAGTGTTCTCTGAGACTGCTTACACCTAATCACAACCTCATGACACATTAGTCAACAAGCTGCACCGAAGACAGGAGAAGCCTAAAAAAAGCTACGAGGGGCAGGAGGTGTCGTTAGGAGAAGGCATGATCAGATTAAGCGAACTGCTAGTAGCACCGCAGTGTGCCAGCAAGGAGTGGGCAGAAAGAAAATATAGATAGTTGAAACAGAACATATGGTCCATAGTAAAGGGATACTTGTAGCAGGGGCAATCACCAGGGTGGGAACAAAACAGCCCAAAGGCGGCATAAACTTACACTATGTACCAATGAAAACTATGGAATTTGCAAAGGCAACCCATGCAACCAATGAAGGGCAGTGGTCATGTGGTGGGCATGTTCAAACACTGCACATGCAATACAAAATGCCTGGCAGAGCAGCGCAAGCGCACCGACTCTAGGCTCAACCTAAAATATCACATTGACAGTGGTATATTAGCCTCTTTATGGAAAGAAACATTCTCGAAATGTGCCTAGGTGAAAAATGGGACATTTTCCAAAAGTCGAAGCACCCATTTGAGAACCAACCTTTTATATTTGGAGTGTAAAACAGAAATTCTTACACCTGACTCAAGGGGTGGAGCTACCTGAATATGCTCCGTTGGAGGATAGACTACTACTAGACCCTATGACTGATAAAGCTATCTCCCTCACGTACAAGAAGCTTATTAATAACATCGCGGACATATTGGGCCCCCTGCGGGAAAAGTGTGAGCCCGATCTGGGGATGCTGGAGGATGATGATTGGGGGGAGGCCGTACAGTGTCCCAGAGAAGTGGCGATACGTGCCAGGTTCCGACTCGTCCAACTGCGTATGCTGCATAGGTCATACACCCCACGAACAACGCAATACATAATAGGCTATGTGGACTCACGCTGTTGCTTGCGGGGGGGGTGGTGAAGAAGGAACCTTGTTCCACATATTGTGGGATTGCGCCAGAATCAGAGAGTACTGGTCCAGACTAGTAGGCATTATGTCAGAGGTAGTGGGAGCGGACGTGCCGCTGGAGGCCAGATGGCATGTCTTAGGGGTCACTAGTGACATCACCTGGCCGAAATGGGACAAAGTGTGGCTGGCTCTGGCGAGTATGGTAGCCAAGAGAAATATCGCAAGGTTATGGGGAAGTGATCTTGTGCCTACGGTGGAGGAGTGGGAGCGAGATTTGGACTGGTGCCAACGGGCTGAAAAGGTTATATATAAGAGTCAAGGCTGTCCTAAGAAATGGGAGAAAATATGGGCGGCTTGGAGAAGGTAACGAGGAGAGTGGATGGACTCACAAACGGATGGGGAGTCGACCTGAGGGAGGGTCGGTGTGGAACTTTGTACTTCATAGTTTTGCACTTACTGCTGACATCTTGTGGCACTCGTTCTGCATTGGATTCCTTAAGATGCGGCTGCAGTAGGGAAGGCCGTGCTACAGACCTAGTGGGGAGGGAGGGGGAGTGGGGTGGGGGTGGTGAATATAATATGTCGGCCTTGATGGGTACAGAGTTGGGGGTCCACTGGGGATGTGTCGGTGTTTATGGGGGGGGTCTGTGGTGGTGGGTGGGTCTAAAGGCTTTATTTCTGAATCTGCGGCTGATCTTATTTGTAATTGGCAATGATCTTCCGTTGCTAACTGATGTGCACTGTTATGGAGCTGGTTATTTAAATAAAAAGATTTTCACAAAAAAAACTGAAATTCTTAAACAAGTCTTGTGTTTTTTTTACAACAGTGAAAAAAAGAAAAAAAAAGGTAGTTGGGGGGAGGGTGTCAATAGCCTTTTCATGGAAAAATGCACATTCTCAGAGTGTGATTATAGACAAGCCCAGGGACATTTTAAAAATGGGCACATTTAGGGACTGAAACAAATATTGATTCCAAAATATCATGTTACATAAATATGATGTCAAAAATATCACTACTGCAAAAATATAGTGGAACAGAATTCCAAAAGTAGGAATACCGTTTTTCTTGTATACAATATCGTTATGAAGAAAATAATGGTTGTAATAAACATTGTTTTTAAATATATATATATATATATATATATACACGCATATATATTCACTGAAAAAACCATAGGTTTGACACCAGTTATAGTTAGCTGGAAATTTTACTGACATAAAACCATTGAAATTCCCACGTTATAGTTAGTTGGACTCACTATAACTTGCGCGCCTGCAATGCACTGCTGATGACGTCACATATTACATCACTCATGACATGGTCAGTGTCATCACTCATGACATCACTGATGACACCATCCAGTGAATGTGTGTCTTTCTGAAAAATAAATATGTTTTATATATGTATATGTAAAGGTCGATGGAAGAATAAATGTTTAAATAAGTGTCTTAATGGATGTTTTTTTTTTTTTAAATTGATTGGTTAACTGGCTTATTAAGTGTATCTTAGTGAATACATATATTAGCGAGTATTGTTTAAATATTTAAATGTTTGTATCAGTGTTTCACTTTGTGTATAAGTGGCTGCATGGGTTGGTGAGTAGCTACATGTGTGTGTATATGGGTTATTAGATGTTTTTTTTAGTATCAGTATGAGTGTCTGTATGGTTTGGTGGCGGTGTTACTTAGCACATAGATGCATCAATGACTGACTCACTGTATGTGTTTTGAAGACAGCATATGTGCAGGACTGTATGGGTGGATGAGTGTGTATATGTGTGTGTTAGTGAGTGAATGACTCTCACTAGTGTC
The DNA here is from genome assembly GCF_964261635.1 of Lissotriton helveticus. Taxonomy (NCBI): domain Eukaryota; kingdom Metazoa; phylum Chordata; class Amphibia; order Caudata; family Salamandridae; genus Lissotriton; species Lissotriton helveticus. The sequence continues at coordinate 539,341,736 of NC_136067.1, forward strand.
TTTATCAGTAACTACATATGTTTTAATCTAGTATATGTGAGTATTGATGTATATAAGTGAGTATATGTGATAGTGAGAGATTGAAAGAGTTCTTCTTTAAATAAGTATGTGTTTCTATTAGTGATTGTTTAAGAGAGTAAGTATGTGTAAGTTTCCTTAGAAGTAAGGTGGTAGTGTGTGTATAGCTGTATATGCAAATAAATGGATGTTCAATAGTTTATTTGCATGTGTGATTATTTGTGTGAGTAACTTTTGGATGACTGTCGGTGTGTAACAGGATGTATAGGTGTTTTCACTACATATGATGAGTGAATATATGTATGAGTGACTATATAGAACTGTTGGTGAATGAGTGGATGTGTATATAGATGGTGGTATTACTGAATTGGTTGTTGTAACTGGTATGGGTATCTCTATTTTTTTTAAATTTTAGTTTCTATTTTTGAATATGTGTTGAAACCTATGTTTTTTTCAGTGAATTTCAAAGTTTTTTTTAATGCTAATTCCTAACTATATAAGACCTGAAAGCCCACCAGGAATCTCCAGTATGCGCCAGGGGACTGCATTGCAGAGAGGTGTAATGAAGCCGCGCCCCTTTTTACACCTCTCTGCAACGCAGCCCCCGTGCATGTTTGAAGAGGGGGAACTAATTCCCCTTGCATACTGGGGGCCCCTGGGGGCCAACTAGCCCACCTGGAACCTCAAGTATGCGCCAAGGGGCTGCATTGCACAGAGGTGTAATGAGGCTATGCCCCTTGTTACACCTCTCTGCAACGCAACCCCCTGCCGCGTTTGCAGAGGGGGAACTAATTCCCCTTGCATACTCGGGGTTCCTGGGGGCCAACTAGCCCACCAGGAGCCTCCAGTATGCGCCAGGGGGCTGCATTGCAGAGAGGTGTAATGAGGCCACACCCTTTTTTACACCTCTCTGCAACGCAGCCCCCGTGCATGTTTGAAGAGGGGGAATTAATTCCCCTTGCATACTAGGGATCCCTGGGGGCCAACTAGCCCACCTGGAACCTCCAGTATGCGCCAAGGGGCTGCATTGCACAGAGGTGTAATGAGGCTATGCCCCTTTTTACACCTCTCTGCAACGCAGGCCACTGGCGCGTTTGCAGAGGGGGGACTAATTCCCCTTGCATACTGGGGGTCCCTGGGTCATATCTGCCCAAACACCGATATTCCGAACTATTGAAAATGACTTTTCTTGAGAAACATTTGGATTTGGATTATCATGTCCTATACTTTGGAATTTTTGAAAGACTGATTTTGAGGATGCTATAAATTACTCAAGTCTGCCCGAATTGTGTGGGTAAAATTGATACCTAGTCACTTTGAATAAGAATATACTTACGTCTCGTCTAACATTTAGAAGAAATATCTAGTTATATGACAACAGGATACCGACATAACTTGAAGGAAATAAGAACGCCCTGAAGAAGTTCTGTTGTACAGAACGAAACATTTCGGCTGGCTTTGGTACATAAACTTAAGGAAAATAAAAGCATTTGAATATACACCAAGCTTCAGCGCTTCAATAAGGACTCTAAGTGATATGATTTGATTGGACTTGTTGTGCAAGTGGTGCTGTGCCAAACTTTGGAATATTCTCCACTACTCTCTACTACTTACTCTCTCCTTCTCCACTACTCTCAAATACTCACTCTCTACTACTCATTCTCTACTACTCATTCTCTACTACTCTACTACTCACTCTCTACTACTCTCTCTCTACTACTCACTCTTTACTACTCACTCTCTACTACTCTCTACTACTCACTCTCTACTTCTCACTCTACTTCTCACTCTCTACTACTCACTCTCTACTACTCTCTCTACTACTCACTCTCTACTACTCACTCTACTACTCACTCTCTACTACTCTACTACTCACTCTCTACTACTCTCTCTCTACTAGTCTCTACTACTCAGTCTACTACTCACTCTCTACTACTCTCTACTATTCTCTCTCTCACTCTCTACTACTCTCTACTACTCACTCTCTACTACTCACTCTCTACTACTCTCTACTACTCACTCTTTACTACTCTCTACTACTCACTCTCTACTGCTCTCTACTACTCACTCTACTACTTACTCTCTACTACTCTCTACTACTCACTCTCTACTACTCACTCTCTACTACTCTCTACTACTCACTCTACTATTCACTCTACTACTCTCTACTACTCACTCTCTGCTACTCTCTCTACTGCTCTCTACTACTCTCTACTACTCACTCTCTACTCTCTATTACTCACTCTCTACTCTCTACCTCTCTCTACTTCTCTCTCTACCTCTCTACCTCTACACCTCTACACCTCTCTCTACACGCACACATATACACATATATATATGCATATATATGCATATGCATTTATATATATGTATGTGTATGTATATACATACATATATAAACATATATAATCTGTATATCTATATAGATACAAATATAAATGCATGCATACATATACATATATGCATACAGATGCATGTTATTTACATGAAAGTTAAAAAACACTAATAAAAGCAAAGCTAAAAAGCCACCTCATTACAAACAGAATGGCTTTAACTTAAACGAGGGCGAGACCTATTGCATTTTCAATGCTTGTTTACTTTGGTTCCATCAAGAAGGCATTCAGATGTGTCACACATTTGCCATAAATTCTGAATGTTAGCACTCTAGTTGCTCATTAGACCACTGTAGTAAAGCTACTGCTCACCAGGGAAGTCTGCTGCTGGTATTCAAAGTGCATGTTTCAGTCTGCATGTCAGATTTTCTTTAATGAAATTGAAGAGGATTTGAGAAGTCACTCAAAATGTGCCCTAATTTTTCTTTCTGCAGCACTAATCATACTTTCTATGGCGAAATATACCCCCTCATTTTGTTCCTTTTTAAATTAAATGTTTTAAGAGTTACCACTTTATTCCAATCAAGATGGCTTCAGGTGTGCCATACCTTTGTAATAAGTAGGACTGTTAGCGCTCTAGTTGTTCTTTAGAACACTCTGGGACATTCTGTCATTGGGCTATACTTGGGCTACATCTGGGTGATATTTGGGCTACATTTGGGCTCTTTTGTCTCTGGTGGCCATCTTGGGAGACTGCATGTCAGAATTTTTTTAATGAAATAGAAGAGGATTTGAGAAGTCACTCAAAATGTGCCCTAATTTTTCTTTTTGCAGCACTAATAATACTTCTATGGCATAACATACCCCCTCATTTTGTTCATTTTTAAATTAAATGTTTTAAGAGTTACCACTTTATTCCCATCATGATGGCTTCAGGTGTGCTATACCTTTGTAATAAGTAGGACTGTTAGCGCTCTAGTTGTTCTTTAGAACACTCTAGGAGGCTGCAGTAGAACACAAAGGAATCAACTGACAGTCTCTGTCCTTGTTGGATGTACATGTTTTACTGAGAATGTCAGACTTCATTCTCACATGACTGAGAAAGATAATGTGAATTTACAGAAAATATGCTTTCTGTTTAGCTTATAGATCCCCTTCCAAACCACTGTGGGACAATCATGAGATATTAGTTTTCTTTCAAACATGATTCATGAAATCACAGCAGAAGGCTTTTTCACATGGTAAAATCACCTTAGAACACACCACAATTCCTAAAATGAGTATGGTACCATCAACAAATGATTTATAATGTAACTAAAGTCCTAAAACCCTCTATTAACTACAATGCTTTTTAATGAGGTGCTATCATGTATATTGGTCCCAAGATGGCTGCCAACACTTCTTGGATGCAGTGATGACAGCCAATCAGATCAGATGTGTGGTTAGGCTCCGCCCAGATATATATATTTTTTTTAACCTAAATTACTCAAAATCCACTGGAGCACATATCTTGAGACATAGCAAAGGCACATCGGGCTACCAGTCCCTACAATTTTGCCAAGTTTTGTGGAAATCCATTCAGCTGTTCGGGCTAAAAGTGAGTCCAACCGCCCTATGGAAATTAACATGGGGAAAACAAGTTTTGGGACCCCCCTTTTATCTCGGCCCCCGCTTGACGAATCCCCCCCAAACTTTCAGGAAAGGAGCAGAGCGGAGCGGGCCATCTTCTTTGAGAAGATTCGTCCACCGGCGCCAAAGTTATTCCAAATAGAATGTTGCGGATTCCCTATGGAAATCAATCCTAACTATAACTACCTACTGGCGACCGCCAGTAGGTAATATATATATATATCAAAAACACAACAGGTAAGCCCCAAGGAGTGCAAGCCAGCCGGAAGATCGTAGTTCAAACAGGTTTAATGAAGACTTGCCAGCAGACACAGAAACGTCTCCCTTCACCTTTAATCAGTAAGCCAAACGCGTTTCGGGAGTCCTTCTTTCCCTTCTTCTATGGCGGTAAGAGACAAGTGAGAACAGCAATGTCCGTGCACTTTTGAATTTAACCTTGCTTCCATCAGTGGGCGTGGCCGTGACTGTTGATCACAGGCTTTCTGGTTAATGTAGTTCATACGATATTTCCCCAGTGGGTATGCTGCTCAGCTTGTACAAATTAAACAAAACTCTTTCCCAAGTGGGTTGTGTCGGGAACTGTCACTCTGTCTGCCCTGCTTTGTAGTCTTCAAGAATGAACACCAGGCTGACACCGTCCTGCAAGGCGCCAACCCCCTTCCTCCCGTGGTAGCAGCGCCGGTGTGCGCTAGCCAGGGCCCGCCTCATCGGCAGTGGGCTGCACTCCGCGGCTAGGGAGCCGCTCAATATCAAAAACACAACAGGTAAGCCCCAAGGAGTGCAAGCCAGCCGGAAGAACGTAGTTCAAACAGGTTTAATGAAGACTTGCCAGCAGACACAGAAACGTCTCCCTTCACCTTTAATCAGTAAGCCAAACGCGTTTCGGGAGTCCTTCTTTCCCTTCTTCAATGGCGGTAAGAGACAAATGAGAACAGCAATGTCCGTGCACTTTTGAATTTAACCTTATATATTTAAAAAGTGAGAATGAAAACAATGATTAGCGACAGTAATTTGGTGCTTATTTGTTGGTTGAGGGTCGGTTTGAGTTGGCTACTTATCAACATAATTGTAAATATTGTTACAACAAATTAGAAGAGAACAAAATGCCAGCTAGAGCAGTACATACCAACTTAGAGTTGGTAGCTATTCCTCTGGAAATGTCACCACCTTTCATGGGACCTGTTGATCCAGAAGGAGCAGCGTTTTTGTATATATATATATATATATATATATATATATATATCCACTCGATCCTCTCGCTCAACGAAGGGATGACAAGCCACACCAGCCAGATACGATCAAAATTTCTTTATTGGGCACAAAACAAGAAGCGTTTCGAGCTCACGGGCTCTTGGTCACATGACCACCACAGACATTTTGCGATTGATATAGAAAAACAATTCATAACAAAGGAAGAGAGACTCTGTGTTCAATTTTCCCACAGGGTTCCCAAAGGTGCCGTTTTTATAAAATACATTTGATTTTAGTTCATAAAGGCACACTTCCAAGGTGTATGGTGTATTTTAGCACATGGTGTTTGATGAATTTAACGATTGTATACATATATATATATATATATATGATCAAGGCCGCATGTCTGGCGGCCGAAACGCGTCATTTGGACATCTGATGCTATAATTAAACACTCTTAAGCACTAAGTCTTGCCTGTGGAGTCTGTTTCCTGGTTCGGCGCCGCTGTGAAGGTTGGTCGCACTGCTGGGATTTTCGTGTTTCATATATATATATATATATATATATATATATATATATATATATACATATACATATACATATATATACTCACTGAAAAAACGATAGGTTTCACACCAGTTATAGTTAGGAATTAGCATTTAAAAAACCTATTAAATTCACTGAAAAAACCATAGGTTTCACACCAGTTATAGTTAGCTAGAAATTTTACTCGCATAAAACCATTGAAATTCCCACGTTATAGTTAGTTATATATATATAATATATTCACTGAAAAAAACATAGGTTTCAGGGGTGTTATAGTTAGTTGGACATTTCACTCGTATAAAACCATTCCACTGCTGATGATGTCACATATTACATCATTCATGACATGGTCAGTGACATCACTGATGACATCATCCAGTGAATGTGGTTTGGTTCATTATTTAAATATTATATATATATATATATATATATATATATATATATATATATATATATATATATATATATATATATATATATATATATATATATATATATATATAATCAATCTGCCTTGAAGACTGAGTGGATGTATAAGTGCGTGAATGGAGGATTTTGTACCAATCTGATTGACTGTCTAAGTGAGGAATTATAAGTGTCTCACTAAATATATGGGATAGTGATTAAACTGTATGAATACCTGTAACACTCTATCTCTTGTTGTGTAAACTACTACATAAGTTGGTTACCACCTATGTGAAAGTCTACATTAGTTATTAATTAGTTAAATTAGTATTTGTATGGGATAGTGAATGAATGTGTGTGTGGTTGGGTGGGACGTGTGAGACTGGAAAGATGTGTAAATAGTTGATTTAGTAAGTATATGAGGTTAAGACTGTATATGGAAACACTTGTTTGGGTGAGTGAATCCCTTCATGGGTGTGGTGATGAGTAAATATATTTCTCAATGATATATGTCCAACAAACTAAAAATATAAAAGGCAGTGTATGTGACAGTTATTGTATATAAATAAGTATACATAATACTCAGTGATTGTATGAGTGATGTATGGATAACTGTATACAATTTCAATTCAATTCAAAATTCTTTATTCGACTGCGTGAAATACAGTCATAAAAGTGCATTAAAATACATATATATACAAAACATGTTAAAAAGGATCAATACGTCAGATAATCATAGAAAAGTACATGATATCACGGTCAGTTGTATATATATATTTCATCAGAGACTTATTTAAGGGGGTAAAATAGATCGGTTAGGAGTCAGCCTTCCATACTTTTTCTGAATTTCAGGGCTGTTTTTAAAAAGTTATATATAAAAAGAGTGCAATCACCGTGCAGCATTTGAAGATATAGTAATGCTGGCATTATTTGCACAAAGTTCAATTTTTTAAGCAAAGGTTTTAAAAACATTTTCTGCGGGGTCTCGTAAAATGAGCATATAAATAAAAAGTGTGCCATGTCTTGCGGAGACTTATTGTCGCAGCCGCAAGATGGCAACACTGTCCCTCTATGGGCTCCACTCGGTACGGCTAGCATCAAATGAAATAAACCAAAACGAAATCTACTCAATAGGAAGCGTTCATATCTGGAGGTAGGCCAGGATAGGTATGGTTCAGTTTGTATACTTGTTGTAATTAAAACATGTCTCATAACACTATCCTTTTTCAGGTCGGTGTCTTCCCTAGCAAGCTGTCTATTCAGCAAGAAAGTATCTTTTACATATATTACATCAAGCTTGGATACTTGCTGAGGTGTTAAAAAGAGATCCAGCCTGCCTAGATCTTGAAGGTAGTTTCTGATGTATTTTAGCCAGGGTATCTTGAATTTCCCTTCCCAGGTTAGTGCTTCGAGGAGGATATTATGGGTTAATGGTATTTCGTCGTTCAGCCAACATTTAAGCCAACAGAGCAAAGGGTTTACAGCGATCTTATCCCCTATGTGTGGCATGCCCAGTTCCTCATGGGTGGAAAAATTAGCGGTACACTTTGGTAGACACAGGACCTGTTTTAAAAAGTTGTTTTCAACAGTTGTAAGGACGCCCACAGGGGCAAAGCCCCAGAGTTCGCTTCCGTAACTTGCGACTGCAATACTTTTAGCTTGATATAATTTCATCAGGGCGACTACTGGTGTGTTGCCCATTTTGCACGCAAAGTCCATTATACCAGCGTTGGTCCTTATTAGTTCATCTTTCTTTTTACTTATTGCGGGTCCCCATGTGAGTTTAGAATCAAACAATACTCCTAAGTATGAGAAGGTTTTTGTTGTTGGTATTTTCCCCCCGTTGATAAAAAAGGGGTAGGACTTTTTCGATCCAGAGCCTACCTTCATAACAAAAGATTTTGAATTGTTGATACTCAGACCCCGCAAATTCATAAATTGGAGAAAGGAATCTAACAATTTCTGGAGACCTAGTGCAGTTCTGGAGATAAGAACGGCGTCATCTGCATAAAGCAGAACAGGGACGCCCTTTTTCCCTATGTAAGGGTATTCCGTATCAGTTGTTAAAAGATGCTCCTCAAGACCGTTTATATATAAATTAAAAAGAAAAGGCGCTAAAATACAGCCCTGCCTAACCCCCCGATTAATTTTAAAGTCACTGGTTACTTTCAGGTCTTTGGTATAACGAACATTTGCACGTGTATCATTATGGAGGTCGGCCAGAAAATTAATCAAATTAGTTTCAACTCCCATATTCAGTAAGACGTCCCAGAGTTTGCTTCTGTCAACACAATCAAAGTCCGATGAAAGGTCCATAAAGGCCATATATAATGTTCCAGTGCGGGCCAGGGTGTACTTGCCACTGATTAAATATAAATTCAGGCATTGAGTTGTTGTTGAATGCCCTGGTCTGAAGCCATATTGAGCGGGTGCCATTATGTTGTTGTCTTTGGCCCATATGGACAACCTGTTTAAGAGGATCCCTCCCACTACTTTGGCAACTGAATTTATCAGCGAGATTGGTCTGTAACACGCTGCATTAGTTCTAACGCCCTTCTTGTATACTGGAACGATGGTGGAGGCTCCCCAGGTCTTTGGTGCCCCAATTGCGGCCCCGGCGTTGACAACCACTGTGAGAATTGGAGCCCAAAAGGGGATATTTGATTTGAATAAGTCCGGGGGAAGACCATCCGGGCCCGGGGCTTTGTTGCTGGTTAGACCACGGATCCCTTTTTCAATTTCTTTGACTGTGAAGTGCAGTGGTGCACCTTCAGAAGGTTTAAAAGCTTGTGTTGTATTTGGGATGTTGCTCTCAAAAATTGAGCTGAAATGGGAGATCCATTCATTCTCGGGTATAACAGTTCCGAGGCTGGTAGCGTTGGGATCATCAAACAATGGCTTGTTGATTATGCTCCAGAACTTCGAGCTATTTCCCAAGATTGAGGGATCAAGCAGGGACTCCCAGATGTTCTTTTTTATAATCTTTTTCCGGGATGCCAAGGCTATTTTGTATTCTAAACGTAAGGCTTTGATAAGTGCGGGGTTTCTTGGTGTATTCTTAAGGGCAATTTTCAGTTTTTGGTTGGATGATGAGCAGGTATGATCAAACCACCGTGGTTGCTGAGCAATTGATCCTTTTATTGGTACAGAAAGCAGTTGATCAATTCTTTTTGTGATCACAGCAAAGGCAGATAGAATAGATTCGGGGGAAGTATTATTGGAGGCACAGAGATTAAGTTCGTGTTCACAACTCTTTATAACCGACTCTTGCAAGGTGTCGCTATTTATCGTGGACCATTTCAGGCGGCGGTTTTTGTTAATCAGTTTTAAGGCTCCAGGGTCCTTACGATTTTTCCGGCATACAAAAGGACCACATTGTAAGTCAAGTGAAAGCGGATTGTGATCACTATAGGTGCTTTCAAGTATGTTGAAATTTAAGACCAGGTTTGCTACCTCGGCTGAGAAGAGTATGTGATCTATAAAAGACCCTGACTCTGAGCCTTTGTAAGTTGGTGTTTTAAAGATGTAAGAATCATCTTTCAGAGACAGGGCGATACTCAGGTTTAGGACATCTATTAGGGTGTTCATGGTTGTTCCTCGAGGGCAATGTTCAAAATGAGGACCTGATCTGTTTCCACAGCCCAAAGTACCCAAGGGTGACACAGACGGATTACCGCATATGCGTGTTAAAATCACCGACAATTATTTTGTCCCGGGACAGCTTTGCCGAATTGTCATAAAGATAATTTTGGAGTTTAACAATATTACATTCTCCTGGTGATGTAACAGAGTTATAGAAGTTAACCAGGGTTAATGCTTTTTTGCCCTTCCTGAACTCCAGTATCTGAATATTCCTGCTATCCTGCTGTATGTTTTTTGTCTGGGATATAAGAGACAGACTGATGAATATTGCTAAGCCTCCCTTTGCCCTTCCACTAGGTGAGGGGGATGCATGGACAAAGAAGCTTTGGTATCCCTCAATAAAGATGTTATTATCTACAAGCCAGGTCTCCTGGAAGCACAATATGGTGTAATTTCTGACCATAGTTACCCACATCGGGTCGGTTGCTTTGGCAGCCAGTCCTGCAATGTTCCATGATAGGATTTCAATGGAATGGGGCTCGTTGCGCTCTATCACCGACTCCGTGGTCATGTTAATTAGAGGGTGCGGGTTTGAGTTAGCATAACATACTGTGTCTGTCAGTTGGCTTCTGGTAGTGGGTGAGGGATAGAGGACTATGGGGGTAGGAGAGCTACTTGCTTCAGGTATGGGAGAAGTGGAGGCGTAATCTATAGGGGGACTGTCAGAGCAGGGTGTTATAGCCGTTGTTACAGAATTGGTTGATCTGACAGTTGACAGATCCAAAATTGTTACGGGGTTGTCCTTGCATGTTATGTTAGGATAAACTTGGATGTCTAGTCGGTTGAATGAGGGATCAGAAGGCAATGCAAATGGTAGTCAGTCCACCTCATCCAGATCATCATGAGTGTATAGAGTATCGTATCTGTTTGATGTTGGGATCCCAAAATAATGGTTATGAGGGGGGTAAAGTGTCTGTAATCTGGTGTCTGTGGATATTGGGTAAATCCTGGATTCCCAAATATTAATGGGGCAGGGTGACTATGTGTTCTGCCTTCCCAAGAGTGGTCATTTGTGTATATTTCAGGGTCTAAGGACGTCCCTTGAGTTGAATCAAAAGGGGTAGTCTGAAAATGAGGGTAAGGTTGCGGTACAAGAGGCCCTTCTTGACCAAAATTGCGTTTATTATTATTTCTTTGGCCGTCTGAGTAGTGAGGGTAAAAATAGCTTAGGCCCATTGTTCGAATCAAACTGTTTGTTGCGGAGCTCCTCCAGTTTGTGATAAATTTCGCCGCTCCTCTGTTTTTGAAAGTGACCACGATACAGTCACCCTCTGTGGATTTAAATCGTGTGCCCACCCAATCTACTCTCTTCACATGGGAAATAGTTCCTATTATGTTGGAGGGAAGTGGCCTATGGGTAGTTAGCCATTGCATCACCTTGTTTTTTAATTCTACATAGGATTCCCCCCTATTTTCCACTATTTTGGGTACCCCGAACATGACTGTTGTATAGGCATTAGACTCTGGTGGTAGATTTATGTGGATGGGTATTCGTGTCAAAATGGGTCTGGGCTGCGGGGCCCCGATTGCTTTAGTAGGGATGTTCACAGTTGGTATAGTGGGATGTCTTGATATATCAACGGAGGACGAAATTGCCTCTGAGGGGTAAACCTCCGCGGCCCATTCACTAGTATCTTCATCCTCATGTGTATGTGTATTTTGCGTGTTACTCTTGGGCAAGACTGCAGTTATCGCTGGAATGAGTGCTGTTTGTGGGATTGGTGGTGGGTCATTAGAGACAGGGCCCTGTTGCTGTGTCTTTGTCTGTTTACCCGTACTTATTAATGGATTACATGAGTTTTTTGTAGCTTTTGGGTTTTTAGCGTTAAGGGTTGTGCTCGCTGGAACAAAGGTAAGACTTGAATTAGGCATTTTTAGTAATTTGAGAATGCTCGATGATATTTCATTTTGTGCCCTCTCAAATTTACCTAAGGCCTTCTCGATATTGGCAATCTGTTGACTAATGGGTTGTAAGAGGGATTTAACCATACTTTCGATCTCACTCATAGAGGGGGTTTTAGTGGTGGGTGTCTCAACTATGTGCCCTGTCTGCTCATTGACCTGAGGCCTCTCTGAGTTATTCTTGTTATTTCGGGGTACATCCAAGACCTGAGAAGAGGACACTAAAGGCCCCATGGGGGTGAGTTCAGTTGGTTTCCTCTGCGTCGGTTTTTGCCACATATCTCTTATTGAGCGTTTCGGTTTATCTAATAGGTGATGGACTGTTTTCATGCGGTATTTTGTTTTGCGTTTTTTCTTAGTGCACTTTGATTTGCTGACGTGATTAAGAGTTTGATTTTCTGGCAAGTGAATATCCGGTATGTTGCTCTCAATTATTTGAGCTTTGGAATCTGGCGAGGATGTTTGTACAAGGATTATGTTGTTTCCACGGTTAGTTGGGATCGTGAGGCTACTCTCCAGGGTGTTCACTATAGAACCAGTAAGCAGAGATGTTGGAATATTGTCCTTAACATGTGACCTTGGTAGGTCTGTGAATGATTGCATCAATAAAGATTCCTGTGAGTTAAAAGTATCATCCATATTCTGGGTGTTGTTTATGGTATGCAGGGACAAATTCGGGAAGCACAAATCTGGTGTCAGAGAGAGTCGTCTCTCAGTATCCTGAATAGAGTTGGCCACTGCGCTAATAGTTTTTTGCAACATGATGTCAATAGCGGTTATAGTGGGTAATGGAGTACTCACAGTTTTTAGTCTGGTGGTTGATCTTGTTGCCATCGGGGTTTTATGTGCTTTGGACATCCTTTAATCAGTGTATAGTTATCCACTCTCCGTTGAATCTTTATGTTACTGTGAGTTAGGGAGCCCAGCTGAAGATCTTGAGGGGGTGGCCCGTCCCGGCCACTACAGGCCTCGGAGGGCCACAGAGGGCCCGCCCTTTGCCCGGGCTTAGCCCCGGGCGCTCCCGCGACGCGGGGGTGACACAGCCTTTATGCGCCGCCTGGCGCGGTAGATGGGCGTCCTGCGCCGCTAAGCCTCCTGGGGGATGTGGTTTAGGTGTCCCCCTCCGCTCGGCGGCCGCGACTCGCGCTCAGTTGCGGCGGCGGGAGGGGGACGCTGCTGGCAAGTTCTACGAGGGTCCGCTGATGTCTCCCCTCTTGCACTGTGCCCCGCTGCAAGGTCTGCCTCTGGCTCTTGTCCGATTAATTTTTCAAATGATAACTGTATACTTGTAATACTAATTTTATAACACTACGTATGAGTTACTATCTATAAGAATAAATAAAGTGGTGTTTGTATAAGTGTATAGCTAAGTAAATGTAAGTATGATCTATTGTTTGCTTAAGTGAGTAGGATGTCTGCATAAAGGAATAGGATATGTGCTGGTGTATAATGTTGATGTAGGTATATAAGTATGTTTAATAGTGTTCTATTGATCTTTGTTAGCATGTATGAGTGAATCTATAGGTAAGTGTTTAGATGTGTGTGTAGATGTAGGACTCACTGAGTGGGTTTTTAGAAACTTGTACTGGTGTGGCAATGTTTGAAATATGGTACTTCATATTTTATAATGTTTGTTAAAAGATTATGCTACTGTATGATCAGATGTATCAGCTTGTCACTTGGATGATGTCATCAGTGATGTCATGAGTGATGTAATTTGAGATGTCATCAGTGATGTCATCAGTGATGTTACTGACCATGTCATGAATGATGTAATATGTGACATCATCAGCAGTGGATTGCGGGTGCGCGAGTTATAGTTAGTACAACTAACTATAACGGGGCAATTTCAATGGTTTTATACGAGTGAAATGTCCAGCTAACTATAACACCCCTGAAACCTATGTTTTTTTCAGTGAATTTCTAAGGTTTTTTAAATGCTAATTCCTAACTATAACGTGTCTGAAACCTATGTTTTTTTTCAGTGAATTTCAAAGATTTTTTAAATGCTCATTTGTAAATATTGTGTTTTTATATTTTCTAACTACATTTTTTAATCTTTTTATTTTTAGATGTTATTTTTTAAATTACATTACACATTTTTTTAATTTTTTTTACATACAAATATTTTTTTTCAATTATTATATATTGTTCATAATATACTTAAATTATTTTTATTTCTTTTTTTTTTTTTTTATGGAGTTGCGTACTGTTATCCTATGGGTAAAAATTCACTTGGCAGGTAAATAGTGTTATCGTTACCTTTTCTTACTCAGCGGTGGATCCTGGATACAGCACTGCTGCATCTCCTCTAAACAGTTGAAAGAATGCAAATTACCAAAGACGCACGGAAGCCCATGATTTTTCCCAAAACAAGAAAAAAAAATAGGGACCCTGGAAGACCTTGTGGGACCCCCTGAGGAGACCTAGAGGATCAGGATGTGTCTACCCTCCCCCTTTTCAGGTTTTAAACAAACATTTCACACGCTTCTTCAGCCTCTCTTGTACCGAGACATAAAATGGCTGCCAACAGTTTCTAGTTTCGAATGTTGACAAACACTTGCCAACCAATTAGCCTTCAGCGCGTGATCGGAACGGTGCGCTTATGGTACGATGACAATAAGCGGAGTATAAGTATTCAAGTTTTTTTATGGGAAGTGGGCCGCGTGGCTCCCCCTCCCGTGCCCAATTCCGGGGCATGGCTAATTATATATTATTATTTTATGGAGGAGGGCTGCAAAGCCCCCCTCCTGAAGCCACTTCAAGACCACGGGGATATCCGAACTCCATCTATGTATGTACCCCGTAGGAGTTGCCTTCACTCTGCGCATGCCTGTTTGTGGTAGCGCATGTGTGTTATGTTACGCATGTGCACAATACGTCCCACCGTCTGGTTATGTACCCCTAAAGTATTTCATTGTATTTGCGTATGCTCAATTACAACATGCCCAATCACAGCTCTCGCACCCAGTGACATCATACTCAACCAATCATCCTTCTACAAAGCATTTATAAGCTGCCAACCTTCTTGAACTTTTCCTATTCCGCAGTCACAGCCATTGAGAGTGTTCATATCCACTTCCTCATAGGTGAGCACTTTTTTAAGAGTAATTAAATAATTAGTCTGAACAATCTTTAATTACCGCGTAAATGCAAATTTATGTTCGATTTGGCAATGCTGTTTTTAAGCACGCTTTCCTGCTTTTTTTATATCGTTAAAGTTGACTTTGTAACTTTTGTTTCTATGCAAATCACTTAATCTTGGTGCGTTTGTTTAATTTGCCAAGCGCCATGTGCTTCTTCCTCATAAGACAATTTATTTTGAATCACAACATTTCAGCCTTTATCTGACGGCTTAATTTCTATTGACACATCTTCTCGTAATGCTTTGTTAGCCTCCCGTTCTTTCTTGGATACATTAAATAGTATTCCTTTAGCACTTTGATGTTTAGTTCTTAGTATGTCCAAGTCTTTGATTACCACTTCAGGAAAGCTATCAATAATGTCAAAGACAGTTTTTGTAATGTACTTGGATTGTCTCTTCAAATGACTGGTCGCACCTATCTGAGTAACATCAGTCCGCTCCAAAAATTCAAGCTCATTCTCTGTTGTACTGTTATCCATTACAGTTGTCTCTTCACACAATTCATGTACTGTTCTCAACACTGATAGATCATCTCCAATTAGGATATCGGTGGGTTCCACATGTCCTGCAGTATTATCTCCCTGTACTACAGATCTTCCATGAAATAATTTCTTTAGTTTTAATTGTCTAATAAATTGATACAGATCGATTCTTCTTTGTACATAGTCCCATTTGTTGGTGGGTCAAAAAGGGAGTCCTTTTCGCAATACTTGTTTCTCTATTTTGGTCAATTGTCTGTTGGATAGGTTGACTACCGTTAGGTCCTCTGTTAGTTGCAGAAATTGCCCCTCTTGCTTCTTGTAATCCTCGATGTGTACTGTTGTTTTTGTTTTATTTCTTTTGTAGTCTGTCTTGTTTTCTTTTTTCTTGTTGTTCCGAGGAGTCATGCCTCTGCTGGACTTGGGGATACAAAAGGGGATGATGGACGGAGCGTTTGAGCAAATCAAACACTCACCCCCAGTCAACTGATCTGGGTTTAATCCATCACCATTCTTTAGCCCACTCAGCCACCCCATTTCAGACATGGCTATATGCAAATCAGTCTGACCCTGTGCCTCATGGGAACAGTCCAGCCCGAACTGCCAAGCCATGTCTTCCATGGACCGGAAACAAGCATCCTGGGACCGGTTTCGGATTCATAATCCTCATCAGCCAGGCTATCTTGAATCCAGTGGGAAAGTGAGCAAGGGACTCACATCTGAGCATACCCTGCCACACTTAGGGCGAACAAAGCGATACAAAAGGGGATGATGGACGGAGCGTTTGAGCAAATCAAACACTCACCCCCAGTCAACTGATCTGGGTTTAATCCATCACCATTCTTTAGCCCACTCATCCACCCCATTTCAGACATGGCTATATGCAAATCAGTCTGACACTGTGCCTCATGGGAACAGTCCAGCCCGAACTGCCAAGCCATGTCTTCCATGGACCGGAAACAAGCATCCTGGGACCGGTTTCGGATTCATAATCCTCATCAGCCGGGCTATCTTGAATCCAGTGGCCAAGTGAGCAAGGGACTCACGTCTGAGCATACCCTGCCACACTTAGGGCGAACAAAGCGATACAAAAGGGGAAGATGGACGGAGCGTTTGAGCAAATCAAACACTCACCCCCAGTCAACTGATCTGGGTTTAATCCATCACCATTCTTTAGCCCACTCAGCCACCCCATTTCAGACATGGCTATATGCAAATCAGTCTGACCCTGTGCCTCATGGGAACAGTCCAGCCCGAACTGCCAAGCCATGTCTTCCATGGACCGGAAACAAGCATCCTGGGACCGGTTTCGGATTCATAATCCTCATCAGCCAGGCTATCTTGAATCCAGTGGCCAAGTGAGCAAGGGACTCACGTCTGAGCATACCCTGCCACACTTAGGGCGAACAAAGCGATACAAAAGGGGATGATGGACGGAGCGTTTGAGCAAATCAAACACTCACCCCCAGTCAACTGATCTGGGTTTAATCCATCACCATTCTTTAGCCCACTCAGCCACCCCATTTCAGACATGGCTATATGCAAATCAGTCTGACCCTGTGCCTCATGGGAACAGTCCAGCCCGAACTGCCAAGCCATGTCTTCCATGGACCGGAAACAAGCATCCTGGGACCGGTTTCGGATTCATAATCCTCATCAGCCAGGCTATCTTGAATCCAGTGGCCAAGTGAGCAAGGGACTCACGTCTGAGCATACCCTGCCACACTTAGGGCGAACAAAGCGATACAAAAGGGGATGATGGACGGAGCGTTTGAGCAAATCAAACACTCACCCCCGGTCAACTGATCTGGGTTTAATCCATCACCATTCTTTAGCCCACTCAGCCACCCCATTTCAGACATGGCTATATGCAAATCAGTCTGACCCTGTGCCTCATGGGAACAGTCCAGCCTGAACTGCCAAGCCATGTCTTCCATGGACCGGAAACAAGCATCCTGGGACTGGTTTCGGATTCATAATCCTCATCAGCCGGGCTATCTTGAATCCAGTGGCCAAGTGAGCAAGGGACTCACGTCTGAGCATACCCTGCCACACTTAGGGGGAACAAAGCGATACAAAAGGGGATGATGGACGGAGCGTTTGAGCAAATCAAACACTCACCCCCAGTCAACTGATCTGGGTTTAATCCATCACCATTCTTTAGCCCACTCAGCCACCCCATTTCAGACATGGCTATATGCAAATCAGTCTGACCCTGTGCCTCATGGGAACAGTCCAGCCCGAACTGCCAAGCCATGTCTTCCATGGACCGGAAACAAGCATCCTGGGACCGGTTTCGGATTCATAATCCTCATCAGCCAGGCTATCTTGAATCCAGTGGCCAAGTGAGCAAGGGACTCACGTCTGAGCATACCCTGCCACACTTAGGGCGAACAAAGCGATACAAAAGGGGATGATGAACGGAGCGTTTGAGCAAATCAAACACTCACCCCCAGTCAACTGATCTGGGTTTAATCCATCACCATTCTTTAGCCCACTCAGCCACCCCATTTCAGACATGGCTATATGCAAATCAGTCTGACCCTGTGCCTCATGGGAACAGTCCAGCCCGAACTGCCAAGCCATGTCTTCCATGGACCGGAAACAATCAGGATTCAAGTCAAGTCAAGTCAAAACCACTTTAGAATGCAGCCTTGGCGCACCCCCCTACTGGACTTAAAACTTGCTGTGCATTTCCCCTCATTTGTCATCCTAATTGAGGCCTTCAAATCCTTATGCAACTCTGCCAAAAAGTACACCAGCGAACAATCAAGGCCCATCTTAAGCAGCATGGTCCACAGCCTTGATCTATTAACTAGATCAAAAGCTGTGGACAGGTCCATAAAACCCAAAAAGATAGAGCCCCTTTTTGCCCTCGTGTATTTGGCTCTAATGAGGTTAAGATTGAGACATTGGTCCTCCGTGCTCCTCCCAGCTCTAAAACCATATTGAACATCTGTCAATATGTTATTCTCCGAGGCCCAAGATGTTATTCTGGCCAAGACAACCTTCCCTAAGATTTTAATAGAGGAATCTAGCAATGAAATAGGCCTGTAACATCTCGGGTCTCCCCTCTGACCTATCTTGAACACAGGGATTATGATCGATCTGGACCAAGATTTGGGGAAACCTACGGTTGCTGAGGCATTAAAGACCTTAGTCAGGATATCGGCCCAGTACACCGGGTTGGCCTTGTACATGTCGGTGGGAACCCCATCCGGTCCTGGAGCCTTATGCCCCGCCGTACTCTCAATTGCTTTAACCACTTCGGCTGTCTCAAACCTTACTGGAGCCACAGTGGAATCAGGAACAGGGGCCACCAGGGTTTCCAGCTCCAAATGGCTACCATATATTTTTTCAAAATGACTAAGCCAGTCTTCTTCAGAGATATTTAATTCTAAGACTGAGTTTTGATCTCTAGAAAACAGGGGGGTGTTGATAATTGACCAAAACTTGGCACTGTCCTTTAGGGTAGCTTTATCCATGAGCTCAGCCCAGGCTTCATGTTTTAACTCCCTTTTTCGCTCCTGAATTGCCTTTGAATACTCCCTTCTAAGCTGAGATATACCAAAGCTTTGTTCCTCGGGCGAACATTAGGGGCCTTTTTTTAAATATTATGGGCTTTACTGCATTTTTGATCGAACCAGCCCATTGCCGGTCTATTTGTTGCTACTTGACAATTAAGCGTCAGTTCCTGTGACACTTTAGAACAAATGGCCTCATACGATGTTATTACGTCTTCCCCCCTGGAGAGAGGATTTACACAGGTATTTAATTCCTGTGCAGCCTTAGATGTTATAGTGAGGAAAAAGTCACCGGGCACGATCTTACCCCATTTGATCCTTCTCCCCTGGTCTTTAGCTTTAACCGACAGAACAGCCTGTGGTGGGACAGAAATGTTTAATAGAGAAAACCCGTTAAGTAGCTCAATCACCACGGGGTTATGGTCACTTAAAGGCATCGGTATAGCATTATAAAAGATGACATACTTTAAAAGACCTAGTGATAAGAAGATGTAATCAATGATCGTTTGGCAGTCCCGACCAGTATGAGTTGCAACCCGGGTTTTGTTATAAAAAAACTCAGCTTCAAACAGGTCGTTACTGGACAATAAGTTTTCAAGTGCCTCCCCCTTCTGGCTATGTTCAAAATGCTGGGGGGATATACTATCCGGACTGTCTGGATCAGTTAGGTCACAATTTAAACATAAATGTACATTAAAATCACCCATCAAAATTAGATGACAAAAAGTGGTTTGCTTTTCTTTATAGGAAGTTAAAAAATCGTTTAGCCATGCTAAATGCTCATCTGCAGAGACCCCTTGCTGTGAATTATAACAGTTCACTAGGATTAGTTTGGTGTTATTAACCAGGGTTACCTCCACAATGAGAAAATTATGTGAGACACAATCAACCTTTACAATTTTACCCCTGACATTCACCGAAACCAACAGCACAAGACCACCTCTACTTCTTCCGGCCGTCGAGCTCAGCGCAGGGACAAAAAATGAGGTAAAGCCATCCACCCAGAAATCGCAGTCCTTATCCCAGGTCTCCTGTAGGGCAACAATGTCGTGTTGTTTAATAAAATTAAGCCAGTTGGGATCTCCTATCTTGGAGCGCAGACCAGCGATGTTCCAACTTAACAGACTGACTTTATCCCCCAATTCAAGGTTCCCTTTTACGGGGATAGCGCAACCACTCATAGATGAAGATACAGGAGCCATGGGGGTCAGATCAGCAGTTGCCTCACCACCCAGTCCCTCACGAGCCTCCCGTCAATCACACAAATCCAGCCCAGAAAGAGCATCAAAGCTATTTTGAGTTACAATGTTCGGTCCAAGATTTATGCCCCACCTTTTCTTCATATTAATATCCCAACCTGGAACTGGGGTTTTAGGATAAGTAACATTTTGTTGTTCTCCATAAAAGAATTTTAGGGTGAGTGCGACAACCGTACCGCTTCTTCGTTGTGGCGGGAGTAAATTTGCAAGGACATTAGGCAGAACTGCCGGGTGTGAAAAGGTCACCGCCACACAGTTGCCCTTAAACTTTTTGGGTCGGTTCCCTATCCACGGGACCCTTTTCGCTGTCTTAATCTCTCTCGCCAGTTGCTGTTTCCCTCCTGGAGCTAACTTCATATTCCCTGTTAACCAATGTAAAGCCTTACTCGACAAGGATGCGGGTGGCTCTACCAGGCCGCGTTCTAGGAGTGGAACATTAGCCAACACCAGCACCACAGGCGAGGCTTCAACAATAAATTGAAGAGGGTCTGTTTCCTGACCTTGAGCAGGGGTAATGTTAACTGTTAATAGGGCGTCATCTTTAACAGCTAACTGGTTAACAATATTTACCGGAACTTGAGCAAGGGGGTTGGGTAGTATCGATACACCTCCTCCCCCTCCCCCACCCAGTATATTCTCCCCTGAGGAGACTGCTATGTTTGCAACAAGAGTAGTAGTTATATTTTCCACCTCCCCCACGACCTTAGTTTGTATGCCTCCCAGTTTTTTAATCTCGGCATTCAATTTGTCGATTTTAGCCACCAAAGGTTTAATTATGACTTTTATTTTACTTTCAAACATCTCTACAATCTTATGGAGCAAATCCTTGTCCATAGAGTACTTTATTTTGTCCTCGCCATGGTCCATAGTTGCCTTTGATGTGCCTGGGGTGATGACGCTTTTCCTCCTTACCCCAGACCGCAACCCTCCACGCTTTGGCTGTTTTTTAACACATGTTCGTACCGGCCGAGACACCTGATCTGAGGAAGAAAGTTCTTCTTCAGTAGGTCGCATCTGTACCCCATGATCAGAATCAATATCACTCTCGGGATCAGTTACGAGAAGTATATCGGGGGCAACCACTGAGTTTGTATTAGATTCGTTATTGACAGATTCATGAAAGGTAATAAGAGGAGCATCAATGCCTATGGCCTGTGGTGGAGTGTCTTCCAAAGAAGGTGGTAAAGATGAACTTAAGCGTTGGAGATCGGGAGATTGACTCAATCCCAGTGATTCTCTCCGTTGAACATTTATCTTCTTCACCGTTTGTACCAGATAGTTATCAAGTGTATTAGACGTGGCAGCAACAGCTTTCTTCGGCATCCTGAGATTTTACCCGGTAACCCTCTTTAACAGTGTAGTTGATTCTCACAGGTTAAGGCAATACTCAACAAGTAAATATCTTACTAGTGGGTGAGGTCTTGACGTCCCTGCGGCAGAGTGACTGATCCTGTCTGATCGCGTCCAGTCGCGGACTGTCACAGACTGTCCCGCCCTTGTCCCGGGCGCTCCCGCGCGCGACTCGCGGGGCGAGAGGCACTCCTCCCTCTTAAGGGGTGCTCTGATGATGTCACGTTGGTCGCGCCACGCCCGCTGGGGCTGCTGGAAAGTGTAGTCCCTGCGGCGGTGGTGGCTTACTGCGACTTCGGAGGCCGTTCCCCTCACGGCGGCGTTGAAACTACTGCGGCGGCACTCCCAGGAAGGGTCCCAGGAAGGGTCGAAGAGCCGTTCCCCTCACGGCAGCGTTTGTGGGCAAAACAGGTAGGTTACTCAAGCGTTCTCGGCGCTCACTCGGCGCTCCTCCCTCTTAAGGGGAGCTCCGATGATGTCACGTTGGTCGCGCCACGCCCGCCGGGGCTGCTGGAAAGTGTAGTCCCTGCGGCGGTGGGGGCTTACTGCGACTTCGGAGGCCGTTCCCCTCACGGCGGCGTTGAAACTACTGCGGCGGCACTCCCAGGAAGGGTCGAAGAGCCGTTCCCCTCACGGCAGCGTTTGTGGGCAAAACAGGTAGGTTACTCAAGCGTTCTCGGCGCTCACTCGGCGCTCCTCCCTCTTAAGGGGCGCTCCGATGGTGTCACGTTGGTCGCGCCACGCCCGCCGGGGCTGCTGGAAAGTGTAGTCCCTGTGGCGGTGGTGGCTTACTGCGACTTCGGAGGCCGTTCCCCTCACGGCGGCATTGAAACTACTGCGGCGGCACTCCCAGGAAGGGTCCCAGGAAGGGTCGAAGAGCCGTTCCCCTCACGGCAGCGTTTGTGGGCAAAACAGGTTGGTTACTCAAGCGTTCTCGGATTCATAATCCTCATAAGCCAGGCTATCTTGAATCCAGTGGCCAAGTGAGCAAGGGACTCACGTCTGAGCATACCCTGCCACACTTAGGGCGAACAAAGTGATACAAAAGGGGATGATGGACGGAGCGTTTGAGCAAATCAAACACTCACCCCCAGTCAACTGATCTGGGTTTAATCCATCACCATTCTTTAGCCCACTCAGCCACCCCATTTCAGACATGGCTATATGCAAATCAGTCTGACCCTGTGCCTCATGGGAACAGTCCAGCCCGAACTGCCAAGCCATGTCTTCCATGGACCGGAAACAAGCATCCTGGGACCGGTTTCGGATTCATAATCCTCATCAGGCTGGCTATCTTGAATCCAGTGGCCAAGTGAGCAAGGGACTCACGTCTGAGCATACCCTGCCACACTTAGGGCGAACAAAGCGATACAAAAGGGGATGATGGACGGAGCGTTTGGGCAAATCAAACACTCACCCCCAGTCAACTGATCTGGGTTTAATCCATCACCATTCTTTAGCCCACTCAGCCACCCCATTTCAGACATGGCTATATGCAAATCAGTCTGACCCTGTGCCTCATGGGAACAGTCCAGCCCGAACCGCTTTTGGCCGCCATAAGTGTGGCAGGGTATGCTCAGACGTGAATCCCTTGCTCACTTTGCCACTGGATTCAAGCAAGCCGGGCTGAATACGGCTGTAATGCCAGAAACCGGTCCTCGGATGCTTGTTTCCGGTCCAGGGAAGGCATGGCTTGGCAGTTCGAGCTGGACTGTTCCCATGAGGCACAGGGTCAGACTGATTTGCATATGGCCATGTCTGAACTGGGGTGGCAGAGTGGGCTAAAGAACGGTGATGGATTCAACCCAGATCTTTTGACTGGGTGTGAGTGTTTGATTGGTTCAGATGCTCTGTCCATCACCACCCCCTTTTGTACCGCTTTTGGCCACCATAAGTGTGGCAGGGTATGCTCAGACGTGAGTCCCTTGCTCACTTTGCCACTGGATTCAAGCAAGCCGGGCTGAAGACGGCTGTAATGCCAGAAACCGGTCCTCGGGTGCTTGTTTCCGGTCCAGGGAAGGCATGGCTTGTCAGTTCGTGCTGGACTGTTCCCATGAGGCACAGGGTCAGACTGATTTGCATATGGCCATGTCTGAACTGGGGTGGCAGAGTGGGCTAAAGAACGGTGATGGATTAAACCCAGATCTTTTGACTGGGTGTGAGTGTTTGATTGGTTCAGATGCTCTGTCCATCACACCCCCTTTTGTACCGCTTTTGGCCGCCATAAGTGTGTCAGGGTATGCTCAGACGTGAGTCCCTTGCTTACTGTGCCACTGGATTCAAGCAAGCCAGGCTGAAGACGGCTGTAATGCCAGAAGCCGGTCCTCGGATGCTTGTTTCCGGTCCAGGGAAGGCATGGCTTGGCAGTTCGGGCTGGACTGTTCCCATGAGGTACAGGGTCAGACTGATTTGCATATGGCCATGTCTGAACTGGGGTGGCAGAGTGGGCTAAAGAACGGTGATGGATTAAACCCAGATCTTTTGACTGAGTGTGAGTGTTTGATTGGTTCAGATGCTCTGTCCATCACCACCCCCTTTTGTACCGCTCTGCTGGACTTGGGGCCACGATTCCTGTATTACCTGGTATTTGTGGGAAAAATGTACCCTTCCACCTGAGTTCTCCATTGTTATACCACTTGCGCCCTCTGTTTCAGATTGGTCGGTATCCAATTCTGATTCGGAGGTGTCTCTTACCGTCGGAACTGCACTCTTGTTCTTTGCTTCTTGCACTGATTTTCTGGTTGATCAAACTTTTTTGCAAAGGTTAAAACCCTTCCTGTTTTGTAATCATATTGATCCCTAGTGAATTTCTCATGCTTGCGTTGTTGGATTACCTCCTCATATTTCACAAGTTGTGATTTCATCTGTTGCCTAGATTCTCTGCTGTTTCTTTTGCTGAATCATGTGCAATCAAATCTTCCAAACGTTTGATTTCATCTAGTAATTTTTTCGATGACTGAGGGCATATTTAATTAGGATCTCCACCATGCCCTCGCTGAGTTTGTGGTATGCTCTGCCCATTCGGTAAGTAGATCCGGACCCGGGTTCTCATATGATGGCACCGTGTATATCATTAACCCCCTCGGTATCCGTCTCCCTCCAAGTATCTACGTAATGATGTTGCCTCCTACCATTGTTGTACTTCTTTGTCATACGGCTTTTCCAATGCTTTAAACAACCCCTTCAAAGTCCCTGGGTTAGCATTTGATCTTGAGGCATTTTTATTTCCTTTATTCTCATTGGGTCCTACTGTGAATATGGAGACTGCAGCCTCCAGCAGTTCCTCTTCGCTGATCATACTTTCTCTTAGTTCAGTTGTAATGGTATTCACTAAACTTCTTCTTGATTCACTTGTGATGGTATTTCATTTAGAGCTTTTCTTTTTAACTCGTAGCCAATTTACGGGCTTGCCGGTGTTATATTGATAACTTGCTACGTCCTACCAGACATCAATACGGGATTTGAGAAAGGAGGTATGCTGCTCCACCCACCGGTGTGGTTCCTTGGCAGACTTGCAGGTCCTCCGACTCGCCTTATCCCGGTTCCCCGCCTCCAGTGTGGAGTCCGTATATTGCAGCTTAACCTTTCTGGACCACAACTGCTGCTCGTACTCCTGCGGGGCCCCAACGGGATCCTCCTGTTCGGCAGAGCCGGAGGTATTTCATCTTGAGTCCTTGCCACAATATGTCTCGCCAAATACCGCCGGTCTTCTAAAGGACGGGTGCTGCCGCCAGTGGTGACGAACCGCTATATCTCCTCCTAGCAACACTCTGCGTTAGCAAAGTGTGCGTTACACTCCGAAGTTCATTTTTAGTTCTTTATTCTGCCCAAACCATCATGCTGACAAACGCATTTCGGCCTTCACGGCCTTCGTCAATGTCAGCGTGTCACCATTTAAAAAAAAAACTTTTATACCCAATTACAAAATTTACATGAACTTCAAAAACTGACTATCGTACCACATTGCGTTCCAAATTGATGGCGGCCATATGTAAATATCAAAATTGCACCATTGTGGGAAATCCCTTACTTTTTACATTCAATGGGATACTGGTTGCATCGCAAGTGTCTGTCACATTTTCCTTGTGTAATTGCATTAATTTATACAGATCTAAAGCCCTCATGTTGCCCTGTATGGGCTTGAGACGGCTCTTGTCTCCCTTGTACAATACACAGATGTAACAACCATATTAGAGGCAGAGAGAGAATATATATATTCAAATATACATGGCATTCATAAGAGAAAAAAATCATCGTCAGATTAAATAACCACGAGATTGTGATTTTTCATATATGTGAATATTTGACCGCACACTCATCCTATGTCTTTCTATCTCTAGTTCATTTTATTTTGCTCTAAATGGGCTTCACTGTATTTCGGCCATTTTTCTCATTAAAGTCATGGCGACTGATCTGCCACTTCAACCTTCGCCATGAATTCCCTCAATGTTGTTATCTACACATAGGTGTCTTTGCATGACACCCAGGGTAAAGATGGTATTATCGATGGTGCTTCACTGTATCTCCTTCCATTTTCATTCCATTCAATATACATATTTTATTAGTATAGTTCTTTTTTTTAAATGTAGTTTGTAATTTTAAATGTGCAATTACAATTTCTAAATTTAATTAGTAGTTTAAAATTTAGTAGTGGGGTATTGGATTTTAGGGGCATATGGTGGGAAGGTAAATACATTTTAAATAATGATTTTTAATATTAGGTGATGTAAGTTAAATTAAATATTTAATTTGTTATTGTGTAAATGTTTTAATTGTTTAATTACTCTTTTATTTATTTGGGCTTGGTTTTGTGATTTCTAATTTCTAATTTGTATAGTATAGTTAATCATCTACAATTTAGTAGCATGTTGTTCATTTTTGTAGGGGAATCGGGTGAGAAATGATTTAAATTAAAATGCTTTTCTTTATAGATTTTTATATTATTTAAATATTTAATTTAGAAATCATTATTTAATATCTTCCTTGATTTGATATGTACAATTTTTGTTTTATTTAGACTATGTAATAAATAATTAAGAATGTTTATAAACAAGTTTATCTTATTTATAATTTGTATGTTTCCTTTTTTAGTTTATTTTCATTTGTATTTTGTTATTTATATTTTTATTTATCTTATCAGCGTTTGTGTTTTTTCAGTAGTAGTCAGAGAAGTGAATTATATGTAAGTTTATTTAAATATTTAATTTCTTCATACATTTATTTTGTATATTTATAATAAAATATACATTTTATTTAAGTGTATACAATATACATTTTTTTGTTTAAACGTGGTTAATCATTTTATGTTTTTAGGTATTCAAATATTTTTTTTAATCAACACTTTCCCTACCGTTGCTTAGATTGGAGTGGAAATAGTAAATCTAGATCACCCAAATCTAATGCTTTCCTTTTTGTTGCTTAATTGGAGTGGGGATAGTAAATCTACTTCTTCAAAATCCAATGTTTTTCCTACTGTTGCTTAGGTTGGAGTTAGAATACTAAATCTACCCCCTTTAACTTCAATACATCTCCTTCTGTTGTATATATTGGGGTGGGAATAGCAAATCTAATACCTCTGACGTTCAACACGTTCCCAGCTGTTGCTTACATTGCAGTGGAAATAGTAAATCTGAAATCTCCACAATTCAACACTTTTCCTGTTTTTGCTTAGTGTGGAATGGAAATAGTAAATTTGAACTGCTCGGAAGTGCAACACTTTCCCTACTATTGCTTAGATTGGAGTGGGAATAGCAACTCCAATCCATCCTAAATCCAACACCTTCCCTACTGTTGCCTAGGTCAGAGTGGGCATAATAATTCCAACCCTTCTGAAGTCCAAAACTTTCCATAATGTTGCTTAGATTGACGTGGAATAATAAATAAAGCCGATCAAAAGTCCTACATTTTTCCTTGGGTTGTTTAAATTAAAGTGGGAATAGTAAATATAACCTCTCCGAAATCCAAACCTTTCTGTACAGTTGCTAAGACTGGAGTGGGAATAGTTAATCTAACTCATCTGAAGTCCAATAATTTCCCTGATTTTGTTTACGTTGGAGTGGGAATAGTAAATGTAACTCCTTTCAAGTGTATCACTTTTCCTACTTTTATTTGAATTGGAGTCAAATAACATATTGTTGCTGTTTTTTTAACTGCTGTTATATATTCTGAATTACATATCTTTTCATGTTTGTTATTTTAAAAAACTTTTTTTATTTGAAATGTATATTTTTATATTTCTATTTACCTAATTTTGTTACATGTATTACAATTATTATTATTCATGCTTACATTATTCATGTACCTACAATTTATCACGCATATAGAAATGTACAAATACAAATCTCCCCCATTACCCCCTTAACACAGTGGTACTAAAGCGTGAACAACAATGAAACGTAATAATTACCTATAAATAAGACCCTAACCCAGAACATAGCAAAATGCAGTCCGCAGAACACAGCAAACTGTGATAAAAATGATATGACTGCCTTTTTCCTTTGGTAAACACAGCCATCAGCCAATCACATATTCACTTCTCCACCCCATGTATCAGGGTATACCGAGAACTTACCACGGTATAACATGGCACAATCTATAAATACATTTTTTAAAAGTTATAAGTTTAATACTACTTACACTATTTACACATACTACCAAAAATGAACATTTACACATCATAATGTATATTCCTGCCACATGACATTTATATTCGTTCACACACTTTCACACAAGGTGACAGTAGGTCTGCTTTATGTATGTTAGTATGTTAACCTTATGATAAAGCCTGTTTTGACTGTTCTTACCTGCTGCCACCCGCTGTCCTCTGCTGCCGGATCACGCTGGGACCTGTGGGGGATGTACCGACGCTGAGTGCCGCCATTGCCTTCCTGCCGCCTGGGGACTACATCCCCCATCATTCCATGCGGCATTGACCCCGAGCACCACACTTGTGAGCGCCAGGAGGCACATATAGGGGGGCCAGGGCCCGTTAGGACCGTTCTTACCTGCTGCCACCCGCTGTCCTCTGCTGCCGGATCACGCTGGGACCAGTTGGGGCTGTACCGACGCTGAGTGCCGCCATTGCCTTGCTGCTGCCTGGGGACTACATCCCCCATCATTCCTTGCAGCATTGACACCGTGCACCACGCTCGTGAGCACCAGGAAGCGCATATAAGGGGGCCAGGGCTCCTGCAGTGCGGCAGCCCGTTTTGACTGTTCTTACCTGCTGCCACACGGTGTCCACTGCTGCCAGATCACGCTGAGACCTGTTGGGTCTGTACCGACGCTGAGTGCCGCCATTGCCTTGCTGCTACCTGGGGACTACATCCCCCATCATTCCTTGCGGCATTGACGCCACGCACCACGCTCGTGAGCGCCAGGAAGCGCATATAAGGGGGCCGCAGCACGGGAGCCCGTTATGACTGTTCTTACCTGCTGCCACCCCCTGTCCTTTGCTGTTGGATCACGCTGGGACCAGTTGGGGCTGTACCGACGCTGCGTGCCACCATTGCCTTGCTGCCACCTGGGGACTACATCCCCTATCATTCCTTGCGGCATTAACGCCGCTCACCACGCTCGTGAGCGCCAGGTGGTGCATATAAGGGGGCCAGGGCTCCCGCAGCACGGGACACGCGCGGGCATGGCTGGGCCGCACCCGGGCAAAGCACGGGACAAGGGCGGGCCTGTCCGAGACCGGAAGAGACTGGGCTGGGCCACCCCCCTTTCCTCGCCACAATCTGGTCAGCTCTCTTTTGTCTGTAATCCCTTACTCGTAGTACTCCTGTATTTCATTACCTTGAAAGCATGAGCAAGATTAAGCGTAAGGGGGGAGGGGGGCCAGGCGTTGTAGGCACGCTGGACGCTTTTCTGTCATGGGCTGAGTCCGTCCTAATCCATGAGATTGAATTGACCGAAAGGAGACTCTCATTAGATCCTCACAAAGTCCCCACTGAAGTCATCTCACCTCCTTTATTGCCTATATTACAATCTGGCACAGTAATGGACCGTACCATCCCAGCGAGTCCTATTCCTCAAGAGCACCAGTTAAATGGGTTTTCCCTGTCAGCTAATATTCCATCATCATCGCCCACACCACCTACTAAGGTACTTACTCACCACCAAAGGTCTATACTGGCTCCTAGTGGGGAAGCCACTAATAAAAAAAGAAAAGTGCGTGGCTTGCCTAAAACCACGCACAAGGCATGAAAAATGGTGAAACGGAAAGTGGTACCCTTGGGCAGTGAGCGTGGCCCCAAAGTTGTTTTGACTCCAGGCATTCCGTGTATTATTGGTGATGTTAGACCCAAGGTCACAGACACACAGTTTTCTAGCAATTTCGAGGCTGTTTTTCTAACAAAGTTCGAAGAAAAATGTATGGCCATGCTCGATCCGTTATTATTAAAGTTGTCTGGTATAGACAAGAGAATGGCCAAAATTGAGCAGCATTTATTTTCCATTCCCCAATTAGCGAATGAGGGTGTGCCAGAGAGATCCAACGTACCTAGTCATGTAAGCACGACCGAAACTAGAATATCCACTAATGTGAATGGCTGCCCCCCTCCACAGTAAAGAGCGGGCTCCAATGGTTAACCCGCAGGGCATACATCTACCCACTGTCAACATATCACATAGAGGGGGTCCAGTAGCTCATCAAGCCCCAGTATTGTCACAAGGACGGGCTGACAGTATTAGTATGTCTCTTCATCTTCCACAAGAATCCACACCATATACTGTCACATTATCGAATGTGCCTGTGCTTCCTCTAGATGGTGACGAACACTGGTCATCACTCAAGAATAAAGCCCTTCACTTGTTTAATTCTAGAACTGGGGTGGGTAATGCTCTATTCAGTGAATTCAAAATGGTACGTAGAATCCCGTGGGTTGGGAATTCTCTGAAAGCCTTTAGAGGAGCCTGCATTGTCTTAGGTTTTGGGTCCCTGCGCATAGTTCAAACTATTCTAGATAGGGCAGGGTACGGGCACCTAAGCAAGGACAATATTAACATTCTACCGTTAGGTTTCTTCTATCATAATTTTACAGCCCACGCAAGAGGAAGGATAGGATTAAGGGACGTAGACTTGGTACCAGGCCGCTATGACTATGTGGTTCCCACACACAACAGATTCGAAGTTTTTTCTAATCTGGAGGATATAGATTGACTTGGACCGAATTCCAGTAATAACTCAGTTATTCCTCCGCTCGTTGAGTTGGGTGTGGGTGAATGTGTAACAAGCTCTAACAACATAGGAGTTTCCTTAACAACTACACCAACCGGTCAAAGCTGTGAGAGTGCCCTGGTTGTTAACAGGCTGGGTTAGGCCGGGGAGTATATTCTGACACTTACTAGTAGTATCCCCCCTATGTAGGGGTTATTGGTTTAGGGGAAGTAACCAGTACATGTCATCCTCTTTGTAGCAGTTATAATCCTGGCCTCATTATAGGATTTAAATTAGCTTCTTGGATCATAGCAGGGCATACATCAAAAATTCCCGCAGTAGACTGGTCCATTTTCGTTGAGGGCCATGATATACTGCTTTTTCAGGAAACCTGGGCTATGGACCATGTATATTGTCAGGGCTAATTAAAATTTTCTAAGACATCGGAAGGGGGGCAGAGAGGAAGACCGAGGGGGGACTTACAACTTGGGTCAGACAGTCAGAACACTATAGTGTGGAGGAGTTGCACATCAATAGCAGGGACATTTTAATAATTAGGATACATCAGGTAAATGACCTAACCTGTTGCTTATTAATGTCTATGCTAGGGGCGTGAAAGGGGGGAAAGCTTCTCCCACTATTGATCTTTTAGATATGTTTAAACAGAACATAGAGTTGCTAATAATATGATAATAGCTGGTGATTTGAATTGTACCTTTGAACCCCTGGACCTCAACCATGTTAATCCCAACTTAGAGGAAGATGCCCAGTGGTCTATTCCACCATTGGATCTTCCTCCAATCAAAAAATGGACAGGGGCTGCCTTGCAACAAAAGGTATTTTGCATGGAACAGGGGGTTAGGGCTGCCAACGGGAGAACAGCTTCCGATAAGCAGGGCATGCATACCTACAAAAACGGGTTGCGTAGTAGTCATATTGACTTTATCCTGCTCAACAAGGAATTTTCGTCCACCCTAATAGATATGGTGGTTTGTGAATGTGCCAAGAGTGACCATAACCCTCTAGTGCTTTCCTTGCATCCCGTAGGTATTCCCCTTGTTGTTAGTCCGGCACTACGAACTGACCACGTGGTGGCATTACTAATCAACAATGCCAGGAGAGTTAAATGGTCAAATGTGATAAAAAAGAAGAGCATCTAGAGCAAATGAGTCATTTGGTGGTTAGTGCATTGGGTACTCTTCAGACATGTGCCACCCAAGAAGAGATTAATTTAATAGTTGTGCAGGTCCATGGGGAATTGTTTAATCAGCTTAAAGGCTTTTTTACTACTAAAATCAAAAAACCTTTGAAATACTGTGGATTTAAGGCGACCGCCTAGTATGATCAATCGTGCCAAACGGCCTATAGAACCCTAGCTAGGGCGATCAAGTCTAAGAATAGGGGTGATATACGAAGGGCAAGGGCAGAATACAAGTTGGCCCAATATCGAGCTAAAAGGGACTGGGATGAACAGCACTGGGATGAGCTGCTTAAGGCATGCTCGGGGAGAAGCATGACTACCTTCTGGCACTTGGTGAAATGGGGCAGTGGTGCACCTAGTAGGTTGCCAGTGAATCATGTAGCTCCAGACCAGTGGGTATCACATTTTAAAGCCCAGTTTGCACTCTCTGAGGAGGCACAAGAAATACTTGATCTGCCACCTCCCACTTCCACCTTGAATTTTACCAAGAAAGAGGTGGAAACTTCATTACTCTCAGTCCCAAGAGGCAGGGCACCAGGGCCGGACTGCATCCCCGCGGATCTGTTCCTCCATGATATACCCAACTGGGCATCATACATTCAGCTCCTCGCGAATGCCATAGCAAGTGGAGCACCTATGCCCGGTACATGATCAGGAGCAGAAATTCTCCCTAGCCATAAGAAAGGGGATCGCTCTCAACCAGGTAACTATAGGCTGATAAGCCTAATTGATTGCATACAAAAAGTTTCTGCTAGGTTGGTTTTGAGTCGAATCCAGGCCTTGATTGAGGAACACGATATCTTGTCTCCACTCCAGGCGGGTTTCTGCTCTAGTACCAGCACTATTGATCAGGTGTTCAGGTTTATTTTGATTTATTGGCGTACAGTAATGTTAGGGGGGTACTATTTATGCAGCCTTTGTCGACTTCAAGTCGGCTTTTGATCTTGTACCCCGTGTCAAAATATGGAGAACTTTTTTGAAACTAGGCATGCCATTAGAAATTCTGGCTTTCCTGGTCATGTTACTTGATGCCAACTATGCGCAGGTACGTTGGGATACGCAGGGGAGCATTACCCATAGGTTTCCTATAGAGAAGGGGGTTTGTCAGGGGTGCGTTCTAGCACCAACTCTGTTCTCTCTATACATCAATGGGGTGGTACAGTATTTTCAGAATTGCCCCACGGACGCACCTACTCTAGCAGGGATGAAGATCCCATTGCTTATGTTTGCAGATGACACCCTTATACTCTCCAGGACACGAAAGGACCTACAGCGTGCCCTTGAGAGATTCGAGGAGATTTGTCAGGACCATGATCTCCTAGTAAATGTAGATGAAACTAAATTCATGGTCCTACACAAACATAAGAATATTACGGGTAGAGTCAAAATGAAGGAAGGTATTCTGGAACAGACACAGGATTTTACTTATCTAAGGGTAACTATTGGTAGCAAACTTAATTGGAAGCCCCAGATAGATGTGCTCTCTGTCAAGCATGCCCAGCTATCAGGTGCCTTGTTGAAGGAGCAGAGATCTGCTTACACCAAAATTGCTCCAGCACTAAAAATATATTCCTTAAAAATCAGCACCTCAATTTTGTGTGGGGCAGAACTGTGGGGTTTTATCAACCTAGACCCCCTAATAAAAGCTCAGAATAAATTTCTGAGGTCATTAATTGGCCTTTCACAGTCAACCCCGTTATTACCCTTATTCTTAGATATGGATTGTTACTCAATTGAGGATGTAGCACACTTCAGGCCTGTGGCTTGCTGGAGAAGGCTCTGTGTCACCCCAGAGCTTTCTCACTATGCTCAGGCTCTTCTGGAAGTTAGGGAGGCTGACGGTATGGGCGAAATTCTGTGGCTAGAGCGAGTAAAAATCACTCTGCGAGATGGGGATGAGTAGATTATGGGCAAACCCCGTTGATAATCCCTTTCCAGCAAAGAGCGATTTTAAAGCAGTATATTGTAACTCGCTGGCCATGAAGCGGTTTGCTGCCAAAAACTAGTCCCTCACTATCCAGAGACTTCCTTGAGATAAAGCATGAAGTATAGTACGAAGATTATTGGGATTTTATTACCATCCCCAAAGATAGGAAACTCTACCACCAATTTAGGGCAGGTTCTCTTCCCACCAATGTATTTACTTGTAAATGGCGTACCGCGATTAGCAGCAAATGTTCATTTTGTCCCAACTACAACGAATCACTGTCACATATTTTGTTTGTTTGCCCAGCCTATAGAAACCCTAGGACCAGATGGCTGAAACCCTTATGTTCAAATGTGGGCACTAGGTCGAGTAGCGAAGCTCTTAGGATTTTAAAAACATCTACCAAAGAGTCCATAGTGATCGCTGTTGCCAAGTACTTAGGCTGGGTGTGGGTGATTCGTCTTAAAGAGAGGAGCCTTAGTTAATTGCCCTATGCTCCCTAATTTTGGGGGTAACGTACTTTGCATTTTGCACATTGCTGTATTAGCTTAGAACGAACCTAACCTGGTCTGTAAACAGAAACTTGGAAATCTGTTCGTCTTTAGGTGGCAGATTCGCCGGAGTTTATCTTAGCAGCTTTTAGCTATTTATTATATAATCATGTATTTTATTAATGAGGACTAATTATATTTATTGTATAAGTTTGTTTTTATGTCCAAATATGTTTATATTCTTTTATACATTTTCCACCTCTTATGTATTATAGTATTGTCTTTTGTGATTTTAAATCGAAAAAAGACTATGTGACTGACTGACTGATAAAGCCAATACTCTGAATGGGTCCGAGCACGAAAATATAAAACTTGGGGATATTGACTTTATCATAAGGTTAGCATACTAATATACATAAAGCAGACCTAATGTATTTATAAAAAATAAAAAAAATTCCAATGTCTTTGAGTCTTTTTTTAATTTACTTCAGGCAACAAATTGAATACATAAATCACACCACAAGGTGTCCCTGAACTCCATTTCAAGAGCATACAGCTCTTGCTTGGAGTGTTTTAAAAAAAACATGGTATGTTCGCCTAGGGTTGTGGTTTTAATACCCAGGGGACTTACTGTGTGTGTGTTTTTATTGATGTTGCTGGGGTGGTGGGGGGCTGCTGTGCTATACTGGGCTTAGTTTGCTCACACTCTCCTGGGCAGGAAACTGCAGTGTCCTTGGAGAACAGGGGATGGTGTCCCTGGGGGCAAACTAGCATCAGGAAGGGGACTGCATTCCCCCCTCACATCAAATTGATAACAGCCTCAGGGACTGGGTGTCCCTGGGTTACTACTGTGGCTAGGGGATAGGGGCTGCATGTGCCTGTGCCCTGAATTTGCTAACAGCCCCGGGTAACTGATGTCCAAGGAGCCTCATAGAGGCTGGGAGAGGAGAGCCGTGAGCCCCCTACCCTTATTATACATGTTTTGCCCTGAAGATGGGGTCCCAAGGGCCTCTAAGAGGCATGGGGAGGAGACAAGGAGACTGAACAATTCCATCCCTAATATATGATTAGAAGCCCTGGGGGATGTTGTCCCAGGGACCTCACAAAGACTCTCGGGAATGGGGACGCACACCACTCCCTAACAAAATTTAACATTTTGCTCCCTGAACACTGGCCTACCGTTGGTGGGGGTGGGGTTTGTAGAAGGCAAGAGACTTCCATTTTTTTATTGGAGTTGTGGATCGGAGGATCCTCCTCATAGCTGCAGTATCAATGACAAGAAATTGAAATTTTTGGCCTCAGGAATAAAGCCCACATCAGGCCTATGGGGGATAGGATATGTCTAGCCCGCCCCTGTATGTTTTTTAAACTTTGTCCTGGGACAGTGGCATTTGCGCTGCAGAGATTTACCCCTCAATGTAGGCCTTGACATAGACCTCTCCATGTAGTATTGGAGAACAGGCAAACATTTCTTCAATATTTTCAACTACATTTTAGTGAACTTTATCACTGACACATCATTTCCTCTAGTTATTGTTAAAAACCTCTCCTCAAAGCACAGGCTGCTAGGACTATCAGAGTATATTAAAAACATTAAGATCTTGTGTGTGGCATTACAGACACCCCTGCTCATTCATTTTACATACTAGTGGTTAATTTTTGCTAGGTCAAACTTAGTGCAGTTAAATAGCGCATGTGCCCTATTAGCGAGACTCAGAATATGGCATAATGTGCTGTTCGTGCATTATAACCGAACATTCAGAGGTGCACAATGAGAAATAAGGTGCCTATTGCGTACCTAGTACGTCTTGAAAATAGATCACACTGTATTTACGGTGTGTACAACTTGTGCATAATGAGACTGCATAATTTGTGTCTCTATAGCAATAAGGCCATTGTATGTCTCTATAGATCGTGGAGTGTGATACTGGAGATTGTACACTCTGTCACCAGATCCTATTTGCGTTGGAACCATCTGGGTGTAATATCAGAGGGAATTAGGTGGGATGAGGCATAACCAGGGTCAGTAGAACTAGATGATTCTATGGCTACAGCCTTTTCTGCATAGCTATATATTTTTTGCACTTGCCACATGATCCATCATCTACTGCAAAATTTGCAGACTTTATCAAAAAACTGTTTGTAGTTTAAACAATTCAAACGTTATTTAAAATACTGCCAAACATGTTGCCACACAATGGCAGGTCATTTACAAAGATTAACTGGCCATCTTTCAATCTGTAAGCTGCTTTGTTTAGGTGATAAGTTGATATTAATGAGGTCAACTATTTGCCAGATAGTGTGATCATGTATAAACAAGCTAAAATGAGGAGGTATCTGCCACAAATGTCGTTGAATTACACAATATAATTTACATTTTCTTGCTGCCTCATTTAGTCAAATTTGCTACATAATGTGATTATCTCTGCCACATAATGCCTGTAACACTGGACATACCCAACGTTTGAATTTGGTATAGGTAGCTAATGCTTTGCTAAGTATGAGCGACCTTACTCAGCAGATCCTGTTGCACCCAGAAGAAATTGAGAGAGTTATGCTTGTCTGGGAATACACTTGAAATAATGTAAATTCATCCTATTTCATCGATGCATGACCACTGAATTAGAATATAGGTGACAAATCCTTACCCTTTTCTTTGGCACTTAAGTGTGCAGGTAATCCTGTATGCAAAGCAGGCACCCTTGCACCATAGTGCAAGGGTGATTG
Organism: Lissotriton helveticus; assembly: GCF_964261635.1. Lineage (NCBI taxonomy): Eukaryota > Metazoa > Chordata > Amphibia > Caudata > Salamandridae > Lissotriton > Lissotriton helveticus. Next base: position 539,378,663 of record NC_136067.1, read on the forward strand.
TGTTGGCCTTAGGCAGCTCCTTGTGTACCAGTGCAGGGGAAAGGACAGGAGTTCACAGTATTGTAATAAATATGGCGTATTCTTGCCCTTTCCCAGTAATACAGCATAACTAGATGACCCTAAATCTCTAAATCAATGCAGCAGCTGGCATGTTTTACTCCTTGAACCCTTTTTCACATTACAAATGCTGGACCGCACAGGGCTGGATTCCTCACTGGTAGTGCCCAGTGCGAAAACCTGTTTTGGCACCTCCTCCCTCCATGACCTCCTTCTCCACAGATCACCTCACTACCTCCCTCAACAGTGCCCTTCACATCTCTGTAGCCCCTCTTTCACACAGTGGTGGCTGCTACCGGGAAGCAGCAATGGGGCGGGGAGAGGGGAAGGAGGAGGTGAAAAAAAATTCACCTATCTGCCGGCTGACCAGCCATCCAGCAGGCTAGCCGCTGCCTGTCCTCCATCCTCTCCCATCCTTTTCCTGGCTTCTCCAGTGCAAACAGGAAGCATCCAAGCTCCCATGCTCCCCATCGCAAATCACAACACTGCAATGAAGCATTGTGATTGGTCTGAATGTTGTGGTTGGGCGCTCAGCCAGGTAATGGGTGCCTGAGCGTAGGCCGGCCAAACATTTATGCACACTTAGAGTGTGCAAACCATTCCTCCCCTGCTCTGTCAGCAAAGCAAAACCGCCCACCCCTCTAGGACACTGAAGCAGGAACAAATAAAATTATAATAACAGTTATCATTTTATTTTTTATTTTCTTACACTGAGGAAAGCAGTGGAATGACGCTCCTCCACCTAAGTGGAAGAGCCACCACTGCTTTCACATACATTGTATTTGTTTTATAGCACTACGCATACCAAAGTAGGGTTTCAAAGCACTTTTCATCACACAACCATTTTCCTGGGACAATGAATGATACAAGTGTAAACCAGTCTATAGAAAACGTTGCATAAGGCAATGAGGATTAAAAGGTGTAGGAAGCACTTCATCCATTCTAGTAGGCCGTTTACTTTAAGAGTTTGGCGTAGAGAGGCACAAACTCATGATTTAAAATGTACCAAAGTGCTTGGCGTTGATTTTTACTAATAAGAATGTATTTCTTTCCAAACACACCCGTTTTTAGCAACATTAGGCTAATGAAAGACCGGGGATAAAGCATATAACATTCTAACGTATACTGTGCACTTTGCATGCAACTCTTTAATGACAGTTCATAGATCACTGTGCAATGTTAGGATTATAACTTATGAACTACAAGTAACAAACAGTTCTCTGTCACAAAAGCAATTACCCACTGAGCTATACACATAAAAGATTGTTCTGTGATCTGCATGGTACACGTTCTTTGCAGATGGGATAATAACACTGCACTACTTTTTTTATGAGTCAGAACTGCCACTAGAAACATTTCCAGTCGCTCTCTTTAGCAGAAACATTATTAACCAAAGATATCCTGACATGTTTATTGTTAGCTGAAAATTTCTGGACACACAAGGAACTCTACAGTCGGTGCTTTTAAACTCATAGGTTAATTCTAAATGCAGCACTGCCTATGGTCAGTGTCAGGTGCAGCTAATACGGCTTCACCACCATAAAAGCTGGCCTTGAGACGATCGATGTGTCACAGTGAAAAAAAAAGTTAGGTCTGGAATATCTACTCACATAGGGGACAGACCCTTGCGAAATTGCGCTGCTCTCCGGGTGTTTTTCTTAACTGCTCCTCTTTCTACAACAGTTCCTGCCCTCCCTGCATTCTGCCTGTATGCCCCTCTCACCTGTACCTCTATTTCCTTCAGTAGCTCTTGCTTTTCCGACTTTTCTTCCCAGCTATTTCCTTGCTAGCACTGCGTGTTTATTGTAGGTGCTACTTTCTTTTAGTTTCGATTTTGCGTATACCTCTCTCACCTGATCATATTTTTCATTGTCTTCCCTATGTGATAGCCCTGATTCTCCTGGTCTTCCAACTCCCTCCTCCTCTTATTCCTCTCCATGGACTTTTTCTACGATTAACTTTTCCTCCTTGTCTCCATTTGTCTTCTCTGTTTCTTCCCCATTTGCCTTTGTATTACGCTAATTTTATTTTCGCCACGCTTTTGTTCAGTAAGAGCAATGTGTTTCCGAAATGAAAGGGTTGTTTATTGTGTGCCTTCTCCAACATAGCTAGTCACTATTTTCTCGAGAAGAATAATTTGTTAAAAATATAAAAAAGGAATCCAAAAACTTTCCAACTTTCCAACATTCCGCCTTCAAACTTTTCACAGAGCGCAAACTCTGCCACATGTGCAGCTCGGGAATGGCTTTGTTTGGAATGCAATAAGTAACAGAGTAATTGTAGGCACACACATTGAATTTTGTATGGCGCCTGCAAATGTTATTTCATTTTGCTTTTGTAACCCTAATTTTGTAGTGAGGTTGAGGATTTTAACCACCGAGAGTCTCGGTTTGCGTGCTGGGCCCCTTTCTTGCCACTCTCATGGCAAACAAGTTGTATGCCATGCTGCCTGCCTCTCTGTAGACCACGTTTAGCAAGGTGTGCTCTTTTGCAAAAGGGCCCATCCCCCCTCCAGGAAGCTTTTCCTGTCTCTCACCGTCTTCGGGGTTTTCAGGGAGGAGCCTCTTGTCATGCTAATTAACCTTTTGAAATGCACAATCGCGCATTTGCACTTCTACGAACAGCCATCCTGAAGTTCTGCTCTGGATGCTGCTTTTCGGTTTCTACTCTCTCAATAGTAATCGAGCTAATAGACATTTTGGAGTTTCTTGTGAACATTTCCCTGTTTAGGGAGTAGAAAATATATATATTGTAGGTTGGAATGGAATTTAGTGTTTAATGTATCTGCTTTTCTGTGGGTGCAACAAGCTGCATTTAATATTCTATCTTTCCCAATTAAACATTTTAAAAGCCATGCGTGTCTGGAAAAAACGCATAATGTAATTTTGAAGGAATCACAAATGACCCTGGGCTTCTTGTCAGCCACGTTTATCCAATGACTTTACTAACAGAACTCTACGGTTTTTTTTTTTTTTCGTTGCTAGCTCTAGGAGCAGGTTTTGCCTCTCACAAATCACTGTTTTTTAGCATACTGCTGCATGGAGTTTTTTCCCCAAAAGTTATGTAATCACATTGCACTGTTGCCATCACCAGGGTCAAAGGTTATGTTTTCATTGATTAGAAGGGGTGCATAGCTCCTGGCGCCATATCACGTGTGACACCTTTAGCCAGTCCTGGCGACTGCACTTTGCACCGTGGATGGGGTAACCAGAATTTTAAAGCCAAAAACCAAGACATTTCCCATAATTAGAAGGACTACAATTTTACTGCAACCCAGCACACAGAATGACAGTGCTCCATAGGAGAGAATTACAGAAGAGGCTATAAGAACATACAAAAAATACAATTTTTTAAAGGCAGTAGCATGCTTGTTAATTACTAGTCCCAGCGTCCCTATTCTGTGAAATACGTAGGTAGGTGCAAGAACGGGCTTGAGGCACAATTCCCTATGCCCCCATTAATTGAGTAGCTGATCGAGACACAACCAGCTTTCCCAGGATTTACAATAAGCAAAAAATAGCCCAGCACACTTTACACGCAAGTATAACAGTTCAGTACTCAAACACAAATTGCTCCAAAGAAGAGTTGATGTTCTGTTCGTTATTGTTTCGCTCCTTTATTTTCTTTTTGTATAAAAAGCCTTTTGAAACCGCCAACGCGTTTCGTCCAAACAAGGACTTCTTAAGGGCTTATAGTAGGTATGTAATGCGCTTCCTTTCGGTATTCCCCATGTATTAAGAAAATGCTTTTCAGAATCAATTTGAAAAATCCAACTTTAACGTATGTATTGTCCCAGGCAGCGTTCCCTGTTTAGTATATATCCGAGTAGCATGTAGTTCTCGTAGTCCAATCTTCCACGTCGGGGAGCAGCGCATGCTTTTTATCAACTAGCTCACACTTTTCACCCCGCAACAAGAATGATTGGGTGGATGGAGTAGTTGGTTGCATTGAAAGCTAATGGTCAACCGATTGGGGACCTGCGCTTTACATAGAGACAATGCCCTTTTTTGGGTTTCTTTCCATTCACTGTGTACATTTCTGTTTGTTCCTTTGTCGTTCTAGATAGGATCATTCTACGAGTCCAATGAGTGGCACTACTAAATTATGCTAGGCTACCACACCACCCGAGCACTTACTTCACTCCCATCCTGGTCCCGAAGAAGCGCAAAGGATCTCCTCCCGAGACCACACTTCTGCACGAAATATGTCGAGCCTACCCACCTCCTAAACGGACTTCACACTTGTCTAGCTACAGAGGGCCATTATCACCCTGGAGCAGCACACAACCTTCCGATTTTGTAGTGATGATAGAGGGATTTTTCTATTAAACTGTACTACCTTCACTTCCCGCCATCTTTTAATATCTGCACTTCACATCACCCATACTCAGACCCGCACATACCCATTCAGGTAGGTTACTAAAAGAGACCTCCAACAAAGTGAACCTTCGGGGGACCCGTAGGGCATTGCAGCGCCGGCCAGACGAGGAGCACCGCCCCGTGATGAAGCATGGCATCCTTCAGGGTGTGTGAGGGCATCAAGTAAAGGACACACTGTCCCCTACCTTTTTTCTAAAAAGAACGGCACTCCTTTCTTTTTTCCTTACTTTTTCCTTACTTCTTATGAACTGTGACTGCCTTCAGTAACAGCATTAATTCTAGTGTTTTAATCAGACGCCACGTCTGGCTAAGGGTGTCAGGTTTTAAACCTGAAGTTCAGCAGTACCCGTTAGCTCTCTCCCTTGATGGGGAACCGCTTTTTAGCCCTCAGGTGGACACCCTTTTGGAGAAAATAAAAAAAGATAACAAGACTGCGAAGGCAAAGGTAGCGCTTCAAACTCCATCATAACGGGCTCCTTTCACCGATCATCTTATTGTGGATGATCCAAAGAACCATCCTCTTAGACCTCCACTGCATACCATAAGACGCATACCCAAACATCCTCACCCAGAGGATATTGCAAAAGCTGCTACAGGGGATGCAACTCACGAGGCAGAGGTGGCTTTATCAAGCCTACCGCAACTGCCCCTAAACCTTGACTTACCTGCCCACCCCTCCCCCTTCGCAATCACACAACACCATTGGGGGACAAATTCAACAGTTCTTTCCCGCATGTCAGACCATCACCTCCAACCAGTGGGTGTTGGTTATTATCCAACATGGTTATTGCCAGGAGCTCACATCTACACCTTCAAACATTCCACCTTGTAAACACTATACACAGACCAACAGCAGCTGCTCAGACAGGAAGTCCAAGCTCTCCAACAAAAATGAGCTATAGAACTTGTGTCATTACACCAGCAACGCACTGGAGTCTAATCCTGCTCCTAAGTCCCCCAAACAGGTACATTCTATCAGAGCATTTTCACATGGTCACTTTGCAAGATGTCACTTCAACAATGTGGCTACTTCATGGTCACATTAGGCCTCAGTGACACCTCTTTCCACTTACCAATTCACCCAGCACATCACAAATTCCTCAGATTTACATTTCACAGTCAACACTTTCAATTCAAAGTTCTTCCATTTGGAGGTCACTGCAGCTCCAAGGGTATTCACCAAATGCCTAGTGGTAGTAGCAGCTCATTTGCAAAGGCAGTGTGTGCATGTTTTTCCCTATCTCGAAAACTGGCTCATACAAAGCACAGACTTTCAGAGCATCCTGGGACCAGTTTTGGGTATGCCCGGATGTGTGTTCCAGGCTCACTGTGCCATAGGATTCAAGCTAGCCTAGCTGATGAGTGGCGAAACCCCGAAACCTGTCCCAAGATGCTTGTTTCCGCTCCAGTGAGTACCTGGCCTGGCAGTTCGGGTTGGACTATTCCCATGGGGAGCAGGGTCAAGACGGATTTGCATATGCCTGTGTTTCAACTGGAATGGCATGGGGAGCAAAAAAACGATGGATTTAGGCTCAGATCTCTGTACTGGGGTGAATGTTTGACATTGTTCAGCATTCTGTTCATCAATTGTTCTTTTTGCTTGTGCCACTTGGCACTGGAGAATACTTGCAGCGGAATTTTTTTGGGGGGATATGATCTGATGCACGAGGAGTATTCATAAGAGGCATGAGGAGTGTTCATAAGAGGAAGCATCCACAGGAAGTAGTAGTATCTACTAGAAATATAATTACCAAAGGTAAGTAACTTTTATCAGGCATAAGGTGAGGTAAGATTTAGATTGTAATTGAATAGTTATATAATGAATGTTCTGATGACAATGTTTCATTGACTTTGGAAGATTTTATATTTGTAACTTTGATTAGTGTCTGATCTTAGCAGAAAACCATCATACCTTAACAGACATGCACTAGGTTATAGATCTAGAATAGATATTGCTAAAATTCTGACAACAGCATTTTCCCTTTCTAAGGTCGGATTGCACCTCCTTCCGAGGACCTTTCTCCCAAAAAAGTTAAAATTGCAATTGGTGTGGCACGCAAGCATTCTGATAATGAAGCAGAGCATATGGAAGAAGACATTGCTAGTGCACTTTCCACTGCATCCAGTATTTTAGCTTCAGATATAGCAGAAGCAGAGCAACCAGAATCACCTAAAGCAACTATATCTTCGCCTGTAAGGTAATGCTAACTGTGTGATACTGCATGATTCTAGTATACACTATCACTGTTGTTAAGATCTATGCATTGCATTTCTACTCAAGTATGTTCTGCATGTTACCATTGGACTGAGCAGCTGGTTAGTTCACGTTTTTCATGGACAGCTTGCTGTTTTAGATCCAAGAAATTAACCTGCTGTCCTTTTTATCGCTATATTTTACATGTTACTTCTTTCTGGCATGTTTAAACTAAATTTAGACTACAACTGCCACCTTTTCATTTTCCAATTAGCATTTCAAGTTTTTATTCCTTCATTTTGTTCTGCTTGATACTGTTCTAAAGATGGGCTGTTTTAAATATATGTCTTTGGGTTTAGTATGTTCAGAGAGGATTGGAACTGGTATCTTGTGCAGAAATTGTAAAATTCAAAGTAGGTCCTCAAGATGTCTCATTATGCTGAACAACATCTGTTGTCTGTTAAGTCTCAGGAATATTGAAAAGGGGACGTAAAAGCTGAAATGGTGTACTTGTACATGAAAAAGCTGTCAATGTTTTTATGTCTCATAGACATGCTTTTAGTGTATTATCGAATGTTGGGACTGGGCACTGGAGTCGCTGACCACCTTGAGACAACTGTGTCATTAGTGTCTACTCTAGGATTAGCCTTCTTCATGCAAATCATCATTTGTGTTGCGTTTTTTAGAGGGCTTTCACATTGTTTTTTCCCTACTCTCTTTATAATGCCATACTGTAAGAAAGTGGCTCTGTATATACTGGACCAAAGTAAGGTACAGTGTGTATAGAGTCCCCACTCTCCAGAGGTATAACAGTGGTTAAAGTCAGATCTGACCTTACTCTCTAAAGTGGTAGCTTGGTCGAGCAGTAAGGCAGTATCAGAGGACAGTGTAAAGCATTTGTTGTTCACACTCAGTCAGCAAAAGGTTTCACACACTCAAGAACTGAACTCTAGGCCAATTGTTTTTATATCAAAAGATATAGTTGTTCTATTTTAGAACCAACAGGTATCAAAATATACTTCTCTCAATATGAGTGACTTTGGTAATTACTTTGCAGAGAGGCAATAGACTTGGTAAGTACAATAGTTACTGGGGTTGCAATAGGCAACACAATTCTAAACACAATTTAACATTGAGCTCAATGGGTTTTTCTATAAAAATGCAATTGATTACTTTCAGGATTACTTTGCGAAATTCAAGTCACAGGTAAAGTAGGTTCTCGTTACTTTTGTAATCCAGTACTGGGCTCCTAGGTCCAGCACTCGGACCTCTACCTAAGACAGGTAAGTATTTACGTTTCAGTAGTCGGTACAATTTTTAAGGAATATTTGTGATTTGCAAAAATCGATACTTAGAAGAAATTTCAGAGAACATCGGTCTATGGTTTCCTATGGGAGAAAATGCAGGTAACTGGTAAGTACAGTTAAGATTACTTTTGCGGTTCAATACGGAACTAGAAAGTACAGCACTGGCTTCTCTCCTGATCCCAGGTGAGTATTTTGTAAATCGTTATTCGTTTGATTTTAGAAGAATATTTTAAAGTTTCAAAAATCGACACTTGGAAGACATTTCAGTGAAAACCAGACAATTTTAGCCGATGGAAGGAAAGTGAGTTATTGGCTTTCAGGTGAGTACTCGACTGGTGAGGTTAATGTTCTGGGCATAGACTCAGGGGTCTCCCAGGGTCGGAAAGGTACAGTTGTTATGCGGCACAGGGGCAGCCGGGTGCAGAGAGAGTAGGCCCAATGCAATCCAATGGAGGGCAGGGGGCCTTTGGTTGGTGGCTGCAAGCAGGCAGGCCACGCAGCTGTGGGAGCTGAGCTCCTGGTCACTTACTCAGGGCAAGCGGGGAAGTAGAGTAGGGTAGTCGTGGCACTTCCAGCGGCACTCGGGCGGCTGGGTGCAGGGTGCTTTTGAGCCGCTGGGCGCTCAGTGTCATCCAATGGAAAAGTTATAAAGTGAACAAAGGCTGCAGGCTCGGAGACGGAGATTCTTCATGTGCGACCACCACTTCGAGAGGTAAGTTGGGTTCTTGGAGAAGAGGTAGGTACCCCAAAGGAGGGCACAGGGGCCGTGGGGCGCTGGGTGCAGGGGTGTCTTTGGGTGTCGGGAAATCTTACCCTCGGCTGGTCACCGTTGGAGGAGTCCCTGGTACTGAGGCTGCAGGCGTCGTCTGGGTCGTCGCGGAGTGTCTTTGGGCACTGGACTTCAGGTCCCAGTTGCCGGGGGGACGTCCTCGCGGTCTTGGGTCACTCTGGCACAGGCCGGACTCGGCGGGAGCAGAGTGGGCTGGGTTTGCGGTTCCTGGCTGGCACCAAGGGTATGGTTGTTGGAGCAGAGCCTCTGCTCAGGGGAGTCCCAGTCTTTGAGAGGGTCAAGGCAGGCAGGTTCTCTGGGTTGTCCAAGGTTGCTGTCTGCAGGAGTCGCCGGGATTTGGCAGAGGAAGGTTCCAGGGTCGACAGGCCGCTAGGCAGGGGCCAAGTCAGTTGGTGTCGTCCTTTTGTTAGCAGCTGCACGGCAGGTCTTCTTCTTCTTGATCTTCTTTCTTGTTTTCTTATCGGGATCTGAGGAAGGAAGGTCCAGGGTGCCCCTAAATACTGAATTTAGGGGCTTTACAGGTAGGGGAAGGGCAGGGACCAATAGGTCCCTATCCTGGGGTGGGTACACCCCTAATCGGCTCCTCTCCTGTGGGAGGGGGCAGGGGCCTAGCTGTGATTGGGCAGGGCTCCCCATCTTCAAATGGGCAGAGCCCGGGGTAGTGCTTCACCTTGCCTCTCCCACCTGAGAGGTGGGGTTGGCACAGGCTGGTACACCCCCCTTCCTGACGTAGGGTTTCCGGACAGTCTTCCCGCTGGCAGGCATTTGAAGCTTCCCCCTGCCCATCCTAGGGGAGGAGACCTAGCACCTCGCCCAGGATGTGGATTGTTGCAGGCCCAGGAGAGCGGGGGGGCTCTCCACCCAGGGGTCCAGCACCATGTCTGCTGTGTGGCAGCTTCTCAGACCAGACATGGATCGTAGGTTAGGTTTTCAGGGGGCATCTCTAAGATGCCCTCTGGTGCATGTTACATTAAATACCACACTGGCATCAGTGTGGGTTTAATGTGCTGAGAAGTTTGATATCAAACTTGTCAGTCTTCAGTGTAGCCATTATGGTGTTGTGGAGTTTGTAATGACGACCTCCCAGCACCATATACTCTTAATGGCATCACTGCACTTACAGTGCCCAGTAATGGCCCTGGGTACTGTTGGGGCACAGGGCTCGTGCACCTGTGCTTACACCACTGGCATAGGGCACCCAGCTAGAGGGGTGACTGAGGTATGCCAGGGCAGTGGGTCTTGTGGGCCTAGGCACACAGGGATGTGTGCCATGTCGACTCTTTGTGTAGTACTGTCCTTAGACACTCAGCCTGCAAAGGCAGTGTGTGGGTGTCAGTGTACAGGGCCCCTAATGGTGGCACAATAAGTGCTGCAGTCCTTAGGGTTCTTCTCTGGTCACCATGCCCTGTGTACCAAGGGTACCATCTACTAGGGGCTGATAGGTGGCCAGAGATGCCAATTGGGTTTTAGTTTCAACACAGTTTTAGGGCAGGAACACAGGCCCTGGGCACCTGGTTGGCAGGAGCTCAGGGCACACTCAGTCAAAGCACATCAGCAGTTCAGCAAAAAGTGGGGGCATACCAATGTAAGAAAGATGGCACTTTCTCACACATACTGAGATCTGAATTTAGCCCTCTGATTCTTGATATGTGCTCCTTTCGAACCTCCTGAGTCATCAGCAAAAGCATAGCATCGTTCACATTGCTACCCTCTGCAAAACAAAAGGTGGAGTTGGAGCTTTTAACTCCACTGACGCTGATGACTCCAACCCTGGTGTCTGTCAAAGCACAAATACTTTACTACTGGCCTGAAAAACAAAGAAAGAAACCAGAAGTGATCGTATATCCAGTTGCGGCAACCTACTGCAGTTCCCTTAGTGCCCGCTATGGTTGCAGTTCCTTAAAAGTTTTCTATTAACGGAAAACAATTTGCACTCAGCAATCTATGAATTGACTCATTTTGTTGGTAAACCTTTGGCAGAATATTTATCTGCTGAGCATTTATCTACTGCTCAAATATATGCTGATATTAAGTCTGATATATCCTTTACTGATGCCTTGGAAATGCCATTCTTCAGAGTACAGCATCATGGCACCGATGATGACAAGTTGATTGATAGACTTCACTGTCCGATTCTTGAGGACGTAAGAACCTATCTGGAAATTCAGACAAACGTCAGCTGGGATGTTTCATACCTGGCTGGACCCCGTATAGAGCAATATAACTAATGAAGTGCTGATTGTGTGACAAAGGCACCCTAACTTCCAATGACCACACCAGAGGTCCAATCCAATTTATAAATGGAGATCCTTCAGCTTGCTGCATCAGTGGTAGAACTACTTCTGCCTTTTAGTTAATCACTTGTAGATCCCATTTTATCGGCCTATGTAAAGCCAACAGACTGATAGTTCAGTGTAGTCAGTTGGCCTCTTCTGACCTTCTTGACTCACCTATCACTTGAGAGACTTGTAGCCTCAGCCTCAATGGCATTTAAGCCATTCTTTTTGCATCTTTGCCACTGCATGGAAGCTTGAAATGCCTGTACTCTATGGGAAGAAGCGTTGCCTCATCTGGATTCCCTACTCTTTACATATCCAGTGCTTCATTCTTTTTAGTGTGGTATACCCATGCCTTATGGGAAATTGCTGCCGTAGCAAGAAGCCTATTAGACCATTGGAGGAGACCTTAAAACCAATTAGTGAAAAATTGAGAAGAAAAAGTAAAACCTGTCTTAAAGGCATGGTTGGACATGTCTGTCAATTTTGCGTGTTCAATGAACACTGGAGTACTTTAGTGTGCCCAAGCCTCGATGTGTTCTACCAGGTGTTTGAAGAATGTCGAAGCCAGTGTAATCGATTTGCTGCTCGATGGTGAGTGTCTTTTTTGAGAAAACGCTGCTTCTTCTATTGAATTGGGAAAAAAAAATCTTCTATTGAATACTGAAAAGAGCAACAGGAATGCCTTTGCTGCTGGCACCTCCAGCACCCCATTTCACATAGCAGTAACTTAAATTCCTAAAGTGTTTGAGAAGCCAGTACTGCAGGCTAAGGAAGACTTCTCTGCCTACCGCTGTCCTTTGGCAGTATTTTTTACATTAGACTGCAGATACAGTTTCACAGGAATACAACAGGAGCACCAATATTGTTTTTGTTGTTCCTCCACGCCTACTCCAAAGATACTGCTGTGGGTTCATCTGTTTTAAACTTTTTGTTTTCAGTTTACCAACAATTAAAACAAATACAGGTTACACATAACAGGTTGTTATTTTTGTATCATTTGCAAGTCAATCATTTCGACGTTATAGGTTCAATAGGTACCATTTCCACATACCAGGGGTACTCCGGAGGTCCAACCTTGAATATCAACACCCCTTCACATATGTTGCAGATACTGCCTCAAAGGGTTCCATATGTCTCTATGTTGTGAAATTCTAGGACGAAGCATAGCATATGTCTCTGTACATTGGGCTATCTCTTTTATCCAGGCATCTGCTGTCGATCCCGCTTTCCCATTCCATGTCATTGCCTTTTGTCTCTTTCCCAGCAACATGGCCATGCCTTCAGATTTCCTACAGGCTTTAAGTACTCTCTTTAAATATCCCAGGAGGGCCAACAGTGAATGTACCTGTAAATTTAGTTTAGTCATCTCATCCACTGTAGTGAACAATTCCCGCCAGAACCCACCTATTTTCGGTCAACGCCATGCTAGGTGTATGAAGCCGGCATGCTGGCCACAGCATCCAGTGCAGCTATTGTTGTGTCTCCCACCTTATCTAGCCATGCTCACTGACGTGTGTTAAATGCAGTGTATATATCCTTAGTGCTGCTATCGGCCTGTTTCATAGCTTCATTAGCATATTATAGATCAGTCTGACCAGCTGTCTGGTGGCAGATCCAGCTGCTATCAACGTCAGCAGGTTCCATTCATCATCATCCTGCGGAAAGGTTGGGAAATGCATGTATGATAGTCTCAGAATCTATAGTAATAAAAGACTTTAAAAAGAGAGGAGCTACCTTTGCTCAGGTATTCTGTTCTGGAAATAAACTGCTTGTCTCTGTATATGTGTCCTAACCAGTGAAGCGGTCTTAACTGTAGTGTCTTATTCATGATTTTTTTTGCATGTAATCCACGCCTTCGGGTTCCGCTTTAACAATATATGGGGTCAGTAGAGCATGTCTACCCTACACACCCACCCCAGTCTGCAACATGCAACCATGTGTGAATTCCATCTATAGACCGAGTTGGGGGTGTCAGCAAAATTATTTCAAATGAGTAATGGTCTGCTAGGTCCATCTCTAACCCCCTGTACGGAGCCTGTCTCGTGTTGTCGAACCGATGTGCAGCACACTGTGCTTGTACTATTAGATAATATCCCTAAAAACTGGGCACTGCAAATCCTCTCAGTTCATACAGCCTTTGTAGCAATTTGTAAGCTAATGCGAGGTTGTTTCCCGGCCCATTCAAGTTTTGTGAGGAGCGTGCCTAGCTGCGTAAAAAAAGCTGCCTCAGCGTATTGGTATATTCATTGATAAATATAGTGGTTGTGGCAATATCACCATTTTCATCACTGCTACCTTGCCTTCCAGTGTTGGGGGAAGGTATGTCCATTTGTAACGCTGGTTAGGGATACCGCCACTTATTTCACATAGTTTATACGCAGTCCAGACCATAATCCATGGTCCGTAATTTTGTCTGTCAATGGGGTTAGGTTAAGGTCCAGGTTTTTGACCAACAGCAATCTATTTTCAGCATATAATGAAGTAAGCAATCTACGGGGTCCAAATTGTATCCCTTACCTCCATGGAATTCCCTAAGTAGAAATGCTAATGGTTTAATTGCTGTGTCAAATATGAGTGGCGATGGGGGTAGCTCTATCTTGTTCCTCATTTTATAGCTAATGGTTCAGAGAGTTGCTAGTTCATTCTGATGATGGCAACTGGATTAGTGCGCTGGAGTGTAATTCATTTTATTATTGCCGTGTCCTGGCCAAGTCTATTAAGCACATGTATTGAATATGGCCATTCTTGGGTCATCTTTAAAAAAAAAAGCAACTTGCTGATAGGCGAGTGTGTTGAGGTTTATTTGCGACCATGGATAAGCATAACCTCAATCCAATAGTCTTCTGATAGCAAGAGGTTAGAAAAAAATCAAACCACTAGAAAGAGGGTTCTATTCGCCTTATTTCCAGTACACAGAGAAGGTGAGTAGAAATGCTGTTTTTGGAGGAACATATTTCTGAAAAAGAATTTTAGATTGGACAAGCCTTCACAGATTTTTCGCACATTGAATCGGGAGGTTGGATGGTATATATGGACTCATAGGATATCTATCTCTACATGCTTGTTTCTCCGATCAACCCGTTTAGGACCCTTGGGTTTCGTCTGTGAAACAAAACCCTCAGATCAATCCTGTGTAGCTGTGGCATTGAGCAATAGGGCTTATACAGAGGAACACGTGTAAAGCATTTAAACAGCACCAAAGCAATTGAAGAAGAAATCGACACAAAACTCAAGAAATTCTACACCAGTGGTGGGAAGCTGGGTTTCTGGTGCAGTAACCCTCCCACTTTTTGCCAGAACTACTGATGCACTTTGACTTGATGGCCCCAAGGTCCCTGCCAATGAGGTTCCCAGGACCTATGTTCTTTCCCCAAAACTGTCCCAAACCCAATTGGCCACCTGGCCACAGGTCAGCCCATGGTAAATGGTACCCAGGGCACTGTGACCAGGGAAGGCCTCTAAGGGCTGCAGCACTTAGAGGCCCTGTACCTTTATACTCACACACTGCATTTGCAGGCTGCGTGTGTTGGTGCAGGACAAAGTGACGAGTCGACCTGGCACACATCCCTGTGTGCCATGCCTAGAACCCACTGCCCTGGCATAGATCAACCACCCCTCTAGCTGGATGCACTATACCAGTGGTGAGGGTGCAGGTGCATGAGCCCTGTACCCCTACAGTCTCTAGTCCATTCTTAGACATTGTAATTACAGTGCAGTCATTAAGAGTATATGGTGCTGGGACTTTGTCATTATGACCTCCACAGCACCATGATGGCTACACTGAAAAGTCTGGTATCAAACTTCTCAGCACATTTAACCCGCACTGATGCCAGTGTGTGATTTAATGTAAAATGCACTCAGGTGGAATCTTAGAGATTGCCCCTGAAAAACGACCAGCCTCTGGTGGGTTCCCTGACTGGTACACACCAGCCTGCCACCACGAGACATGTTTCTGGACGCCTGGGGTGGGAGCTTTCGCTCTCCGAGCCGAGAAACAAAGCATTTCCTGGGTGGAGGTGTTCACACCTCCCCCAGGCCAGGTAGAGCCATCTGTGGGAGGGGAGGTTCAAAGGCCTTGCAGCTTTTTTAATGCAAGCCCAGCTTCTCCTGCTATCAGGAGCAGGCCCCTTCCTGTCTCCCCTCATTTTCTGCAGGAAGCCAGGCGGGATAAATGTGCCAGCCCAGAAGATGTGCCCACCTCTGCCAACCCCACCCTTCAGATGGGGGAGGCGTGGTGTAGCCCACTCCTCAGTGCCCGCCATCTTGCAGATGGCAGGCAATCCCCAATCAGCATTAGGGATTGTGGTCCCTCCACCACGTGGGGTGAGCACACCAAGGGTGCAGTCACCCTAAGGTCAGTAGCCCATTGGCTACTAACCCAGAGACCCCTAAATCGCCCCCTAAACACTGCATTTAGGGGGCAGCACTGTACCAAGAAGGCAGATTCCGGCAACCTAAGAAAAAGGACGAATGAAGATGCCCACAGAAGAGACTGCAGAGAACAACTGACCTTTTCCCAGCCCTACCGGCCTGTCTTCAGTTTCCTGAGATCCTGCGCCAAAAGTCGCCTTGTTCTGCTGCCAGCGACCTCCAGAATCCTGGGAGGACTGACTGCCTTCAACCAAGACTGGATCTCCTGTGAACAGTAGCTCTGTTCAAAAGAACACTCCAAAGACAGACTCTGAGCTTTCTGAGGACAAAGAAACTCAACGCCTGGAACCACCACTTTACCCATCTCCTACGACCTGAGTTCTAGTGACCTACCGGTCCCAGCCAGGTCCCCCAGCTCCCCCTCCAGGACCCCCCAACATCGCCTGCAGCCTCTGCATGGAGACGCCCCCAACCGCGAGTGGCCCAGTAAGATGAAATCCGACCTCAAAAGACACCCCTGCATTCAGCCGCCCTGCATCCTGGAGAAGAGAACCAAAGGTGCACTTACGTCCCCGAGCCCTCCAACTTACCTGCCCAGCTGTTGGTTCCTCCCGTAAGTCTCCCTGGACCGAGCCTGCTGCAGTAAACCAAAACCGAAAATCCCCTCTGAAAACAACAGGGCACTCAACGCCAAAACAGCACCCTCCACACAGCCACCCCTGCGGGTGCACTTTGTGTGCTAAACCGGATCCTCCTTTGCCCTGAGCCTAACTCCAGGAGCTTTGCTCCGACAACCCAGTGGCCTGCTCGTAAGCAGCCACCAACCACGGCCCCCCAATTCCCCATTGCATAACATTGGGTCTCAGCACTTTGCACCTGGCCGCCCTAGTGCCGCTGAGGGTGTAACTGGAGTGCATCCTTGACCCTGGGGGAACCCTTGTTCTCTCCCCGGAAGCTTTTTTTTTTTTTTGAAATATTTTTATTTGTATTTTATAGGTACACAACAATACAATCATGTAATCAAGAAAGCACACACTCGCAACCCCCCTCCACCCGCCCCTGATTCGCATATTCTTGACAAAATTAACTCCAATCCGACCCGACATCAATTGCAGCATTGTATTGTGATCTAAAAACATCCTAGTCATACTTGTCCCATTTGTGCACTTTTAAGTACGCCAGCCAGCACTAAAGTCTCCACCCTCACAGCCCCCCATCCAATCCATGATAAGAGGGCCACCTGGACCAGACCCTCCGACACTTCTTCGGGCACCCCCTAGCCTTATAAGTCACTCTCAGCGGCCATATACATGTCTAGTCCTCTCCTCCATTCCTCTAGTTCCGGGGCGGTCGGGAACCCCCAGTGTTTTGCTATGTCCCTCTTTGCCACAACTAGGGCCAACACCAGGAAGATCAACTGGGGTCTAGACAGGTCCACATCATTAGTCATCCCCAACAGGGCCAGCCTGGGCTCCGGGTGCAGCGGTGTCTCCATAACCTCGCTCAATTCCTTAAAGATGGCGGTCCAGTAGAGTTGTATCACATTGCAAGTCCACACAAGGTGGTAAAAGTCCCCGTCCTCTCGGTGGCACCGAAGGCAGCTCTTGTCTGTTGCCCTCCCCATTTTATAGAGCCGCACTCTATCGTAATACGTTCTGTGGAGCATATTAAATTGGATAAGACGCAGCCTGGATTTAATTGCGACATCCCTTGGGTGCATTAACACTATGTCCCAGTCAAGGTCGTCCATTTCACCCACCTCCGATTCCCACGTCTGTCTTAAGTTTCGCTAAGTTGCCCAGCATGTTGTTGGTTAGGGTTTTATATGTGAGTGAGACTGTCTTCCCTTGAACTTGTTCTTGCAATAGTCGTCCCTCCAACGGCGCATATTCTGGGAGCTCGGTTATGTGGATATTTTGGGCCCGCCAGGCGTGCCGTAGTTGTGCATATTTGAAGAATTGTGAGTGGTGCAAACCAAATTCGGTTTTCAATGCCACGAAGGATTTTAGGGCCCCTTTGGAGATCACATTGCCTATAGTGGAAATGCCTATATCGTCCCATCTTTGAAAGCATTTCAGTTTGCTCAGTTCCGTTAACCACTTGCAGTGCCATAGTGGCGTCTGCCGTGTGGGCGTCTTCTCCCACCCAGTGCGCTTTGTAGCCTTATACCAAGAGTGTAGGGTAGTGGTAGTTGCCGGAAGAAGCGGCTCCCGTCGGTTACCCCCATAAAGGTAATACAGTAAGTTTCGGGTGGACATTTTATACCTTTATAGAGCATAAGTAGGGTGATCTGCCGGGGCGTGCAACCAGTCATTGATCGGGGCAAGATGCTCTGCCCAATAATAGGCTTCCAAGTTCGGAAGCGAGATCCCCCCGCAGTATTGGTGTCTCTGAAGGGTAGTTAGTGCTACTCTAGGTTGTTTACCCAACCAAAGGAAGGCCTTCAGGTCTTTGTGCATTCTGGAGAGTACTTCGTTCTGCAGGGCGTAGAGGTACTTGGGTAGGATAATCATCTTATACAGGGCCGCTCGGCCCAAGAGTGTAAGGGGGAGTAGTCTCCATCGATCCATATCCGTGATGGAATTCAGGATAATTCGCTCCAAGTTTCGTTGGAATGACAGGGACCTGTCCAGGGTTACATAAACTCCGAGATATTGGAAGCCCTCAGTTGTAGTCAACAATTGTCCTGGAAGTGCCACCCAGTCTCCCCGCCCCCCGGGATCATAGAGGAGCGACTTATGCCAATTGATACGGTAATCCGCGTGCCTACCATATTGTTCGAGTTCATGAAACAGCGCCGGCATGGTTGTCTCTGGATGCGTAATATATAGCAGGATATCATCCACATACAGGGAGATTTTCTCCTGTGTGGAGTCCGTCTCATTCCTCCTAAAACCTCTAATGTCTGGGTTGTGCCGGATCCGGGCGGCCAATGCCTCGATGGTGAGTGCAAAGAGGAGGGGGGACAATGGGCACCCCTGTCGGGTACCCCTCTGGATCTGAAAGCTTCTAGATAGTTTCCCATTCACTCCCAAGGTTCAGTATAGAGGAGCTGTACCCATTTCAGGTACTTGGGTCCAAAGCCAAACTTAAGCAATATTCCCTCCAGGAACGGCCAGTGAACAGCATCAAAAGCCTTTTTGGCGTCAAGGGAGAGGAACCAATGAGGCTCCTCTCTGGCCCGCACCTCCTGTAACCAGTTGTGTGAACGGCGGAGATTTAATCTGGTGGCCCTATCTGGTAAGAATCCCGTCTGGTCCAAATGTATGAGGTCCGGTATCACTGGCCGTATACGTAGCGCCAGAATGGTGGCCAGAAGTTTCACCTCTGTGTTAAGGAGGGAAATGGGCCGATAGGACGCGCAGTCGTCTCGCGGTTTTCCCTCTTTGTAAATTGGGATGATGGTTGCTGCGGCAAGGTCAGGAGGGAGTCTCCCGTCTTGGAAAGCTCCCTCGAAGAGACCCTTCAGATGGCGGTTCAGGAGGTCCGCCGTGCGTTTGAAGAACTCCGATGGGAAGCCATTAGGCCCCGGGGTCTTACCTGGGCGCAGTCTGGTCAGTGCAACAGATATGTCCTCTTAGGCGATGTCAGCCTCCAGGGCCTGGAGGGCCTCAGGTGACACAGTTGGCAGGTCTACTCGCTCCAAACAGTTTAGAGCATCCTCACGCGTTCCTAACTCCCTAGCTGCATAGAAGAGTTCATAGTGCGAGGCAAATGCCTCTGCTATTTGAACATCGGACTCAATCTTTGTCCCATCCGGTCCCTTGATGTGTTCCACCCACCTGGCCGCACGTTCCCTTCTACTCAACCATGCCAATAATTTGCCCGACTTGTCTCCCACGTCATAGAGGCGATGGAGGGTGGCCAGGGCTTGGTTTTTAGCCTCCCCGGTCACCAGTTCTCTATATTGTTTCTGGCGGTCGAGGAGTTTCCTGAGAGTCTCAGCATTCCGGGAGGTCTGATAGTCTCTCTCTAGTTCCAGAATGGACGCCTCCACATCCGCTACCTCTGACTGGAGTTTTCTCCGTTTCTCCGCCAGCCTACTTTGTATCCTATCCCGTAGAACTGGCTTTAGCGCCTCCCAGAAAGTCACCCTCGAGTCAACCGTCCCTTCATTTTCTGCGATGTAGACTGCCACGTCAGCCCGTACACCGCGGAGGACCGCCGCATCTTGCAGGTCCCATGCCGCTAGGCACCAGGAAACCCCATCCGCACTCCGTCCCCATCCCACCTTAACTAGCAGGGGGGAGTGGTCGGAAATCCCCCTCGCATTATATTCCGCGGTATCGCCGACGGCCAAGTATTGTCTGGATATAAACACATAGTCTAATCTCGAGAACACTTTATGCGCACCCGAGTAATAGGAGTAAGCCTTCTGAGTTGGATGTATCCACCTCCAAACATCAGTGAGTCCTATATTAGCGATCAGTTGGGACAGGGGGGACTGGGCCCCCGCTCCAGACGCGGCGCCTGACCGGTCGAGCTGTAGGTCCATAACGTCGTTGAAGTCCCCCCCTAGTATTTGGATGGAATCGGCCGTGTCCAAGAGTATATCGGCCACTTTCCTGAGGGTGCTCGCCTGTAGTTTCGGCGGCGCATAGACTGAAATGATTGTGTATGTACGTCTGTTCCAAGTCCCCTTGACCCCCACATATGTCCCCAGAGTGTCTATCCATGAGTGGGTGATAAGGAATGGGAAGGTCTTCTTTATGATGATAGCCACCCCTCTTGAGTCAGTAGTGTAACCTGCATGCACTAGTACTTTGTGTCGCCCTCTGGCCAGAAAGGCGCAGTTAGTCCCTTTAAGATGAGTTTCCTGCAGTAGTAGTACGTCTGGGTTTTGTCGTTTAACGTATGCGTTTACCAAGCCCCTCTTGATCTTATTGCCCAGTCCATTTACGTTCCAGGTCAGGACACTAAAACCCATATGGTCTCTAGATCGTGTGTCGTCATCTCCCGCCATTTATGTGCACAGAACGATGTATTAGGTCGGACTCGGGTGTGCCAGCGAGTAGTGGAGTCTGAAAGTGCGTGAATGTGTGTAAATGATTGCCACCCTCCCCCCCCCAGCCAACTCCCCCTCAACTGAACTGCTCCTCCCTCCCACGCCCGCCCCCCTCCCAAACCTGAGGTAACGCATAACTCCCCCTCGCCACATCCCCCTCCCCACCTCCCTCCTCTTCCAGTCCCGTCCCCTCGCAAGACAGAACTGTCATTAAGAGAAGGTCTGTCGCCCTCCCGTGTATCCCCCCCTTCAGCCTGCTCTAGCCAAGTTCTCGAAGAGCATTCAACACTACTTCCCCCAAACAAGCTCAAATAACAAAAAATAAGAGAATTATACAATTAAGAACAAAAACCAGTGTAGAACAATAGGTATAAGAGGGCGTGTCAACTTGCGTGCTCCTCATCGACGAGCTGCGGTCTCTATAGCCAGTTCTGCCATCGTTCATGAATGGGAGTCCTGAGTGTCCGATCGGGGGACACTAGTCCGCCCGAAGCGTCCTGTACCAGGTCCCCGATCGCCTCCACCAATGGGTGAATGGAGTGGGACCCCCCTCTTGTCGTCTTCTCCCCCTGAAGTGCGGCTCCCAATATCGTCGTCATCCTCTCCCTCTGAGCGGGCGTGTCTTCGTAGGCAGTTGAATCTGGATCCCTGCGGGTCTTTCCTTCCAGGAGATGCCGAGTGTCCTTGCCGTCTACCCCCTGGGCTATGCCCCGCATAAGGTGTCGCCGGGGTTTGTCTCTTTGCCCTTTGGGACTTCAGTCTCTGAGCCTTCGGTAGTACCCATTGGGGCGTCAACCTGTCTGCCATTCCACGGCCAACGTTTTCCCTGCTGTGGAATATCGGACGTTCCTCCAGCCATTGCCATGCATCTTCTGGATGATTAAAGAAGTGTGTTTTTTC
Source organism: Lissotriton helveticus (assembly GCF_964261635.1). Classification (NCBI taxonomy): domain Eukaryota; kingdom Metazoa; phylum Chordata; class Amphibia; order Caudata; family Salamandridae; genus Lissotriton; species Lissotriton helveticus. The sequence goes on from NC_136067.1 coordinate 539,399,945, forward strand.
CTTGTAAATCACCTTCAGCTCCGCCGGGAAGAGGAGCATATAGGAGATGTTCATGTCTCTCAATTTCGCCTTCACCGCGTCAAAGGAGCGGCGTTGTTTTTGCACCTCTTGGCTGTAATCCGGGAATATCATAATGTTCGTGTTTTCCAGTCGGATCTCCCCCAGCTTTCTGGCCTCTCGCAGGATCAGGTCCCGGTCCGCGAAGTTGAGGAATCGTGCAATGACAGGTCTAGGTCTCACACCCTCTGGAGTCTTTGCCAGGCGGGCCCTGTGAGCCCTTTCGATGATAAAGCAAGTCGAGAACTGCGCCGCCGGGAAGGTTTTGGTCAGCCAGGAGTGGAGGAATGCCGCCATGTTTGTCCCTTCAATTCCCTCTCTAAAACCTACGAAGCGCAGGTTGTTAACGTCGCGCTCTGTTTTCAGCATCGTCCACCTTCCACAGCAGTTGGCGATGGGATGCCTGGAGTTCCGCCATGTCTTTTCTCAGGGTGGAGATCGAGTCTTCCGCCTCGCCTATCCTAGTCTCAGCAGTAGTCACTCTTTCCGTAAACTTTCGGAAGTCTTGCCTCAGTAGCGTCACCTCTGACCCCACCTCGCCGATTTTGACTTCTAGGGCCGCCCGAGACTCCTGAATGTCTGTCCGTGACGCCTGAATGGCTCCCATCACCAGGTCAGTATCCGAGCGCCCACCAGGGGCAGCGGAAAGGGCATCCACAGACTGTCTTGGCGCGGCGAAATTATCCATGGGCCCCTGCTTGGAGGTTTTGGGGAGTGTATCCTTCTTCCCCATGGCTGGCGTTGCAATGGAGTCTCTTTCGAGGGAACAATCGCTTTTTACGCTGCCCCCTTCGCTCGGTCCGTGGCCGGGGGACGGTGAGCTCCCCAGTCCGCCACAAGGGAGGGCAATCCGGCCACTCCGGACTGCTACTGCCGGAAGGCCAGGCGCGTCTTCTGCCTGTCCCCCTGGGGCCCCAGCCCAAGCAGCCGGCCGCGTTCCAGACCCGGCCTCTACCCCAGCGCCAGTGCCGGCCCAATGTCACAGACTTCGCTAAGTGCCCCACAGAGCGTCCGGGTCCTGTCGCCCCGTCGGAGGGTCTGGTCAATGTGGGATGTATCTTCCCCCCTCGGCCCAATCTCCAGGGTGTCCAAGCGCCCCACACAAGGAAGCAAGGATTGCCCGGCAGGGTGCGGGTTGGAGGGGACACCACAGGGGGGCCGCGACTTGTGTGGGATCGTTGCAGGGCCAAGCAAGCCCGAGCCGCAACACCAGGCAGCAGATTCTAGAATGCCTCCAGGTCCAGAGAGCGTGTACTCCGATGCAGGGTCGAGATCAGTCACATAGCACACTCTGGCTCCGCATTGCGGCTCCGTCCGCCATATTGGTACAGTAAGTAAGTCCTGCCGGGAGTCCAGATGCCTCAATAGGGGTTATCCTCCGGCCACGCAGACCCCGCACAGTGCCTCCCTCGCTCTCACCTTCACAGCGGCAGGCCAACAGCGGGACGGTCCTGGTTCTCGAGCTATCCCCGCGTCGCGGCTCCGGCCGCCATTTTGGTGCAGTACGCGGGTCCCGCCGGGGGTCCGGACGCCGCAGTGGGGGGGCCGCACTCCGGTTCCTTTCAATAGCGCAAGCTCCACACAATGTCCTCCTTGCACGGGCCCCCACAGCGACCCCCAGTTGCAGGCCCTATGTGCCGGACCTCAGCGCGATGTTCGACCTCCGATTACAGCGGCCGCCATGTTGTCGCCGCCAGGCCTTCCAGATCGGTGGTAACGGGTGAGTGTCCTGCCGAATTTTGTCCCGATTTCTTCGGTGTGATGATCCTTATGAGATCGGTGGTCCCTGTAACGACCCTCCCGTTACTTTGGTGAAGTGGGACTATGTAGAAAGCTGGATGTAGATGCAGCTCGCCGGGAGCTCTAGCAAAGCACGTCTTAGCAGGCCATGCTGTCGGCCACCCTATCCCCGGAAGCTTAACCCCAAAGACCGATTACTTACCTGGTAACCGTTAATTTCATTTCTCTCCATAAGAACCTATTGTAAGAAAGTGGCTCTATATATAATGGACCAAAGTAAGGTACAGTGTGTATAGAGTCCCCAGTCCCCAGAGGTATGGCAGAGGCTAAAGTTAGATATAACCTTACTCTCTAAAGTGGTAGCTTGATCGAGCAGTAAGGCAGTATCAGAGGTAAGTGTAAAGCATTTGTTGTACACACTCACAGAAAATGGTCTCACACACTCAAGAACTGAACTCTAGGCCAATTGTTGTATATCAAAAGATATAGTTGTTTTATTTTAGAACCAACAAGGTATCAAAATATACTTTTCTCAATATGAGTGACTTTAGGTAATTACTTTGCAAACGGGCAAAGTAATTCCCGCCAGAGTGTGGGTCAGAACCGGTGGCAGCCAGTTGCTGAGTATAGCAAGTGGCCTGGAGAAGCTCACAAAGGCGGCATGCCTTTGAAGCTTCACCTGCCCATCCTGGAGGAGGAGGCTTGTCACCTCGTCCCAGGATGTGCATTGTTTCAGGCCCCCGATAGCAGCAGGCTCTCGACCCAGGGGTCCAGAAACATGTCTGGTGGTGGCAGCCTCGGTAGCCACGCAGTCAGGACACTGGGCGTTGGTTAGGTTTCAGGGGGCATTTTAAGATACCCTCTGTTGTGCATTTTACATTAAATCCCACACTGGCATGCGGGTTTAATGTGCTAAGCGGTGGCTATCCCTTCAAAAGTGTGTGATAGCCGTAGCACCATTCCCTCCTTAACTCTGCGTGCAAGCGATGTAGCCACAACGCCATAGGCCTCCAGGCCCTCGGTCAGAGGCAGTCCATTCCAGTGTTGCTGTGCGCTGCCACCCCTGCTTCCCATCTGATGGGGCGTGCAGGTGTAGGAGGGAGCAAAAGTGTGGCGCTGGATGTCTCGGTCAGTAGCTGACCCAGTGTGGGAAGCGCTCCCAGGTCTTCTTGCGTTAGTCAGTACGGGCCAGCTGCTGTTTCAATTCCTCCAGCAGCAAACTACAGTCTTCTCACTGCTGCTCCAAGGTACAGGAGCCAATCCACTCCTTGGTGTAGTGGTGCATCAAAAGCGCTCCGGCACTGTAGGAAGCTGGCTCTGTATATACTATACCAAAGTGAGGTATAATGTGCACAGAGTCCAGTGGAACCCCAAAGGTAGGCAGATGTAAAGTTAGATAGCACCTTGCTCTCTATTTGTGGTAGTGTGGTCGAACAGTAAGGCTTTAACAGAGGACAGTGTTAAGCATTTGTTGTACACACTCTATCAGCAAATTAATGTTCGAGGCATGTGGGCTGGTGAATTCATATCTGTGCATAGATCGCCGCCTAGTGTTGGGTCCGGATGATTGCACCTTGTTGTCCTGGAAGAGTCTTCGAAGTATCACGAGATAGGTGACTCCTCCCCTGGACTACAGTGCGCATGGGCATCCTTTCCATGCTCAGATTGTTTTTTTCCGCCATTGGGTTCGGATGCAAACTCCTATACTCCAACTCGGAATCGAAACAAAACTTTCCTAAAGGCCAAAAGGCCTTCGACTCCGTCGGTATTGTTCCGTTCGGTACCTCTCTACTCTTTACAACCTTCCATCTCGAATCGGTCGTCGACGCGGGCCGTTGGGCCTTTTAAACGCCACGTGAGCCGACCGTCGATGGAAAGAAACCCCTTCAAAAGGTGCCTACAATAAAGTTCCCCCATACTGACAGACACTCAGTATGCAACAAGTGCCTTTCCCCAGACCATAGGGAAGAAACCTGCCCGGCCTGCGCCCAGTTCCGATCGAAAAAAACTATACGGATCCGAAGGGCCGCTAGGCAAGAAATGCAGCGACAGGCACCGGAACCCGACAACATCTTCGATGATGACCAGGATCTACCGGATGCTCAAGACTCGGACCTAGAGATCGTCACAGTCGAGGACTACTCCGTCGGGCCAAATCGTGAGTACCCCGGCACCAAATGACCCCTCGCCAAAGGCTCCGGTCGAGGCATCGCCAACAGGCCTTAGCCAAGATCAAAAAAGACTTTCGACAGCCCCGCCTTCCGACTCGGCTCCGAAAACAAAAACAAAACTGAAACCTTCAGAAACCCCAGGGCCCAGTACCATCGCCCCGAAGAAGGTTCCAGAGCCAAAGAAGGTACTGACCCAAAGGGCGTAGATCCACAAAAGGCCGCACAGGCAAAGACTGTCGAGCCAAAAAAGACTGTCGACCCCGCAAAGGCCGCTCAGCCGAAAGCCGTCGATCCTAAAAAATCAGTCGACCCGAACAAGGGCACGCAACCGAAGGGCGTCGAACCGAGGAAGGTCGCCGACCCGACCAAGCCTGTGGTTCCAAAAACCGTCGACCCGGCATCCGGTGCCGTACCGAAAAGGCCCAAGCCTAAGCCCAAGACTGTAGAGGAAGAACTATTCCACCCAGATCCATCCGAGGACCAAGCAAAGATTTACATTAACCCAGACACTGGTAAAGTTACCATCCTGTTTAGGAAAAAGAGACCTTTGGACTTTGCACCTGATTCACCTATCCCACTCAGGAAAAAGGACTTTGGCACTTCTCCCACTAGACCCGCACTCCCTTTTTAACCTATCATGCCCTCCACACCACTTGCACCTACCTCACCTTCTAACCACGATGACGATGAGGGGGACACAGGGTATGAACCACAACCCCTATATGAGTTTCCTCAAGATCCAGATGAAGAGGAACTCTGGGAGGAGCCAACAGACCCTTATGATACACATCCTATCCCTGATGTGCCCACTTACCCTACGAAACCATCACCCACTGATGACACAGTAGTATCTAACCAACTCATAGACAGGGCAGCACAGTTCCACAACGTGGACATGCACAGTGACCCTGTAGAAGAGGACTTCCTCTTTGACACCTTCACTACTGCAGAGAAGAGTGTCAAAACACTTCCAATGCTAAAAGGCGTTCTAAAACATGCACCTGACATATTCAAGGACACAGACAGGGCACGGGTAATCAATCCCAGAATAGAAAAAAAGTATAGACCGGCTCCTACAGTCCCCACCTATATCAAGGGTCAGCTGCCACTAGACTCCCTAGTGGTTGCTAACGCACGAAAGAGAGCCAACTCCCAGACTACAGGGGAAGCACCTCCCCCTGATAAGGACTCCAAAATCCTAGAGGCTTCGGGCAAAAGGGTAGCAGCACAGGCATCCAATTCTTGGAGAATCACTAACACACAGGCACTACTGGCTCGTTACGATCGAGCACATTACGATCAGCTCGAAAGCCTTATGCAACAATTGCCCGAGCCGTTTAAAGCACAAGCAAATGATCTCATCCCGGAGGGAAAATTCATCTCCAACGCCTCCATTAAATGTGCACTGGACGCTGCAGACACCGCATCTAGGTCCATTAATACTAGTGTCCTCCTCCGCAGACATGCATGGCTGAGGGTTTCCGGCTTCAAAAATGAAGTCCAGTCCACCATTCTAAACCAACCAGTTAACCCAGACTTTTTATTTGGTCCTACGGTAGACACCATCTTGGACAAAATGAAAAAGGACACAAACAGCAAAATCCATGGGTGCACTGCAATTTCTGCAACATAGGGGCTCCTTTCGGCGCTCCTCATACAGAGCAAATACACGAGGAAATGCCTCAAAAACATCTACCTCCTACAAGAATACCACACAAGGTTCCTTCACAAAAAACACTAACAGGGGTGGTTACAGAGGTAACGATCCTAAGGGTAGGGGGCGGGGAGGCAATAACACCAGAGCCTCCGCCTCCACAAAACAGTGATTTCATTACGCTGCCTCCGGAACACTTAACACCAGTCGGAGGCAGACTACAACAGTTCCTACCTGTCTGGCACACTATCACCACAGACAGGTGGGTGAGATAAATTATCCAGTCTGGTTATTGCCTAGAACTGACTTCTACGCCACCAAACATACCACCCAGACATCGTCCTATGTCCATAGAACACATCACCCTACTTCAACAGGAGGTCAAAAGCATGCTGGAGAAGAGGGCCATAGAGCCAGTCCCTTTCCACCAGCAAGGGACAGGAGTATACTCCGTATACTTCCTTATTCCCAAGAAGGACGGTTCCCTCAGACCAATACTGGACCTCAGATCCCTAAATCAATACATACTGTCGGAGCACTTCCATATGATCACACTACAACAAGTGCTCCCGTTGCTACAACAAGGAGACTTCCTAGCAACACTGGATCTCAAGGATGCGTACTTCCACATACCCATCCCTCCAGCCCACAGAAAATGCCTCATGTTCACAATAGAAGGGCAACACTACCAATTCAAGGTTTTGCCCTTCGGGGTTACCACGGCTCCAAAAGTCTTTACGAAATGCTTAGCCACAGTAGCAGCGCACATCAGAAGGCAACACGTCCATGTGTACCCTTATCTGGACGATTGGCTAATACAAGCAAAGTCGTACCACGAGTGTGCAACACACACGTCCCAAACTATCCAGTTGCTGCACAGCCTAGGCTTTTCAGTCAACTACACAAAATCGCATCTGCAACCTTCCCACGTACAGCAATACCTGGGAGCCACTATAAATACCTCAGTGGCAAAGGCATATCCAAACACGGCAAGGATAGCCAGCATGCAGACACTCTTTCGCAAATTCCAGCCAGAACACTCCTTGCCAGCTCAAGTCTTCATGCAGCTCATAGGCATGATGGCCTCCTGCATATTCATTGTCCCCCATGCCAGACTTCAGATGCGCCCATTACAGGAATGCCTAGCAAGGCAATGGAACCAGGCTCGTGGACAACTAAAAGACCTAGTGTTGGTGGACAGTCGCACTCACAACTCTCTGCAGTGGTGAAACCCACAAAACCTTTCCAAAGGGCGACTGTTCCAAGAGCCAGTTCCACAACTAGTACTAACAGCGGACGCATCACTGACAGGCTGGGGAGCCCATCTCCTCCAATACACGGTACAAGGGCTCTGGACAACCAAACAGAAAAAATGGCATATCAACCAACTAGAGTTGCTAGCGATATTCATAGCCCGAAAAGCCTTTCAAAAATACGTGTACAACAAGACGGTGTTGATCCGGACGGACAACATGACCGCAATGTATTATATCCAAAAACAGAGGGGGGCGCACTCTCCACAGCTGGCACAGAGCATATGGAAGTGGGCGATCCCAAAGAACATCTTACTCCTAGCAGAACACCTTCCAGGGAAGGACAATCAGATTGCCGACCTGCACAGCAGGCACAGCCAACAAATACACGAATGGGAGATTCACCCCCAAGTTCTCCAGCCATTCTTCGAGGAATGGGGTCACCCAGAGGTAGACCTGTTTGCCACAAAAGAAAACTCCAAATGCCAGTACTTTGGCGCCAGGTTCCCACATCCACAGTCACTGGGCAATGCGATATGGATGAACTGGTCAGGCAGATTTGCGTACGCTTTTCCCCCAGCACTGCTGATTCCGCTGGTGGCACGCAAACTGCGGCAACACTCGCTCACCCTAATCCTAGTTGCTCCCACATGGGCGAGACAACCATGGTACACAACGTTCCTAGAACTTTCAGTAGTTCCTCATCAAAAACTGTGCTTAGCACCCTATCTTCTGACTCAGAACCATGGAGAAACAAGACACCCAGATCCCAATCAGATGAACCTAGCGATCTGGCTCCTGAGGTCCTAGAGTTCGGATACCTCAAATTTTCCCCAGACTGCATGAACATCATTCGGGAGGCAAGGAAACCTACCACGCGCGCGTGCTATGCAGCCAAATGGAAAAGATTTGTTATTTACTGCAACAATAACCAAATCAACCCATTAGACGCTTCCATACAAAACATTATATGCTACCTATTGCATTTACAAAGGTGTAACTTCGCATACTCTTCCATACGACTACACCTCGCTGCTATAGCAGCGTACCTTCAGAACAGGCAACACCTTTCACTCTTCAGGGTACCAGCTATTAAAGCATTTATGGAGGGCTTGAAAAGAGTGATCCCTCCAAGACACCCTCCTTCCCCAGTCTGGAATCTAAATATAGTGCTTACCAGACTCATGGGACCCCCTTTCAAACCTCTACACTCATGCGAATTGCAATTCCTAACATGGAAAGTCGCATTCTTAGTTGCCATCACCTCACTCAGAAGTGAGCGAATTGCAAGCACTGACAATCGAAGAGCCATTCATGCAGGTACATGCTAACAGGGTAGTTCTTCAAACAAACCCTAAATTCATGCCTAAAATCATATCCAACTTCCATATTAATCAAGCAATTGAACTGCCAGTATTCTTTCAGAATCCACAATCGGTAGCTGAAAGAGCCCTGCACACGCTAGACGTCCGGAGAGCTCTACTATACTATGTGGACAGAACTAAATCATTTAGGAAGACAAAACAACTGTTTGTTGCTTTTGCACCACAACACAAGGGAAATCCTATTTCAAAGTTAGGAATAGCCATATGGATAGTTAAGTGCATTCAGATATGTTATCTAAAAGCTAAACACACTTTAACAGTCCCCCCTAGAGCACACTCTACACGGAAAATGGGGGCATCCATGGCTTTCCTAGGAAATATTCCCCTCAAAGACATCTGTAAGGCAGCCACATGGTCCACCATACACACTTCCACTAAACACTACTCTGTAGACGGGCAAGCAAAACAGCAAGCTGCTGTAGGCCAGGCTGTCCTCAAAACTCTTTTCCAAACTGCTGCAGCTGGCACAGGTGGCCACCGCTAGACGAGATACTGCTATTCAGTCTATGCACAGATATGAATTCAGCAGCCCACATGCCTTGAATGGAATATGCTACTTACCCGTATGCATCTGTTCTTGGCATGTAGGGCTGCTGACATTCATATCGCCCGCACTCCTCCCCGGCGCCTGTCGCAGCTGCAGCATTATCTTTAGCATGGACATCTCTGACTTACTTATCTCTACCACTGCCACCATGGCGAAAAAAAATCTGAGCATGGAAAGGATGCCCATGCGCACTGTAGTCCAGGGGAGGAGTCACCTATCTCGTGATACTTCGAAGACTCTTCCAGGACAACATGGTGCAATTATCCGGACCCAACACTAGGCGGCGATCTATGCACAGATATGAATGTCAGCAGCCCTACATGCCAAGAACAGATGCATACTGGTAAGTAGCATATTCCTTACACACTCACAGACTGAACTTCAGACCAATTGTTTGTGTATAAAAATATTATTTTAATTATTTTATTTTCTAGAACCAAGCAAGCCTGGCACAGGTAAGCAATAAATACTTTACAGTAGTAATGCCGTTTGTAAATAGTTTGAATTGCAATTGTAAATGTACTTTGATTTGATTAAAATAGAGTTACTGATAATGCAATGCTTTCCAGAATACAGTACATATACTTTGTATTGGAATTTTAGTAAAATAACAGGTAAGCTACTTTTGAGATTATTTTTCTTACACAGTAGTATACCTGGGTACTACCCTAGGACATTTCCTGTAAACAAGTAAGTAAAATCGTTTTTGTTAGTTAGTACAATTTTAAAGAATTTCTTTAGGTTTTCCAACTCAACACTTAAAAACTTTTCCAAGAAAAATTGTCAATGTTATCCTATGAAGGAAAATATTGTTATTGGTTTTAGGGTAAGTATTCAGGATTGGGAGTTGAGGTTCTGGGGGTAGACTCAGGGGTCCCCCGGGGTCAGGGATGCACTCTCATTACACCCTCAGTGGCACTAGGGCGGCCGGGTGCAGAGTGCTGAAGCCAATGTTATCCAATGGTGGTAGGGGGCCTCCGGATGGTGGCTGCTGACGAGCAGGCCACTTGGTTGTTGGAGCAAAGCTCCTGGACTTTAGCTCAGAGCCAATGGGGAAACAAAGTAGCACCAAAGGTGCATGCTCTTCGGTACTAGGGCGGCGTCGAGCACCCTTTTGTGTGCAAGGGGAAACCTCCAGTTTGCAAAGGCACTGCAGGCTCTGGGTCGAAGGTCTTCTGGGTGCGACCACCACTCCGAGAGGTAAGTTGGGATTCCGGGGGTTGGGCCAGCCAAGGCTGTGGGGCATCGGGTACACGGGTGCCTTTTAGGGTCCGATCTTCTTACCAGATCCTGGTCAGGGTTGGGGGGACCTTCCGGATTTAGACTGCAGGCATCGGCTGGAGGCTTGAGGCAGATCAGGGGTCGCCGGATCTCGGGTCAGGATCTCCGGGGGGAGACCTCCTCGTGGTGTTTGCCCGCTCGGGCCGTGGACGGCGGTTTCAGAGTGGTGCGGTTTCCGACCGGTGCCAGAGGTGGTTGTTGAACAAATCCAGTGTTCAAGGAAGACACAGTCTTTGTGGTTGAAGGCAGGCAGGTGCTCTAGGGTTTTCAAGGTTGCTGGTTGCAGGACACACTGGGATTTCGCAGGAGCAGGTTCGAGGTGGAGACAGGCCGGCAAGGGCTAGGGGCAAGTCAGTGGGCATCTTCCTCTTGTTAGCTTCAGCACGGCTGTTCGGTCCTTCTTCTTCTTTTCTTGTAGTTGCTTCTTGTCTGAGGAAGAAAGGTTCAGGGGTGCCCCTAAATACTAGATTTAGGGGTGTTACAGGTAGGTAAAAGGTTGGGACCAATGGGTCCCTTCCCTGGGGTGGGTACACCGCCTATTATTCCACCCTCCAGTAGGAGGGGGCATATGCCTTTCCCTGAGTCCCCCGATCTGCAAGATGGCAGGGACTAAGAGATATGCTTCACCTAGCCTCCCCCACCTGAGAGGTGGAGTTGGCAGAGGTGGGCACACCTCTCTTCCTCACTTGTTTTTCCAGCCGGTTCTCCCGCCCAAAATCAGGGTCAGAACCAGTGGGGACCAGTTGCTGAAAGCAGCAAGTAGCCTGGAGAAGCTCACAAAGGCGGCAAGCCTTTAAAGCTTCCCCTTCGTGAACCCTGCCCATCCTGGAGGAGGAGGCTTGGCTCCTCGTTCCAGGATGTGCATTGGTTCGAGGCATATGGGCTGCAGATGGTACATTTATGAATAGATCGCCATCTGGTGTTGGGCTCGGATGATTGCACTTTGTTTTTCTTCTGGAGAAGTCTTTGTCGTCATAGGTGACTCCTCCTCTCGGTGTTAGTGCGCATGGGCATCGGCTCCATCCTTAGATTGTTTTTTTCCGCCATCGGGTTCGGATGAGGATCGAAGCGCTCCGGACCGACTTCAACAAAGAAGGTTATAACCGGCGCGTATTCCTTTCCAAATCGACGGTATCGTTATCGAACGCGACTTCACTCCATACCGACGCGATTCGAAGGACGACGACTACGAGAAACTCGACGTAGTCCAGCCCGGGGTCCATGGAAAGGACTCCATTCAAAAAATGTCCAACGTGTGGTGCTAAGTTCCCACACAAGGACCTACACGAAGTGTGCAACCTCTGCTTGTCCCCTGAACACGAATCCAGGGACTGTGAGGCCTGTGCAGCGTTCTCGTCAAAGTCGACGATTAGAAACCGTCGAGCCCGAAGACACGAGGTATCGAGAATGCAGTCACAAGCAATCCCGGAGCTGTTCGAGGACCAGCACCCAGAAGAGGAGGAAGAAGAGGCCGACGAGGCGGGGTCAGAAGCGGACGAGTCCGACGTCGAGGAAATCGACGTCCAACAAACCGTGAGTGACGACGTCCCTTTACCGAAAAACAGACCCCGCACGGTGTCGACCCCGCCCTCGAGCCCGGTCAGACAACCGAAAAAAGTTTCCAACGCCCCGCCTTCGAGCCCGGCAACGAAACAGAAACCGAAACACTCGGTCCCCCATCATAGTGGTTCCGGTTCCGATAAACCGACCACATCGACACCGAAGCACCAGGTCAAGGAAAGCTCGAAGTCGAAGCAGTCCATGTCGACACCGAAGCACGCTTCGGCGGATTTCAGGAGCCAGATCGCTAAGTTCAATTGAGTTGGATCTGGGTGCATTATTTCTCCATGGTTCTGTGTAAGGTGCATGGGTAGAATTCGTAGCTTTTGATGTGGCACTTGTGAGAGTTGCAGGAGCGTGGTGAACCACGGCTGTCTTGCCCACGTGGGTGCTACTAGTATCATGGTCGTAGCGGCACAGGGCTCATGCACCTGTATCCTCACCACTGGTATAGTGCACTAGAGGGGTGACTGGTCTATGCCAGGGCAGTGGGTTGTAGGCATGGCACACAGGGATTTGTGCCATGTCGACTCTTCACTTTGTTCGCCACCAAGACACGCAGCCTGCAAAGGCAGTGCGTGAGTGTAAAGGTACAGGGCCTGGGTGGCACAATAAGTGCTACAACGTTTATAAACATGGGTACCTCTGAACACCATCAATCACACTATTCTTTTTAGCCTCAAGCAATCCTTTTTATTGACCTTGGGCAACAAAATCTTTTTGTTATTTTACTTCAATTTTTTTTTTTATGTTTGACGTTTCATACATCTAGTATTTTTTTCTTCTTTTCAAAACATAAAAAACAGTTCTCCAGTATTGAATCTTTCATAGATTCACATGCTTGTATCTTCCCCGTTATCATGGTGGGAGTCTCACGGTAACAGAATGACCAAAGAAGTACCATAGAGAAGAAAACTGCATAGAAAAGCCCATAGCGCCTGATTTGTTTGGTAACCAGACCTCCTTATTGTTTGGTCCAAAACTCAGCCAATCAGCACCAAGCCCTGACATCATACTCCCCAGCAGAACCCTCCTACTTCAGATTTCCAACCGCCTTCGTGTGAGAAAGTAGTCTCCCTGAGCTCTGTTTTTTGACCTTTCCAACTGCTGAACCCTTTCTGGATTAAGGTATTGTCATTCATCTTATACCTTATAATGCTGAAAGCTCTAAGAAGAGGCTTTTCAGGCCTTGCAGATCCTGTGGAAAAGCTAGGCTCTTCTCTGAAGATCCACACAAGGACTGCCTATATTGGCTTCATCCCAAGCATGTAGCTAAGGACTGCAGGCATTGCAGAAGTTTTTCTGCTAAGACTCTAAAGGATAGAGAGGCACGCCTTCAGTTGTGGCATCCTGCATACACCTGGTCCCCAATACACGGCTCCACATGAGACCATTCCAGGAATGGCTGCAACAACAATGGTCACAAGCTACAGGAAGTTGGGAAGATCTAGTGGTTGTAACGCACGCAGTGCAGGAAGAGATAAAGTGGTGGAGCAAGGAGAACATAACAAAAGGGAAGACTTTAACACCACCAACCCCAACGGTGACCATCACCACAGACTCATCCCAGATGGGATGGGGGCACACATGAACAAGCTCAAGGTGAGGGGTCGGTGGACCCCAGCAGATGCGATCAGACACATCAGCTACCTGGATCTAAAGTCCGTGCTCCTCGCCCTGAAGGCCTTCCAGAAACTAGAGAGTGTTGATACAAACAGACAACACAACAACGATGTTCTACAACAACAAACAGGGAGGAACACAATCAGTGGCACTATCCAGCCTAGCGCAGGAAATATGGAGATGGGCCATCCCATCCAAAATAGACCTACTGGACATACACCTACCAGGGAAGGACAATGTGGAAGCAGACAGGCTCAGCAGACAGACATCAGCATCCCACGAGTGGGAGCTCAATGCACAGGAAACGCAAAGGCTATTCAGGAGGTGGGAAACACCAACAATAGACACCAGAATGCAAAATGCCGATACTTTGCATTGAGACAACCAGAGGAACAATCCCAGGGGAATACCCTATGGATAAGCTGGTCAAAAACATTTGCCTACGCTTTTCCCCCGATACCACTGATACACAAGGTACTCAGCAAGCCACATGACAATGATCCTGGTTCTTCACCACAGTGGGCAAGGCAGACCTGGTACTCACAAATGATGGAAATGGAGCAGGAACACCCCACAAGTTTGGGAAAAGAAAAGACTTACTCTCCATGCAAAACGGAGAAGTACTACACCCAGAGCCAGAGAGCCTCAGCCTAGCTGCATGGCTCCTGAAGACATAGAATTCGCACACCTAAGGCTACCGAAGAGCACTCTGCGGGTGCTACGAGAGGCAAGGAGGCCTACCACACGAAGGTGCTATGTGGCAAAATGGAAGAGGTTCACACAATGGTGCAGCAAGAAAAGCTGGACAAGAAAATGACAAGGGAATCAATGGGTTTAAAATATCTGACACACCTGTTGAAAGCAAAACTAAGTTCATCCTCGCTGAGAGTACACCTAGCAGCGATAGTGGCCTACACAAGAGGAGAGACAGGACAAAGCTTCTTTACATCACCAGTAGTGAAAAGATTCCTGGAAGGGGCTAAAAGGATAGCACCACCCAAAAAGATGCCACCACCGGCAAGGAACCTTAATTTAGTCCTAACAGTGCTTATGAAGGCACCTTTCGAACACATTCATAAGGCATCGCTACAAATGCTCACAATGAAGACAGCCTTTCTAGTGGCAATACCCTCGCTACGCAGGATAAGTGAACTGCAAGCACTGACACTGCAAGAACCCTACATTCAAATACACAATGATAGGGTGGTAATTAGAACTGACCCACACTTTATGCCAAAGGTGGTGTCTAGGTTTCACATTAACCAGACAATACAAATACCAAGCTTCTTACAGAAACCATCCACAAGCGCAGAGAGGGCACTGCACACTCTGGATGCTAGAAGAGCTGTAATGCATTACATGGAAAGAACTAAAGAGCACAGGAAAACAAAGCAGTTCTTTGTGTCCTTCGCAAGCAGTTTCCTGGGTAGACCTGTAACGAAGGGAACCATCTCATGATGGATCGCTCAAACTATACAATTCTGCCACAAACAAGCAGGCCAAGAACTAGCAGAGGGGGCACGAGCCCACTCTACCAGGAAGAAGGGAGCAACAATAGACTTCTTGGCTAACACACCCATTCAAGACATATGCCTGGCAGCTACATGGGCTTCAGTGCACACGTTCACTAAGCACTACTGTGTAGATATACAAATGAACAAGGAAGCACAAGTAGGACAGAAGGTGCTTCAACATATATTCAACAACCAACGCTCATCTTCCACCCAGCCGCCACAAACATAACAAACCCCTACAAAGTCTATGCACAGCATAGTGAATCCAGAAAGATTCACGCTGCAAAACGAATAGTTTCTTACCTGTCAGTGTAGTTTTGCAGCTTGAAGATATTTCTGGATTTACTAGCGAACCCACCCACCTACGCCAGAAAGATGAGGCAGGAGAAGAAGGTGGAAATACAAGGACAATATACAGACAGACACCTTAAAAGACAAAGCAAAAAATCTTTAACTTTGAGGAAGAACTAGAGAACATTACGAAAGGATTCACAAACGGAACACAAAAACAAGAAAAAAAGAATTGACTGAGGGAGTTAAGGTTCCGGGATTAGACTCAGGGGTCCCCCAGGGTTAGTGATGCACTGAGATTGCACTCTCAGCGGCATTAGGGCGGCCGGGTGCAGAGTGTCGAGGCCCAATGTTATCCTATCAAGGATAGGGGGTCTCCGGTTGGTGGCTGCTGGCAAGCAGGCCACGAGGTTGTGAGAGCAAAGCTCCAAGGGTTTAGCTGAGGGCAAGTTGGAGACCAAAGTAGAGCCAAAGGTGTATCCTCAGCTGCACTAGGGTGGCTGGTAGCGGGGTGCTGTTTTGAGGTTGGCTCCCCTATTGTTTTCAATGGAGAACCTCCGGTACAAAGAAACACTGCAGGCTCTTGGACGAGAATCTTCTGGGTGCAACCACCACTTCAAGGGGTAAGTTGGGATGCTGTGGGTTTGGTACGTACCATTGGTTTGGGCACACAAGGCCGTGGGGCGTCGGGTGCCGGGGTGCCTTGGGACGTCGGATTTTCTTACCTGCTCTGGTCGCGGTAGGGTGGGTCCTCTGGATTGAGGCTGAAGGCGTCGCCTGGAGGCTTGAGCCAGGTCAGGGGTCACCGGATCTCAGGTCAGGATCACCGGGGTGACCGCTTCGTGGTGTTTTTCCACTCGCGCTCTGGCCGGGTTCACAGGGTTCAAAGTGGGCTGGATTCGCGGTACCTGGCTGCTGCCAGTGGTTGCTGCTTGATCAAGTCTGGTGTTCATAGGAGATACAATCTTTGAAGTGAAGGCAGGCAGGTCCTCCGGGGTTTTTTAAGTTGCTGGCTGCAGGACACACCAGGATTTCGCAGGAGCAGATTTACAGGGAGACAGGCCTGTAGGGGTGGGGCAAGTCAGTGTGTGTCATCCTCTTGTTAGCTCTGCACGGCTCTTCTGTCCTTTTTCTTATCTTCTTTTCTTGTTGCTGGATCTGAGGAAGCAAGGTTCAGGGTGCCCCCTAAATACTAGATTTAGGAGCGTTACAGGTAGGTAAGGGCAGGGACCAATGGGTCTGTTCCCTGGGGTGGGTACATCCCCCTATTCTGCCACACTCTAGTGGGAGGGGGGCAGGAGCCTGTCCCTGGTTGGCTGGGTCCCCCCATCCTCAAGGTGGCGGGAACTCGAGGTTGTGCTTCACCTCGCCTCCCCCACCTCATGAGTGGAGTTGGCAGAGGTGGGCACACCTCTCTTCCTCACTTCTTTTTCCCACCAGTTCTCCCGTCCAAAGTGGGGGGTAGGACCAGTGGGGAACAGTTTCTGAAAGCAGCAAATGGTCTGAAGAGGGTCACAAAGGCGGCATGCCTTTGAAACTTCGCCTTCGTGAACCCTGCCCATCCTGGGGGATGAGGCTTGGTACCTGGTCCCAGGATGTGCATTGTTTCAGGCCCCCGAGAGCAGCAGCTCTCGACCCAGGTGTCCAGAAACATGTCTGTTAGTGGCAGCCTAAGCAGCCACTCAGTCAGGTCACTAGAAGTTGGTCGTTTTTCAGGGGGCATCTCTAAGATGCTCTCTGGGTTGCATTTTACATTAAATCCCACACTGGCATCATTGTGGGTTTAATATGCTGAGAAGTTTGATACCAAACTTCCTAGTCTTCAGTGTAGCCTTTATGGTGTTGTGGAGTTCGTATTGACAAACTCCCAGCGCCATATACTGTTAATGGCAGCATTGCACTTACTGTGCTCAGGAATGGACTTGGGCACTGTAGGGGTACAGGGCTCCTGCACCCTCATTAATGGCATAGGGCACCCAGCTAGAGGAGTGAGTAATGTATGCCAGGGCAGTGGTTTGTGGGCATGGCACACAGGGATGTGTGCACTAACAAAGTGGGGGGGCTGAACTGTTCCTGCGAAGGAGGAGGGAAAAAAGGGGGGGGAGACTAAGAAGGACTACGTACACGCTGGCGTAACCAGAGGTGTAAATGTAACACCTGTGGGCATCCCTTTTGTTGGATGTAATTGCCTCACACACCCCGAAGGATGTCATGCTTCATCATTGGCGGTTGCTCCTCGTCGGGGGGGCGGTGCAATCCCCGACGGGCACACCTCAAAGAGGGGCACTTTGGCGGAGATCTTTTGTATCCAACTGCCCTCTGGTGAAGTGTGGGTGTGTGGGCGGGGAGGCAACTGAGCCTGAGGTGAAGGTTAAAATGCAGTAAGAGGTACCGGAAACAATTTTATTCTGGTGGTCCCCCTATTGCAGTTAAAATCGTGAAAGTAAGCTCACTCAGTGTCACCTCGTTAAGTAGAGTGACCTATGTGGAGCTATGAAAAACAACAAGTGGTCAACATGTTTCTCGCAAACGGATAAATATCCTGCGATTCATCAGGACCTTAAAAAGTGAAAAATAATAAGAAAATTAACTCAATAACATCAGGACCTTAAAAAGTGAAAAATAATAAGAAAATTAACTCAATAACATGCTAATGTCATGTATATGGTGTGGTATGGGTATGCAGTTTACCTCCATAGAAAGTCCTATGCCTAAGGGTAAAGGGCTAAATACCACATGAGTGATCGGCGGGATATCTATCCGGGCTCGGCGGAGATGGGTAGGTGATCCCTCGCGGACACGGGCAGAGCAAGCCAAGTCTGAAGGCTTCCCCCGATGTACTGACCCGCCGATCACTCATGTGGTATTTAGCCCTTTACCCTTAGGCATAGGACTTTCTATGGAGGTAAACTGCATACCCATACCACACCATATACATGACATTAGCATGTTATTGAGTTAATTTTCTTATTATTTTTCACTTTTTAAGGTCCTGATGAATCGCAGGATATTTATCCGTTTGCGAGAAACATGTTGACCACTTGTTGTTTTTCATAGCTCCACATAGGTCACTCTACTTAACGAGGTGACACTGAGTGAGCTTACTTTCACGATTTTAACTGCAATAGGGGGACCACCAGAATAAAATTGTTTCCGGTACCTCTTACTGCATTTTAACCTTCACCTCAGGCTCAGTTGCCTCCCCGCCCACACACCCACACTTCACCAGAGGGCAGTTGGATACAAAAGATCTCCGCCAAAGTGCCCCTCTTTGAGGTGTGCCCGTCGGGGATTGCACCGCCCCCCCGACGAGGAGCAACCGCCAATGATGAAGCATGACATCCTTCGGGGTGTGTGAGGCAATTACATCCAACAAAAGGGATGCCCACAGGTGTTACATTTACACCTCTGGTTACGCCAGCGTGTACGTAGTCCTTCTTAGTCTCCCCCCCCCTTTTTTCCCTCCTCCTTCGCAGGAACAGTTCAGCCCCCCCACTTTGTTAGTGCAGACCACCCGCGGAAACATGCTGTAACTGGACCTTCCACTCACCCATAGTGGTAATTAGTGTCCGTTGATCCATTGATCTCTCTCTCCCCCCTCTTGATAAACACAGGGATGTGTGCCATGTCGACTCTTCACTTTGTTCTGCACCAAGACACGCAGCCTCTAAGGGTGGCACAATAAGTGCTGCAGCCCTTAAAGACCTTCTCTGGTCACAGTGCCCTGGGTACCTGTGGTACCATTTACCAGGGGCAGACATGTGGCCAGAGATGCCAATTGGGTTTAGACTTCAATGCAGTTTTAGGGAAGGAACATAGGCCCTGGGTACCTGATTAGCAGGAGTCAAGGCCATACTCTGTCAAAGAACGTCAACAATTCAGCAAAAAGTGGGGGCATACCATGCAAGAAAGAGGGCACTTTCTCACCCATACCAACATTTAACCAAAATAGTATAGTCTGAATTCACGTCCTTTTACCTTATATGTTTATAAGGAAACGTCTAGCAAGCCCACCTTTATGCACATAATCTATGTCAGAAATTCCAAATTCTAGTAAAGTTTAGTATATAAGGACGACCTCTTGTCAGGAGCGGTCCTTCGCCCAGAGTAGTGCCCAAGACTCTGCTAAAGACGTTCTCACCTATTGCCGACAGACCACGCACATGATGTATCTCTCCTGGAGCTAACGCTGAGTCCCGGAGGAAGACTGACTGACTGACTGCTACTGCAGAGTGTGTTTGCCCTTCGCGGGAAGCACGGTCTTCCCGCCTCCACTGATGAAGACTGCTTTTGCTGTTAACAAAGTACACAGTGCATCTCTCCTCCCTAAGAAACGCTATACTACAGCTGCTCTGCCTTACATGCTCTATTATTATAGCACATAGTAGATATTAGGTTGTCCGATTCTAGATTACAATTTGTATGACATTTTAACAATGTTGGAAATGTTCTTTCTATTTTCTTTATTAATAATGTGCCTTCTTGCTGTTTTTATAATATTCTGTATAGTTGTTTAAAAAGTACAGAGAAATAGATTTTTCCTGTATAAATAAATACTTTTCATTTAAAAGGGTTCTCTCTTCTTTGGGTCGGTGGGGTTATGCTTGAGGGGTTCCCATTGCCTGGCAGGGACCAGGTTCTACCTGGTCCACAGATCTGGTTCCCTGTGGGGCCCTCAGTTCTGTATTGGCTGGTGGTGTCCTTTCGCAGACCCTCCTTCCCAGGGGGTATTGCTACGGTATCCATTCTACGTGAAGGAATCTGCGGCTAGTAGTCTCTATCAGATGTACGAGTTACTTACCTTCGGTAACGATGTATCTGGTAGAGACGATTCTAGCTGCAGATTCCTTCACGGCCCGCCCTTCCTCCCCTATTCTGCGAGGACCCTTGGGTTGGTCTTTGGTACTCGCCTCCCGGTGGGGGGCAGTGTCTCCTGTGAGTGCCTTCTTTGTTCTTGACGGGTGGCTCCGTCCGGGGGCGGTTTATTCCTCTTTTGGTTCTTTGGAGGATGGGGTTCCGGTGCTCCGGTACCTTGCTGCTCTGTCTACTCCAGGTTTGGGGGGATTGCTTTCTATCCCTGTCCTCCCTCCCCTCTCTTCCTTCCATTGCTATCCTCTGATTAAGGGTCATCTGGCCATGTCTTGCCCTTGTCCCTTGTGGGTGGTTGCCCTCTATGTTGGGGTGGCTTGGAGGTTTGTTGTCCCTGTCTGTCTTGGGACTGGTCCCCGTCCTTGATCAGGATGGGGGTGGTAGGTTTCCTACGTGTACCATGACTTTTATGCATGTTCCTTGCCTCCGTGTACAGGTATGGGAGGTTGTCTATGTGCTGGCAGGGTGGCTGCACAGGGCTCTGCTTGTTTTTTCTTCTTTCCCTGCCTTGAGTTCTGCGGTGTTGACACTACTGTGGTGGTGTTGTTAGTCACCGTTTCTTTCCAATTTTTCTGCTGTTCACACACTGTTCCCATGCTTCTACAGTTTTTTATCTGGTGGTTCCGCGTTGTGTTGCGGAAAAGTTCTCCGAAGAAAACTGACGTAAGCGCGCTGGGGCATGTCTTATGTGACCTCGCTGACGTCACGTACGCGGACGACGCCTGGGCGGAGTCGCGTGATGTCGCCCCGCACGCAATGATGCTGTGGAAAAAAAGTTTCCGGATCCAGTCTCACGGCTGGGGATAATTCTACGTGAAGGAATCTGCGGCCGGTATCGTCTCTACCAGATATCATCGTTACCGAAGGTAAGTAACTCGTACATTTGTGCACTATGTGGTTTCCTCACACATGCCCTTATGTTTTGGTTAAAACATCTCGCATGTGTGAACGCCTGTTTAGCAGAGGGCTGCCAGCTTCTTCAGTGACACTATAGTTACATCGTAGCCAGTCACTGCAGCTCATATAGATTGACACCCAGATTGCTTTGCTAACATTTGCGTGCACATTTTGTTCATTGGCCTATACCATAATTCCCAAACTCCGGACATTGCTGAATTTGCGATAGCTGTCAAGGTGCAGATAGCCCAGCTCTTCCGTGTTGCTGCATTGCTCTCTCCTGCTTATGCCTCATTTTTTGCTGCACTACTATCAATTTCACCTCTCTTGCGCCCTCTCTCACACACACACACTCTCACAGGCACTTTATCTTTCTCAGACAGCACACTTTCTCAAATAGACCTATATATGAACTGATTCATAAATTGTTTATCAAGCACATTATCATGCGTACATTTTCTCTCAAACACACGCTCCCAATTTATACTCAGACACAGTGTCTTGCACATGCTTTCAGACACCCCTCCCTTCTTTCACACACAGTTTCACCCTCACAGACACACACTCTGGCTAAAGCTCTCTCACGCACACTCTCAGCTTCCTCTATCTGATACATTCCATCACCGGTGACCCTCGACATTTTGAACAGGTGAAAGAAAATAATACCTTTTTCATTCTCTCCTTAAATATGTTGTTTTAAGCAATCCCCAACTTTGGAAATAATTCCATGTTAAAGGACAGTAGATGTTGCAGTAACCAGTATAATGTGCTGCATGGCTAAATACTTATAAGGTCCCAAAGGCGAGACCAGTTGAAATGTTCTTGGTGCAAACCAAAGATTCCCTTTTGAGTTAGGTAGACTCAGCTTTGAGGAGCTCCAGTGGAGCACGTCACTCTTTATTTCTATTCTGCAAATAATTGATGTTAAACACTGCATTGTAATGTATAGTTGACAATAATGTAGTGATGGTTAACTTACGTGCTCTAATGTAGATCGTTTCTCTATTTCTATTTCATCCTTTTATATCAGCTGCAGTGCTTATTACAGATTAATATTATCAATCCGGAAATGCCTAGCCTAGCAATATTGGAATGCAGCAATAATAATCACTGTTTAAGTTTTTCCCCTTCTTTTGTTGAATTTGTTAAGCTATGCAACATTTTGCCATTACCATAGTAATATTGTTTTCTTTCTTAAGACCCAGGAAATCTGTTGCAATGGAGGATGAAACTACATTCCTTGCTCGGCTGTCCTACATCTGGAAAGGTTTTGTTAATATGCCTTCTGTTGCAAAATTTGTGATCAAGGCCTACCCAGTATCTGGTTCGCTTGAACATTTAACTGAGGTAATGCATTTTCAATTCTAAATTAAGTTATTTTTTAGATCATTTGTATGCATGCAAAGTTGTTTGATTCACCTGCTGGGTAGGAGCTTGATGACACAAATTGTGATGATTTTATGTCATTTTTGTGGTCTACAGGCACCATAATAAACACATGTATTGGTTGTTACCTGAGGCAAAAGAGCCAATTGCACATGATACCACATCCTTGGAAATCTGTACTGCATATACACTTAAATTGCTTCTCAATAAATTGGATTTTTTCGAAATTTCACTTTTGAAATGTTTTCATTTTCCTGTCTAGTTTCCTTACTAGACTCCATTTATTCATTTTTTCCAAGTTTTTCTTCTTACTTTGTTTTTTTGGGGAGAATTTTAAGGCAATATCAGAAATGTGTTATCTTACAGAGACATCTAGCTGCAGATTCCTTACTTTAGCTTATCACCAGGCGCCTGACTGGATCCAGAAATTTTCCTACAGCAGTACCTCTGCCCGTCGGTTCGGCGGTGGAGGGACACCGTAAGAAGGTCGTCCACTAGTTGTGATGTCGTTAGAGTCCATATAAGCCCTCCCCTGATGCGCTTACATCAGTTTCTTCTTTCCATCCGGATCCGGAGAGCGGTACCTCTGGCCATTTTGGCCTACCACGACGAACCAGTGTACTTTTTCTATTGGTCGTCGGGGTCTATGATGTCGATCCCGCACCCTCACTCTCGTCCTATTTGTATGTGCTGTTTAGGCACGCACCCTGATTCCGAACTCCACAGCTCGTGTCTTCAGCTTCAGTTATCAACGCTGCTGGAGCACCACATGACTCTGTTGGCAACACAGTAGTTGACAGCCCCTCGTCGGTCACTGGCCTCTTCTTCCTCAAGGTCCAGCTTCCGAAGTTCATTGACTGCGAGGTCGTCTGGTAAGTCACTCCATTGGCGGTCGGTTCCACTGTCATCCCCAACTTTACCACGTACACGTGATATCCCTGACTCACCTCCTATTCCTCTGGTTTCAGAGTCGGAGCAAGAATCTGGGCCACGCCTTCCAGTGTTTCCCGGCACCGAGGCGACTCTGACTCAGATGAGGAAATACTTTCTCTCCCTCCATGCCATCCTCTCTCGGTACACTCCCGGACCCAAGAAAGTCGGTAAGTCATCAAGTGGCTCCAAACTGGTGGGCACACCCTTGGTGTCAGCAGGGCCCTCCGAATCCATGATCAACTGCTTCTCAGCTCTGGTGCACAGCCTCTTGCAGTTGCCACCTGTGACGACTGTGTTGGATCCACAGACGCTAACTTCAGCATCACTGATTGCCCCTTCTTTGTCTCCCCTTCCTGACGCCGAGGTGGCACAATTGACTTCGGGAATGGCATTGGTGGAGCAGTCCTCTTTGGGCTACCATCCTCCACTTTCAGAAGAGCCCACTGCTATTTTCTCCTTGACACACAAGCCTGCTCCAGGGTTTCATTGGGTTTCTTCCCTGGGTGACACTAGTGGCCTTGATTTCGCCTCCTCACCTCACTTTGGAGGCTAGCTTGGCTTTTGCTCAGCTTTACGGAGAGTTTACGTAGTTTTGGGGGTGCAGCTCCCTTCTGTGATCTCCTACTTGGGGTGTTTTAAAAGGGCCAGCTGAGTACTAAGCCTGCGCTTTGCTTCAGTGAAACCCACTTTAATGATCATTTAAGCACTTGCGCTATACCCATGTCCTGGGCCTCAGTGGACCGGACGATAGCTCAAGTCTTTTTTCACACTGGCAAGGAGTGTTTTTACCCTCCTCTCTGTTGATGCCTGTGAGAAAGTGCCTCTTTTGCATGGTTAGCCCCCACTTTATGCCTGATTTTTAAGTGGTTTCAATTGTTGTGCACAGGGTCCCTGCCAACCAGGTTACCTGTGCTAGTGCTTCTACCCTAAAAACAACCCCCCCCATTGGTACTTCTACCCCATGTAAGTCCCTAGCAAATGTTACCCTGGGTACCTAGGGCCTGGGAGCTGAAGCGGGTCCTTGGGACCCCCCTCACTGGGACCATGCCACTGCCTTTGCTGCTTGCATGCCCCTGTGATGGCGAAAATTACAAATACGACACAGCACTGAGCCTGGGTGCAAGGCCAACTAACACTGCCTGAAGGCATAGGTAAGTAACCCCTCTAGCAGGCCCCACAGCCCTAAGGCAGGGTGCACTATACCACAGGTGAGGGCAAATCTGCATGAGCACATATGCCCCTACAATATTGGGGTCAAATTCCTAATATTGTATGTACCAGTGAAGCCAAAGAGTGTTCATAGGCTGGAAACTCAACAGCTCGAATGCCACAGCACCATGATGGCTTCACTGAACAGAGGTGTAATTGGGCCAGTGCTTGAAAAGGGGTGCTTTAAAGGCCTGCCGCCTTTGTAATGTGACCCCCAGCCTCTGCTGCAACCCCTGTTTTACACCCCCACTTTGGGTGGGAATACTGGCGGGAAAACTCGAGAAGAATTGGAAGTGTGCTTACCTCTGCCAACTCCACCCCCTAACTTGGGGGAGGTGAGGGGAAGCAGATCTTGAAGGTGGGGGGGATCCGTCCAATCAGGACTAGGTCTATACTCCCCTCCCACAGGACAGTGGCATAATAGAGGGTGTAGTCCCCCCAGGTAAGGTGCCCATTGGCCCTACCTGCTACTCCCCTATTTAGCTGGCTCTCCCAGACCTGGAAACTAAATCTGCAACTACCTAAGAAAACGACACTGCATAGAAGACTGAAGACGACTGCCTTGGCCCCAGCCCTACCAGCCTGTCTCCAGCTTCTGCCCACCTATGTATCTAGGTCAGGAGAGAGAGCTTCATGCGATACAACCGGCAAACAAACTGTCATTCACTTGGGTTAAAATGTGTCCTTGTGTGGACCGGTACTCATCCTCACTCCCTGCACCCTCCTAACTGCTGCCTCTGTCTGTCGAGCCTCTCAGCAGCCCCAGGTGCTGCGTGTATCCATTGTGCCCTGCCTCACCCCCTGCCTGCCCTCTGCTGCCACTCAAGCCCCCCCCCCCCGCTGCTGCCCACAGGCCAGGTTGACAGGCACTTCCCAGCATCCTTTGCGCAGTTCATATCAGGATTCCTTACAGACAAGGCCCCCGCATACAGTCACAACGGAGTCATTGAAAGTGCGAGGATCTTCCGCTTTCGCTACCCACGTGCACATGAGGCACACAGGCTTCATTTGGGGACAAAAAGTACCAAAAGTAATATGACAACCCATCTCATACCGGACGAGGCGCGAATAATGGCATAGCCTGCAAACCGAGAGCATTGATCACCGTACCGCCTCTACCCGTTCTAAGTGTTGCAAATTTTGGTATTACTATTAGCCAATGGAATGACACTCAATTTACGGAGTTAGTAAAGAGAGTTGGAGTTATTTTTGGCGGATTCGGACACTTGAAAGCACATCAAGGCAGATGTCAGGGGCGAGCGCTTAAATCACAGATGACATTGTCAATGGTGTCTCCCACAATGAGAAGGGGCACACAGAAGAAAAAAGGTAATTATTGTAAACTGCGCAGTGTTATAACGGTAAACATATACTTGTATAAATGGTGCATGGTTTCTAGAAATACAACCCGAGTTCTAATGGCAAGGGAAGAGGTAAAGGTTCACACCCTGCACCTCCCCCTCAACAAACAAACCTTGACTTGCCTCCCCTTCCCCGATCATTCCTGTCTGTCTGGGTACGTCTCTCTCCATTCCACCCTGTGTGGCATAAAATAACTTCTTACAGATGGGTCGTAGGAATTATCCAATCTGGTTATTGCCTGGAGCTTACAGACAATTCCCAAACAACCCTCCACATCATACCCAAAAAGGACGACTCTCTCAGGCCTAAATTAGACCTCAGAGAACTAAATCAATATATTCACTCAGTTCACTTTCATATGGTCACTCTTCAACAAGTGCTCCCACTCCTACAGCATGGTGACTTGGTCTATTCTAGACTTAAAGGACGCATACTTCCATATTCAATACATCCCGCTCATCGCAAATATCTCAGGTTTGTGGTAGCGGGACAACACTACCACTTCAAAGTGCTCTTATTCCGAGTCACCACAGGTCCCAGAGTATTCACCAAATGCCTAGCAGTAGTCGCTGCTCACCTGCGAAGACAGCATATTCATGTCTTCCTGTACTTGGACGACTGGCTCATAAAAGCCAGTTCTTACCCAAGGTGTCTCCATGCACACACAAATAACACTGCAAGTGCTGCAAAAGCTCGGGTTCAAAGTGAATGTTTTAAAGACCCATCTCCAACCTTTCAACACACAAATGTATTTGGAAGCCACTCTGGATGCTCAAAAAGCTCTGGCTTTTCCCAATGCAGCCAGGATCTGCAATATTCAGGCCCTAATCGCCCAGTTTCAGTTCAACCACTCACTACCTGCTCGGGTGTACATCCAGCTGCAAGGAATGACGGCGTCTTGCATCATGATTGTTCCCCATGCAAGACTTCTTATGTGTCCCCTTCAAGAATGCTCAGCACATCAGTGGAATCAGTCTCAGGGTCAATTGACCGGTCTAGTGTTGGTAGACGGCTGCACCCATTGCTCTCTGCAGTGGTGGAATCCACAAAACGTATCCAAAGGACGGCCCTTCATCGACCCAGTTCCACAGACAGTTCTAACAGCATACGCATCGCTCACTGGCTGGGGAGGTCATCTCCAAAATCACACAGTTCAAGGTTTGTGGACCCTGAAGCAAAATTAACTTAAGATTAATCATCTCCAGCTGTTAGTAGTGTTTTTACTGTTCAAAGCCTTCCAGCCTCACCTTGCAGGTAAAGCTGTCCTAGTCCTCACCGACAACATGACAGCCATGTATTACATCCAAAAAACAGGGAGGGACACACTCTCCTCAACTGTCACACCTTGCACAAGTCATTTGGAAATGGGCCATATGTCACAATATTTATCTCCTGGCAGAACACCTTCCAAGAGTAAACAATCAAATGGCAGATCTTCTCAGTAGGCCGAGACAACAGATTCACGAATGGGAACTTCACCCTCAAGTTCTCCTCCCATTCTTTCAGATGTGGGGTTTAACACACATCGTTATGTTCACCACACAAGATAATGCAAAATGCCCAAACCTCGCCTCCAGGTATCCGCACCTATTGTCCAAAGGCAATGCACTATGGATGAATTGGTCCTGGATATTTGCCTATACTTTTCCGCTTCTCCCACTCATTCCACTAGTGGTTCAGAAGCTCAGACAAACATCCCTCACACTTATCCTAGTAGCTCCCACATGGGCCCGTCAATCTTGGTTCAATACCCTGTTGGAGCTCTCAGTAGTTCCTCATAAAAAACTACATCTCACACCCAGTCTTCTCACGAAGTGCCATGGAGACCTAGGACACCCGCAGCCCAAAGAACTCAACCTAGCGATCTGGCTCCTGAAATCATAGAGTTGGGTTATTTGAACCTTCTATCAAACGGTATGAACATCATTAAAGAGCCCAGAAGGCCTACTACAAGGGCTTGCTACGCAGCTAAATGGAAGCTGTTTGTTATATATTGTAATAACAACCATATCAACCCATTGGATGCTTCCATTCAAAATATTATTTACTTACTACACTTGCAGCAGTCATGATTGACTTACACATCCATACATTTACATCTCACCTCAATAGTTGCAAACCTTCAAAATAGACAGCATCTGTCCCATTTTAGAGTACCTGTTATCAAAGCTTTTATGGAAGGACTCAAAAGAGTTATTCCACCAAGACTTCCACCTGCTCCAGTGTGGAATCTTAACAATGTCCTTACCAGACTAATGGGTCCACCTTTCAAACCATTGCATAAATGTGAACTGTAATTTCTCACTTGGAAAGTTGCTTTCCTCTTTGCTATTAGATCACTGAGGAGAGTCGGTGAACTTCAGGCACAAACCATAGAGGAACCATTTTTCCAACTTCATAATGACAAAGTGGTTCTTCGCACTAACCCTAAGTTCCTACCTAACGTAGTATCTGCCTTTCACATCAATCAATCTGTTGAGTTACCCGTGTTCTTTCCTCAACCAGATTCAGTGGCAGATCAAGCTCTACGCACTTTAGGTTATACTTTGTCTTATTGATTTTAAAGCAAATAAAAAGGCACATTCTGTAGTAGGGGATCTATGTGTATAGTCATAATCTAGTGAATAGTCCCGCCCATGTGCGTGGACCCCGGCAATCAAAAATAATCTCTTAAGTTGTCAAAAAATTGCAGAACTGCAAAGACACTTAAGAGAAAATTTAAAGACAAATAATGCAGCCTATATCCACAGGCTACACTGTCCAGTACTTCAACTAGAAATTCCACCAAAAATCCACAAACAGCAAAGCCTGTCCAGATTTCCATGCTTTTACTGCAAAAAAAAACCTCAGAATGATAGAGAGGAAGGCCTGGACAGACAAGCCCCATAGGCTGCCATTATGTGGTTTAAACAGGATACTGTGCCTTTAAGGAAACCTTCTAGAACCTTCTCCCAGTATCCCAGAATGCATAGCAGGTCCCACTGACTTCAGTTCTTTTTTCCGGCTCCTGCTTACAGGACCCTGGCATTGAGCTCTCCCTTGTTTCAAGGGTTTATTGCATGTTTTGGCACTTTTGTATTCTAAAAGTGTTGCAGTTTACTCTCTTGGTTTTCTCTTCTCTTCTGTGTGCTGCTTCAGGTGTTTTAGGGCTCTAAAATGCCTGGACTCTTTGTGAAGTGTCCAGCATGTGAGAGGAAGAAGGCCAGAGGTGATCCCCATGAGATCTGCATCGTCTGCCTCCCTGAAGATCATGTCCCTGAGGAGTGTGTCATCTGCCAGCAGTTTACAACTCGCACTCTGAAGGAAAGGGCGAAGATCAGGCTGTCTGGCCTTGAGGAGAGGCGCCTGCAGGCTGCAGGTGGGTCTGGGCAGTCAGGGAGGGTTCCCTCTGCCTCTGCTGAGGCCTCTGGGGGGCTCCCCAGAGGCAGGAAGCCCAGCAAGCGATCCAGGTCTCCGTCGACGTCGGTAGCGTCGACGTCGAGAGGGATGACGGCGGTGTGCTCCCCTTCTCCCCGGGGCTCCGGGTCGAGACATCGGGACGACTCGACGTCGAAGCCACCGCTGACGAAGCCGAAGTCGTCTTCGTCGTCGACGGCTGCATCCCGACGTCATGGACGGAGCAGGCATCGGCGCTCGCCGTCGAGGCGACACCGCCGGTCGACGTCGAGGGGATCCTCGACGTCGAGAGCATCCAGACGGCGGCGACGCTCGTCGTCGAGGGAGGACCGCTCGACGTCGCGGAGGCATGCGACGTCGCGAAGGAAGAGGTCGGCGTCGAGGGGTCGGCGTTCGGCGTCGAGGGATCGGCGTTCGGCGTCGAGGGGTCGGCGTTCGACGCCGAGGAAGAAGAGGTCGACGTCGCGGAGGCGGCGTTCGACGCCGGAGTCAAGGAAACGTCATTCGACGCCGGAAAAGCGACGCTCGACGTCGAGCAGACGGAGGTCGACGTCTGGGAGTCGGTCAGGATCTCCAAAGCGTCGCAAGAGGGATTCTAGTCCCAGGAGTCACACTGCTTCCAGTGGGGGACGCAAGAGGAAGCGGTCTCCGGCTGAAGGGGCGGGCTCTCAGCCCCCTTCGCCTAAAGGATCACAGGGCACGGTGTACTCTGCGGTGTACACTCCTTCTCGGTCTCGGTCGACGCATACACCTGTTCCTAAGGCGGTCACTCCTCCTCATCTGCCTGAAGAGGATCCTCCGACACTGCCTCCACTTCCAGCGGACGACCCGCCGCCACCGGTCCCTCCGCGTGGGCCGGCACCGCAGCCGAAGGTTCCTCCGCCGAGGTCCACTTCGCTGCCGTTTTTGCCTGTACCTCCCAAGGGGACCCCTAAACCTGCACCCAAGGAGGCTCCGAGGGGGACCCCACCACGGAAACCGGTGGGGAGGCCACGGACTGGCAGGTCTCGCTCTCGCTCTGGGAGGCGGGACAGGTCGCGACACAGATCATCTACGCGGTCGAGACGCCGCCATAGGAGGCACGAGTCTCGCTCCCGCACGGGATCCTCTGGTTCCAGGGAGCGTTCCCCTACCCTGTCAGGATCACCGGATACGAGGGTGTCCCCAATTGATGACCTGGTGGCGTTCCAGGATGTCCTCTTGAGGGGCGCTGCGAAGCTGGGCATACCCCTGACGGTGCCCACGCCGAAGACGTCAGTGATCTTTGAGACATTGCACCAAAAACACTCGTCTCGCCCTCTCCTGCCTCTGGTACCGGGCCTGGAGGAACCAGCTATGGATCTTTTCCTCACCCCAGCGGTGGCAAAGGCGGCGCCATCTAGGTTGCTGAGAAAGTACCAGGCCCCGGATTCGGATCCGGCGTTTCTGAGAGCGGAACTGTAGGAGAGTAGGGTCTGCAATCCTATGATCACCCAGATTTTTGCTTTTTGCTGCACTGGTTTACGACTTTCCCTGGCTGTGGGCCTGCTAATCAGACCCACAGCCTAGCTGTTCTCTCTATCCAAATTGTACTCAGGTACTGAATTGGCACTGGGCCCTCTCCAAGTCCCTGTACCCAGGGCTGAGGTGCACCCAGGAGTCTCCCAGGGGCTGAAGCATGTATTATGCCACCCCTGGATTGACTAACTAAAACTGACACAACTGGCTGCACGACAGCTGGGGCAAGGTGGTGTACTCACCCTTTGCTTTAGATATAGTATACCTATATCTAACCCTAAAAATGGACACACAGATCTCCTATCAGTCACTCCTATAGCAGGCCTTAACAATCCTGAAGGCAGAGTGCTTGGAATCGTGTGAGATGGTGCTCTAGCATGAGCTGAGCCTGTCTGCGGCTTTCGGGATCCATCCCTTAGCCGTTTCCATGATATCGCATACCATATACTCTTAAGTGCATTATAATCCTCGCGGTTATGTGCCAACTCTGGTATCGCTTTATCAAAACATGTCGAGTAAGGTGTCATACGAATTGGAATACTAACCCCTCGCCAATTCTGGCGACGGGGTTAGCATTCCACCCTTCTAGAGGGACACGACATGCCTGTAACCTATAACCCGGTTAAAAGTCAGACAGAGCCTTAGCATCCACAAAATGGATGCTGCCACCGAGACACAAGTCTGCCCTCCTGCTGCTGGGAGTCCTCCCAGAGCAGGAGATAAGGACAAAGGGTTTCCTGCCAGGGGCGGTGCCAGCACCGTCCCAGACAGGGTTTTGTGTATTGTAGGTAGGCAGGGCTTTAGAGGAAGGTGACTGCACGTGGCACCCCGGTGCTCACTGTGCATAGGCTGGCTGGAACCAGTTCCAGGGTCACTCCAGACCCTGTGCTGGGGAAAAGCCCGCCAAGGAAGTGGGTGTAACCACCCCCCTCCTAGTCCCACCCATAGGGCAGGACTTAGTCGCGTGCCAGCCCCTTTTTACAGGATAAAGGTAGAGACTGGCCCCCTTCCAAATCAGATCATCTTTGAATCCTGAAACTACTTTCTGCGAAAGGAACTCAAGACTTCTTCCTAAGATTTCTCCCTTGTGACTAAGGAGTAGTCACCCTGCATCCGCAGGCACCATCCAAGAACACTGCGGTCTGCTGTAAGTCCTTCCTCCGGAATCCGACTGCCCAGCTCGACGAGAACCGGCTTCCCTGGCACCTCTGACCTCTACCCACCTCTACAGCCCAGCTGAGAACCGTGGGTGCGACGAGACCTCAAGGGACCGGCCATCTGCAAGACTGCACGACTTCTTTCCAGCAAGCCCGCCGAGTAATCTACTGGTGAGTGCTTTGGGGTCCGAGAAGCCCCGACTCTGAGCAGCTCCAGCTCCGAAGTGCAGCCCCCCAGCATCCCCACGATCTGCGTGGGGCCCTTCTGCTTTCCGCTGCTCACCGCGTTGTTTGGCTACTAGCCCGTTGGCTTGTGGCCTTCCTGACGACGCCCGACGACATTTCTGCTGCTGGTCTGGTTGCTCCAGACTGGCCCTTGCTCCCTTCCAGAAGAGGAGCACCCTGGACCCTCCTGGTCCACTCAAGACGCCATTTTGAGTCCACCGCGTGGGCTTGAATTAGCCAAGGCTTGTTGCCCAATCCTGGGTAACTTCGACGCCAACGACTTCATCCTTCGTGGGACAGCTCGCACCTCCATCCTGGTCGCCGACAACGCCTCCTGGTCCGAGAGACTGCAGAGCCCAGCAGTGCCCACTCACCTGACTGCGGTGACTTCGCCCGGTGCCATCCTGGTGCCCACTTAATCACTGGCTAGTGATTCAAGAACTTGGTCCCCTCTGCTTTCAGGTTTTCTTCTTCCTTGATCCAGGCTTGGATCCATCGAACTTTTCTTCACTGGTCGCCTGCCAGCAACTTCTTCCTTCCAGGCTCCTGGTCCGGCAACGAGATCCCCGACGTCTTTTCAGACCTATGCAGCTGCAGCCCCTGGGCTAGGTAACTTCGGCACTCCGGTGTCCCAGCATAGCCTCACTATCCAAGGGTCAGGATCCACTGTCGTTTTCTCCCTACCAGGTCGGGTTCGCCCGTGAACACTAACTTTGTGAATTCTAGCTTCCATAGACTTTGTCCCGCATCCCGCGTGAGAGTGCACACTCTGCACCCGAGTCCCCTAGGCCTCCTAGTAGTAATCTAACGATTCCCTAGTCCAGTCCTAGCGATTCCAAAGCCTATTAGAACTGTTACTTACCTGCTAGTAATTCGCATTCCACTTTTAGCGTATATGGTTTTTCGTGCCCCTCGGGCATTTGTGTAACGTGCTAACTTAAAAGTATTTTCGTAAGAGTTTTGTTGTGTGCTTAGCTCCCTGTCTCATAAAGAGCCAGGGTAGTCTTGTTATAAATAAATACACTGTTTATTTTCATAACAACTTGTGTGGTGTCCTTTCACTGGGTGTTCAAGGGGTAATGTGATGGTAAAACAGCTGGCTTAACACGCCCTCTAGAGTCTTAGCCTTAGACTGCTCGTATCCATGCTACTAGGATAGCTGGTCTATAAGGTTGACTTACAACCAATCATCAATAAGGGTTGTTTGGACTGATATATAGTGATCACTAGAATAGTGAGCACTGCACATCAGGCCAACTTCTCACATTGGTGAGCAGCGGTTGGGATTTGAGCTTGCTGTTGTTTTACCACACATATCCTAAGAATATCTTGTGAAAGATCACATAAGTACTAAAGGTACATATAACTTAGCTTAGAATACTCTGAGTTCTACTGAACCAGCTGTTGTAGCTCCTAGGGCCTAGCACACCCTAAACTACAACTCTAGCAAGGGATCAGTAGGCAAACATATAGTGTAGGTAAGTGCACCACTTACACCTCACTAGAAAAGCATGTCGACTCAGGAGGACTCTACTGAGACTCCCCTGGTCAGTGTTGACCCTCCACAGGTCACTTCAAGATATGCAGCTCTCAGCTTTCATGAGATGAGACAGATCTGTGTCTCCAGAAAACTGAAGCAGGGGTCTAACCCCACCACTTCCTTTCTGATAGGTCTCTTAGAGACATATGATGCCAGAAAGCTTTCTCAGTTACATGAGAACATGCCAGCCTTAGAGGGAACCTCTGGGGATCCAGATCTCCACAACACTGATTCAGCAGTTGAGGAGGAGGATCAGGAGGTACTCTCTGGGGATGAGGTAGACAAGGGTCTTGAGGTAGTCAGAAGGCTAACTAGGACCAACTTAGACTTACTTGGGCTAGGATCTGGGGGCCCCCCAGTACTAACCCGAAGTGGGCCTAACCTTGGAGTTAGGAGAGATAGATCTCTTTCTAGGGACTCCAATAGATCTCTGCACTCTAATGCCTCTTCTCAGGGGAGAAGGAATCCTCCACAGAGGAGATTTACTTCCCCTCAGAGAAAGGAGCATGAGGCTAGGATGAGACAAGCTGAACTGAGGATTGAAAGGGAAGAAATTGCCCTGGCCAAAGAGAAGCTTGCCCTGGCAAGAGAGCAGCAGATGAGTGGGCTAGCTCCCACTGGTGGCAGCAATCTCCCAAGAGATAGAGAGAAGGGTTTAGATACTAAACACCTGACTAAAATAGTGCCCCCCTTTAAGCAAGGGGATGACATCCAGAAATGGATGGCTGCTCTGGAGAGGGCCTGCACTGTGCAGAACATTCCCCAGAGTCAGTGGGCAGCTATACTGTGGCTCTCCTTTGATGGTAAAGGTAGAGATAAGCTCCTCACTACAAGAGTGGAGGATGCTAACAATTACCAGGTCCTGAAGAATACACTGGTTGATGGGTTTGGTTTAACCACTGAGCAGTACAGGTTGCTGTTCAGAGACACCCAGAAAACTCAGTCTCAGGACTGGTCTGATTTTGTGGATTGTGCCACTAAGGCTTTGGAGGGCTGGTTGCTGGGTAGCAAGGTTACAGATTACACAGGATTGTATAATCTAATGATGAGAGAACAAATTTTGAACAATTGTCAGAACCAGTTGCTGCACCAGCACCTTGTTGATTCAGATCTGACCTCTCCCCAAGAATTGGGAAAGAAGGCAGACAAATGGGTCAGGACAAGGATCAAGCAGAACCAGAACCAGAACCAGGGTGGTCAGAAGAAAGCAGACCAGAAGGGTAATGTTAAGAATGAGCAAAATGACCAGAAGTCTTCACCAGGTCCCCAACAAACCAAAGAGGGTGGGGGTCAGGCTTCCCAGAAGAAGAAGACTCAAGAAGGCTAGTCAAAAAGGTGGTGCCAGTACTGCAAAAGTAAATCTCACTGGTTTAGTGAGTGCACCAAAAGAGGAGGAGGACAAACTCCTGCCACTACAGCTCCTAAAGCAACTGCACCCCCTAGTACAGTCAGTAGTGGTAGTGTCACTCCCAAGGCATTAGTTGGGTTAACCTTGGGTACTGAGGGGTCTGACAACTTAGTTGGCACACTCACTCAGGCTGTCCTTGTCTGTACAGGGGATATGGATATGTCCCCTGAAATAAGTCCCAATACTTTGGGCAAATACAGGCAGACACCTTTGATTAATGGCAAGATGGCTCAGGCCTATAGGGACACTTGTGCCAGTGTCACCATGGTGACACCTAACTTTGTGGACCCTGGACAGATCATGCCAGGTACTGATTTCCTGGTGACCAATGCCAGCAATGTCACTACTAGTCATAGTGTGGCAATTGTAGCTTTCTCCTGGGGTGGAGTGAAGGGACAAAAGAAAGTTGTAGTCAGTTCAGACCTCCCAGTTGATTGTTTGTTGGGCAATGATTTGGAGTCATCACAATGGTCAGAAGTGGAGCAGAGGACTCACATGGAGATGTTAGGCTTGCCAGCACATGTGCTTGCTGTGACTAGGTCACAGGCCAGAAGATGCCCCACTGAACAGGTGCTGGATCCTGAAATTATGGACCAGACACCTTCCAAGAAGAAGAGCAGTAAGGGTAAGGCTTTGCCTTCCCCCTTGCCCCAGGTTGAGGATCAAGTCTCTGAGGAGGCTGATCTAGAAGAGCTGAGGGAAACTGAGCCTAAAGAGCTTGAACTTGATCAAGTTGAGTTTCTGGGCTCAGGGGGACCCTCCAGAGCAGACCTGGGGAAGGAACAGTTGAGCTGCCCTTCCCTTGAACCCCTCAGACAGCAGGCTGCTGCTGAGGCTGCAGGGAATGCCACAGGTGCCCACAGGGTATACTGGGAAGATGGACTCCTGTACTCTGAGTCAAGAGACCCCAAGCCTGGTGCAACCAGGAGGCTGGTCATCCCCTTGTCTCTGAGAGGTTTCCTTCTCACCTTGGCCCATGAGATTCCCCTTGCAGGTCATTTAGGTCAGACAAAGACTTGGGACAGGCTTGTCTCACACTTTCACTGGCCCCATATGAATGAGAATACCAAGGAGTTTTGTCGCTCATGTGTCACTTGCCAAGCCAGTGGTAAGTCAGGTGGCACAACAAAGGCCCCCCTCATACCACTACCTGTGGTGGGGGTTCCCTTTGAAAGAGTGGGGATTGACATTGTTGGTCCAATGGAACCCCAGACAGCATCAGGACACAAGTTTATACTGGTGGTGGTGGACCATGCCACCAGGTATCCTGAGGCTATTCCCCTTAGGACCACTACAGCCCCTGTAGTGGCAAGAGCCCTAGTTGGAGTGTTCTCCAGAGTGGGTTTCCCTAAGGAGGTCGTTTCTGACAGAGGTACAAACTTCATGTCAGGATATCTGACTGCCATGTGGAAAGAGTGTGGTGTGAACTACAAGTTCACCACACCCTATCATCCACAATGCAATGGGCTTGTTGAGAGATTCAACAGGACCCTGAAAGGGATGATTCATGGACTACCTGAACCTCTTAGGAGAAGATGGGATGTCCTGATCCCCTGCCTCTTGTTTGCTTACAGAGAGGTCCCACAGAAGGGGGTTGGCTACAGCCCTTTTGAGCTTCTGTATGGGCATCCTGTAAGAGGACCCCTGTGTTTGGTGAAGGAAGGATGGGAGAGACCTCTCAAAAAGCCTGCAACCAACATAGTGGACTATGTACTTGGTCTCCGCTCCAGGATGGCTGAGTATATGGAGAAGGCATCTAAAAACCTTGAGGCCAGCCAGGAACTTCAAAAAGCTTGGCATGACCAAAAGGCTGTACTGACTGTGTACCAGCCAGGACAGAAGGTGTGGGTGCTGGAGCCAGTGGCCCCAGCAGCTCTGAAAGACAAATGGTCTGGGCCCCACACCATCATTGAGCAAAAGGGAGAGGTTACCTACTTGGTGGACCTTGGAACTCCCAGGAGCCCTCTCAGAGTGCTCCATGTTAACAGGCTCAAGGCATATGTTGACAGGAAGGACATGAGCTTGCTCATGGCCACAGATGAGGGACAGGAGGAAGAGAGTGACCCTCTCCCAGACCTGCTCACTCAGAATCCTGATGATGGGTCAGTTGATGGTGTTGTCTTTTGTGGCAGCCTCACTGAACATCAGCAACAGGATTGCAGGCAAGTTCTGCAATCCTTTCGACATATGTTCTCTCTGACACCCAGCCAAACTGATTGGTGTACCCATGATGTTGACACTGGAGACAGTCTGCCTGTCAAGAGTAAAATCTACAGGCAGCCTGATCATGTTAGAGACTGCATCAAAACTGAAGTGCAGAAAATGTTGGAACTGGGAGTCATTGAGCCCTCAGATAGCCCTTGGGCTAGCCCAGTAGTTCTAGTGCCAAAGCCTCACACCCAGGGTGGTAAGAGAGAGATGAGGTTTTGCGTAGACTACAGAGGCCTCAATGCAGTCACTAAGACTGATGCCCACCCAATACCAAGAGCAGATGAGCTTATAGATAGATTGGCTTCTGCCAACTTCTTAAGCACATTTGATTTGACAGCTGGGTATTGGCAAATCAGGTTAGCTGAGGAAGCCAAACCTAAGACAGCATTTTCTACCCCTGGAGGGCATTATCAATTTGTGGTAATGCCCTTTGGACTGAAAAATGCACCTGCCACCTTCCAAAGGTTGGTGAATCAAGTCCTCACTGGGCTGGATGACTTCTGTGCAGCTTATCTTGACGATATTGCTGTCTTTAGCTCCACCTGGGAGGATCACCTGGTCCACCTGAGGAAAGTGTTAGAGGCCCTGCAAAAGGCAGGCCTCACTATCAAGGCCACCAAGTGCCAGATAGGGCAGTCACAGGTTGTATACCTGGGCCACCTTGTAGGTGGAGGCCAGGTTCAGCCACTGGAGAGTAAGATACAGGCCATCAAGGACTGGACTCCTCCAATCACCCAGACTCAGGTTCGAGCTTTCTTGGGCCTGACTGGGTACTATAGGAAGTTTGTCAGAAATTATGGGTCCATAGTGACCCCCCTTAATGACCTGACAAGCAAAAAGATGCCAAAGAAAGTTCAGTGGACAGCAAGCTGTCAGAAAGCATTCAATGACCTAAAGCAGGCCATGTGCACAGCACCTATCCTCAAGAGTCCAGATTACTCCAAGCCATTCATTGTCCAAACAGATGCTTCTGAGTTGGGTGTGGGAGCTGTTCTGTCTCAACTGAATTTTGATGGTAATGATCAGCCTATTGCTTTCATTAGTAGAAGGTTGACACCCAGAGAGAAAAATTGGTCAGCTATTGAGAGGGAGGCCTTTGCTGTGGTCTGGGCCCTGAAGAAGCTGAGGGCCTACTTGTTTGGCACTCACTTCACCATTCAGACAGACCATAAGCCCCTCTTGTGGCTAAATCAGATGAAGGGTGAAAACCCCAAACTGCTTAGGTGGTCCATTTCCCTACAGGGGATGGATTTTACAGTGGAGCATAGACCTGGGACTGATCACAGCAATGCTGATGGGCTCTCCAGGTATTTCCACTTAGAGCAAGAAGACTCACCTGGTCAAGGTTAGCTTATTGTCCCAAAGTTTGGGGGGGGGTCATGTAGGAGAGTAGGGTCTGCAATCCTATGATCACCCAGATTTTTGCTTTTTGCTGCACTGGTTTACGACTTTCCCTGGCTGTGGGCCTGCTAATCAGACCCACAGCCTAGCTGTTCTCTCTATCCAAATTGTACTCAGGTACTGAATTGGCACTGGGCCCTCTCCAAGTCCCTGTACCCAGGGCTGAGGTGCACCCAGGAGTCTCCCAGGGGCTGAAGCATGTATTATGCCACCCCTGGATTGACTAACTAAAACTGACACAACTGGCTGCACGACAGCTGGGGCAAGGTGGTGTACTCACCCTTTGCTTTAGATATAGTATACCTATATCTAACCCTAAAAATGGACACACAGATCTCCTATCAGTCACTCCTATAGCAGGCCTTAACAATCCTGAAGGCAGAGTGCTTGGAATCGTGTGAGATGGTGCTCTAGCATGAGCTGAGCCTGTCTGCGGCTTTCGGGATCCATCCCTTAGCCGTTTCCATGATATCGCATACCATATACTCTTAAGTGCATTATAATCCTCGCGGTTATGTGCCAACTCTGGTATCGCTTTATCAAAACATGTCGAGTAAGGTGTCATACGAATTGGAATACTAACCCCTCGCCAATTCTGGCGACGGGGTTAGCATTCCACCCTTCTAGAGGGACACGACATGCCTGTAACCTATAACCCGGTTAAAAGTCAGACAGAGCCTTAGCATCCACAAAATGGATGCTGCCACCGAGACACAAGTCTGCCCTCCTGCTGCTGGGAGTCCTCCCAGAGCAGGAGATAAGGACAAAGGGTTTCCTGCCAGGGGCGGTGCCAGCACCGTCCCAGACAGGGTTTTGTGTATTGTAGGTAGGCAGGGCTTTAGAGGAAGGTGACTGCACGTGGCACCCCGGTGCTCACTGTGCATAGGCTGGCTGGAACCAGTTCCAGGGTCACTCCAGACCCTGTGCTGGGGAAAAGCCCGCCAAGGAAGTGGGTGTAACCACCCCCCTCCTAGTCCCACCCATAGGGCAGGACTTAGTCGCGTGCCAGCCCCTTTTTACAGGATAAAGGTAGAGACTGGCCCCCTTCCAAATCAGATCATCTTTGAATCCTGAAACTACTTTCTGCGAAAGGAACTCAAGACTTCTTCCTAAGATTTCTCCCTTGTGACTAAGGAGTAGTCACCCTGCATCCGCAGGCACCATCCAAGAACACTGCGGTCTGCTGTAAGTCCTTCCTCCGGAATCCGACTGCCCAGCTCGACGAGAACCGGCTTCCCTGGCACCTCTGACCTCTACCCACCTCTACAGCCCAGCTGAGAACCGTGGGTGCGACGAGACCTCAAGGGACCGGCCATCTGCAAGACTGCACGACTTCTTTCCAGCAAGCCCGCCGAGTAATCTACTGGTGAGTGCTTTGGGGTCCGAGAAGCCCCGACTCTGAGCAGCTCCAGCTCCGAAGTGCAGCCCCCCAGCATCTCCACGATCTGCGTGGGGCCCTTCTGCTTTCCGCTGCTCACCGCGTTGTTTGGCTACTAGCCCGTTGGCTTGTGGCCTTCCTGACGACGCCCGACGACATTTCTGCTGCTGGTCTGGTTGCTCCAGACTGGCCCTTGCTCCCTTCCAGAAGAGGAGCACCCTGGACCCTCCTGGTCCACTCAAGACGCCATTTTGAGTCCACCGCGTGGGCTTGAATTAGCCAAGGCTTGTTGCCCAATCCTGGGTAACTTCGACGCCAACGACTTCATCCTTCGTGGGACAGCTCGCACCTCCATCCTGGTCGCCGACAACGCCTCCTGGTCCGAGAGACTGCAGAGCCCAGCAGTGCCCACTCACCTGACTGCGGTGACTTCGCCCGGTGCCATCCTGGTGCCCACTTAATCACTGGCTAGTGATTCAAGAACTTGGTCCCCTCTGCTTTCAGGTTTTCTTCTTCCTTGATCCAGGCTTGGATCCATCGAACTTTTCTTCACTGGTCGCCTGCCAGCAACTTCTTCCTTCCAGGCTCCTGGTCCGGCAACGAGATCCCCGACGTCTTTTCAGACCTATGCAGCTGCAGCCCCTGGGCTAGGTAACTTCGGCACTCCGGTGTCCCAGCATAGCCTCACTATCCAAGGGTCAGGATCCACTGTCGTTTTCTCCCTACCAGGTCGGGTTCGCCCGTGAACACTAACTTTGTGAATTCTAGCTTCCATAGACTTTGTCCCGCATCCCGCGTGAGAGTGCACACTCTGCACCCGAGTCCCCTAGGCCTCCTAGTAGTAATCTAACGATTCCCTAGTCCAGTCCTAGCGATTCCAAAGCCTATTAGAACTGTTACTTACCTGCTAGTAATTCGCATTCCACTTTTAGCGTATATGGTTTTTCGTGCCCCTCGGGCATTTGTGTAACGTGCTAACTTAAAAGTATTTTCGTAAGAGTTTTGTTGTGTGCTTAGCTCCCTGTCTCATAAAGAGCCAGGGTAGTCTTGTTATAAATAAATACACTGTTTATTTTCATAACAACTTGTGTGGTGTCCTTTCACTGGGTGTTCAAGGGGTAATGTGATGGTAAAACAGCTGGCTTAACACGCCCTCTAGAGTCTTAGCCTTAGACTGCTCGTATCCATGCTACTAGGATAGCTGGTCTATAAGGTTGACTTACAACCAATCATCAATAAGGGTTGTTTGGACTGATATATAGTGATCACTAGAATAGTGAGCACTGCACATCAGGCCAACTTCTCACAGGAACCCCCTCCGGACTCCGTCATTGTGACGGCGGCACGCAAACAACATGCCTCCGCTCCGTCATCCACGGTCCCCCCGGATAAGGAGTCCAGGTGGATGGATTCGGCAGGGAGGAAGGTCTGTGGAACAGCCGCCACCTCCATGAAGGCTGCGAGTGCCACGGCGCTGTTGGGTCGGTACGCCCGCGCCCTCTGGGACTCCCTTGAGCGTTTTGCGGAGCACTTGCCTCGTGAACAGCGTGAGGATTTTCAGGAAGTGCTGAGTGAAGGGATGCTGGTGGCCAACCAGATCATCAGTGCGGCAGCGGACTCTTCCCTGTTGGCTGCTCATGGGTTTTGCCATGGGGTCAACCAGAGGCGTCACGCCTGGCTCCGTCTTACGTCCCTGAAACCGGACGCACAGCAGAGGGTGGCCAACCTGCCGTTCTCCGGCAAGTCTCTTTTTGGGCTGCATGCGGACGACGAGATGGCCCGCATGAAAGCGGAGGCCGAGACGCTCACGGCGGTGGGCCTCGAGAAGCCTAAGGAGACGAAGAAACCGTACCGCCCTTTCCAACGGCGGTCCGGTGGACAAGGCCGTGGACGTGGCCAGGCTTCGGGACATTCGCAACAGCAACAGCAGTTCCGTAAGCCGTTCCAGAAGCGCCAGAGGGGCAGGGGAGGCCAGCAGTCGGCTCCGGCGCCCAAGGGCCAGGCCGGGTCTAGGCCCTAGGAACTTACTTCCCCCGGATCCGTTACCCACTCCGGTAGGGGGAAGCATCCAATTTTTTCTGGCAGAGTGGAGAAAAATTACTCAGGACAAGTGGGTGCTGAATATTGTTTGCAATGGATACAGTCTTCGGTTCACCAGCCCGCCTCCATCGATTCCTCCGGTCAGCTCGCGGTTTCAGCTGCTAGAGCTCCAGGTGGAGGCCGATACCCTGTTAAGGAAAAGGGCGATAGAAGACGTGCCTCTGTCCCAGAGAGGAAGAGGCCTGTACTCCCGGTTCTTCCTGGTTCGCAAGAAGGACAAGAACGAGTTCAGGCCCATTCTGGACTTGCGACAGGCAAACAAGTGGATTCGCAGGGAAAAGTTTCGCATGCTGTCGTTGCATCAGATTTATCCTCAGTTGCAACAGGGGGATTGGCTCTGTGCCATAGACCTACAGGATGCATACTTCCATGTGCCCATTGCACGCAAACACAGGAAGTTCCTGCGGTTCCAAGTCGGCACCAATCACTATCAATACACAGTACTCCCATTCGGACTGAAGTCTGCGCCGAGAACGTTCTCGAAGTGCATGGCGGTGGTGGCAGCGCACCTGCGGAAGAACAAGGTGTTTGTCTACCCGTACCTGGACGATTGGTTGATCAAGGCATCCTCCTTCTCGGAAGCGCGAGCACACTTCCAGAAGACGTGCGTTCTCTTGGACAAGCTGGGGTTGCACATCAACATGGCCAAGTCGGTCCCGACTCCGGTCCAATGCATACAGTACTTGGGAGCCTCCATCGATACGCTGTCAGCAAGCGTGTCTCCTTCGGAAGAGCGACGATTATCTCTCCTTCGGAAGGCTCAGGCTCTTATGTCGACTCCATCTACGACAGTGAGGACGGTGTCTTCTCTACTGGGTTCGATGGCCTCTTGTATCTTCCTGACGCCGCACGCACGTCTGCACATGAGACCGCTGCAGGAGTGCTTGGAGGACCAGTGGGATCAGAGGAAAGGATCCTGGGACGACAGGATACGACTGTCTCTGCATGCTCTTCAGTCTCTGAAGTGGTGGTGTTCGGCGGAGAATCTCCTCAGAGGGGTTCCTTTTCACAAGGACATTCCCACGCAGACTGTCGTGACGGATGCTTCTCTCCTGGGATGGGGAGCGCACTCCGGGACTCTGCAGATTCAGGGAACGTGGTCTCCGGTGGAGGCCACTTATCACATCAACTTCCTGGAACTCAGAGCTGTTCACTTGGCACTGAAGGCCTTTCTTCCGTCCTTCCAGACCAGCTCCCTGCTTGTGCAAACGGACAACACTACCACGATGTACTACCTCAACAAGCAGGGGGGCTCGAGATCTCGCACTCTGTCACAGGAGGCGCAGGCGATCTGGCACTGGCTCCTGGCCAGAGGACTGACGATAACGGCTGCCCATCTGCCAGGTGTGCAGAATGTTCAGGCGGACGAACTCAGCAGACTCATTCAGGAAAACCACGAATGGGTCATAAACGACGAAGTACTGGGAGAAGTCTTCGCAAGGTGGGGAACTCCAGACGTAGATCTGTTCGCCACCACCGAAAACAGCAAATGCCGAGACTTCGCCTCCAGGTACTACCAGCCGGGGTCGCTGGGGAATGCGCTATGGATCAGCTGGTCGAACAGCTTTCTGTACGCTTTTCCACCCATTCCCCTGATTCCGGCGGTACTCATCAAGCTGGCCCGGTCCAGGGCTCGGATGATTCTCATTGCCCCGGAGTGGCCCAGGCAGTGGTGGTTCACGGACCTGCTTCACCGATCTCTCCTTCCTCACATTCGGTTGCCGTGCAGGCCGGACCTTCTCACAAAGTTCGGGGGGCGGATGTTACACCCCAGCCTCTCGTCTTTGAGTTTGGCGGCATGGCTCCTGAGATAGTGCAGTATGGACATCTGAATCTGCCCGAAGATTGCATGGACATACTGAAGGAGTCTAAGAGACCTTCCACAAGGACTTCATATGCTTACAAGTGGAAGAGGTTTTGTATCTGGTGCCAGTCTAGGAACCATGACCCTACAACCTGCAAGGAAGATGTCATTCTTCCTTACCTTTTACATTTGGCGCAGTCTGGCCTTAATGTTCATTCCATTAGGGTTCATCTTGCTGCGTTGACTGCCTACAGGAAATGCCCTTCACAGACTTCTTTTTTCCAGATCCCTGTGATCAAAGACTTTCTGGAAGGATTGAAGAAGGTGTTCCCTCCTGTCAGGCTTCCCTCGCCTTCATGGGAATTGAATGTGGTGCTGTCCAGATTGATGAAGGAGCCTTTTGAACCCATT
This sequence comes from Lissotriton helveticus, assembly GCF_964261635.1. NCBI lineage: Eukaryota > Metazoa > Chordata > Amphibia > Caudata > Salamandridae > Lissotriton > Lissotriton helveticus. The sequence goes on from NC_136067.1 coordinate 539,444,205, forward strand.
CACAAGGCTTCGTTGCAGCACCTGTCCTGGAAGGCGGCGTTCCTCGTGGCCATTACATCGGCCCGCAGGGTGAGTGAAATTCAGGCGTTGTGTTGTACTGAACCTTATACTGTGTTTCATGCTGCTAAGGTTGTGATGCGTACTCACCCTAAATTTCTTCCCAAGGTTATTTCTGATTTTCATGTCAACCAGACCATAACTTTACCTACGTTTTTTCAGAATCCTTCCTCTCCGGCGGAACGATCTTTGCATTCCCTGGATGTTAGGAGGGTGTTGAAATTTTATCTGGATAAGACCAAAGATATTCGTAGGTCAGACCAATTGTTTGTCAATTATGGATCAGTCAGGACGGGTCTTGCTACCTCTAAGCAGTCCATTTCTAGGTGGATTGTGTCCTGCATTCAATTGTGTTACCAAAAAGCTAATAAGACCTTAGGAGGTAAGCCTAAGGCTCATTCCACCAGGGGCAAAGCTGCCACGACAGCCTTGCTCCGTAATGTGCCGATTGCAGAAATCTGCAAGGCCGCCACTTGGAAGTCGGTTCATACCTTTGCTAAGCATTACTGCCTGGACTCTGATGCCAGGGCAGACGCTCAGGTTGGGCAGGCTTCGCTGCGGAATTTGTTCGCACAGTAGTGGCGTTATGTTCTTTCTCCACCGCCGCTTTGGTGTGGGGATGGGCTTGCCATTCTATTCACTAGATTATGACTATACACAGAGATCCCCTACTACAGAAGGAGTAGTTTCTGTTCTGTAACTCCAGTTCTGTAGTGGGGGTATCTCTGTTATAGTCATAAGCGCCCGCCCTCCTCCCCGGTGGAGAATTGTTCATGTAAGTAATGCTACAGGTCTGGCGTTTTTACGCCTTCAAAAAGAACTGAAGTCAGTGGGACCTGCTATGCATTCTGGGATACTGGGAGAAGGTTCTAGAAGGTTTCCTTAAAGGCACAGTATCCTGTTTAAACCACATAATGGCAGCCTATGGGGCTTGTCTGTCCAGGCCTTCCTCTCTATCATTCTGAGGGTTTTTTTTGCAGTAAAAGCATGGGAAATCTGGACAGGCTTTGCTGTTTGTGGATTTTTGGTGGAATTTCTAGTTGAAGTACTGGACAGTGTAGCCTGTGGATATAGGCTGCATTATTTGTCTTTAAATTTTCTCTTAAGTGTCTTTGCAGTTCTGCAATTTTTTGACAACTTAAGAGATTATTTTTGATTGCCGGGGTCCACGCACATGGGCGGGACTATTCACTAGATTATGACTATAACAGAGATACCCCCACTACAGAACTGGAGTTACAGAACAGAAACTACTCCTTCCATATAACAGACAATCCCGCATTTCGTCAACTTGCCCTCCTCCCCAGTCCAGCCCTGCCCCCTCACATCCTTTAGGGCCCACTGTGATTCTGTAATGCACTCGGCAACTAGAGCTGGCAGAGTAAGGTGGGGGCCCGACTCTGATATGCAATATGTTAAGTCTAGTAAAATAAAAACTCATAACAGTCCCCCTCCCGGTACCCAACCCCTCCACCCCTGAACCAGTGTGCTGTATCTTTGCCTTGTTAGGTTACTGCGTGAAAGGTCCGTTTCATGCCACATGTTAGGAGCCACCACTGTCGGCTGAGCGTCTGTGAGTCGAAGGAGGCGGAGGTATTTTGGACATGTTACTTCGTTAAATTCCATTGCTAACAGGGACAATAGAGGATGCCAGATAGTATTAAATGAGTCTACTGAGTGTGCGAGGTTGGCTTGCATTCTCTTCATACCAATGATGTATTATAATTTGTGTAACCATCCCGTGTGGGTTGGTAGAGTCTGCGTGCCCCATAAAGAGAGAATTTGTTGGACAGCTGCACCCAGTGCCAAGCCCATCTGTTTCCCCTTGACTGACTTCAGTGGATATGTGAGAGGGTTGGGAAGCCCTAGCAATGTGTAAGCAGGGAAGCGAGGTATTTCTGTCTCGAATTGTTTGTCTATATCGTCTAGGACAGCAGTCCAGTATCACGTCAGTTCCTTACAGTCCGAGAGTAGGTGAGTCAGCGTACCCTCCTCGTGAAAAACCCTGCCGGCTCCGGTCTGAATTTCCTCTATTTAGTCTGACCGGTGTCAAATACCAATAGGTTGCCACTTTAACCGTCGCTTCTCTACTTACTGTGTTTCGGGCCGTATGGTTCGCCCTGAAGTAGATATCACGCCATTCCTTCTCTGATAGATCTCGCCCTAGTTCTCGCTTTGATCGCTTCTGCCCGGCTGAGGGCACAGAGGGAGCTGGTGGACGAAGCATATTATAAAGTTCAGAGATCATCTTTTTATCAGAGTATTAGGTTATAAGCCAAATCTCAGTTTTCTGCCGACCATCGGACATACATCGTGGTGTAGGAGCCAATGACGGATTTGGAAGTATTGGAATCGTTTGATATCATAGGCTTGTGGTGTGTCTGAGAACTTGAGGAACCCCTCTAAATCAAATAGATGTCCGGCCGATTTGCAGTCTGAAGCCCGCCACTGTGAGAACGCTCGCTCTTCTTCCCCTGGTGGAAATTCTGGATTGTCAAACAGAGGTGTTAATGGTGAGGGGAATCCGCTTTTAACCGCTACTGTGTCCCAGACTCATCACTGTTCGTGTAAGGGGAGAGCCCTCAAGGTTCGGGGGCCTATCAGAACGCTTTAATAAGTGTTCCTTCCATAGGGATAACTTCACCAGTGCCCGATCTTGAAACAGCCATCTCTTTTCGGACTCAGGTCTGCTCCATTCCACCAAATGTCTAAGTTGCGTCGCCCGAAAGTATTCCAGGAGATTTGGAACACCCAGCCCCCCCTTGTCAGGGGGTCGATGAGATGAATCTCTAAGCATCAGATAAAGTGTTGCACCTCCCCTTGCAGTTTGTGAATGGTCCCTGTCGGGGGCCATGTCGGGATGGTCTGGAAGATATATAACACTTTAGGCAGTATGGACATTTTGAAGGCAGCAGTGCGGCCAAGGAGCGACAAAGGGGGCTTCTGCCACTGACGAAGATCTCTCTGGATCTGTGAGAGGAGTGGAGTGTAGTTGTTGGCAACCGTTTGCTCGATAGAGGGGGCCTGGACTATCCCCAGGTATGGGATCGAAGCTTGGGATTGGAGTTCTCCGTATTCCCTTTGTTCTCACCTATGTGGGTTCTCATTTAGGCCTAGCGGCAGGATCATAGATTTCCCCATGTTAATTTTAAAATCGGAGACTCTACCAAAGGAGATCAATTCCCGAAGGAAAGCTGGCACCGAACACTTGGTCGCCAATATATCGTCCACATGCAGGCTGATTGTGTGTACCTTTCTCCTTCGAAGGGAATACCAAGGATGTCGGGGTTGTCCCTTATCCTTTGTGCTAAGGGCTCTACGTAGAGTGCAAAAAGGAGGGGCGACAACGGGCATCCCTGCCTCGTGCCCGGTTGTATGTCGAAGGGCTACGAGATTGTCCCATTGACCTGTATCGTAGCTCTGGGCTTGTCGTTGGAACTCGCCACCCTGGCCCTGAATCGCTCTCCGACGCCGAAATGCGCCAGTGTTTTATCCAAGAAGCCTCAGTCGACTCTGTTGAATGCTTTTGCGGCATCGATTGACAGCAGTTGGGCATTCACCTTGGTGCGGTGGGCTTTGTCGATTGATATGTTTGGTATTGTCGCTGCTCTGTCGATTTGGTATAAAGCTGTGTTGTCGCTGCTCTGTCGATTTGGTATGAAGCCGGACTGGTCTGGTTCGATGATACGGGGCATGCTTGGGCCTAGTATGGCCGCTAGAACCCTTGTAAACAACTTCAGGTCCAGATTGAGTAGGGAAATCGTCCGGTAAGCACCACATTGAGTTGAATCCTTCCCAAAGGGGGGGGGTCGGCGTCTAGGTGTGTTCCGCGTGCGAGTCACAGGTGTAACACTGCTGGGGATAATTCAATTCTGGCTGAGTTTGGACTCCACTAGCAGTGGATGGTTAATTCCTGGTCCTTCCTCCCCTCCGATCCTTGTTGCTCGCTAGGCTGCGCTCTGGCGCCCCCCTGAGCATCCAGTTGCTGTTTTCTGTGTCCCTGCGTTCCTCGGGATTCAGGGAGCTATACAGGCAACCAACAATGTAGACCCCCCCCCCCACATGTGCGTATGACCGGGTGGTGCTAGCCTTGTTCACTTCAGGGTTATGATGAAAGTGTTCCGCAGGGGCCCGCAGGCCTGTCTCACCTCTCTCCTATTCCTGCTGTGACGCTAACCTCAGTGACCGTCACTCGGTTCCCAAAGGCTTGTTAGGTGTCCTTAAGCGGTGATGGTGGGCACCTCTTGATCCGGGTTGGACTCGTATTTTTCCCAGGTAGACGCTGGATTCACGCCCGGGTGGGCCCGCGAACCGCACCCTCGATTTCCTTTACGGGCTTACTACGAGCCCCCGCTGCTCTACTGTAGCTGTTGTGGGCACTCACCCGATGGTGGACTTGCGCTGCTGCTCCCACTGGCATAGGGCTCTGTTGCTTTCCACCACTCACTGCGCATTTCAGCTCCCGACCCGGGCACCATTTTGTCACCACCGGCCTTGTAATATGTCTCCCTGGAGCGTCTGTCGCCTGAGTCTACTCTCCGGCGCACCGCTTCACCTCCTCCAGCCTTGCTTGCCCCTTGGTTATGGCTGTGTTCAGCAGGCGGGTCTGCAGGCCCGTCCTGCCGTTATCGCTGGGTGCCTCCTTCTTTTCCCGCTTTGGCGCCAACCACACGCGGCCGTTGCTCGGTCTTCAAGGGCTCATGAGGTGGCTCTATGGCGGTGGCAGCGGGTGCCCCTCGACCCTTCCCCTGCTCTTCTTGTGCCTCCCCAGAGGAATTTGCTGCCAGGAGCGGTCCCCCCCTCCCCCATGGCACCGCTCCCGGCAGCCTCTGCTCTATTGCCTCCGCCGCGGGTACTCACTCGATGCTGGCCGAGGCGCCACCCAGGTCTGCCGCCACTCATGCCTCTGGGGGGCCTAGTCTCCTGCCGCTCCGCCGATTCTCTCTGCTCACAGCCTGGGCGTCATTTTGTTTAGCGATCTGCCGGTCCGTGAACGGTGTCGCCCGGGAGCGTATTTTGTCTCTGTTCGCTCCCGGGAGTGCCACTTAACTCCCTCTTGTTGTACCACCATCTGTGGTGCACAACCGGGAATCTAGAACAATAATTTATTTGGCTGGATTACGGGGCCAGGAGCGAGGAGCCTCCGAGCCCCTCGATCTCTCAGATCACCATCTTGGCCACGCCCCCGCTCTACGCACTTTAGATGTTAAAAGAGAGTTATTATATGACATAGAAAGAACAAAAACATTTCGTAAAACAAAACAACTCTTTGTGGCTTTTACTCCACCACACAAAGCCAATCCTTTATCTAAATCGGATATTGCTCAGTGAATTGTCAAATGTATTCAAACATGTTATGCAAAAGCGAAGAGAACTTTACCAATACCCCCTAGAGCGCATTCCATCTGCAAACTAGGGGCTACTATGGCATTCTTAGGAAACATCCCCATAGCTGACATCTGCAAAGCTGCAACATGGACTACACCACACATATCATCAAGCACTATTGTGTAGATGTGTTGGCAAGACAGCAAACTAATGTAGGGCAGGCAGTACTTAGAACACTCTTTCAGACAACTGCAACAGCTACAGGTTAGCCACTGCTTGGGGGGGAATACTGCTGTATAGTCTAAGCAAAGCATGTGATCTACAGCTCACATGCCTTAAATGGAAAATGTTAGTTACCCAGTAAGCATCTGTTCTTGCTATGTAGAGCTGTAGATTCACATGCGCCCACCCGTCTCCCCGGGTACCTGTACCTGTTGCAGATTCTTACTCATATACATGCGCATGGACATCTCTATTCTACTCCTACTAACTCCATTCTCACCCTCTGCGGGAAAACAATCTAACAATGGAGTCGATGTCCATGCGCACTATCACCGAAAGGAGGAGTCACCTTACCTCATGACTGGAAAGACTTCTTTGAAGAAAAACAACTTGCAAACATCCGGACCCAACACTAGATGGCAGGAGTATGCAAATCATGTGAATCTACAGCTCTCCATGCCAAGAACAGATGCTTACTGGGTAATTAACATTTTTCTTCTTAAACTTAGTAACAATTTCAATATTTAATTTGTCTTCACAATGAAAGTGACTTTGCCTTTCTGTGTATAATTTAAATCTTACTCAGATAAAAATATGTTGTTTCAAAATATTCTCTGATAGTCTTCTAGCCACAGATTCCTCAACTTTTGAATATTCCACAGGCGTCAGACTAGATCCAGAAACTTTTCAGCAGCACCTCTGCATGCCAGTAGGTGGCACCTTGCGGCTCTGCACTGATGCTGTTTCGTTCTGGAACTGACTTGCAGGGCCTATGTATGTGCCACTCCTGCGCACAGACCACATATCCTTTCTTTTGTTCAACCAGATACAGATCGGGAGCTCCCTCTGGTCTCTCTGTGAGACTTAACTTAGTATTATGAGAAAAAATTCTTATTATGTGCAGGGATGGCGCCAGTCTAAAACAATAGATTTCAAGCCCTGTAGGGACTATTGCAAACAAACATCTATGATAGATGCCCAGCAGGTGGGCTTGTGTTTGAGCCATGACTCCAAGGCCTACAGGGACTGCGCATCAATGCACCTGAAGGCCATTCTGGAGTGCAAAGAGAAACTTAATGTCGCCAAGCATAAAAAGACTCAGTGACAGAACAGTTCGAAGCCCTGCTCCGTGTCCAAGGCCCACTCTTTCCCATTGTTATTGTCGACTGAGGCACTCCAGAGGTTGGTCTTCGTTGCCCTCGAAGTTCTCAGGTAAGCGCAAGAAATATAAGACGTCGAAGTAGAATTCCGCTCCCTCACGCCACTCATTTGCCTAATCAAGCTTGTAGGCAGCTTGACCTTTCTTGATCAGGCTCTCGAAGACTGTCAACTGTGGAACCGCTCCTGCAGCGCGTTCTGGCACAACCTGAATGACTGAGGCATTCAGCCACGCTGCATCAGATCTAAGCGTTCCATGCAGCCATGCTTCTGCTCTTTGGATCCCTTCCATCTCCCTCTTGCGACTTTTCGGACCCCAAGGAGCTGAGAGGCCTTCCACCTGGTATTCCACCGGCAGGGTCGCCCTCGGTGCCAACTGTACCCTCTGCACTTGCATTGCCTCTGACTCCGCTGCTGACACCATGATCCACACCAGCCCCCGGGCATGTCGACGCCACCTTAGCTTCCTGAAGAAGCAGCCTCGATTACCCTCTCTGATGGCAAGTCAATGTGACGTCTGAATCCGCCCGAAAGGCTGTTTCCCCCCACTTGAATTACCACAGGCTCACTCTGCATTCCCAGGCTGATTCGGATAATGACTGTGACCCAGGTGAGTTCACACACCCCTACCAAAATGATAACTGGTACAAGGACTTATAGGAGGCTTGTTGCTCTAATACCTCATTGGAGACATGACTTTTTACTCTGTCTGGACCAGTCTGAGAGAAATCTGCTTCCTACACCGTGATGATGTGAGGGCGGCCATAGTACATGTATCCATCTCCCCACCTTGGAGCCTAAAACGAATGTTCTGACAGAAGTCTTCCAATCAGGCAAACATCTTCCTTAAGCAAGACACTGGCAAATACCCTATTGGGGCCTTGGAGCCAAACCTTACTCTGGCCCCCGGTCAATAGACAAATTGCCAGGCTCTGTGTCACTGCTCCTGGTGACGTGGCTTTTCTTTTGCAGCACCCCACACCAGAAAGTCTATTGGTGCAGGCTTCCACCAGACACTCTAATCCCAACACATTTCCCACCACTCCCCCTGATAGGTAATCTAAGTGATTGGAAACATTCAGCAAACATGTCTTTTTCTACCAGCTTAGCCCTCCGATCGGTTAACTGCTACTCACTTTCTGGGGGATTTGATGGCACCAGTCCTCTCTGGTGTGCCTGAAGACCTTTGCCCTGTACAGTCTGTCAATTCAAGATGCTCATGATGCTGCCAAGTTCACAATTTGTTGTGGCTTGGACATCATCGATTCCATAGGGCAGGCATTGGGCACCACCTGTCCATATATGGCTAGATGGAAGGGGTTCTCCAGTCATCTCTGATGGACTTGACCTTTGATGGGGCTTGCCTGTTTGGGGAAAAGCTGCTTCTGCTCTCAAGTGTCTTAAGGAGAGCAGGGCTACAGATCACTCTGTGGACCTTTCCGCTCTTCCTCACCAACCACAGCAGTTCCAGAGTTCCCTTCTCAGCTTTGGCCAAGGCCTCCCTTTATGCAGCCTGTCCAGCCCCCACAGAGGACACAGCAGTTTTCTGGTAAAGGCTGTGTTGCCCACAGCCCCCTCAGCCAAGGTCAGCGTGCTGCCCAACCTCCCCTCCCTCTGTGGCCCCACCTGCAAAACCTCTTCAGCTTGCCCATGCAGTATCACAGCCCCCGGTGGGAGGCAAAATCCTCCTGTTCTTACCTTGCTTTCTAGCAGTCACATCAGACATGTGGCTCGTATTGATTGTTTGCAAGTAATACGCCTTACCCTTTCTGTCTTCTCCCCACACCTTCCATTGTCGCCTCATCGACTAGCGGAGAACTGTCTCTCCATTTTGCAGCAGGAAGTGCATGCCCTTTTGGCCAAAGGGGCTGTCGGGAAGGTGGCGGTGCCAGAAGCAGGACATGGTTATTCTCGATGCTTTCCGGTGCCCAAGAAGGATGGAGGTCTATAGCCTATTCTAGATTTACGCTCTCTCAATGCCTTCCTCTGGAAGGGTAAATTCACAATGCCACCCCTGGAACAGATCTTGTCTGCCATCAACCTTAGAGACAGAATGGTAATGCTAGACTTGCAGGACGCCTATTTCCAATTTTCCATTCTGCCTGTCCATCAGTGCTACTTGCTGTTCATGGTGGGAGAGGAGCATTTTCAGTTTGCTATCTTTCCCTTTGGGCTGCCCAGTACCCCTCGAGGTTTCATGAAAATGATGGCAGTGGTGGCAACACAACTTCAGAGGTCAGGGGTGCCAGTTTTGCAGCGTGAATCTTTCTGGATTCACTATGCTGTGCATTATTCCGCCGTCTAGTGGTTGGGTATGGAATCGTAGTCTTTTCTTTTTTTTTCGTAGCCCAGGTGGGCGTCGACGTCCCACCTTTTGGTGTCCTTCCTGTGACGTCGGCATGCTTCCTGCGGAAACTCCCACCCTTGGGCGCCATCTTCAGATTCTTTTTTCCGCTGTTGGGTCTGAATCGTTCCCGAGAGAGCTCCAGAGACTTGTAGAAAAGAGAAGCCAAAAGCCAAGTTTTTGGGAAGAAAAGAGTTGAGAAGACTAAGTGAGACTACATCATCGAAGGGGACGACGAAGGAAGAGGATCTTCGAGGAACTTCGACGTCCAGAAGAGAATGCGCAATCAGGGGGCCCCCTAAACACAAGAGATGGACAACACACCATTCAAATTCTGCCGGAACTGCCACCACAAGTGCGCGCAGAAAGATCAACACCCAGTTTGCAGCCTCTGCCTGCCGGTCGACCACGAAAGCAGGGACTGCAACGCCTGCTCCGCCTTTGCGCCGAAGACCCTTCGAGTGAGAGAGAGGCAAAGAAGAGCTAACTTCGCCATGCAGGGCAAGGGCCAACCACTGTCCCTTCGAGACCTGGGACTCTCGACCGACGAAGAAGAAGACGACGACGGCTACACGGTCGTAAAGACCGATTATACGAAGACTCCAGAAAAGGTAGGAGACTCGACGCCGCAAAAAGGCCCGAAAGACTCCCAACAATCTGCCCAAGACTCTCGAAAAAACGAGGGCAAGACCCCGAAAGCGCCGACGCCGAAAGCTTCGGCGTCCGCAGCAACATCCAGGGCCAGCGGATCCTCACGGTAGGACTCCCAGGCGCCGAAGGACGGCGACCAGCCAAGGTCGTCGAAAAGCATCCACGAAAGGGAACGCTCGACGCCGAAGACCTCTTCGACGTCGATGAAGGACACAAGAGCAGTCTTGACGCCGAAACCAGTCTTGACGCCGAAACCAGTCTTGACGCCGAAACCAGTCTTGACGCCGAAACCCGTCTCGACGCCATCTTGCCATACAAAGAGACCGGCACAACCACTCGACGCCGAACAGGCTGCAGAGATGGAAAGAAAGAAGAGAAGACTCGAGGCAGAGATGGAGAACATCCTGCAGCGAAAGAAAGATTTTGACGAAAGGATGAAAGCGTATACAATTCCGTCTAAGCCAAAGCCACCGGTGGTCGAGTTCGTCGAGGAAGAAGAAGAGTTCGAAGTCGAAGGACCGTCCGAAAGCCAGGAAGATCTGGAATATCGGGAAGAAGAGATCCCCTACTACGAGGAGGAGGCAGATGACGACCAGTGGACATTTCAGGGCTCGACATACTCGGACACACAGGACCTAGAGTGGCAGGACCTCGAAACCGAGAGTCCAGAAGAGGGAGTGGACACATATCCTGCGAGGCCCTCGCGGCCTGACGACATTGGACTTTACAATGAAGTCATCAAGAACGCAGCAACAGCGTTCAGAGTAAAACTCGAGGAGGAACAGCTGAAGGCGGATTTCCTCGTGGAAACACTGCTCCCAATACAAACTAGGAGCCAGTACCTGCCAATGCTCGAAAGCATCAAAGGACAAGGGAGAGAGGCCTTCAAAGAGCCTGCGACTTGTAAACACCCAGGACGGAGAAGTACAAGCGCTCCTCCAAGGACCCACCCTACATCCAGGGATCGGTCACTGCAGACTCCATCATTGCGGCAACAGCAAGGAAAAGGGCCAATGTCTCGACAACTTCAGGACCACCTCCAGACAAGGAGAGCAGAAGGATGGACCTGACAGGGAGAAAGATAGAGTGGAATGCTGCAACGCACTGGCACATGGCTAATTCCAACGCCCTGCTGAACAGGCACCAATACCAGATCCTGGACAAACTGGGCCAGTTATTCAAACACCTCCCACAAGAATACCAGCAAAGAGCTACGCACCTGGTAGAGGAGGGGAAGAACGTGGCAAATTCTTGCCTAAAAACAGCACTGGACGGTGCAGACACATCCAGCAGACTTATGATGCTGGGCATCACGGAAAGGAGCCAAGCCTGGCTCAGAATATCAGGCTTTAAACCGGAGGTGCAACACAACATCCTGAACACCCCGTTCAACGGTGAGACACTGTTCGGAGCACCAGTGGACAAAAAGCTGACCCAGCTGAAAAAGGACGACGACACCGTAAGATCCATGGGGGCCTTGCAATTCAGAGGAACAAAGAGAGGAACCCCGTCACGGAGACCAACTATTCAAATACCTAGTTTCTTCCAGAAACCAACGACAAACGCAGAAAGGTAACTGCACACTCTGGACGCCAGACGTGCAGTCATGCACTACATAGAGAGAACTAAGGATCACAGAAAAACAAAAAAAATTTGTGTCATTCGCAGACAGTTTCATGGGAAAAGCAGTTACTAAGGGGACAATTGCACGATGGATCGCACAAGCAATACAATTCTGCCACAAACAAGTTGGGCAAGAACTAGCAGAGGGGTCACGGGCCCATTCAACCAGGAAAAAGGAAGCAACAATAGCCTTCCTGGCTAACACTCCCATTCAGGACATATGCCTGGCGGCAACATGGGCTTCAGTGCACATATTCACAAAACACTACTGTGTGGACATACAAATGAACAAAGAAGCACAAGTAGGACAGAAGGTGCTTCAACACATATTCAAAAATCAAGGCTCATCTTCCACTCAGCCGCCACAATGATAACAAACCGCTACAAAGTCAATGCACAGCATAGTGAATCCAGAAAGATTCACGCTGCAAAACGAATAGTTTCTTACCTGTCGGTGTAGTTTTGCAGCTTGAAGATCTTTCTGGATTCACTAGCGAACCCACCCACCTCCGCCAGAAAGATGAGGGTGGAGAAAGAGGTGGTAAAAACAGGAAAAAGACTTAAACAGGCTTTTGAAGGAAAAAGCGGTAAAACTAAATATTGAAACATTGCCATACAATTCGGAAACAGAACACAAACGGGAAAAAAAGAATCCGAAGATGGCGCCCAAGGGTGGGAGCTTCCGCAGGAAGCATGCCGACGTAACAGTGAGGACACCAAAAGGTGGGACGTCGACGCCCACCTGGGCTACGAGAGAAAAAAAAACAACAAAGAAAAGACTACGATTCAGGACCCAACCACTAGACCGCGGAATAATGCACAGAATAGTGAATCCAGAAAGATCTTCAAGATGCAAAACTACACCGACAGGTAAGAAACTATTTGTTTTCCCCTACCTCAATGATTGACTGTTAAAGGAAGCCTAATTGATGCAGTTATCAACCACCTCCAGACTACGACAAGCCTCCTGTCATCTTTGGGGTTTACAATCAACGTGCCGAAGTAACATCTGACTCCTCCTCCGATACTCACCTTCATCTGAGCCATTCTGGACACGGTTCAGTTTTGTTCCTTTTTCCCGGAAAAGAGTCCAGGACATTCAGGCTATGACCCCAACTTTCTTGCCTCTGTCCTGGATTTCAGTGAGGTCAACTATGATGCTACTGGGAATGACAGCCTGCTGCATCCTGCTGGTCGAACACACCAGGTGGCATATGCAGGCTCTGCAGTGGGATCTGAAGTTCAAGTGGGCCCAGTATCAAAAAGACCTGTCAGACAATTTTGAAGGAGACTGCAAAAGATCTGCATTGTTGATTACTGGACCAAGATTGGGTCAGTGGCAGACCCCTCTCTCTTCCACACCCAGAGTGGACTGTGGTGACTGATGCATTGCTTCTTGGTTGGGCTAGCCATCTAGAAGAGGCTGAAATCAGAGGCCGCCGGTCTCTGCCGGAGTCCCAGCTCCAAATCAACCTTCTGTAGCTTCGGGCAATTTGCTTGGCGTTGAAAGCCTTCCTGCTGTCGTTTAAGGCGAGGTTGGCACTGGTGCTCAGGGACAACACCACTGCCATGTGGTACTGCAACAAACCGGGCTGGATGGGGTCACAGACCATGTCCCAAAAGGCCTTGCACCTCTGAAAATGACTGGACCATCAAGGAATTTTCCTGGTCGTCAAACACCTGACAGGTTCACTGAATACTAGGGTGGATGAGCTCAGCCGCCCCTGCCTAGAGGGTCACAAATTACAGCTACACGTGGAGGAGGTGCAAAGTGTCTTCTGTGAATGGGGAGAACCTTGGCTTAGTCTTTTTGCCAATGCCGAGGCAGAGAATGGCAGTGCAAACACATGTGCACGTTGGCGTTCCCAAAGCGTTTCTTGCTCTGGAACCTGTTCTGTCTCAAGTGGAACTCGTGACCCTTGTATGCCTTCCTGCCACTAACACTCGAGTTCTCAGGAAGATCAGGCATACTGGCCCCAAGTCATCCTAGTGGCTCTGGTTTAGGCACATGGAGTATGATATCCAGAATTCCTGGGCTTGAGCATATGTCCTCCAATCAGGCTGCTCCTCTGGAAGGATCTCCTGTTGCAGTAACAGGGCAGGGTTCTGCACCCAGGCCTTCACAAACTCCTCCTTCATGCTTGGAGGTTGAGCAGCAACAGATTTCATCTTGGCAGCCAGGCGTCCTTCTGGGAAAACTGTATACGCCTGTTGTTGGGAAAAATCAGTGGCTTGTTACGGTATATGCCAATTTGAACCCCTCCAGGCCAAGTTATCTGATGTTCTATTATTTGTTCTGCCTCTTGCTGGCAAGGCTATGCTCTGTGCACAGTTAAGGGTTATCTTCTGGCTTCTTGCGAGCCCTCGTTGTTAAGTCACCAGTTGTAGAGTGATTTGCGAAAGGGTTGCAACACATGTATCCCTAGCACCCTCTTCCCCTTTTGTCATGCCCCAATGGGATTTAATCTGGTAGTGACTTATTTGATGTGAGCTTTATTCAAGCCACTTCACAACTGTCCATTGTAGATCCTTACTATCAATACGATTTTCCTTAATGCCAACACCTCAGCACATCATGTGATTGTGCTTCAGGCCCTTTTTGTCAATCTACCATGCTCTTCCTTCTTCCCAGACAAACTGGTTCTGCGGACATGGGCATCCTTCCTTCAGAAAGTTGCAACGCCATTCCATGTCAGTCAAACTATCACTATGCTGGCGTTCTGTGATCACCATCACCCCTCTAAGGAGGAGAAAAGGCTCCTTCACTTTGATCCCAAAAGACTGCTGAGCGTATTGATCGTGCCAAAGAACACTGAGTGGATGATCAGCTCTTTGTGGGGTCTCCTGAGTGAAAAAAGGCAAGGCAATGGAGCAGAGAACCATCTCCAGCTGGATTGGGCTCTGTATTAAGATCAGCCACACAGTGGCATGCTCATTCTACTAGGGCTGAAGCTGCTACCACTGAATTGGCACACAGAGTCCCTGTCCTAGACATTTGCCGGGCAGCTCCTTGGAGCGCTCTCCATACGTTCACAATGCTTTATTTCCTGCACAGTCAGGTTTGCTGAGAGGGCCATTTTGCCCACTTGGCCCTGCAGGACTTTCTGGTTTGAGTCCATTTACAAACTTGCCTCCATATGGGTATTCCTTTGGTATTTATTCAAAAGGTGCAGGATATGCGTCTAGAAGTCTCTGAAGAAAAACGTACTATCTTCGGTAATGTGTTTCTGATAAAGTCTCCCATCCTCCCCTTTCTGTGATTGGACTTTATCCATTGAATAGATACCAAGTCTAGAAATCTGCAAATTGTCTACCAATTTACTATTTGAGCATTGTGTCTGGAGGCATCGGAAGTGTCGAAAGCAAGTGATGTTAGCCCTTAGTAGTGGCGTCTATAAATGCCCCACACTTAATTTCCGGAGTTGAACTACATCAGTGCAGAGCCACAAGGCGGCGCCTCCTACCGCAGAAGGACTGCTGATAAGTTTCTGTGTCCAGTTAGACGCCTGGGGAAGATTCAAAGGCTGAGAAATCTGAGACTAGATAGTTTCCACCAGAACGACCATTACGGAAGGTAAGTCACTTGTCCTTTAAATCATACTGTTTCAATAATTTGTTTGGGTTAGAATGACACAGTGCCCCGAATCAATAAGTGAATTAACTTGTTAGGCCTTTTGTTTCTTGAATTTGAAAGAAGCACCGTTGCCTGTTCAGCTTAACACTGAGTGCACATTTGTGTTTATGCATAGCAATTAGGTGAATATATTTTAAATATGTAACCTTATTCCTTGTTCATGTAATGATTGTCTTTCCCCCTACAGGATCTTCCTGATAGTATCCAAGTAGGAGGCAGAATTTCTCCACAGACTGTTTGGGATTATGTAGAAAAAATTAAAGCTTCAGGCACCAAGGTACAGTGCACCTGATAAATACTATAGACTCTTAATTGTGAATTGCTATTTTCTTAATATTAAATGCTTCTATTTAGATGAATTCGATGAATCTTCACAAACTCTCCCAAAGACATTTCATCCACCTCCTCTCTTTCTTGGGGCATTTTGGAGTCCTCTGTCAAGCAGTGACAGTGCAAAAGGTGGGGGGACGATGTCCCAAAACCCTTTTTCCCCACGAATTTTCCATAGGAAATTTTTGACAGTGCTGCAGCCATACCGGCTAAATAGAATTACATCAAATTTGGTAGATATCTAGAACATCACCCAAAACCATGCCTTTTGTGATTTGGTGTACATATTTTCATTAGTTCTTGAGAAATTAACACTCAAAATGTATAGATATATTGACAGTTGCTCTGATTGGTCACTTTAAAGAGGACAAGTCAATCCTTATTAGTTGTTCGCAACCTTAACAATATGTTGTGGCAGCCAAAAAAGAGCCCGAGACACGGCACTTGTGTCCTGCAAATGATTTTTATTTTTACTTAGGGGGGCAGGATGAGCACCCCCTGACTCCAAAGGTCATGTGGGGCTATCTCAGTCAACCCTCCCCTCTCCCTCTTGATTGGCTGTGGTAGGCAATACAGGGCTGTGGAACACGTTCCCTTTTGAAATGCATGGCAACGAAAGACTATTTTTGAGAGACACAGAAAGGAGTAAATAAAGGGTGAGAACAGAGTTTAGTCACAACGTATATAATTTGTTGGTGGTACCATACTGACTTTAGGAAATGTGATGCATTCTAAGATGATGTTACCCTGTGTAAAAATCTTAACCTGTGCTGTGATTTGATGAGCTTTGAGAACATTTTTCTCTCTAATGATTTTCTCAAAGAGGTTCTAAAACGTGTACCAGAGTTAAAATCGGAGCATATTTTGTGTAAATTCACACTATTGTCCTCAGCCATGTGAAAATAAAGTCTTGACATTCTGCAGCCTCCCACAGTGTTGTTATAAACAACTAGAGTGGTAACATTCCTGTGTATGACAAAAGTGTGGCAAATTATAAACCACCATGGTTGAATGAAAGCTGTCAAACTTAATTTCCTTTAGAAATTAACAAAATTGGTGGGCTTGTTTGTCATAGAAATTATGGTTAGTGTTGTAGAAAGGAAAATTAGGATACATTTTGACCCTCAACTATATTCCTTATCCATTTCAGTAAAACATTTTGACATGCAGACTGAAATATAAAACTTCCCTCAGTTTTACCGCATTGTTCTAATGAGCAACTAGAGTGTTAATATTCAGTATTTATGACCTAATTGTGGCACACATGGCTGCTATCTTTCAGGTAAAGCTGTATAATGGAATGTATGAAGAATGAAGAAATGAGGGCACTTTATAACAGAAAATGTGTCCCAAAATGGCCTTCCAAGAAAAAAAGTACTGAAATATATCCCAACTGTCAACAACCCATAAAAATAGCATTTAGTTTAAAAGCCCTTTGTCGATTTTTGAAAATTCATAAAGTTTCCTCAATTTAGCTTTCATGTTCACTAACCATAATTACTTTATGAAAAATACTTATTTTGTTCATTTCTAAAGGAAATACCTTGTTTTACAGTTTTGATACCATCAAGATACCATACCATCAAGATGACTTCAGGTGTGCCACACTTTTGTCATACGCGCAGCATGTTAATGCGCTAGTTATTCATTAGAACATTGCCAAGTGAGAGGGAGCAGAGACATGGACTTAGATAATAGAGTTCAGGGGGGAGGAAGCAGTGGCAGAGGCTATAAACTGACCACGCTGGGCAGTCATAAGGGGCAGTTGCAGCCCAACGGACCCCACATGGCAGGTAGGAGTGGTAGTGGCAGAGCAATGGACCATGGAGGGCAGAGGGTTGAGTCAGAGTAGCAAGCCTAACATGCAGGACAGACAAGATAGGGCTGGGGCATGAACACAGACAACGGAGGGTAGGGGGAGGAGGGCAGAGAAAGCAAGCTGATCGCATAAGGTAGATGGGAGGGGCAGCACATCAGACTATGGAGAGCAGGGGGGAGGAAGAGGCACAAGGAGAGTGAAAGGTCAGGAGGCATGGGCAGCAAGCTGACAGCACATGGTAGGCACAGTGGCAGCACAAATGATCTTGCAGGTTAGGCGGGGTGGGCACAGGCAGAGAAATATAGTAATCCGGGAGGGGGCAGAGGTATGTACACGGACAATGGATGAAAGGGGGCATGGGCCTGAGCAGAAATCTGGTCATGCAGTCCTGGCCGGCGAACAGTGGAAGCACAATCCACAATGGAAGGCAGGAGGAAGAGGAGAGGGGCATGCACACAGACAGTGAATGGAAGTTGAGAGAAGGGCAAGGGTAGCAGTTCAATAATCCTTATTATGCTCTAATATTAAAGTTAGTATTTTGCTTTCCCAGCTGGGTTTCTGTTGCAGTAATGCCCCTGCCCCCCACTCTTTGCCAGACTACTGATGCACTTTGACTTGCTTTGCCCTGGGTCCCTGCCAATCAGGTTCCCAGGGCTTGTGTTCTTTCCCCAATTGGCACCTCTCTGGCCACATGTCAGTTCCTTGTAAAAGGTACCAAGGGTACCAAGGGCACTGTTGTCAGGGAAGGCCTCTAAAGGCTGCAGTACTTATTGTGCTACCCTTAGAGGCCTGTACCTTTACACACACACACTGCCCTTGCCGCTTACGTGTTTTGGTGCAGAACAAAGTGAAGAGTCGACCTGGCACACATCCCTGTGTGCCATGCCTACAACCCACTGCCCTGGCATAGATTAGTCACCCCTCTAGCTGGGTGCACTATACCAGTGGTGAGGGTACAGGTGCATGAGCCCTGTACCCTACAGTGTCTAAGTCAATTCTTAGACATTGTAGGGGCAGTGCTGCCATTAAGAGTATAAGGTGCTGGGAGCTTGTCATAACGAACTCCACTGTACCAGAATGGCTGCACTGAAAACTGAGAAGTTTGATATCAACCAGGGGTGTAGTCATCCTAACGTCAGTAGCCCATTAGCTACTGACCTCGAGACCCCTAAAACGCCCCCTAAATACAGTACTTAGGGGGCAGCCCTGAACCAAGAACTCAGACAAGAAACCAGAAAAAGAAAATAAGGAGGACCGAACATCTGTATCGAAGCCAACAAGAGGACAACACCCACTGACTTGGTCCCACCTCGAACCTGCTTCAGCGAAATCCCGGTGTGTCCTACGGCCAGCAACCTTGAGAAACCCGTATTCCTGCCTGCCTTCCATCCCAAAGACTCTGTCTTCCCTGAACACCGGATTTGTTCATCAACAGACTCCAGCTGAGCCAGGGTCCGTGGGATCAGTTGTCCCCTGATCTGCCTCAAGTCTCCAGCCGACGCCTGCAGCCTCAAACCGGAAGGTCCCCCCAGCCGCGACGAGGAGCTGGTAAGAAGATCCGACCCTAAAAGGCACCCCTGCACCCGACGCCCCACAGCCTTGGGTGGCCCAACCGATGGTGCCTAACCAACCCCCAGCATCCCAACTTACCTCTCCAAGTGGTGGTCGCACCCAGAAGACCTTCGTCCCCGGGCCTGCAGTGTGTTTACAACCCAGAGACTCCCCACTGAAAGCTACAGTGCTCCAGATGCCAAAACACTCTGCACCCAGCCACCCCAGTGCCGCTGAGGGTGCACCTTTTTTGCTGGCCTAGACCCCCATTTGCCCTGAGCTTAAGTCCAGGAGCTTTGCTCCCACAACCCAGTGGCCTGCTTGTCAGCAGCCACCAACCGGAAACCTCTATCCCCGTTGGATAACTTTGGGCTTCAGCACTCTGTACCGGCCGCCCTAGTGCCGCTTAGGGTGTAACAAGAGTGCATCCTTGACTCTTGGGGAACCCCTGAGTCTAACCCCAGAATACCAACTCCCACAACAAAGTTCTTACCTGTTAACCAATAACACTTTTTTCCTCCATTTGATAACATTGACTGTTTTTGTGTGAAAAGTTTCTACGTGTGGAGTTGGAAAGCCTAAGAAATCCATTTAAAATTGTGCTCACCTGTTTACAGGAAATGTCCTAGTGCAGTATCCAGGTATACTGTACTGTGTAAGAAAAGTAATATGCAAAGTAATCTATTGGTCGTTTTACTAAAAAGCCTATACAAAGTATATGTACTGTATTTCCAAAGCATTGTATTTTCAGTAAAAATACTGTCATCAAAACAAAGGTCATATACAATTGCAATCCAAACTGTTACAACTGCATTACTACTGTAAGTATTTATTTCTTACCTGTGCCAGGCTTGCTTGGTTCTAGAAAATAAAATAACTAAAAGAATATTTTTATTAAAAAAACAGTTGGTCTGAGGTTCAGTCTTTGGGTGTGAGAATTCATTTGCTGACTGTGTACAACAAATGCTTAACATTGTCCTCTGATACAGCCTTACTGCTTGACCACACTACCACAAACAGAGAGTAAGGTGTTGCTATAGTAAATTCAGAGCCAGCTTCTTACAAACTGCAGTTTTGTATACATTTATTCTTTTATGACTGTATGCCGAATAGTTGGCTTGTGGAAAGCTTACATTCAGTACATTGAGCTGTTTATAGTGACAAACCAATGATAAAGGGTATATGGCTGATTTCTTATTATGAAAAGTTATGATAAAGGCAGTAAGTCTTCCCCCTCCAGACCTGTCTTGAACCAAACTATCTGAACTTTCCGAAACAAATTGAAACCTTTCTCTTTCGCTAAATATCTCTCGGAGCCTTTTGACTGCACTGCTAGTAGTACTGGGATGCCCTCGGGTAACCATGCGCTTTTAGGCATGCTGTTTCAATTCAATTTTTAATTCAAGTCTGACATATTGATTATAAAAGGCATATTTTAAAGTCAATAGCCATTAAAGAGTGGGTAGTTGTTATTCTAAACAGAAGTTTATAGTGGAATCTCATAGATTAGCTTAGTAGGCAAGGATTCTGGTGTTGGTAACTTCCACTAACAATCCATAAGTATAGAATATTTGCACTGTGAGAATCCTTTTTAAGCCCTGTTAGGCGAAATGATATGTTATGACTGTATACCTGATGGTTGTCTTACGAGAAAGCTTATACTTAGCGTAGCAGGCTTCAGATGGTTATAGTGATAAGCCACTGGTTTTCTATGAAAAATATTTCTGTTGCCGTAGGTCTGATCTGTTTATTTTGAGAGGTTAGGATACAAACATTAGGCTGGAAATATTGATTCTGATAAGTATCTGGTAATATCAACATGCATTTTAGGGTGGATTGTTATTTCTCTGTATTAAAACCTACACAAAATATCAAGTGACCTTTGTAGGAAAGGATTTTAGTGTTGGTTACTGCCTCTGACAAACCTATGAGGGAGAAGATTTGAAATGTTTTAATTCATCCTAGGATCCCGTCTTAGGTGTCTACCAATGTAGGAAGCTGGCTTTTTATGTAGTGGGCCAATGTAGGGGCATACAGTGCAAAAAGTCCAGATGATCCTTATTGGTTTACAGGGCTTACTTTAATAATCACAAGTGTTCTATTTGTGGCAGTGTGGCCCAGCAACTTAGGCTCATCATAGGGGAGTGTTAAGCATTAATCCCCCCTCCCCCCCCCCCCTCCACCCCCCCCCCCCAAACCAAGATGGTGAAATCCTTTTTCGTGTGCCTGGCCTGTAAGTGTGCCACGCCTTCGGACTAGCTAATTTCCCACCTGCCCATGTGCCAATGGACACCAGGGCAGGGGCTTGTGTTCCCCATATCTGGGGGAAACAAGAGTCGCATATCGAAGGTGACAGAGGCTTTGAAGCCTCTGACTTTGATATGCTTAATCACTAGCCATCCTGCTGGAGGAGTTGTGAGCACCTTCCTCCAGAGCAAGCATTTCTGACCTCTAGGAACGCAGACTCTCATCTACAAGGGGTCAGAAACTTGTCTGTGGTGGCACACTAGACAATACCAGTCAACCAACACACTAGAGGACTAGTAGTTTTTTAGGGGGCACCTCTAAGGTGCCCTCTGGGTGCATGTCACAAATCTGATACTGGCATCAGTATAGATTTATTGCGGTGAGGTGTTTGATACCAAACACAGTTATTTTCAGTGAAGCAATTGTGTAGCTGGGTAACTGCCCAGAACATACCTTTAAAATGGCTTCCTGATCACTTGCAAGATCTTAGCAATGGTGCTAGACTTCACAGGCATATCTGCCCATGCATATGTGCCCTCACATGTAATATAATGCACCCCTCATTAGGATTTTAAGGAATGCTGTAGGGGTGACTTACATATAATACATGCAGTGTACTTGGGCGAATCACACAAGGAGTGGGCAATGTTGTGTTTTCAGAAGGGCTTGCGCCCTTTCACGCATCCTGCTATGGCAGTCTGCATGCAGTTTTTATTTGTGTCCCTTTGGGTGGTCCCAATCTGTAACCCATACGGACCCTCTGTAGTACCCATGCCCTGGCTGCCATAGGTACCATTTACCAAGGACTTACAAGTGTTCTAAAGTCCTTGCCAATTGGGGTCCAATTGAGCATGTCATAGTTTTTAGGGAAAGAGCACTGGCATTAGGGCCTGTTAAGCAGGTACACCTTGTGCATCCTGTCAAGAAACATCAGTACCAGTGTGCAAAAAGTGGGGGTGACCATCTCAAAAAGGGGCACATTATACAACTAGGATCTTGTAATTAAACAAATCATGAAATAATACTTATATGTTCGAGGCATGTGTGCTGTAGATCACATGCTTTGCATACTCCTGCCATCTAGTGTTGGGTCTGGATGTTTGCAAGTTGTTTTTCTTCGAAGAAGTCTTTCCAGTCACAAGGTTATGTGACTGCTCCTTTTGGTAACAACATGCATGGTCATGGACCCCATTGTTAGATTGTTTTTTTCCGCCATCGGATTCAGACTTGTATTGCTGCTCTCCTGTTCGAAGCCATTCTTCGGGTTCTCCTTGGTGCGCAATCCACTCTACCCTTGACGGTATTGTTTTGGTACGCATATCCGTCTTCTCCGTGTACCGTATCAGTCGAAGAAAACTAAATTTTTATCGGGAAACTCATGGAATGCTTAGGGCATCACCATGTCAGTCCATCTCGCGGTTGATGGAACGGACTCCATTTCAGTTCTGTCGTCGGTGCCACGGGAAGTATCCACGCACCTATTTGCACAAAGTGTTCAACTTGTGCTTGTCCCCTGAGCGAACAGTACTGCGACGCGTGCAATCGTTTCGATCCAAAAAGAGACTCCTCGATCGTTGGGCACGACGTTGTGAAATGCAGAGCCAGAACGTCAAGTACATGCCTGACATCTTCAGCAAAGATTCAGAGCAGGAGGAATTTGATGCACAAGGTGCCGAAGATGAGATGGAGGGGCAACCCCTCTCGGTGCCGTAATCAGACTCCGAGATGGAAGAGGACTTACCATTGGGCCAACTTCAAGGTCGCGTGAGTACAGAACACCCCTTGCCCCTAAATCCAAATGTTACTAAACATAACCTTCCACGCCTAAGTCCAAAGTGTCTTCTGAGTCGAAACCTTTCGCACTGTAAAGGCAAAATATTTGGGTATCGAAGTTGTCGGTACCGAAATCAAATGACGTTCCTCCTAGAACACATGATCAGATTTTGACTTTCCATCCCCTAAAACAAATCCTAGACAAAAAGAACTGTACATCAATCCTGATACAGGACATCTGGTCACTAAAAGGCCTCAAAAGCATAAACCAGAGTCTGAGGACATTCCATATTCAATTCCATTGAAGAAGAAGAATACTGGAACTAATCTTTCTCCTCCTCCTCTTCCAACTCATTCCCCTACACCACCACCATCTTCTCCTACACTAGAGCCACTGTATACTATAGCGCAGGTCTCTCCACCCTCACAGCCTCTTGATTATCAGAAAGATGATTTAGATGATATAACATAATCCATTATCATTAGACCCCTGGAGGGATTATGATTTTGATCAGCCGGCAGATAATGACCCAGATCTCTACCCTGCAAGGCCTTCCCCCTCCTGATGATAATGTAGGGTATTTATAACTGTTAGCTAGAGCTGCTCTGTACCATGGGGTACAATTACACAAGGAATCACGTAAGGATGATTTCTTATGTGAAACATTAGGCAGCACACACAGGTCTACCCAGTTTCTCCCCATGCTTAAGGGCATGTTGAGACATGAAGATGAGATATTTAAAGACCCTGTCAGAGCTCGAATTCTCACTCCTAGAATAGACAAAAAGTAAAAACCAGCTCCATCTGATCCAATATACATTAAAGGGCAATTGCCTTTGGACTCGCTAATGGTTTCTAAAGCTCGTAAAAGCGCTAATTCACAAACCTCTGGAGATGATCACCCTCCAGACAAAGAATTTAATCTACTAGATGCTTCTGATAAAAGACTAGCTGCCCAGGCTGCAAATCATTGGTGTATTGCTAGCAACCAAGCCCTTTTAGCCAGATATGACAGAGCTCACTGTGACGAAATGAAGCAACTGCTCCAATATCTCCCAGTTGAACACAAGGCTAAAGCACACGATTTTGTGCAAGAAGGGAAGCTCATCTCTAATTCATCAATTTGGATGCGGCTGACACTGCAGCCCGAGAAAATAATATCGGTGTGTTACTTAGGAGACATGCTTGGTTAAGAATTACTGGTTTCATACCGGAGGTTCACCAGTTTATTCTAAATTATCCATTTGATAAGCAACACCTTTTTGGGCCAGAAGTAGATCAGGCATTAGTAAAAATGAAAAAAGATACAGAGGTAGCCAAATCTATGGGAGCATTACAATCTCCTTCTAACCGTGGCTCCTTTCGTCGATCTTTTTTTACCGTGGTGGCTCCAACAATATATCTTCGGACGCCAATACTTCCTCCTATAAAGGGGGCAATCAAGCCTCTACATGAGGTTTCTTAAGGGGAGGATATAGAGGAAAAAACTTTGAGGGCAGAGGCAGAGGTTCCACTCCACGCAACTCCCCCTCCCCAGTTAACAGTGACTTATTCATCAACCCCCCCCATCATTCAACACCAGTCAGGGGATGTCTTCAACAGGTCCTTTCCGTTTAGCAGTCAATAACTGAAAAAATGGGTGCCAGGAATTATCCAAAATGGTTATTGCCTGGAGCTTATCAACAATCCTCCAAACATTCCACCTCATGTTCACAAAATGTCATCAGAACACATACACCTTCTCAAACAAGAAGTACACATCTCTTCTGCTCAATGATGCTATAGTACCATTCCCACTAAAATATGAAGGGTCTGGGGTTTACTCTCTGTATTTTCTAATTCCCAAAAAGGACTGCTCCTTGAGGCCCATCCTAGACCTCAAAGAACTCAATCAGTACATACTATCTGATCATTTCCATATGGTGACACTTCAGCAAGTGCTCCCACTTCTATAACAATTCTACTTTGTCTACTCTAGACTGAAAGGAGGCATATTTCCATATTCTAATTAACCCCGCTCATCAAAGGTATCTCAGGTTTGTGATAGCGGGAAAGCAATACCAATTCAAAGTCCTTCCTTTTGTAGTCACCACTGCTCCAGAGTATTTACCAAATTCCTGGCAGTAGTCACAGCTCATCTGAGAAGACAGCAAATCCATGTCTTTCCCTATCTGGACGATTGACTCATCAAAGCCAACTGTTACCAAAAGTATCTCCAACTCACTCAAGCTGCAATTCACCTGCTCCATTAGCTGGGATTTACGGTGAATGTGTTAAAATCTCATCTTCAACCTTCAAACACTCAGTCCTATCTGGGAGGCACTATAAACACTCCCAAAGCATTGGCATCTCACAATACAGTCAGAATTAGCAACATTCAGTCCCTTCTCACTCACTCACTTTCAGACCAACCACTCAATACCAGCCAGAGTTTTCATGCAACTGCTAGGAATGATGGCGTCTTGCATTGCAATTGTGTCTCATGCAAGGCTTCACATGGGCCCCCTTCAACAATGTTTAGCAAGTCAGTGGAAACAATCACAGAGTCGTCTAACCGATCTAGTGTTGATGGACAGACACACCCCTCGCTCTCTGCAGTGGTGGAACCCACACAATCTGTCCAAAGGGCGGCCTTTTCTCGAACCAGTTTCACAGACAATACTAACAACAGACGCATCAATGACTTATTGGTGTGCTCACCTACAGCATCACACAATACAAGACTTGGGGAGTCAACAGCAGAAACATCTCAACTTAAACCAATTGGAGCTTTTAGCAGTCTTTCTAACACTGAAAGCCTTCCAAATTCACCTAATAGGCAAAGGTGTCCTAGTTCGCACAGACAACATGACAGCAATGTATTACATACAAAAATAGGCGGGGGCACATTTTCTCCAACTGTCAGGATTAGCACATACCATTTGGAAATGGGCAATACACCACAAAATGTATCTCCTAGCCGAACACCTTCCAGGAGTAGACAATCAGATTGCCGACCTCCTAAGCAGACAGAGACAGCAAATCCACGAGTCGGAACTTCATCCCCAGGTTCTCCTACCATATTTCCAACAGTGGGAATTTCCTCACATAGACCTATTTGCAACAGCAGAAAACGCAGAATGCCAAGACTGAGCCGCCAGGTTCCCACACCCACTACCCAAAGGCAATGCCCTATGGATGTACTGGTCAGGGATATTTGCCTACGCCTTTCTGCCTCTCCCACTCATTCTACTAGTGGTTCGGAAGCTCAGGCAAACATCCGTCACACTAATCCTAATCGCTCCCACATGGGCCAGTCAACCCTGGTTCACAACCCATTGGAGCTCTCAGTTCCACACCAAAAGCTACATCTCACCTCCAGCCTCTTCACACTAAGCCCTGGAGAAATCAGACACCCACAACCCAAACAACTCAACCTGGCGATCTGGCTCCTGAAGTCATAGAGTTTGTTTATTTAAACGGTATGAATATCCTGAAAGCAGTCAGAAAACCTCCCACAAGAGCATGTTATGCGGCTAAATAGAAACGATTTGTTATATACTGAAATAATAACACTATTCACCCATTAGAAGTTTCCATACAGAACATCATCTGTTACTTGTTACACTTACAGCAATCTGGAGTAGCCTACACATCAATTTGCTTACATCTAGCTGCAATAGTCTAGCTGCAATAGCTGCGTATTTACAAAATAGAAAACACTTATCTCTATTCAGAGTACCAGTCATCAAAGCCTTTATGGAAGGATTAAAAAGAGTAATACCACCAAGACTTGCACCAGTTTGGAATCTAAACATTGTACTTACACTGTTAATAGGTCCACCTTTTGAGCCAATGCATAGGTGTCAACTGCAATTTCTATCATGGAAAGTTATTTCCTCATCGCAATTACTTCATTAAGAAGAGTTGGTGAACTCCAGGCATCAACCTTAGAAGAACCCTTCTTTCAACTTCACAGAGACAAAGTAGTAGTTCGTACTAACCCAAAGTTCCTACCTAAAGTGATGTCTGCCTTTCACATCAATCAATCAGTTGAGTTGCTTGTGTTCTTTCCTCAACCTGATTCAGTGGCACAACAAGCTCTACACACCCTTGATGTACGAAGAGCTTTAAAGCAACTCTTTGTTGCTTTTGCTCCACCACACAAAGGCAATCCCATAGCTAAATCAAGTATTTCTATATGGATTGTCAATTGTATACAAACATGCTATTAGTATCCCCTAGAGCACGTTCTACTTGCAAAATAGGGGCTACTATGGCCTTCTTGGGGAATATTCCCCTAGCCGACATAAGTAAGGCAGCAACATTGTCTACACCGCACACATCCACCAAACATATTGTGTAGATGTGTTAGCAAGGCAGCAAGCTAATGTAGGCCAGGTCATACTCAAAACCTTGTTTCAAACAACTACAAGTTACTAGTTAGCCACCACTGCTTTATAGTCTATGCAAAGCACGTGATCTACAGCACACATGCCTCGAACGGATAATGTTTCGTACCCAGTAAGCATCTGTTCTTGGCATGTAGTGCTGTAGATTTACATGTGCCCACCTGCCTTACCGGTCACTTCTAGCTGTTGTAGTTCTCACTTATACATACGCATGAACATCTCTATTCTACACTCACTTACTCCATTGTCACCCTCTGCAGCGAAATAATCTAATAATAGGGTTGAAGCCCATGCGCAATGTTACCAAAAGGAGGAGTCACCTTATCTAGTGACTGGAAAGACTTCTTCAAAGAAAAACAACTTGCAAACATCCAGACCCAACACTAGATGGCAGGAGTATGCAAAGCATGTGAATCTACAGTGCTGCACGCCAAGAACAGGTGCTTACTGGGTAAGTAATATATATATATATATATATATATCTGTGCTTCTCTTGTGTGAACCTGCTGCTTGACGAGGATGACGACGACACATGTAGATGCTTTAAAACTTTTTGTCGACCACCATTGAACGCATTTTGGCTGCGCAGCAGCCTTGCTCACCAATGCCGAGGCATGGTTTACAGCTAAGCTATAAACATTTTTTTGTGTGTGTCAGTTGAGAACTACAGTGTAAACAATACTGAAAACAGAGTTAGTTTCCATTGCATTACTATAATTGATTCGTAAATCATAATGATTTTCCCTACATAAGTCATGTACCAATGATTAGGCAGTGCAATGCTTCTAGTTTCAAAGAAATTTGTTTAAAACACAACATCAAAATCCATAATTTGGTTCCGATTTTTGGTTCCCAAATATTTCTTATTTTTGCAGACTTTTATATCATTTGTGTGGATATTTGAAACATTATTTTTGAAACCATATAATTCATTTCAATTCCACCATTAAGGAACCTTTTTTTTCAATTAAAATGATATTCAAATTCATGCGGTCTGTTCAATTCATAGCATAAATTCCTGTGTTTTCTTCTTTTCTTTTGTTTGATTAAGCCCAAGTGGGCAATCAAATAATGGTACATTGTATGTTGCTCTTGTAAGCTCTGTAAAGTGCCAAGTGCAAAATAACAGTAACATTGTATAACTATATAGCTATTGCAGTATAGGAGGTTTATATCAAACAATTCATTGTTTACAAGTGTGTATGGAAATCTTCTTCTCTATTCAAGCCCCTTGCGGTTTTAGTGTCCAGCTCAATAATATAGCTAGACTCAACCTTTCTTAATTTATTTTCTCTATTGCCACCCCTGATGTCGGATGCAACTGCATCTACCACGAAGTACGTCAAGCCATTCACATCTTTTTTGTGAAAGACTTCAAAATGGCACGCTACTGGATATGTTCTGTCGCCATTTTTGATTGCTCTCAGGTGTTATAATATGCGTTTGTGAACTTCCAGAATTGTACTTCCCACGTACCGTTGACCACAAGGACACTGTAGCACGTAGACTGCAAATTCCGTTTTACAATTGAATTTACCTTTCATCTTTTTCATTACATTGGACAATCCTGGTTTGTACTGCTCTGTATTTGTTCCATGCAGGCATGCTTTACATTTAGGGCATTTCAAAAATCCCTGCCTCCTGCTTAGCCTTGTTGTTTTCGGTCTGACACCTTTTGTAGTATTCCTGACAAGCACTTGTTATAATGATCTTGCTCGCCTGAATGTTACCGGCGGTTTACGCGGCACTGCTTTTCCTAAAATTGTGTCATTTCTTATAATATGCCAATGTTTATTTAGGATACTTCTTACAATTGTTTGCTGTTTACTAAGTGTAGTTATTATTCTACACTGTTCTCTGTTTACCTTTCCCATGTTTTGCTTGTGCTTTTCCGGTATTGAACAAAATTTCTTCTCTTGGTTGTTTCGTACCTCTAAAAACAGCAGACTCAATACATTTCTCTGGATACCCTCGGGCTTTAAATCTGCATTTTAAACAATTGATCTCATTGTTGGTTTCATTCTCTTCACAGCAGTTACGCCTAGTTCTTAAACATTCTCCATATGGAATGCTCCTGATCAGGTTTTTGGGTGAATGCTAGTTACATGAAGCAATGTGTTCCCTGATATTGGCTTCCTGTACAATTTGGTTTCAAGCTTCTTTTCCTTAATGTACACTGCAGGGTCTAAGACGTTTACACTTACTGATGTTGCTTGTAAAGCTTAAGTTTAAATGATTTAACGGTATTTGGTTAAGAAATTCTTTAGCTTCACTTTCTGACCCTTTCCAAACCAGGAACAAGATGTCAATAAAACGACTCCAGTGCATGATGTGTTGCTCCCATTCCTCCTGCTATTTTATGCAGAGCACCTTCTCCTCCCACCAGCCCATATGCAAATTTGCATAGCTGGGTGCGAAGAAGTACCATCGCTATACCGCACGCCTGGTGGAAGAGCTCCCCACTGAACAAAAAGAAATTGCTCGTGAGGCATCTCTCTAACATCTGTAATACCATCTGAGTGTGTGACCATAATCTCAAAGGTCTTGCCCCTAGAAAATGTTTTATGGCTCTTAGGCCATCTTTATGTCTGATACTTGTGTAAAGTGTGGACACATCAATTGTAATACACACACACACACATATATATATATATTCACTGAAAAAACCATAGGTTATAGACCATATATAGTTAGGAATTAGCATTTACAAAACCTTATTTTACTCACACAAAACCATTGAAATTCCATATATAGTTAGTTGCACTAACTATATATCGCGCACCCGCAATCCACTGCTGATGATGTCACATATTACATAATTCATGACATGGTCAGTGACATCACTGATGACATCACTGATGACATCTCAAATGACATCACTGATGACATGACTGATAACAACATCCAGTGATTTTTTGTTTCTGTAAAGTTTAAATATGTCTTACATATTGAAGATTGAGTGGATGTGTAAGTGTCTGGACGAAGGATTTAGTAGGTGCATGACTGACTGTATGAGTGAGTGATTAAATGTGTCTCACTGAGTGCATGGGTTAGTGACTAAACTGTCTTAATTTGTGCATCATTATGTCTGTTGTTCTGTAAACTGCTGCATGTCTTGATCAGTAGCTGTATGAGTAACTATATGGGTTATTGATTGATTGCCCAAGTATTTGTATGGGAGACTGAGTGTGTGTGTGTGGCTGGCTGGGAGGTGTGTGACTCTGTGCAGATCAATGTGTACTTGTATCAATGATTGTATAAGAAGGTAAGTATGTGTTAGTATATGTTTGAAAATGTAAGGTGCTCTATGTTTAACTGTATAGACAAGAAAATGGAAGTGTCATTAATTCTTTACATGACTGACTAGGTGAGTGAGTAACTCCATGGATGAGTGGCAGACTGTGACTGTCTGTATAGGTGTATGAGTGCATATGATAGTGTTGTAAAGATGAGTGATTGTATGTATGAATGATTGTATGGGTGAATGAGTGAAGGTGTGTGTAGACGTAGGAATCAGTGAGTGCGTATGTAGTAACTAGTATTGGTGTGTCAATGGTTTCAAAAATTATACTCTGTATTTAACACTGGGTGAAACAGAGGTTATATTAAAATGTGAGGAGATGCATTGCATTGTCACATGAATGATATCATCAGTGATGTGGTCATTGATGTCAAATGAGATGTCATCAGTGATGTCATCAGTGATGTCATTTGAGATGTCATCAGTGATGTCACTGACCATGTCATGAATGATGTAATATGTGACATCATCAGCAGTGGATTGCGGGTGCGCGATATATAGTTAGTGCAACTAACTATATATGGAATTTCAATGGTTTTGTGTGAGTAAAATAAGGTTTTGTAAATGCTAATTCCTAACTATATATGGTCTATAACCTATGGTTTTTTCAGTGAATTTTCAAGGTTTTGTAAATGCTAATTCCTAACTATATATGGTCTATAACCTATGGTTTTTTCAGTGAATTTCATTGGTTTTTTAACAGCTAATATCTGTAGCTGTAAAATGTATTCTTCTTTAAATCCAAAAATATATTTTATATGTTTATGAATAATTTTTTTTTAAAATATTTTTTTTTCTTCGTTCCCGCTTCGCGAATCGGGAAGCTTCCCGTTAGCTGACCTTGATGCCGCGAAATAGACCGCGAGCCGGTAAACGTTTCTTTACCGCAACTGCCGCGTTAGAAAACAACATCGTGACGCCTCCCGTCCGCATGACGTTTCGAGTTGTCGCGTGATACGTCATATGACGTGCTACGTTAGCGAACTGGTACGCGAAGCGAGTCGCAAAGCGCAGGTTTCTGGAAGCAAACCGGGAGGCCCTGCAAAGCGCTTAACGTAAACACAGCAGGTCATGTGACTTGGTAATAACACTTTTCATTGGTTCATTTCACTTTTGGTTTCCTAATGATGTAAGACTAGGTCATATAATCTAAAATGAACACTTTTCATTGGTTGAGAACTCTTGTTTTTCCCAAATGATGAAAATCCCTCCTTCTTTCCTCACTCTGACTTTCATCATTGTGAGAGAAAGACCCTTTGTGATCACTGAGCAATGGCTTCTTTAGTAGCTTCAGCTGGTGCTTCCCCACCACCTCCACCACATCCAAGGAAGAGTGGACCACCTGCTCAAGTTATAATTCAACAAGAAGAGGAAGAAGAGGAACAGGACGACGAGCACGAAGAGAGGCAGTTTTTGCCTGAGCAGCCCAGGACGTCTCACCGGAAAGAAAACTTCATTTGGCAATTTTTTTAAATTCCCAAAGGTCAGAAAAAAGTAAATGCAAGATACGTAACTTGCCTTATATGTCAAGATAGACTGTCCAGAGGAACCGAGAAAAAATACAGTTTCGGAAACTACACAATGCATCGCCATATGACTAGGTGGCATCCTAACAACTACAGTGCTGCACAGTTTCGGAACGACCTAGATAATCTCCCTATTATGGCCAGAAGATCTGTTGTACCGGAAGTAACGGGACCAGAGGGCAGGGAGATGGTGCCAAATATACAAATGAAATTTGGTGAAGTAAAACACATCTGCGTATTTTGCGATGGATTCATTTCCTACGGAGAAAGAAGCATCACTCTGATCAACAGAGCTATTGACTATCATATACAAGTTTGTACGAAACGCCCAAAATAATAAATACTTCTTTTTTTGTTTTGTTGCTCCTGTTGAGCCCTTTACAATGAATCGTTTTCATTGCCCCCTCCAAGAAAACCCAAAAAAAATATAAAACTGTTCAGAAAAATTCAAAAAAAGTAAAAAAATGTTCCGAAAAATAATAAAAAAAATATAAAACAACAAAAACAATAAAAAAAAAAAGTTCTTTTCAGAACTACCTCCCCGTTATTAAAAAATTGGTACAATATTTGGAACTGTGCCAACCTCTATTTCTCTTAGTTCGCTTCCCAGTTCGCTCGCCGGTACGCGAACCGGAAGCGAACCAAAAACAGTAAGTATAAGGGAAGGAAACAGACACTTATGTTAAAAGAAAGACAGCTATAGGGGAGTAAACTAGAGATACTATTACCCGTAATCCGCTGCTGATGATGTCACATATTACATCATTCATGACATGCTCAGTGACATCATCAGCAGAGGATTGCGGGTTTTTTGGCAACGTGCCTTATCCACGGTTTAATAACGCTGCCTTTTGCTTTATATAAGTTTTCAAATTGTATGAAATATATACCAATAGGTCGTTATGAACCTTTAGGTAGTGCTTTTCTTCATGAGGTCTGGTCGCTTCCATACACATACAGATGTTTCAAAGATGATCAAGAAGTTTATCTGAATGGAGAGGAATGCACTGAGACGCCAGATCATTCACTAATGTGTAGGCACATACAGTTACACGGTTCATGCAACAAACACCGACCAAATATGGCTTGCGTGTTGCAAGGCACGCCAGTTCCTGCTATCATCCCCACGTTCAAGTTGTTGGAAAATGGTAGTTATTTGATGCTCAATAATGAAGATTGTTCTGGGTTAATTAAAAGTATTCCTTTTATCGTAACAGTAAGTGAACGGGTTATTTGCTGCAGAAATGTTCTATTTCCTCCCACACATGAACATAGGGAGTTTTCAATCTCGCCACAAATACCAACCTTGGGAGCAGATTTCAACGGCATGGCAAGAATAAGAGCTCTTTTGTCTCAGAGAGAGGTGGCCTTGAGTTCGGCCCGTGAAACTTTCGTGCTTCACATAGCGAACACCCGTACAGAGGTGCAGACCCTTTTCAATTCAGATTTGCCTTTCCATTTCAGCAAGATGGTTCGGACTATCTCTAACGCATCCTCCACAAAGGCCCTGGCGCACTTTTTTAAAGTTGTTACCAGTGGTCTCGTGACTTCATTTGAGAAAATCTTTGGAGTCATCCCTACTTTCTTTCATTGTATTTTTTCCACTCTGCTTCGTGGATTGCCATTTTTACTTGCATTACCAGCGGACGCTCTTGTGCTTTTTTACATTTTTAAATATGGATGTCCCTCCTATGCAACCTCCCGCCCTGCAGCTGCTGACACTGTTCCGCAATCGCATGCTAGAATATTATGGCACAATGCCGTTGGCGATATTAAGCACGGCATATGGATTATCTTTTCGATTCTCCTACTTCACCTGTGTCCAGCCTGTATTTCACTGCCTGACCTGTGATTTCGATTGGGCCATTGATTTGTGTCTCTGCGGACCGGTTTCTCCTGACGTCGACTTTAATCAGCTGATGACTCCTATCATTACTCACGAGTTGGTTTGTCCTGGCGAAAGGATTATGGCTGTGGCATTGATGCATGGACTAATTGGTCCCTGGAATTTACTGGCGGCAACACAGTCTTTCTTGGAACAGAGCTTTCTTGAAAACCCACCGAGCTGTCCTCTGATGGTGATAGAGGATCCGGTGCTGGGAGAGCACGTATGTTCTTTTCCGCTTTTAAATTGGATGGCTGAACTGTTTTCGGATGAAGACGGTGACTTCCTATTGGAGGCTGTTGCAGCTTATTTTGCATACACAGTTATGTCATAGACCTTTTTCATGTTTGATATGCTGAGTACTAGCATTTCATTGACAATTCATTGACTTATTTGTCAAGTTTTTATTATTTACCTTGCCTATTGGCTTAAGACTCGATAAAGTACTTGGCTGTTTTATTTTTCTTTAGCATTAAATTTTCCTAGTTTTTAATGCTTTACCTTGCGGACCGTCCAAAGATAAACTTGCAATCTGCTCTCATGAGATGGCACTTCTATTATCTTATTCAGTTCGTTTCCGGATCATGGGGAGGTGTCATCTACGTCCTGGATATCTTTACACCGTGTTAAGTTAGCATGGGCTCATTACCGGTTTAAACGCCATTTTTCCTTTTTTGCAACTTCTGCACACGACACTTAGTTGTTGCTTTAGCTTTCAACCTAGTAGTTCCGTCGTGGTTTACATGAGAATAATATGTTATTGCTCTACTATCTGCTTTGCTTGTTAAACTATATCTGTACAGCGAGTGCTAAAGTTTCAAGAACAACACGATACAGAATTGTTATGAGGTCTGATCTCCACGACTTCATACTCATAACATAAGTGCAACTTCTGCCAATTCTGGGCATGAGGCGGGTTTTATATTGCTTTGCCGAACACACATACACAACACTTGATGCGGTTCACATGAAGAGAGAGCTGGTGTATGCTGATGTGATTCCTTCAAATCTAAAACACTAAAGTATGGGCACGCCCTAAACCAACACAAAGAGACCTTCTTAGCAAATAATATAATATGTGTATTAGGGAGGGTGACATATAAGCAGCCGCAGGCCGTGGAGGGAGTTACGGTGAGGCAGGGAGGCGGGGAGGGGGAGAAGCAGGGTGGAGCCCTCTCCACCCTGCCCCTCCCCCTCCCCGCCTCCCTGCCCCACAGTAACTCCCTCCACGGCCCGCGGCTGCTTATAAGTGTTGCTAACTCTTATTCATTTACAGCATGTTAACATACTGTCACCATTCGCTTTTTATGTACTAGTAACTATGCTGGTAATTTTGCTACTGATAATATGTGTACTTGTATTATCTAAGATACTACGCCTGAGAAGACGGCATTAGTAAATAAACATTTCAAATACACATGTGTTCTTCTTAACTCCATGTTCTGGTTTCTAAGAAATATATAACGACCGACTGTTCATGAGTTCCACGTATCCTGAGGTACTATAAGTTCATATTCTGGATTGTCTAAACATTGAGAGTTTGTTATATCCAATGTGACACTGTACCTAGCTTGCTAAAGGGTTTTTGATTACTAAGGTGAGTTTTGGGACACCCTAATTCGCTGAGGTTCCAATCCTCTGTCCACAGTTCTGTGTGAGAACAGAAACCCTGCGACAGGGGCACCCCCGACCCTTGCTGGAGCTTCATCACACTTGCGATACAACTCCAGCAATGCGCCACCTTTACGGCACAGATACATCACGCATCTGTGCTGTTTTTGCCCCATGATGCGCCGCATTGTAAATGCAGCACACCATAGGTGACGGAACAGCGGCACAGAATGACTAACACATCCCTGGTGATGCGCCAGTCATCATAAATCTATCCCTATGCTTCTTATCTTGTTAGAGATGAACCGCCATATGTATCATCAAAGTTTTTTGCATTTCCTAAATAGCGAACTTTAAGGAATAAATAGCGATTCTTTACCATTCCTAGTTTGCGATGAGCTATTTGCTAATTACAAATTACCCATTCATTTCCTTCATTTCCATAGGGCGGTTGGACTCACTTTTAGCTCGAACGGCTGAATGGATTTGCACGAAACTTGGCAAAATTGTAGGGACTGGTAGCCCGATGTGCCTTTGCTATGTCTCAAGATATATGCTCCAGTGGTTTTTACGAAAATTAACTTTGAAAAATATATATTGGGCTACATTGGCCTATATATATGTTGGAACCCAAATGTAGCCCAATGTAGCCCAAAGATGGCCGCCAGAGACGAAAAAAAACAAATGTAGCCCAAATATCAGCCAGATGTAGCCCAACTATAGCCCAGTGACAGAATGACCAATCAGCGTCGCAAACCTCCGTTACGCGAAGCGGAGCGCTGTTACAGATATATATCTTTTTTTGAACGTTAATTTCTCAAAATCCACTGGAGCACATATATTGAGACCTAGCAAAGGCACATCGGGCTACCAGTCCCTAATATTTTACCAAGTTTCGTGCAAATCCATTCAGCCGTTCGATTATTATTATTTTTTTTTTTTTTTGCCCCGCGGGGCCCTTTTAAAACCTCCACATCAAACCTAGGGGGTCAGCGAGGATCTACTATTCCCCCTTATGGTCATTTGCCCCTTCGCTTTCGCCTCCTCTTGTCTCTCGATCCTACCGAGAGACAAGATGGCGGCCGCTACGGACTGTTTGGAATGTTGACAGACGCCGGAGAACCAATCAGCTTCGCTTCACAAAGCTCCGTTGCGCGAAAAGTACGCGTCCTGGAGCGCTGCCCGGTCCGCTGTTACAGATATATATCTTTTTTTAAACGTTAATTTCTCAAAATCCACTGTAGCACATATATTGAGACCTACAAAAGGCACATCGGGCTACCAGTCCCTACAATTTTGCCAAGTTTCATGCAAATCCATTCAGCCGTTCGGGCTAAAAGTGAGGCCAACCACCCTATGGAAAACTCAATGTTAAAAACACGTTCTGGGACCCCCCTTTTTTCTCGGCCCCCCCTTGACGAACCCCCCCCAAATTTTCAAGGGCTGCTCAGAAACAAAATGTGCCATTTTCCT
This sequence comes from Lissotriton helveticus, assembly GCF_964261635.1. Taxonomy (NCBI): domain Eukaryota; kingdom Metazoa; phylum Chordata; class Amphibia; order Caudata; family Salamandridae; genus Lissotriton; species Lissotriton helveticus. Next base: position 539,481,130 of record NC_136067.1, read on the forward strand.
GAAAATTTCAGCCAATTCCGTCCACAAACGCCAAAGTTATTAGACATAGAATTTTCAAAAATCCCATAGAGAAAAAATCCTAACTATATATACCTACTGGCTCACCTTCAACGGAACGAAAAAGACGAGAAAGACCCTGGTTTAGTGCAAGTTTTTTAAAATATTTATTTCCGTGCTTGCCATATCGTCACGACGCGTTTCGGCAGATCCCTGCCTTGATCACATGACCTATATATATATATCTAGTAAGCATCTGTTCTTGGCATGTTTATCTCAGTATGGATACATAGCGCTACTTTGGGTCCACCCTGGTCTGTCTGTCATTTGCACTCTGCTTCCATCCATGACAATAAAATGCATAGGGTAATATTTTAGTCTGCATCATTGGCTCTTTCGCTTGTGAACCATGGCATTTTCTGATCATGTTTTTACATTCTCGTGGAAATGAGTGTGCTTTAGTATGAGGGTTGGTTGGCGATTCTTATAGTTTTGGATTATCTCTTTCAATGAGTCCCCTTTCATTTCTCTGTTTTTTTTCTTTTTATTTTAATGGTTTTTACGACACTACTCCACTGACAGTTTGAATGGGTTGTTTGCTTGACTTTCTTTTCATCCGCATTACTAAGTATTCCACATGGTCACTTTCTCTAAACCAGGAGGCTATGGAGTGCTGTTGTCTGTAGTGTATCTTTGTTTTACCATTCCATTATGGCCAACAGTTTGCTTTTAAATGCGGCAGTGATTATTGTTTTGAAGGTAATTGCAATTTAAAACAATGATAGACTGTTTACAGTACCTTTACAAGACAGACACACTCTGCTATGTTTAGATTTGTTATTGTAAACATATGCCCGCCATGTTTAGAAGGCAGCATTTTTTTTATTCTTTCAATTCATCTGGCATATGTTGTTGAGTTTGTGTGTGTTTTATTGTGGTGGTGTTAGAGGGTGAATGGACGGATGAACAAGTGGATTGATGAATGGATGCATGAGTGCAAAGATGAGTGGCAGAATGCGTGTATGATGACTTATTGAGTGTCTATGATCATCAGATACACAAAAGGCACTTTCGTTTTTAAGCCAGACCTGTTTGCATTGCCAATACTTGTTTCCGTATAAGTGTTATTCAATAATACTCTTTTGGGTACAAATAATCCAGAATTTACTACCATAATTGCTTGAATCAGCTTCGCAGTATCTTTTCTAGAACATAATCAGCAGTGCGTAATGCTTTACTTTAGTTCTTTCGATTTGCAGCTTAATGAAGAAGTTATACAGAGTTCAGCAAACACATATCACTCTGTGTGGCAAGTCTGCCGAGTGCTTGATTTAGGTTAAGTGGAATCATTTTTTTCTCTTGTTGAGTGATCACTTCTACAGCTGTTTGCTTAGCTGTGTAGTGTTTGATCAAATATCCAGTGCAGTCTGACAGCCTTCAGAGGTGTCTAAGGTTTCAGTGACTTCAGCATCAGAAGAGTCGGGTGCCTATCTGCCACTCTATTCATCTGGATCTTCACTGATGGGTGGACCCCTCCAACCTATTGGTGAGCCATCCCTTCAATCCTGCGCATGCTCATTGACTCCTCCTCACCACTCTATGCCACTCCACTCTGCGCAGTCTATGCCACTCCTCTTTACCCCATTCTACACAGTGCCTCTCTACTCCGACCCACCCTGTGGCACTTTATGCCCCTCTACTCTGGGCCGCTCCAAGTCACTCTACGCCACTCCACACCTCTCTACGCCAATCGGCACCACTCTGTGCCATTCCACTCCACTCTATTGTAGTTTACTCAATTCTACGCCAATCCACTCTGCGCCACTAAACTGTACCCCAGTCCATGGGTATGCCACACAACAGTACTCCAAGCCACTCTACTCCACGCCACCCACCCTCTCTACTTCACACCACAGTTCTGTACAGCATGACGAAAAGACATTAGCAAAGGCAATAGTTCTTGCGCAGGTGAAACCTGTTGGGTTTGCCAGTGCTCGTTAACCTGTGTCACAGAGGTGAGGCATACAGGCTCACTCAGTTAAAGTTCCGCTGCTGTGTGCAACTCACCTTTAACCTACATTGGTTTGGTGTGTAGTGCTGCTCAGCACATCAGTGGTGTATCTGCGCTGGGTGTATGTGTGCCTGGTAAGGTTACAGTACAGGGATAATGCAGTACTATATAGAGCCTACATGCTGAAAGCATGTGCTGGATGTTTGTGTTCCTATGAGTGGTACAGTACATGAAGGATGTAGTGCTGGACAGTGCGTGCATGTTAAATGTATGGACTGATGTATGTGTGCCTGTGAGTGGTATTGTACGTGCAGGACAGTGCTGGGCAGTGTGTGTATTTCAAATGTATGTGCTCGGTGTATAGGTGCCTATGAGCGGTACAGTACAGGAAAGATACAGTGCTATGCAGTGTGTTTAAGCTGTATGCATGCACTGAGTGTATGTTTGACTGAATGGTACAACACATATCAGACTCTGGATCCCATTTTGGGAGATCCAAGCCTGCATGGTGATACATGGAAAGGAGGTAGAGGAATCCTCCTAGACAGATCTGTGTGTTGCTGCATTCCTGTACTCTGGGTGGGAAACACTGACGAGGGGAGAGCCAGGCTTCCCACATACACTTCAAACTGTGGTCTTTGATTCAGTGAGAGGTGACAAGGAAGGATCTTGGCATATCTCAGGAACGTGATGGGCTTATAAGAGAATCATAAAGAGTAGGGGTGACGCTCTGGGCTAACCTTTTGCTACACATATCACTGTGGCTGAAATCCAGGATAAAAACTCTAGTCTCTCCCATGCCCTGTGTTTTGGCTTTTATCTTTTAGTTGTTCCTAGTGTGAAAACTACTTTCAAAAGAAAAGAAAATGCAGAGGAGTGGGGGTACCTGTTTCAGCTGCTCCTGCTACTCCAAACGTCTGCAGACAGTGCGTGCTCAGGAACTCAAGATGCCGATAAGGCTGATTTTGGACCAGTCTGCCTCTGGCTATCCTGCTTGCTAATTAGGGCTGCGGTGCTGGAACACTGTTGACTTTAAAATAGAGTCAGAGTGGACCCTTGAAACTCGAACTAATAGTGGGGCCTGCCCTAGATGTTGTCTAGAGAGAATGGGGAATAACCACTATCGCTAGAAGCAAGGAGGCAGAGTGACCCAGGAGACAGCCTCAAGAAAAACGTGCTGGAAGGGAGACATGAGGTGGCACGCGCAGACAGGAGATGTGCACTCCGTACGCGTGCACATCTCCTGTCTGCACGTGCCAACTCCTGTCTCCCTTCAGCAGAGAAACCGGCGGCACAGTGTTCGCATCGCGCGTGCTTTCACTTTCCCTCCCTCTTCAGTGCCTCTTCCCGGACGGAATCCTGTTTGGAAATCTGAAAGTATGTCATTCTCTTCAATGAATTGTGACATTTGGGCGAACGCTGCTCTTTCTATCAGTTTGCCTAGGAAAGGTCCATTTGTAATGGATCTGTAGTTGTCAGGGTTCAGCGGGTCCAAGTTTGTTTTCTTCAGTAAAGGGCGTATGTATGACTTTTTGAGTTCTTCTGGAAATATTCCAGTAGTTAAGGAATTGTTGATGATTCTTTTTACTGGAATTGCAGCAGAGGTTGTTAAAAGAATTGTCATGAAAGTTTGTGGCGGACAGGGGTCAGAAGGGCAGAGGGCAGGCCTGCTTGCTTTGACCAGGTCCATAAATTCATCGTGTGAGATGTGTTGGAAGGAACAGAGGGGCTTGATTAGAGCATTCTTGGATAGTTGCTTTGTACAAGGGTTAGTGCTTTGTTTCCGTTGTAAGTACGAGTCCAACGTATCTGCTTTGTCCGTGTAATGGTTTGCCAGTTTGTCTGTGAAATCTTGAGTAACAGGATGAGTTCCTTCTAGTCAATTTGGTTTTCGAAATTCATTGAGTATTTTATAGAATTCTTTATTTGCACATTTAGCATTTTGAATTCTGTCTGAATAGTACCTTGTCTTAGCTTTTTTGATAGCCGACTTATATAATCTGTTAATTTTCTGTAGGTGAAGTTTGTCTTGTTTGGCGTTTGTTGTGAGCCAGGTACGTTGCAGCTTTCTAATTTGTTGTTTTATGTCTTTTATTTCTAAGTTTCTCCAAGGCGCTTTTTTCTTTTGTTTGTTTGTTTGTTGTATGGTTTTGAGTGGTATCAGGATGTCAAAAGCTTCCTGTAGCCACTCATATAGATTCTGAACAGAATTTATCGTTTCCAGATCTATACTGTATGTTAGTTGTGTTTCCAAGTGTTCCAAATTGAGTTTGGCCTTTAGGTGGATGGCTGTAAGGTAGTCTTAGGTGAGTCGCTTAGTGTTGTTTTATTTTGGAAAGCAACCAAGTGGTGGTCTGACAATGTGACTGGAGTTATATAGTTGGATATGTCCAGCGGTGTGTGTCGGATTGTGGACAATCTGATGCAGGTTCAATGCGTCTAGGCCGGTGATTATTGTTTTTGGTTGGGTCATATTGGTTCTATCAAACCAAATGTTAAGGTCACCCAGAACGCATAGGTTGAAGTGTATTGTTATGAGGTTTGAAACTGTGTCTAGAAGTGCGTATGGGAATGTTGCCTTGCTAGGTGGAGGTCTGTAAAGGAGCAGTACGTTACAGGTGGAGGACGGTGTAGGATTGCATCTTGTTAGAAGAGCCTCACAATTCTTTATGGAGATGTTGTCAACTTTAGTGATATGTATTGTTTGCCTGAAAACAACAGCTAGACCACCTCCTTTTTTGGCTTTAAGATTTTGGGTTATTATTTGATAGCCTAGAGGAATGGCTTCATGCAGGACTGGGGCCATATCCTCTCCCAACCATGATTCGGTTATGAATAGTATGTCTGGTTTTGCATCGGTGAGAAGGTCGTAGATGTGATGCTTGTTTTTACAGAGGGATCGAGCATTTATTAGTAGAGAGTAGCCTTTGGTGATAGTGGGACTTTGTTTTGTAGAAGAGTGATCAGTATTGTGTGGGTGTGTAGCAGGTGTGTTTTTAGTGCTGGTATTAGCTGTATTAGGATAGCAATCGTGTAACTGTTCTGTATCGTGTTCCTCATCCAGCATGCTAAGAAGACATTTTGATGGGTCTGCATGTGTATGTGTTGGAGATGGTGTTTGAGAGTGAGTTGGAGTGCTGTGTTGCTTTTGTGGTGTAACATTGTTGTGTGGTAGACTTGGGGAAGCAAAGTTGTGAGGTGTGGCATGTTGCTTATATTTTTTGCGTGTGTTTAAGGCAGAAGGTGTATGAATCAGGGGAGGTGGTGCAGCATGTGGGTCATATAGTAATGTTACCAGCAGTTAATCTGTGCTGTGTGCCAGGTGATAATTATTATTACATAATTTTTAGGTCTCGCCTAGCTATCGCGTAAGGAATGCTTTGCGAGATATTTAGAGGGGCTTCTGAAAGTGCTCCCAAAGGCTGCAGGCGGATCGGGTACAGTGCATGTGCGCCGGGTGCACCTCCTGCACACCACCAGAGGTACACCTCACGTGCAAGCTCCTTAAAAAAAAAACTCACACCAACTCCTCCAGTTCAACACAGCACTCATCCACGCACTCCCCCTCCAGACTGGTGAGACAGTTCCTCACTGCCCCTGACTCAACCTGTCACCCACTTACTGAGCACCAGGCACCATACTCTGGGAACTGGGAATGGGACTTCACGCACTGGACACATTTAAGCTGCCACCACTGGATCCTACCATACTGGGGAATCCATACACACACACTACACTCTGGGGATAACCACCCTCCCAAGCAAGCAATTTCTCCTCCACACTCCCTCTCTTCCATCTACCCACACAGGGACAGGAATAGATTGGCCACTGGACCCAGCAAGGGATTCCTAATCTATGGGAACCTCCCCCTCTACTGGCGTCCCGCCCTGTCATTTTCTCTCATCTGCCACTAAACATAAAGCGCAGGAACACCATCTGAAAATGACACTCTTGAGGAAAAACAAAACAAAATCATAAACAATAATCCCAAACATGTGACTATCTGAAAACTGCAGAGTTTTGTAATGTAGCCAGTTGTCGCTGTGGCACTGCGCAAACACAAGTCCAAATCCGCACCGCTGACCAACAATGTTAGAACTGGCTATTTCTGGTAGGCTAAGGCTGACGCCAAAGCCAGGCAGAAACCACCATTCTAGTCAGGGCAAGGAAGTCACACGCCAAGATAACCCCTGCTCACCCCCTTGGTAGCTTGGCACGAGCAGTAAGGCTAAACTCTGAGGCAATGTGTAAAGCATTTGCGCCAGCGCACAACAGCAACAACATACTAGGCACACCACAAAAGGAACTCCACACAAGGTTATATTAAAATAACTTTTGTATTGTCAAAACACATCAGATAAAAATCACACATGTACATTGTGCCAACTGGCACGGGCAACATTCATAAGGGATTATGTACAGGACAGGGACACATGGGCCACTGTCAGAATCAACACTTTGTAGATATAGAAATAGCACTTATAGAACTTAGAATAAGTATAGCAAAAAGAATAACAGTTGTAAATCACAACCAGTATCTACTGGTAACAGGTAAGTACCACCTACGCAACCCTAAACACCTTAGGAGAATGGCACGCAGGGGACCAAGGCCTCACTAGGACCACCTGTACTAAAAAGAACAACCACCTAAGAAAAATACATTTAGGGGTATCAGCAAGAACACATTACCCATGATGCATAAATATACATTCAGAGGAGTAGTAAAGGGAAACACATGATGCATAAACCTACACATTCAGCGGTGTTAAGAACAGAGCACATGATGCAGTAAAATACATTCAGAGGTACCAGAACAATACAATAGCGCAAAAGTCACATGATGTTTAAAAACATTCAGAGGTGCAGGGATAAAAACCATACAATTGCGCACAACCTTACATAAGCCACCACCTGTAGCAGTCCCTAGGCCAACTGGCCTTGTTGGGGCTCAGACGCCCTGTGTCCAAATGTCAGGGCGCGCTGCCATGCAGCGCCAGTCTCAAGAAAAGAAAGCCTAAACCTAGCAGCTGGCACTAAGTGCTGCGCAGCTGTGAAGGCCTGGCACCACTGTGCCCTCTCTGACCCACACAGGGACTCTCTCCTGAAATTGCGCCTAAACGGTGCAGCTGCCCACTAATTGCTGGGCAGCTGGAGAATCATGAAAAACTGTGGCAGGGCCTTCAGCAGCCCCTCTGGCGAATTGCGCCACCAATGGTGGAGCCACACAGGCTCTGCAGCTAATCCTCTCTCTGGAGCCCTCTGGCTCCTCAACACAATACCCCCCCTGAGCCTAGCAGGCTCTTAACACAAATAAGGGGTCGTTGGAGCCCTCCCTCGGGGGCTCGACATCAAGAACCTGGCCCCCGAGCCTCTCTGGGCTCACAACACAAAAATGCGGGCGGGGAGTCCCTCTCGGGGGACTCGGAACAAAATACCCACGAGCCTCTCTCAAGGCTCAACCAACAATGGTCTCGATGGTGGGGCGGCCCGCTACCATCTGGGGCCGCCCGACATGCTAGCAGCCCACGGGGGGGGGGCAGGCACCGGCAATGTGCCCCGACGTCCCCCTCTGCCATAACCACACCGGCCCCACTCGGCCCAGCCGGCCCCAACTCACCGGCTGCTGTTCCTGTCTCTCCGGTGTCGGGACCCGGGCAGGCTCCTTCCTCCGCTGCAGGGTCCGCCTCACTCTTCTTTCCCTCGCTGAACATCTCTCTCTCCTCGGGGCTCCCTCCAGGCCACGGGAGCCCCGCACCAGCCAGACATCTTCTTCATTCCCCCGAGCTGTGGGGGCGGGACTTCCGGCCGGCCGCGACATGATTGGCCGGCCGGTCAATCACTTCCCGGTCGCCGCGGGCAGCGCGGCGGCCCGATTCAGACAGGCAGGCGGGCGGCGATCACGGGGACGAAATCGAGGTTGGCTCTCGATCAAAGTAAATAATAAAGCGAGGTGGGCTCTCGTGAATTGGCATCAAAAAGCGCTCCCAAGCGCTACAAGGACACGGAAGCGCTCTGAAGCGCTAGGGGCGCAATACAGCGCTCATGGACCAGAGCAGCCCTCTCCAGCGCTAGAAGGGAAAAATAACGCGCTCCCAACGCTAGCAATGAAATGCCATGCTCCCAGGCATTGTAAGTTTAGAGAAAGGTCCAGCACCGTTCTTCAGGGGGAAAACAGCGCCAAAAGGTCCCCAGCAAAGTAGGACACACAGTCCAGCCACGAGGTCCTTCCAGGCAGTCCTGAAATCATAAAGAGGGAGCAGCATAGCCCCCAGCAAGAAAAGTCCTCCAAGAAATGCAGCAGGCAGGGGGACAGTCAGGAAGAGTCCCCCAGCAGTCCATCAGGGCATCCAGGGGCTGGGCAGGGCTCAGGGAGGCAAGCCTTCCCCTGAGCCCAAGCAGCAGCACGCCCCTGGCAGATTAAAGTCCAGAAAACAAGAACATTTTGGAAGGGGACACAGCCAGTTCTTATACACAGAAAAGTCTTTGTGTAGGCAGTGTGAGAACCAGCTAGACTGGTTTAGAGGGAAGTCCCTTCAGTATCAGGGACAGAGGTGACAGTCGCCCAGCGGGGGGGGGGGGGGAGGGGGGGGGTGGAGCCAGCATTGTGGCAGGCAGGCACAGCCCTTCACTATCAGGTGCTAATCTCCTCCCACTTCCCTGGCAGCAGATGCTGCCTTTCATCCACGGGCTGACTCAGACAACCTCCTGGGGCTCTGCAGCCCCTGTCACACTCAAACCAGACAGTCAATCCACAAGCAGGCCCAGGCACTCCTGGGCCAGGCTCACCAGCCAATCACGTGCCAGCAGACTCACTACACAAATTTGCCAACTTCTAAAAGTGGTACTTCTAGACTAGACACAACCATGCCGCATACACCATTACGCAGCATTCAATCTCACGAGTTCACACATATCAAACTCGACCCTGCACTCCCCACACATCAGGAACTACCATGGGCATCCATATTCCCCATTCATTCCTATGGGAGGGCAGGTCACTCACCACACATACACAGAGAGCACACGCACTTTACACTGTACCACAGTGAAAAAGTGCGCAGAGGCCTAAAATCACCAACCCAGGTACCAGAAACAGGCTAGGAAAAAGCAAAAAGTTTCGGGGTGAACCTGCCAAAAAGGGCCAGGTCCAACACACACGCAAAACATTTCTCAAGGAAAAACAGTCACTGTGTTCCCTTGGAGAGAAATTAAGTTATTGGTTAGCAGGTTCGTACTTTGTTGTGGGAGTTGGTATTCTGAGGTTAGAACCAGGGTTCCCCCAGGGTCAAGGATGCAATCTCGAAACACCTTCAGCGGCACTAGGGCTGCTGGTTGCAGAGTGCTGAGGCCCAATGTTATCCAATCATGGATAGGGGCCTCCAGTTAGTAGCTGCTCATGACAGGCCACAAGGTTGTGGGAGCAAAGCTCCTGGGGTTTAGCTCAGGGCAACGGGGGGTCCGATTTAGCACCCAAGGTACACCCGCAGCGGCACAGGGGCGGCTGGGTGCACGGTACTGGTTTAGTGTTCGGTGCCCTGTTGATTTCAGTGGAGATTCTTTGGTTTCAACAAAGACTGCAGGCTCGGGGACAAAGATCTTCTTGCGGTGACCACTGGTTGGAGTAGTAAGTTGATATGCCTGGGGATGCTGGGACACCGTAAGTTCCGTTCCTGGTGCGGCGAGCGGGGGTAGGCGATCCAGCGAGGCTCCTCCAACGGCAAGAGCACCTACGTTGGAGGCGCCCAAGAAACTCCCCGCACCAGCTGAGGCACCTCGCTAAATACAGGGAGGTCTTCAGCCTGGCACTACAGTAGAGTACCATGGTAGTGCCCCCTGGATGGTAGTTAACATTGAGCAACACCATTCAGTTTAGATATATACACACACATCTAACTTTGTCACAGTTTAGGTCCTGTAGAATTGCCACGGTATCTTCAACCACGAGGCAAGAAACATGTCGACCGTAAGAGTTGAGCATAGGGTCAACTGACCACCTCTCACTGAGGATATTGCCACTCTAAACTTTTTAGTAAGGTGGATTACCAACCGGAATAAAAATTATTTGGAATATCCAACCTTTTCTAAACGCACTCACTGCACCCCACTATGTCTACACCTTCCTGGCTCACACACCCGCTCTTTATCATACGGAAAAGGAACAAAAGATCTCTGATATAGAGCCCCTTCGCTGGTGCCCGTTGCAGCGCCGGCCCAACGAGGAGCAGGTCCAAATGATGAAGCATGGCATCTAGCTTGCTGGGTGTGTGAGGACCCTAGTTCCACCAAAGCGGGATCCCCACATACCTCTTTTTCCTAGTGCTCTCAACAATAACACTGTCACCACCACTGACTAGTTGGTGTTTGGCTTGCACATCGCAAACCTTTCAGGCACTATCCTTAGAGGAACAGTATCCATTTCTATTGTTCACAACACCGTAAGTTGCGCCACCCACGGCTGTGGGACTTGGGGTAGAGGGGTTTCTTTACACATCCGGTTTTTCTCACCAGCTAGGGCTGCGGTCGGGCTTCTCCAGAAAGAGGCTGCCGGCTTCGCTGGGAGATTCAATGCAGGTCAGAGATCACCTGATCTCATGTCAGGATCGTTGGGGAGACCTCCTCGTGATGTTGGGCCACTCGGGCCTGAGGCGTCCGGTGCAGAGTGGTAGAGACTCTGGGATTTGGCCGGAACCAGAGTCTGTGGGTGAGCAAATCCGGTGCTCAAGGGAGACAAAGTCTTTCTTGTGGAAGGCAGGGAAGGTCCTCTGTGTTCTTGGAGTTGCTGGCGGCAGGACACACCGCGATTTCGCTTCTGCAGGTTCGAAATTGGGACAGGCCGGTATGTCTGGGTCCAAGTCAGTGGGCGTCCTCCTCTTCATAGCTTTAGCTTCGGTCCATCTTCTCTTCTCTTGGTCGGTTCTTGTCTGGGGAGGCAAGGTTCAGGGGTGCCACTAAATACTACATTTAGGGGTGTTACAGGTAGGTAAAGGTTGGGACCAATGGGTCCCATGCTTTGGGTGGGTACGCCTCCTATTATGCCACCCTCCAGTGAGAGGGGACATATGCCTCACTCTGGTTGGCTGGGTCCCCCATCAGCAAGATGGCGGGGACTCAGAATTTGGAGGGACTCCAAATGGCTTGCGCATTTTTTATAGCGCTATGGGTAGAAGACATTTTTAGGTCTTGCACCTGGCGATACAGCGCGAAGCGCTGTCGCCAGCGAGTCCTATAGTCGTCGACTATGCTTTCAAGGGCTTGCAAGGGAGACAGGAGATGGGCACGCGCAGCCTGCAGGCCGGATCGGATCTGTGGATGCGCGCGTTCACCACGTAGTTACGCGCTGTGCCATCTCCTGTCTCCCTTGCAAGCCTCCTGCAGTCACTTTCACTTTCCCTCCCCCCTCCGCCGTCGGCTCCACGGCCCGTAAACACACCCCGAAGTGCTCCTTTTCGCTATCACAGCACACTTGCATTTTACTTGTTTTAATTACTACCGGGTCTGACACCACAAAGGGGCCCACTCCACAGACCCAAACTCGTGCCCAAGGCTTCAGCTACTGGCCACCCACTCACTCGGGCTGTGGAAGGAGCGAAGACCTCGGCGCTGCCTGGGTGTCACTTGCTACCTCTCTCTGCAGGTAATCTCCTTGAGCAGCCTCTTTCCACGGGCGGGAGGGAGTCTGTCGCACTCGCGGCGACCACCAGGGCTGCTAAGAGCGCGCACAGGAATCCGGGGACATGAGACTGCGCACGCGTGGTCACGGGACAGCAGCGAACCAGAGACAATGCACAGAACCGGGGAGGTTGGCAACGCGACGTGACGCGGTAGAGGCCGGGTGGCTCTTAACCCACGGATTGCGTCACAGAGAAGCTGCTGCGTAGTGAAGTTAGGCTTATTTTACTTGTTATTAAAGAGTATCCGTGGCCTAAGCATGTTTGTGCATAGGTGTTGCTGCTGTTCTATGAATGTTCCCACAGCACGGCAACTTGGAAAGGCTCTTTCTTGCACGGCCTGTAAAAGAGGAATGAAAGACCTCCCAATCAGCCGATGAATTACCCCCGGAAAATAAATGCTTCTCGGTTTCAAGCTCGGCTAATGTATGGACTTTCCCTAAAACCCATGTTCAAGGCATGTGGGCTGCTGAATTCATATCTGTGCATAGATCGCCGCCTAGTGTTGGGTCCGGATGATTGCACATTGTTGTCCTGGAAGAGTCTTCGAAGTATCACGAGATAGGTGGCTCCTCCCTTGGACTACAGTGCGCATGGGCATCCTCTCCATCCTCAGATTGTTTTTTTCCGCCATTGGGTTCGGATGTACCTTCCAGCACTCCAAGTTCGGAATCGAAAACTTTTCGAAAAGGCCTAAAGGCCTTCGCGTTCGTCGGTATAGTTTGCGATCGGTACCGAAAGACTTTTTTCAACTTCTGTTGCACTCCCGTCGTCGAATTGGGCCGTTAGCCTTCTCGACGCCACGTGGACCGACGGTCGATGGAACGCAGTCCATTCAAATACTGCCCGCAGTGCAACTCAAAGTTCCCGCACACAGATAAGCAACCAGTGTGCAATAAATGTTTATCTCCAGAGCATAATGAAGATAATTGTCTAGCCTGTGCCCAGTTCCGATCCAAAAAGACAATACGGAATCGGCGGGCAGCGAGGCAAGAAATGCAGAGATCGGCACCGGAGCCCGAGAATATCTTCGACGATGAGGAAGAACTAGTGCACGCCGAAGACTCGGATCAATACGATCAAGACTCCGAGAAAGACTCTGAATACTACATCGATGAGGAGGAAGAAATCGTCGATATCGAAGACTATGGTCAAGACATTGTAGCTGTCGAAGACGACTCCGATGACAACGAGGGGCGAACCGTGAGTACACCGCCCCATATAGACACTACACCTATATCAGAGACTCAGGTCGAGGCATCGCCATCAGGCCTTAGCCAAGATCTAAAAACTGTTTCTAGAGCCCCGCAATACCGCCCGGCTAAGAACATACAAAAAGAGCCCTCTGAGACACGTACTCCAAGGCCGGTTCAATTAAAACCGAAACTTATCGACACGACCGTCTTCGGACCGAACGTCGTCGAACCGAAGGTCACGAAACCAAAGGGCGCCGAGCCGAAGGCCACCGTACCAGAAAAACCTTCGAAGCCAAAGACCGTCAAATCGACCAAACCGACTTCGACCGTTGGAAAAGGCAAAAAGCCTGGCACCGAAGACAAAAAGGGCTACGCCCAAGGCGGTCGTCGAACCGACACCGAAGGTTCACCAGACCAAACCCGTCGAGCCGAAGCCCATCTATCCGAAAAAGGGCATCGAGCCAAAGACGCAGGCTCCAAAAACACCTTTGAAGCCAAAAGAAGTTACCGAACCGACAAAGCCTATCGATCCGAAAACCGTGGTGAAGCCTGGAAAAGACATCGGACCGGCAAAACCTGTCGGAAAACCGATACAGGCACCAAAACTGGTCGAAACAGCTAAAGGCATCGAACCGAAAAAGGTCAAACCAAAGACATTGGCGCCAAGGCACAACACTGTGGAAGAGGAGCTCATCCATCCTGACCCTTCCACAGAGGATCAGTCAAAACTATATATTGACCCAAATACTGGGAAAGTGACTGTTTATACCAAGAAGAAAAGACCAGTTCCTACTGAAGACTTTTCCAAAATTCCTCTCAAAAAGAAAAGGGACTGTGCTACCTCTCCTATTCTTTTTCAGCCTATCTCTCCAGCTATGCCTACTACCCCATACTCACCTGCACACTCTGACCCATATCCAAGATGAAGATCAGGATGCAGACGTGGGTTTTGGATATCCACAAAATCCATATATAGACCTCAATTCACAACCATGGGGTGGGGGGGGGTGAGCCAGACAATGAGGGGACTCTACCTATTACAGACCCAACTGTATACCCAGTTAAACCATCACCCACAGAAGACACAGTGGCTTTTAACTTTTTAATAGATAGAGCAGCAAGCACCACAATGTAGACATGCACTCAGATGCGGTAGAAGAAGATTTTCTGTTCGATACACTAGCTACATCAGAAAAAAGTGTCTAAACGCTCCCCATGTTAAAGGGCGTCCTAAAGCACGCAACTGACATATTCAAAGACACTGCTAGGGCACTTGTCATCAACTCAAGGATAGAAAAAAAATATAGGGTGGCACCAGTAGACCCTACTTACATCAAAGGGCAACTACCTTTAGACTCTTTAGTAGTATCCAATGCACGAAAGCGTGCAAATTCACAAACTACTGGGGAGGCTGCTCCTCCTGACAAAGAGTCCAAAATTTTGGAAGCATCAGGCAAGAGAGTAGCAGCTCAAGCAGCAAACTCATGGAGAATAGCCAATACTCAGGCCTTGCTGGCCAGATATGACAGGGCACACTATGATACTTTAGAGGGACTTCTCCAACACTTACCTGAGCCGAACAAAGAACAGGCAGATGAACTCATACAGGAGGGAAAGCTCATCACCAACGCCTCTAATAAATGTGCTCTAGACGCGGCAGATACAGCTGCCAGATCCATCAACACAAGCGTACTACTTAGGAGGCATGCATGGCTGCGAATATCTGGATTTAAAAATGAGGTACAGGCTACAATGCTTAACCAGCCTATACATCCAGATTTTTTGTTTGGTCCAGCAGTTGACTCAATTCGGGTCAAAATGAAAAAAGACACGGAGACCGCAAAGTCCATGGGGGCTCTTCAGTCGCAGCAACACAGAAGCTCCTTTCGTCGCTCCACTTATAGGGGAGGAGCGCGAGGTAACACATCGCAGCAATCCTCCACATACAAAACAAATACGCAATCCACCTACAATAAAAACACAAACAGGGATGGATAAAGAGGTAATAATAATAAGGGCAGAGGACGTGGAGGCAATGCCAAAAGATCCTCCACTAACACCAAACAGTGACTTCTTGGCACTACCCCCAGACCATATAACACCGGTCGGGGGAAGACTACAACAATTCCTGCCACTATGGTTAAACATCACTACAGACAAATGGGTTCGGCAAATTATCCAACATGGCTATTGCCTAGAACTCACATCAACACCACCCAACATTCCACCCATACACCGTCCAATGTCACAGGAACATATAACATTACTGCAGCAATAGGTCATCAGTATGCTGCAAAAGGGGGCCATAGAACCAGTCCCATTTCAACATCAAGGAACTGGAGTATACTCACTATACTTCCTCATTCCCAAAAAGGACGGTTCCCTCAGACCAATATTAGACCTCAGGCCCCTCAACCTGTACATTTTGTCAGAGCATTTCCACATGCTCACTCTGCAACAAGTCTTGCCATTGCTGCGTCAGGGAGACTTCCTGGCAACCCTAGACCTCAAAGACGCATACTTTCACATACCGATACACCCTGCTCACAGAACGTATCTGAGGTTTACTATTCAAGGACAACACTACCAGTTCAAAGTCCTACCATTCGGTGTCACAATAGCTCCGGGTGTTCACCAAATGCCTAGCAACAGTGGCGGCACATCTCAGAAGACAACACATTCATGTGTACCCATATCTGGACGATTGGCTAATACATGCGCCATCGGCCCAGCAATGTGCCAGCCACATGTCAAAAACCATTCATCTCCTGCACAGTCTAGGCTTCTCGCTAAACTACCCAAAGTCCTACCTGCAACCCTCCCACGTCCAACAGTACCTGGGAGCGACAATAGATACTCTAGTGGCGAAGGCATACCCCAACCCAGCACGGATCAACAGTATGCAAATGTTGATCCAAAAGTTCAGACCACAACACTCATTGTCAGCTCATTGCAACTGATTGGCATGATGGCCTTGTGCATATTTATAGTCCCTCATGCCAGACTACACATGCGTCCGCTACAGGAGTGCCTAGCAAGGCAGTGGAACCAGGCTCAAGGACAATTAAAAGACCTATTGTTGGTGACCAGTCGTGCATACAACTCTGAATTGGTGGAATCCACAAAACCTTTGCAAACGACGACTGTTCCAAGAGCCTGTCCCACAAATAGTGATTACAGCGGACGCATCCATGCTAGGCTGGGGAGCCCATGTCCTGCATTACACAGTCCAAGGACTATGGACTATACAACAGAAAAAAATGCACATCAATCTTCTAGAGTTGATGGCAATCTTCCTAGCCCTAAAAGCGTTCAAGAAACACTTATGCAACAAAACCGTGTTGATCCGGACGGACAACAATGGCTATGTATTACATTCAAAAGCAAGGAGGGACACACTCCCCACAGCTGTCACACCTGGCTCAAAGAGTGTGGAAATGGGCCATCCAGAGCAACATGTTTCTCATGGCAGAACACCTCCCAGTCAAGGACAATCAAATAGCCGACCTGCTCAGCAGACACAGTCAAAAAATGCACGAATGGGAGATTCACCCCAATGTGCTCCAACCATTCTTCCGGAAGTGGGGACAACCGGAAATAGATCTGTTTGCCAGAAGCGAAAACGCAAAATGCCAGTACTTTGCTGCCAGTTTCCCACATCCGTAGTCGCAGGGCAATGCGATATGGATGAACTGGTCAGGCAAATTTGCGTACGCTTTTCCCCCAGCGCCATTAATCCCTCTAGTGGCACGCAAACTGCGCCAACATTCCCTGACACTAATCCTAGTTGCTCCCACGTGGGCAATGCAACCATGGTACACAACATTCCTAGAACTGTCAGTGGTGCCTCATCAGAGACTGCGACTCACACCCAGTCTTCTAACTCAGAACCGTGGCGAAATCCAACACCCAGATCCCCAACAGCTGAACCTGGCGATCGGGCTCCTGACATCCTAGAATTTGGATACCTCAACTTGCCTCCAGACTGCATGAATATCATCAAAGAGGCAAGAAGACCCACTACCAGGGCATGTTATGCAGCAAAGTGGAAACGTTTCGTCATTTACTGCACAAACAACAACATAAACCCATTAGATGCTTCTACACAGAACATCATTTGCTATCTCCTGCACCTACAACGTTGCAATTTAGCGTACTCATCCATCAGGATACATCTGGCTGCGTTGACAGCATACCTCCAAAACAGGCAACACCTTTCACTGTTTAGAGTGCCAGCAATAAAGGCATTCATGGAAGGACTCAAACGAGTAATTCCACCAAAACACCCACCTTCACCTGTCTGAAATCTAAACATTCGTTTAAACCAGACTTATGGGACCACCTTTTGAACCCCTACTTTTCATGCGAACTACAATTTCTAACTTGGAAGGTGGCTTTCCTAATTGCCATTACTTCACTTAGAAGAGTTAGTGAGCTACAAGCCCTAACTATTCAAGAGCCATTCATTCAAGTACATACAAATAGAGTAGTTCTCAGAACAAACCCTAAATTCATGCCAAAAGTGATATCCCATTTTCATATAAATCAAACTATAGAACTGCCAGTGTTCTTTCAACACCCACAGACAGTAGCTGAAAGGGCATTGCATACTCTAGATGTCAAGAGAGCTCTGCTACACAATATAGATAGAACAAAGGCATTTCGAAAGACAAAACAGTTGTTTGTTGCTTTCTCCCCGCAACACAAAGGCAACCCTATCTCAAAATCAGGCATAGCCAGATGGATCGTTAAGTGCATTCAAATATGTTATTTAAAAGCAAAACGCACCTTAACAGTTCCCCCCAGGGCGCATTCTACACGCAAACTAGGGGCATCCATGGCTTTCCTAGGAAATATTCCTTTACACAAAATTTGTAGAGCAGCCACATGGTCAACCATACATACATTTACCAAACACTACTGCGTAGATGTACATTCCAAACAGCAAGCTGCTGTAGGACAGGCTGTTCTTAAAACTCTTTTTCAGACTGCTGCAGCTGGCACAGGCGGTCACCGCTAGGGGAGATACTGCTATACATTCTATCCACAGATATGAATTCAGCAGCCCACATGCCTCGAACGGAATATGCTACTTACCAGTATGCATCTGTTCTTGGCATGTAGGGCTGCTGACATTCATATCGCCCACCCACCTCCCCGGTGCCTGTCGCAGCTGTAGCATTCACTCTTTGCATGGACATCTCTTACTGTACTATACTCCATCTCTGCCACAATGGCGAAAAACAATCTGAGGATGGAGAGGATGCCCAGGCGCACTGTAGTCCAAGGGAGGAGCCACCTATCTCGTGAGACTTCGAAGACTCTTCCAGGACAACAAGGTGCAATCATCCGGACCCAACACTAGGCGGCGATCTATGCACAGATATGAATATCAGCAGCCCTACATGCCAAGAACAGATGCATAGTGGTAAGTATCATATTCCTATCTCTCCACTTCAGTCTTCCGGGGTCAAGTTAAAGGTCTACCTCTTTTCTCAGTCGGGACTCTCTACCATGACAGGACCATTTCCATCCACTGTTCGTATCTAATATGCAGCCTTCTGCTAGTATGTAATATATATATTTAAGTATAGTTGCTTCACGTACTGTATTTATAATACATATATTCGACAACCTGTATCACTGAACTCGACCTCGAAGGACGAAAGCAGAACGTATCACGTGGATTTGGAAATAATGTATTGAAAACAGCACAAAATGTCTTCCCCATTGTGGAAGCAGTTCTTTTGGCAGAAGTAGCTGCCTGCTGCAGTCGATGACAACATAGAATGTGTCGCCGACGCTCTTTACCCACCATATAGCTCATGTCAATGACTCCATCTAATGACCAGGGCCGGACTGGCGCCAGGGTCAGTTTTGCAGCAGAGCTGCAATATGGGCCCCCTGTAAGAAAAGCGGCAGCAGTGAGACTGGAGTGGTGCTTCTAACTAGACCAAAAATAAGTTTACTTTTTAGGTTTCGCCCTGGCGGTAGCACTGAATAGCAGTGCTCCCACAGGGCGAAATCTTATGATCTTACAGTGTGGGGCTTTGTCT
Source organism: Lissotriton helveticus (assembly GCF_964261635.1). Classification (NCBI taxonomy): domain Eukaryota; kingdom Metazoa; phylum Chordata; class Amphibia; order Caudata; family Salamandridae; genus Lissotriton; species Lissotriton helveticus. Next base: position 539,500,058 of record NC_136067.1, read on the forward strand.
AGCCTTCTCTTCCATTGGCTAGCTCCATAAATAGAGGCTAGCCATTGGAAGAGATTGGCTGTCAATCACTCTTTCCCGTCCGAACGCGATTCGGGGGCGTTTCTGGGTCTTTTTTTAAGTCCCGCCCCTTTTTTCATCATGCATACCCTCCCTCTCGTTTTTATTCTATGCACTGCAGTGCATAAGTTGTAAAAACTAAACACCGCCCCAAATGCTCCTCTTAACGTTTATATGTGTTTATTTTTCTTGAGGCATTATTAAAACCTAGACTGAGCCAAATAACGTTATACGTTTTGCTTGCCTCTGCCAAACCACAAGGCTCCTTAATGGCCAATTAAAATCTGTCTCTACCCCTCGGCGTCCCCCATTGGTTACATCGGCGGCAGGAGGCGGGCCCAGTGACGTGTGCCCCGCTGCTAGGGCTGGGCTTCCTGGCGGCTGTAGTAGCGAAGGAGGCGCGGAAGGAGGCGGGGGCTGGCTGGGAGCGAGCCCGGTGTTCCATTGAACCAGCTCCAGAGGAGGGGGGCGGGGCATCGCTCTCCACTCAGGGCTGCTCGCTCGACTAAGACCCGCTCAATAACAGAGAGTGGAGGAGGAATTGGAGAATGCGAAGCTCCTCCCAGTGGCACGTGCTGTCACACTTGGAGGACTCCTCCCCCGTCTCGGTGTTGTAGCTCGGCGGTGACATTCCAGGGAGACGCCCGGGGGATGGGCAGAGGGCGGCACGAGAGCTTGGGCTTCCGGACCCCGGGAACCGAAGATGAGTCTGGACCAGGGAGGGACCGACAGTGGCACTCAGACTCAGAGAGGTAATGCTTTCCTACGAAGCATGTGAAACCCAGCACCTTCGCAACGTCAGGCAACTCACGCCTTGTAACTCGACATCAGCATCTTGGCAACCTATCCCCGACATAAACCTCCCACACCTTCTTCCCTGACCTCGGCCACCATGCATCTCCTCACAAGACATAGGTTTCCAGGTATCTTTCATCCTTTTCACCAACATTACTAACAAGGTAACCTGGTCCCTGACATCCGCTACTAGACACCTGCTGCCATCTCTACCTGCCCCCTTCTGGTCCCATCGTCGGCATCAGCCACTCGACAGGCAACTTGAGTCTCTCTCCCCGATCCCAACCTTCTCGCTTTTACTTCGGTTTTCTGACTTCTGCCCAAGCATCAACATGCCAACCTTATGAGTGCATCGCAAGGAAATGCAGCGTTAAAACATTGACATCCGTTTGACACACTTTATCTCCAAAATATATATTGTAATATGTAAATGTAGTGGAGGGTCCTAAAAAGTGTTGAAGTTCAATGTATAGTTCAATGTATTTTACATACATTCTTTTACTTTGCTCATTGCGAAATCAATAATTCTGATTTTTTTTACAGCTTGGAATGATTAGATATTATGGTGGGCAGGTGTTTATTTTGGGTAGTGCAGATAAGTAGTTTAAGTATTTTATACGTTTTATTTAAACTTTGTGAGATCTGTTTGCGTGGTATTTTTGCGAAACATGGGTGAATTTCGCTGTACTATCATGGTACATAGTGATGACAAATCCTTAGCTGATTGGCTAATGACTTCCTTTACAAAAGTTAAAGGCAGGCATGTTGTTTTTCGGTACACTTTGGTGTGTTCTGCGTTACGCCATCTGATATAGATAAGTATTTGGTTAGGTATTTTTGCCCTACCTATTACCACTTTAGAAAAGTGGTAATAGGTAGTGCAGAATATTTATACGTTTTTTCCCGGTTTTTTTTATTGAACAGTTTTTTTTCAGTTATAATTTAGACACATCATGACACAGCTTATGCCTACAACCACCGGCCGGCAGCGAATCAAACGGAAAAATGTGACTACAACCCAGAGGCCGGCAGCGAGTCTTTGAAGAGAAAGTTCAAACCTGTGAAAAGCAGTGTGTAGGGAATGTGATGGCCTTATGTATCTAACATTAGAAACAAAAACACCCAAAGAAAGGCACCCCACACCCACCCCATCACCCTTATTCTCCTCGGCACCACCATATGTCATACTCTTATGTCCCAGGTATCTAGCCGGGGTTGTATCTGAGCACAGACACAACAGTTGCTCCACAATGTGGTTATGTGGTGACTTACTGATCGTTATGTGTTAGGTGCAGGATTCGTAAAAAATGGGGGACAGGTCATCTCCATAAATTATTTTGCTAGGATAGTGATAAATGGTGCCCATAACTCTGTGCAAGTTTCAGCCCTGTTGTCAAGCATCATTGACATGCGCTCCATGGCCAATGCAATCCATAATTCCTTAGGCAATCGATTTTTTTAAAAGAAATGGGTAGTGCTGTACCACAAATGAATTTTCTAAGGTCACAATTTTTGTTTCGAAATTTCTCTATATTTTTGTAGCACTTTACGAGGAACGGTGTATTTTTAAAAAAAAAGTAGCGCAGTCATTTTTAGGTCTCAGCCTGCGATGGCTGTGCTTGTGCAGTCTCGCTGGCGAGATTTAATGAGATAGGGAGAACATCAATAGCGAGGTTAAGCCCGCCCCTCTTCTCCATTGGCTGGCCTCCTAAACGGTGGCCAGCCATTGGAGAAGAGGTCCTAGTGACGTTCTTCTTTCTCTTTAAGCCCCGTCCTTTTCAGATTGGGTTCCGTGACTTAATGCTGAAGTAAAAGATTTCTTATCTTCTTTATGGGTCCAGATGACCCCATAAAGAAGATAAGGAACCTTTTACCCCAGCAGGAAGTCGGGGCGCCCAGCCTGAAAAGGACGGGCTAAAAGAGAAAACTCGCGTTATGGCGAGTGCTTGTTTGCATCCTGAAATGAGTTAAAGTAACGTGGCCTTTGTTTGGAAGAACTAAGACAGACTCTATACTTGTTAGAATAGCTATGCTTCACAAAAGGGTAAATGCATACGCAGATATTCTCTATGGTTTGTGTGCATGTGCACTTTAGAACAATTATTTACGATGGAATCAACACCAATGAGTTAGCCATCACTCGTAAATTAGGTTTCCGCAGTTTATCGAATGTGTTCATGCATTATAAAAAAACATTTCCAAAACAGACCTCCAGTCGTGGCAATTCCAGACTCTGGTCTACTCTCCCAAGTGAGGAACAGCAGATACCGATCCATAACCTTGGCAAAAACTGCACTTCCTCCCAGCTGCGAGCAGCAACAGCGAGGGCAGACAACGCAGCCAGGACCACTTTTGGTTGGAAAAAAAGTCCGTATTGCAGGAAGCTTTGATCTTGTAACCTATTAATTTACATCAAAAAATGACTGTAAAATGTCAGCTGTGCTTATAAACATAAATCACTAAATGCAGGTAATAAAAATGTGTTTTGCAGTAAAAGTGTGCAGCCACATCTGCATAAAATATGTATTAATGAAAATTAATTGCATCCAAATAAACGTTCACCCTAGAGAAAAATCGGTGACGCATGAAACTATAAGAGTACATTTTCAAAAAATTATAGTTCAAACATGGCTTCTTCTGTGTTAGACAAAAATAGAAGGTGGTGTGGCACTATCCCTGTTTTTTTAAGTACAAATTCAAACAAAGTAATTTATCGGAAACTCAGTATGTTGTTTTTGGGCGCCTCAGGAATAGTCTCTTTTGGCTGAGGAGAGACTCAAATATTGTAAACAAGTAGCAAGGGAGTATGGGGGATTCCCACACTAAATCCTGTGGTGCTCCTGCGGAGGTGATTACCTCAATATATTCCAAAGTAATCAATTTCAACAATCCGATCAGTTCATCGTAGTTTTAATCCATAAAGGTCTTATATTGATATTCATATAGACAGTAGATTATTGTTCAAATCATTTAACATGCACGTTTTGCAATGCCAATATCCCTATGCATTTCGGGACCTGGGTCCCTTCATCAGGGGAATAGGTTTATCTGTGGAAAAAATAAACTTGCTTTAGGAAGGGAACTCTACCCTCAACTTCATAAAAAACACGGTGCATTTGAAGAGAATTGGAGTGTGAGAATTATGAAAAGTAAAAGCCCAAAAGATTACTAAAAATGAAAGCCAAACACTGATACAGTAATACGATTCCTAGCATGGTTTTAGAAAGCTGAATGAAGGTTAACGAGAAAAAACAAACACCAGCATGAGGATAACCGAGGGGCGTCTAAAGCGGGCTAATAGGATCAAAATCGGTAACTGAACAAGTCCTTAGGTACCCAAAAGTAAACACCCGAAGAGAGTGTGTTCCAAAGCATGCGAAAAACATGCTGTCAATTACTTGGAATCTTACCCAAAACGTTCAAAGTACGGCGTGGTGGCGTTCAGCGATTACCAGTGCGGTGCACCATAAGTGCCAAAGTGCATGCAATGTTAGTAACAAGACATAAATGAAGGACCAAGCCGAGTGAGGTGCAAAACATAAAAAAAGGACAACGGCCCTAAGGAGCGTTGTGGTGTAACAGAAAAATGTACAACAATAAACATGCCCCGCGGGTTTCGATGTGTACAACAGTGTTTCACAAAAGACGTAACAAAAAAAATCCAAATGGAAACAACAGCAGGAATTATATGTCAGTATTATGCTGGGAAAAAACGATAGAGTAGTGGAAACGGTGTCGGCCATGTTGGATAGGGGAATATCACATAGCGTGCAAAATATTAATCGTGAATAGTACAACACAGTATGGGTAACATAAAGACAATAGTTATTATTACATCGACTGGTGAAACATAAGAAACATAAAAATGGACAAAACAGAGCCTAGTGTGGAAGACAAAGTTGAAAAGAAAGCGGGGTCCGGAAAAACGAATACAATGAATAAATAAATGATGGTACTAGTGGAAGAAAGTGGGTAACAGACAATAAAGGAGGGAAAGGAGAGAAATAATTTCAGAGGACATAGAATGCTGCAAGGACATACAATAATGATAGGAATGAACAATTATAAGCAGTCAAAAATTAACGTATGTTCTTAAAGAAAGCAACTATATTCAATCCGTTCGTTGAGTCCTTTAGGTTGGCATGATTTCAACAGTTTAATCCAAAAAAGTTTGCGTTGTAATAATCTTTTGCGATTATCAACGCCCGGTCTCGTGGGGTCAACCTCTAGTACCAGGAACCTTAGTTGGCTGATGTTGTGTTGGGCGGATATGAAATGGGCTGCTAAAGGAGTCTTCAAGTTCTTGTTCCTTATAGTGCTTTTGTGTTCCGTTAAACAGATTTTTAGCCTCCTTTCAGTCTTTCCCACATAGGGTAAGCCACAAGGGCACTTTAGCAGGTACACCAAATTCATTGAGTCACAGGTGGCGTTGGTTTTTAGTTGAATTAGTTTACCAGATCGAGGATGATTCATGGAGTTACCTTTGATTATATTATTGCAGTGACTGCAATTATGACATGGTTTGGTGCCAGAAAAAACTGTAACTGTGGATTTTGGTTTAGATTCCAGCATGGTTTTTAAATTATTGGCTCTTTGGTAAGCAAATAGTGGAGTGCAGTTGACGATGCCCTGAAAATCTGGTTCAAGTCTTATCATTTGCCAATTTCGTAAGATAACATTTTTTATCATAGGGCTTCTTGAAGAATATTTAGACACAAATACAGGTCTTTCAATTTTGCGCTGTCCCACATTTGGAGTAAGAAGATCTTTTCTGACTTTGAGCGTGGCATGCTCACGAGCAGCCAACAGAGTGGCTTCAGGATATTTCCTTTCCCTGTATTTTTTCAAAATATTTTCTTCAGTGTGTAGGTAATCCTCTGGTTCGGAGCAGATTCTTTTAGCCCTGAGTAACTGTGAGAAGGGTAAGTGTTTTTTTAAAGGAACCGGATGGCAGCTGGTATACAAAAGAGCATTGATTCGGTCCGTTTTCTTGACAAACAGTGAGGTTTTTAGACTGGCATTCTCCAAGGTAACTAGGATATCCAAAAAAGGTAGACAATTGGTATCCGTATTGTGGGTGAATCGGCTGTGGTCGTCAACCTGATTAATGTAAGAGATGAAGTCATTGATTTCCTCTGGAGGACCTGCCCAAATTAAAAAAATGTTGTCGATGTATCTCCAGAATGTCTCAATTTTTTTTACGCCACTGAACATTTTCCAAGATGTGGTCAATTTCCAATCTGTGCATGAACAAATTTGCGTAGCTGGGGGCTGCACAATTGCCCATGGAAGTACCAACTAGTTGCAAATAAAACTCATTGTCGCAGCTGAAATAACTGTGGTATAACATGAATTGCACAAGTGCGAGCAGTAGCACTTTCAAATCATCATCCATGGAATTTAGTAGTAAGAAAGATTCCAAGGCTTCAATGCCCCTGTTGTGCGGTATTGATGTATATAAAGCACACACATCTATCGTTACAAAAGTGTATTGAATGTTGGGGTTTAATGTCACTTTATTCAATTGGTTCAAAAAATCGGTAGAGTCTCGTATATATGTGGACATGCCTCTCACCATAGGTTGCAGATACATGTCAACGAACTTCCCTGTAGGTTCGTGGATGGAATTTTTTGTCGACACTATTGGTCTAAATGGTGGTTGATGCAAATTCTTGTGGATTTTGGGCAGCATGTGAATGCTGGGGCACTTCGGGTGAGGGTGAATCAGATATTTTAAATCTTTTTGTGTGATAGTCCCCATTTTCATGGCTTTTTCCAAAATCGTTCTCAAAATCTTTGCGAAAGCTTCAGTATTGTTTACAATATTTGAGTCTCTCCACAGCCAAAAGAGACTATTCCTGAGGCGCCCAAAAACAACATACTGAGTTTCCAATAAATTACTTTGTTTGAATTTGTACTTAAAAAAACAGGGATAGTGCCACACCACCTTCTATTTTTGTCTTCAATTCTTTGGCTACCAAGTGTGAGCACCCCACAAAAATGTCCTATGAGGAAATTTCTAACATCACGGCAAATCGTGCCGAAACCTTCGGATTTGATGTGGATGAAACCAAACGGATCTATTCACTTGTCAAGGAAGTAGACCCGACCTCAACTAGCACCTTTTCTAACCCCAGCATGCTAAGGCAACTATTATACATGTCCAAGAGAGTTATTAACCAGCGCTTACACGCTGGGACATTGATCCGATATCATAAAGATCTACGCATCCCTACGCATCGCCCTAAAGCCCACCCTCTGCCGGAACAACCCGAAGTTCACGGAACGCTGGTATGCCATCTTGAACCGTTGTTCACTGGACCTAATTCTTCTGATTGTTGAAGAACTTTCAAATGTGATTAATGACCTCGAAAAAGAAATTGGTCAGATTCAACAGAATCTGGAGAAAAACATGAACAAGGCAGAGCTAGATAAAGCTCTTGAGGATATCAACATCCAGTTGGACAAATATACTAAAGAAATAAATGACAGGAAAATTTGAAAATACAAAACAGACACTATGGACTACAAACTTGGGGAAGTATACAGTTGGGCGGAGGTCTACGCCCAACGGAGACAACAAAGACCTTTCACTAACCAATCATCTGATGAGACTTCATCCGATGGATCAACTACCCAAAGACGGGGCCCACCACAGGGTAGGGCTCAAAAAACGACCCCCCAGGACAACGGAGGTAAAAACATCCAGAACATCCCTACAACAACTGGTGTTCCTTTTTTAGAGAAAGGCCAAGCCGTAAGCGTAGAACCCGGAGGGGCAGAAACCGCAACCACAACAGCAGCAACGTCCATAGCTCAGGCCACCAGGAGCAAAAGAACTTAGTCATAAACATTTCACAAACACAACTGTCCAGGAACCAAATCAATGTACTACAAAAAGGGATATCCTTTGTCCCCACTTACCATTCCAATGAACTCGAGATGGAAATTTGTTTATTCAAATTTATGCGTAACTTACGGCTACGCCATTTTTTCACCAACGTAAATCCTCCTATTGGCCCTCCTACACTTCATGCTTGTAAAGACCTAAGAAGCAAGAGTTCTTTCATGGCTCCTGTGAGCCACAAGATTCTGGATTCCTATGAAACTATCACCCGCAACGCATTGAAGGAAGTTTTGTTTTCAAAAAACCATCGCCCAAGGTCAACAATTTCAACACCAGAGATTATAGAACTCTTCAGGAAATTACCAACAATCAAAAAATCACCTGCTGTAAAGCTGACAAGGGAGGAGCTATTGTTGTATTAGACCAAGAGTTCTACAAAGCAAGTGTAACCACGCATGTGCATGACAAAGAGCTCTACACGAAGCTGGTTTCGGACCCTACTGAAGCTTTCGCAAAGATTTTGAGAAAGATTTTGGAAAAAGCCATGAAAATGGGGACTATCACACAATAAGATTTAAAATATCTGATTCACCCTTACCCGAAGTGCCCCAGCATTCACATGCTGCCCAAAATCCACAAGAATTTGCATCAACCACCATTTAGACCAATTGTGTCGACAAAAAATTCCATCCACGAACCTACAGGGAAGTTCGTTGACATGTATCTGCAACCTATGGTGAGAGGCATGTCCACATATATACAAGACTCTACCGATTTTTTGAACCAATTGAATACAGTGACATTAAACCCCAACATTCAATACACTCTTGTAACGATAGATGTGTGTGCTTTATATACATCAATACCGCACAACAGGGGCATTGAAGCCTTGGAATCTTTCTTACTACTAAATTCCATGGATGATGATTTGAAAGTGCTACTGCTTGAACTTGTGCAATTCATGTTATACCACAGTTATTTCAGCTGGGACAATGAGTTTTATTTGCAACTAGTTGGTACTTCCATGGGCAATTGTGCAGCCCCCAGCTACGCAAATTTGTTCCTCGACAGATTCGAAATTGACCACATCTTGGAAAATGTTCAGTGGCGTAAAAAAATTGAGACATTCTGGAGATACATCGACAACATTTTTTTAATTTGGGCAGGTCCTCCAGAGGAAATCAATGACTTCATCTCTTACAATAATCAGGTTGACAACCACATCCGATTCACCCACAATACGGATACCAATTGTCTACCTTTTTTGGATATCCTAGTTACCTTGGAGAATGCCAGTCTAAAAACCTCACTGTTTGTCAAGAAAACGGACTGAAACAATGCTCTTTTGTATACCAGCTGCCATCCGGTTCCTTTAAAAAAACACTTACCCTTCTCACAGTTACTCAGGGCTAAAAGAATCTGCTTCGAACTAGAGGATTACCTACACACTGAAGAAAATATTTTGAAAAAATACAGGGAAAGGAAATATCCTGAAGCCACTCTGTTGGCTGCTCGTGAGCGTGCCACGCTCAAAGACAGAAAAGATCTTCTTACTCCAAATGTGGGACAGCGCAAAATTGAAAGACCTGTATTTGTGTCTAAATATTCTTCAAGAAGCCCTATGATAAAAAATGTTATCTTACGAAATTGGCAAATGATTCAACTTGAACAAGATTTTCAGGGCATCTTCAACTGCACTCCACTATTTGCTTACCAAAGAGCCAATAATTTAAAAAACATGCTGGAATCTAAACCAAAATCCAGTTACAGTTTTTTCTGGCACCAAACCATGTCATAATTGCAGTCACTGCAACAATATAATCAAAGGTAACTCCATGAATCATCCACGATCTGGTAAACTAATTCAACTAAAAACCAACGCCACCTGTGACTCAATGAATTTGGTGTACCTGCTAAAGTGCCCTTGTGGCTTACCCTATGTGGGAAAGACTGAAAGGAGGCTAAAAATCCGTTTAACGGAACACAAAAGCACTATAAGGAACAAGAACTTGAAGTCTCCTTTAGCAGCCCATTTCATATCCGCCCAACACAACATCAGCCAACTAAGGTTCCTGGTACTAGAGGTTGTCCCCACGAGACCGGGCGTTGATAATCGCAAAAGATTATTACAACGCGAACTTTTTTGGATTAAACTGTTGGAATCATGCCAACCTAAAGGACTCAACGAACGGATTGAATATAGTTGCTTTCTTTAAGAACATACGTTAATTTTTGACTGCTTATAATTGTTCATTCCTATTATTATTGTATGTCCTTGCAGCATTCTATGTCCTCTGAAATTATTTCTCTCCTTTCCCTCCTTTATTGTCTGTTACCCACTTTCTTCCACTAGTACCATCATTTATTTATTAATTTTATTCGTTTTTCCAGACCCCGCTTTCTTTTCAACTTTGTCTTCCACACTAGGCTGTGTTTTGTCCATTTTTATGTTTCTTATGTTTCACCAGTCGATGTAATAATAACTATTGTCTTTATGTTACCCATACTGTGTTGTACTATTCACGATTAATATTTTGCACGCTATGTGATATTCCACTATCCAACATGGCCGACACCGTTTCCACTACTCTATCGTTTTTTCCCAGCATAATACTGACATATAATTCCTGCTGTTGTTTCCATTTTGATTTTTTTAGTTACGTCTTTTGTGAAACACTGTTGTACACATCGAAACCCGCGGGACGTGTTTATTGTTGTACATTTTTCTGTTACACCACAACGCTCCTTAGGGCTGTTGTCCTTTTTTTATTTTTTGCACCTCACTCGGCTTGGTCCTTCATTTATGTCTTGTTACTAACATTGCATGTACTTCGGCACTTATGGTGCACCGAACTGGTAATCGCTGAACGCCACCACGCCGTACTTTGAACGTTTTGGGTAAGATTCCAAGTAATTGACAGCATGCTTTTCGCATGCTTTGGAACACACTCTCTTCGGGTGTTTACTTTTGGATACCTAAGGACTTGTTCAGTTACCGATTTTGATCCTATTAGCCCGCTTTAGACGCCCCTCGGTTATCCTCACGCTGGTGTTTGTTTTTTCTCGTTAACCTTCATTCAGCTTTCTAAAACTATGCTAGGAATCGTATTACTGTATCAGTGTTTGGCTTTAATTTTTAGTAATCTTTTGGGCTTTTACTTTTCATAATTCTCACACTCCAATTCTCTTCAAATGTACCGTGTTTTTTATGAAGTTGAGGGTAGAGTTCCCTTCCTAAAGCAAGTTTATTTTTTCCACAGATAAACCTATTCCCCTGATGAAGGGACCCAGGTCCCGAAATGCATAGGGATATTGGCATTGCAAAACGTGCATGTTAAATGATTTGAACAATAATCTACTGTCTATATGAATATCAATATAAGATCTTCATGGATGAAAACTACGATGAACTGATCGGATTGTTGAAATTGATTACTTTGGAATATATTGAGGTAATCACCTCCGCAGGAGCATCACAGGATTTAGTGTGGGAATCCCCCATACTCCCTTGCTACTTCTTCCGTGTTAGACCATCCACGAACCGTACGTTAACAGCGCTCCACCTGTGTGTTTTTGTGCGTTGACCAAATTGCTCCGTCAGCGAGTGTTATTTTTTTGCATAATTTCCAGTTCCGGATTAGGTCCGTTTCTGTTAAAGGATCGCATGCTGTTTCCGGCCGGAGTAGTTTTTATGTGACACCCTACTCACATAGAGCCTAAAGAACCGAAGCATGTAAGGATGGCCGGGGTCACTAGAACTGCACAGGTAGGTTTCATATCGGGCTGCATGCGCTTTTCCAGCACACCGGCCTTTTGTGTCAGTCTCCCATGTCGCCTATCCCCACCCCTGTTGTGCCTGTCTCTCACTCATTCTCAGTTGATTGATTGCTTCTTCATTTGAAATAAACGACTATTGTCAATCCCAGAAAGAACAGTTTAATAACCTAAAACTTAAGCTGTTAAAGACCTATGGCGCTAAGCCATGCCTACATATTAAGTTTCCTCTACGGCACAGGCTTAATTTCTGATTCGTGTGCATGTGTCACCTTATTATTGAAAGTTTATTAAATTATTGGCATTCGCCTGTACCTTCAAACCCCTCCCCCAACTCTGCGCTCCCCTTCCCGTTTATGTATATTACTATTTCAGCAGTTCACTGACTTTGGACATGCCCCCCCCCACCTTCGGTGCTTCTCCTCTGAGTTATCCACCCTCCTCCATCCCACGTGTCTGTCTTAGATTCCCACATAGTTTCAAGTGATGTCCCACTTAGTCTTCAGTTTTGTAAAAAATCCAACTTGTTTGATCGCTTTTGGCAAGTTCAGCATCAACGCCATCCCTTATCAGCACCTTTGACCCATAGACATCTACGCTCAATATGACACGGTTGCGGGTATGGTTTTAATTATTCTAAAACATTGCTTGAATTAAACGTGCTCAGTTAACATGACAGCCTAATCAACCTGCCACGACATTCATTATACACCGATGGAAATAATTCAAGGCCTCTTCCTTGAGTCAATTGAGGAGACTATTATTTCATTCCGGATGTTATTATTTTAGTGTTCTATAAATGCTCAGTCATCATGATCATTTCTTGTTTAATGTTATCCTTGTTATATATACGTATGTAAGTAGGTGTTTCTTCTTTGTTATATCATATCTTCTTTAAACATGTGTATTTAACCTTATTAGTACAGCCCTATTATGTCAGATCTCACCATGACGAGTGTGTTGGTTTCACTACTGAATCCTATAAAATGTGCCCTTTTTGGAGAGGTGTCAGTCTGTGTGTGTGTGTGTGTGTGTGTGTATGTGTGTGTGTGTCTGGCTCTGTGTGTGTGTCTGGCTCTGTGTGTGTGTCTGGCTCTGTGTGTGTCTGGCTCTGTGTGTGTGTGTGGCTCTGTGTGTGTGGCTGTGTGTGTGTGTGGCTCTGTGTGTGTGTGTGTGGCTCTGTGTGTGGCTCTGTGTGTGTGTGTGTGGCTCTGTGTGTGTGTGGCGCTCTGTGTGTGTGTGTGGCTCTGCGTTTGTGTGGCTCTGTGTGCGTGTGTCTCTGTGTGTGTGTGTGTGTGTGGCTCTCTGTGTGTGTGTGTGAGCTGATGCGGATAGGTGGGTGGAGGGATTCGGGGGTAGGGGGGGTCGGGGGGTAGGTGGGTGGGGGGTTTTGTTTTGATGTTCTTTCACTTTTTTCTTATAAAAGCGGTCAATATGCTTCCGGTACGGTGGTGGTAGCTCCTCACCTACACGGGGTCGACCTCAGGGGTGTAGACCCGAACGCTGTGTATAAACATTGTGTGCATCCGCCCTGCCGGCGAATCGATGTAGGCAGCTGGGCTGTGTTCTATGACTTGCCACCGCACAATAACATTGTTTGATTCTAAAATATTCCTCTAAAATCAGCCGAATAATGATTCCTGAAATACTCACCTGGGATCAGGACAGAAGCCAGTGCTGTACTTTCTAGTTCAGTATTGAACCGCAAAAGTAATCTTAACTGTACTTACCAATTACCTGCATTTTGTTCCATAGGAAACCATTGACTGATTTTCTCTGAAATTTCTTTTGTCGATGTTCGCAAATTACAATATTCTTTAAAAATCGTACCAACTACTGAAACGTAATTGCTTACCTGTCTTAGGTAGAGGTCCCCGTGCTGAACGTAGGAGTTCATTACTGGATTACAAAAGTAACGAGAACCTACTTTACCTGTGACTTGAATTTCCTCCCATTGGATAACATTGCTAATTTTCTCTGAAATGTTTCTAAGTGTCAACTTTGAAAATACATTAACATCCTTTAAAAATTACAACTGTAACCAAAACGCTTTTACTAAACTGTTTACAGCTTAGGTTCCGGGACTGAATCCAGAATCCAGGCCTGTGGTTAGAAAAGTAATCCTGAAAGTAATCAACTGCATTTATGTAGAAAACCCCATTGTGCTCAATGTTAAATTGTGTTTAGAATTGTGTTGCCTATTGCAACCCCAGTAACTACTGTATTTACCAAGTCTATTGCCATTCTGCAAAGTAATTACCTAAAGTCTCATATTGAGAAAAGTATATTTTGATACCTGTTGGTTCTAAAATAAAACAATTATATATTTGGATATAAAACAATTGGCCTAGAGTTCAGTTCTTGAGTGTGTGAAACCTTTTGCTGATTGAGTGTGTATAACAAATGCTTTACACTGTCCTCTGGTACTGCCTTAAAGCTCGACCAAGCTACCACTTTAGAGAGTAAGGTCAGATCTGACTTTAACCTCTGTTATACATCTGGTGATTGGGGAATCTATACACACTGTACCTTACTTTGGTCCAGTATATATATAGAGCCACTTTCTTACAGCTCTCCTTTGCAGACAAAGTTAGAGATAAGCTCCTCACGGTAAGAGAAGAGGATGCTGATGATTACAAGGTCTTGAAGAGTGCTCTGATAGATGGGTTTGGCGTAACCACTGAATAGTACAGGATACCGTTCAGAGACACCCAGAAGGCACAGACTCAGGGCTGGGTTGACTTTGTTGATTGTGCTACTAATGCTCGGAGGGCTGGTTACTGGGCAGTAAAGTGTGTGACTATTCAGGATTGTATAATCTGATCATAAGAGAACAAATTCTTAATAACTGTCAGAACCAGCTGTTGCATCAGCACCTGGTAGACTCTGATCTGACCTCTCCCCAAGATTCCGGAAAGAAGGCAGACAAATGGGTCAGAACCAGGGTGAAGCAGAAGGTACAGAACCAAGGTGGTGATCAGAAGAAGCAAGATCAAAGGGGTGGGGAAAAAGGTAAAGACCAGAAGTCTTCACAAGGTCCCCAAATAGCTTCTAATGGGGTGGGGGGTCCCCAATCTTCCAAAGAGAAAGAAGGCCAAAGGAAACCATGGTGAAAAGCCTGTAAACAGAATAGTCACTGGACCAGTGACTGCACCAAAAAGGAGACCACTCCAGCCACCATTGCCCATAAGGCAACTGTTACCCCTAGTTCAGCTACAAATGGTGTTTCTCAGCAGATGGGTGTAGTAGGGTTAACCCTGGGATCTGAGATGGGCTCTGGCCTAGTCAGAGTACCAACTCAAGTTGTTTTAGTCTGTGATGGAGGCATGGATATGACCTCCTCTGTGAGTCCCAGTAATCTGGGCAAGTACAGACAAACACCTTTGATAAATGAGAAAAAGGCAGAGGCCTACAGGGACACAGGGGCAAGTGTCCCAATGGTGACACCAGACTTTGTGGACCCTGGACAAGTCATACTTGGTGAGACTTACCAAGTGATCAATGCTAGCAATGTCAGGACCTCTCATGTCCTGGCAGTTGTTAATTTCTCCTGGGGAGGGGTAGCTGGCCTTAAGAACGTTGTGATAAGTGAAGACCTTCCTGTATAGTGCTTGCTTGGTAATGACCTCGAAACTTCAGCCTAGTCTGAAGTGGATTTTAAGACACATGCAGAAATGTTAGGGATCTCAGCACATGCAGACATGCCCAGGATATTTATGATCTCCTGGTCACGGAAAAGCCTCTCTGTCTGATGTTGACAGAGACGTGGTTAGGGGAGTCTTCTAATCCTGATATTGCCACAGCTATTCCCCCTGATTATAATATCTTCAGGCAAGATAGATTGAAGGGGAGGGGCAGTGGTGTGGCACTTGTGGTGAATAAACTCGCCACATGTTCCACTATCCCTATGGATGTTATCACAGGATCTGAATCTCTTGCTTTCTCCATAGCATTAGCGCCCCATCAATCGTTTAAAGGGCTCCTAATTTACAGGCCCCCTGGACCGGTAAGCTCCTTTTTTGAAGAGCTCCAGTCGGTAGTCTCTGCTTTGGTGTTGAGGTCCGAGCACTGCGTATTGGCCGGGGATTTTAATTTCCATATGGACGATGGATTGGACCCGGACACGATGAAAATGACTGGTGTTACGGCTCCTCTAGGCCTTTCCCCTTATCTCTTTGGACCGACGCATTAAAAAGGCCATACCCTGGGTCAGGTTTTTTCCACGACCTTTATAGAGGTGCTGGCTCTTTTGCCGGTGCTCTGGTCGGATCATAGGCTGGTCAAATTTCATGTGCTAGGTACAAAGAAACCATCGAGTGCTGCTCCTTCTCGGCAGCTGGGTCAAGAACCTAGGGCGTATCATCGGGTGTCTCCAGAAATGCTGACACAGGCATGTCTGGATCATCCCTGCCCTATGACAGGAGACCTGGAAAGGGATTTAGAGTCTCTGCAAGCTTGGCTGACGGACAGGCTGAACGACCTTGCCCCTGCGTTGGCCCCCCCATAAAACAGCGAAACAGGTTTCTACCCCTTGGTTTACTGAAGCACTGGCGGCATCTTGACGGCAGTGCAAGGTGGCTGAGAGGGCTTGGCGCTCACAGTATGATTCCGTGGCCAAGCTTGCTTATAGGACGGCTGTGAAAGCTTACCATTGTGACATCCTCCTTGAAAAAAGGGTTTATTTTGCAAAGAGGATTGAGACTGCCGCGAATTCGTGCAAAGAGATTTTCACTATCGTGAGGGAATTTACGGCCCCACGCACTAATTCGACCCAGGCAGCTCCTTCTGACCCGTGGGTAACTGCCCTTGCCAACTTTTTTACCACCAAGATTAAATTGATCCAGGACTCTTTCCCTTTGAGGGTGGCTGGAGTATCTCCCTGCATTGAGGGTGAATCAGATCTAACAGCTTGTCTGGGTCCGGTCCTGGCAGATTTTCCGCCACTTTTAGTTTCCTCGTCTTTGGAACTTATGGCCAAACTTAAATCTGGGTCGCCTCTTGACCCGTGCCCTGCCAAATTTTTGGCGAAAATGGCGGAAGTGATCAATCCTTTGGTGAATCCAATTCTGAATCTTTCCTTGAGTGGGGGGGTGGTCCCGCAGGCCTGAAAGCAGGCGATGATCATTCCTCTTCTCAAGAAGCCTGGTTTGTATCCTGAGGCTTTGGTCAATTATAGGCCCATTTCTCTCCTGCATGCTTTCGCTAAGATTTTGGAGAAGCACGTGCATATTGTGCTCTCCAACTTTCTAGAATCCCACAATTTGCTGCATTCCACCCAATCTGGCTTCCGCGCCAACATAAGCACCGAGACGGCGCTCTTGGAGGTGTCGGAGGCTATTAAGGAGGTACTGGATTCAGGAGGCAAAGCTATGCTTGTGATGCTTGACTTGTCGGCGGCTTTTGACACCGTCCCCCATGAGGGTCTCCTCGCCAGACTTTATGAGATCGGTCTGAGGGGGACGGTGCTCAGCTGGTTTAGATCGTTCCTAGCTGGCCGCCGACAAACTGTCTGGGCCTCTCCTAGCTCTGCCGTGATGCCGCCATTGGGAGTCGGAGTCCCGCAGGGCTCAGTGCTGAGCCCGACTCTATTTAACATCTTTATGACCCCTTTGGCGGCACTGGCGGAGTCCTTTGGGGCCCAGATCGTATCCTATGCCGATGATACCCAGCTCCTCTTTACGTGTGAGAAAGGAGCAGATTTTGATGGAGAGAGTATCCACGGTTGCCTTGGGGCTGTTTTTAACTGGTTTCAGCTTCACAGCCTCAAGTGCAACCCGGATAAATCTGAGATTCTCTTCTTCGGGTGTCGGTCGGACCCAGTCTGGCAGGAATGGTGGCCTGTCAACATGTTTCCTCCAGTGGTCTCTTCCCAGTTAGTTAAGAATCTGGGGATTAAGATCGACAATGGGCTGACATTGAGATCACAGATCCTGGGTTTAACAGGTACATGCTTTGGCTTCCTCAGGACGCTCCGTAAGTTTCTTCCCTTGCTCTCGGAAGATCATAGGAAGATCACGGTGCAGGCCTTAATTGGCTCGAGATTGGACTATTCCAACGTCCTTTATCTCGGCCTGCCGGAGTATCTCTTGCAACGGTTGCAGGTGGTCCAGAACACGGCTGCACGGGCCATTTTTGGCCTTTACGGACGAGCTAGAACCTCCGGCCTCCTGCAGGCACTTCATTGGCTGCCTATCCGGAAGCGGATAGTTTTTAAGACCTTGACCTTGGCTCACAAGGCTCTTCGCGCTTCTGGAGCGAAATATCTCCAAAAGAGGCTAGCCTTTTACCATCCTGCCCGATCTCTGAGATCTGAGTCTCTGTTCCTTGCCGTGGTCCCGAGAGTAAAAAGGGCACGTATTGGGGGCCGGTCTTTCAGGCTGTGGGCGCCACAGCTTTGGAATACTTTGCCCTTGGTACTGCGTAGTACTTCCAATCTGTTGGCCTTCAGGAAGGGCCTTAAAACTTGGCTCTTTACTCTTTAGTTATGCTCTTTTTCTGCTGTCTGGTCTTTTATTTGCCTTGTTGTGTTATCTGTTACAGGTCTACAATAAAAGCGCCGGGACACTCCTAGGAGTAGCCGTGCGCTATAAAAGATTTATATAACATAACATAACATGTTCTTGCAGTGACTAGGTCACAGGTTAAAAAGTCTAACACTGCACAGGCCCTGGATTCTGGAATAATGTACCAGGTGCCGTCCAAGAAAAAGAGCAGTGGGGTTAAGGCAGTGCCTTCCCCCCTGACTCAGAGTGAGGATCAGTCTTTTGATGAAGCTGATTGTGAGCCTGAAGAAGGATCTATCCCAGAAGAGCTTGATCCTGATCAGGTTGAGTTTCTGGGGACAGGGGGCCCTTCCAGGGCAGAGCTAAGTCAGACGCAGTTGAGTTGACATTCTCTTGAACGCCTCAGAAATCAAGCTGCTGCTTAGACTGCTGGGAATGCTAGTGGCACCCATAAACTGTCGCAGGGATCCTGCTCCCACACAGAACTGTGCATAGAGACTTGGAACCCCAGTGAATTAGGGTGTGCCAAACTCACCTTAGTACACAAAATCCCCTACCAGACTAGCAATCTGTGTCTCATTGGTTCTTACAAACTCCCAATGTTTAGACAACCCAGAACATGGACTTAGAACACCTCAGGTAACGTGGAACACATGAACACTCTTTCGTTATACCAACATATCAATCCAGAACGAGGAGTAAATGAAGACACGTGCAAGTTTGAAATGTTTATTTCTAATGCAGTATTCTCAAGCGCAGTATCTTAGCTAATACAAGCAAACATATTATAAGAAACAAAGTTATCAGCACAGTTACTAGTCCATACAATACAAAGGGAGAAAGCATGTTGAAATGCTAAAGGGAAGAAGGCTAAATGGCACCTAAGTCTTACCCTCCCTTGCTAGTATATTATGTTATATCTAAAGAAGGTCTCTTTGGGTTTTAGAAGGGCGGCCCCATACCTCTGATCCTAGTGGAAAGGGATCACATCATCTTCCACCAGCTCTCTGCATGCGAATATCCATCAAGTGTGTTTGCATGCTCTGCGCAGTGCAATATTAAACGCGCCTAAAGCCAGAGTTGGCCGCAGCTGCATATGTGTTATGTCTAGAACGTGCGCAGATCAGGCCTCACAACAACCACTGTGTTGAAATAGCCTCGGCACTCACTGTTCAGACATAGCTTACCAAGCAAAGCTGATACAATAGCAAAACATTTTACTCTCGTGTGAAGCAAAATATTCTACTAGGCTCAAAGCTCTAATAACAATATGTGCCGTGTGCAGAAGCAGCAGAAAGGTAACATGGTGTTTAAAATTCTAATAAGCTCATGCTAACTTAACACAGTGTGAAGGCAAAGCATATCTATATGACACCTTCCCTTGATCCGAGCACGGATAAGATAAGATAAGGAGCAAATTTTTGGAATGCAAATTTCAAGAACAGGAGGCATCTCAAATTTGCGCAAGTGAAAACATTTTTTAAAAATTCTTCACTTAAAAAACATTCTCATAATCAAGAAAATTTAGTCATTGGCCATAGCAAAGTCAAGAGGCCTGGGGCAGAGAAAGTTTTCATATGCTAGAAAAAAAATTAATAATAATAAATAAAAAAATGTTCAATGTCTAATAAATGACGATGACACACCTCATCCTAACATTGAATATGCAAAATATGCAGCAGCAGCTTCCAATAGGAAGTCACTGTTCTCATGCGAAAATAATTCCGCCATCCAATTTAATAACGGGAAAGAACATACATGCTCTTCAATTACCGGAGCCTCTAGCACCATCAGAGGACAACTCGGTGGGTTCTCAATGAAGCTGTGTGCCAAGAAATCTTGCGCCGCTGCGAATACATTCCAACGACCCAGTATTCCATGCATCGCTGCAAAGGCCATAATCCCTCCGTCAGAACAAAGCAATTCATGAGCAACTAAGGGGCTCATAAGCTGGTTATAATCCACATCTGCAGACACCGTATTGCAGACACACAAATCCAGGGCCCAGTCGAAATCGCAACTCAGGCAATGAAAAACAGGCTGGACACATGTAAAATATGAAAACCGAAACGATAATCCATAAGCTGCACTTAAAGTTGCAAGAGGCAGTGCTCCATAGTATTCAAGCATTCTGTTGCGAAACAGTGCCAGACGTGACAGCTCGTCTCGAAACACAGGACGTTCATCCATTTTGAAAAATACAAAACCGCAAAAGGATGTCTGCAGCCAGAGCCAGTAGAATGGGAAATCCACCAAATAGGCTGGAAAAGATCCAATGAAAGAAAGCAGGAAAGACCCCAAATATAGTTTGAAATGAAGTCACAAGGCCGCTGCTAACCACTTTAAAAAAGTGCGCCAGCCCCGTTGTGCCCTTCACACCAAGCACTGGAACTGGAGCTCGATAAGAGGGACCAAATTCTTTCTTGTTTTCGATCTTCTCTCGAACCAGCTCTCCAACTTGGGGTAGCCAGCCAACTACCAGGATCTGCAACGCATCATCCGAGGTGGAGGGCAAATGTTCCTTTGCAAGACTTTCTCTCGTAGATTCTGTGAAACATTGCAATGTTCATCTACATCATAGGAGGCAGCCACGGATGGTTTACATCTTTCTTGGCTGGCCGCCGACAGACGGTCTGGGCCTCCTCTGGCTCTGCTGAGATGCCGCCATTGGGAGTCGGAGTCCCGCAGGGCTCTGTATTGAGCCCGACTCTTTTTAACATCTTTATGACCCCTCTGGCGGCTCTGGCCGAGTCTCTCGGGGCCCAGATCGTATCCTACGCGGATGACACCCAGCTGCTCTTTACCTGCCGGAAAGGAGAGGATTTTGATGGAGAGAGTATCCGTGAGTGCCTTGGGGCTGTTTTTAAATGGCTCCAACTGAACAGCCTCAAGTGCAACTCAGATAAATCGGAGGTACTCTTCTTCGGTTGTCAATCCGATCCGGACTGGCAGGTATGGTGGCCTGCGGATATGTCCCCTCCGAGGCAGTCGTCTCAGTCAGCCAAGAACTTCGGGGTTAAAATTGATAACGGTCTGACTTTAAGATCTCAGATCCTTGCCCTCACCGGCACCTGCTTTGGTCTTCTCCGTATGCTTTGGAAGTTTTTTCCCCTGCTCTCGGAGGACCACAGGAGGATTGCGGTGCAGGCCCTGATCGGTTCAAGACTTGACTACTCTAACATCTTGTATCTGGGCCTGCCCAAATACCTCCTGCAACGGATGCAGGTGGTCCAGAATGCGGCGGCACGCGCCATTTTTGGTTTGCATAGGCGAGTCAATGTTTCTGGCCTGCTGCAGTCGCTTCATTGGCTGCCTATCCGACAGCGGATAGCTTTTAAAGCTCTAACCCTTGCTCATAAGGCCTTCTATTCCACAGGGGCCAAATACCTGCAGAAGAGGCTTGTTCCTTATCGTCCTTCCCGATCTCTGAGATCAGAGTCGAAGTTTCTTGCCATTGTCCCTCGTGTGAGGAGGGCTCGTATGGGAGGCCGCTCTTTCATGCTCCGGGCACCTCAGCTCTGGAACTCTTTGCCCCTGACGTTGCGTAGCACCCCAAATCTGTTGTCTTTTAGGAAGGGCCTGAAAACGTGGCTTTCTTCTTCTTAGATTCGCATGTTCTCCAAACCCTGTCTTTTTTTATTCTGTTGTGTTTGTCTTTATAGGATCTCAATAAAGCGCCGGGACACTCTTCTGAGTAGCCGTGCGCTATAAAAGTCACAAAATAACATAACATAACACAGCCGCCGAGTCTAGACTGTCAAGGTCCGGTACAAACATCTTGATACCAAAGAGCATTTTGTATGGGGTCCGCCCACCCAGAGACCTTCTAGGGAGATTATTTAGAGCACGCTGCACGCTATTGAGGTGGGCCAGCCAGTTCCTGCCAGTGCCTATAACTCGAGCTGTCAAAGACTGCTTTAAATCACGGTTCATCCGTTCCACAACACTATTACCCTCAGGTCTGTATACAGACGAAAACTTGACTTGGACCTCCAACTAAGTCATTGCATCCTTATACGCCTTAGAGGCGAAAGCTGGACCCTGATCCGAAAGGAAGGTACCACAGGCAAAAATCCCTTCAAAGACACGCAAGTCTCTTATGACAGTTCGTGAATCAGCGCTGCGGTGAGGCCATGCCCACACAAAGCGTGTGCATGAATCAACTGCTACTAAGATGTACTTATACACAGTATCAGAAGAAAAAGGACAGCAGTGGTCTAAGTAAACACAACCAAGTGGTTTATTAGAAATGTACAACTGTGTCTGGGGCGGACGCGCAGCAGTTCAAGGCTTAATCTGCTGGCAAATGTCACATTGAAGGACATAATCACGCGTCTGTTTGTACAGTCCCCGCCACCAGAAACGCTGTTGTAACTGAGCCACAGTAGCCGAAACGCCCGCATGCGCAGATGGAACTCCTTCATGGGCCGCTGTGAGCAACGTGTGCCTGCGATCTGCGTTGGGAATCAACCTCTTACCAACGTCAGGTATTTTCACTTAAGGAACTTTATCAGGACTTAAGTGGTATGAATACTTCGAAGGGAACCCATTAGGATATTTACTTCCCTTCTCAGTCGCAGCAACAGCTGAAAAGATATCATCATCAATCTTTACTTGTGGACCGTGTAACTGCTGCAACCAAATATGACGATACTGCTGATTTCGCGGCCTCATAGGCCAATGAATTGCCAACAGCGTGGACTCCCACGCGCTGATGACCTAAAGTGTGAATTACAAACACAAGTGGCAACTGCTCTTTAAGTTCAGCCACTCGGACCCAGATCATTTTATGTTTTATTGTGCTACCCTTGGACTCAAGAAAATCATTCTGAATCCAAAAGGACAGGTTTTCATTCTAAGACTGGACACAGTAGTAAGAATCACTCACTATAAGAGTTGTTAAACTAGGATCAGCGTACTCCAATGCATGCATCAGAGCATGAAGCTCTGCCAAGTGTGCGGTGCAGTCCCCTAAAGTCTGCGTGTGCACGACGCTGGACTTGAACTCATCGTTCACCATGGCACCTACCACAATGGCGCAAGCTGAAACGTATGCGTCCTTAGACCCATGCACAACTTGCGCTGAACCATCAGTGTATTTGATGCAATGGAAATCCTCCAAAGGTGCAGGATGAACGAATTCATATTGCAAAAACTCCTGCGACTGTAAGGAGGCATCAAAAATTAACGTGACATCCGGAGATGTCAATGATGCTGCCCATTGTATCCACTGTGGGTGCAAAGCTTTTGAATTTGGTACACTGGCTTTCGTAACTGCCTCTAATGCAGGATACGGGGTAACAACCAATATGCGTTTTCCCTGTGACAGCGCACATTCTTTAAGAATCACCATCTGCACTGCTGTCAAAACTTTTTCCACAGAGGAAAACCGCATTTCAGCCGAAGTGTACAATTGTGACTTGTAAGCAATAGGTTCTGTGTCTCCTTCGTGAAAAGTAAGGTAAGTGAAACCCACCGCCCCAAGGATGATTCTTATCTCCAGGTTGGTGTGGTTATCAAGAGTCAGTAAGAATTTAGATTCTAGAAGATCAGCCTGCAAAGATTGCAAAATAGCTGAGTGTTCTGGCAGCCAGCACGATTTGGTAAAAGTAGGTTGTATCCCAGCAAGGACTGTAATTTTTTCAGAGTTGTAGGAGTGCGCAATTGTGTGCATTTCTCCAAGAGGTGAGGAGCCAATCCTCGACCTTCATTGTTGAGCTCATAGCCCAGGAACAACACTGTGTACTCTGCAATGTGGGACTTTGCAAAGTTGAATTTGTAACCAAAGTCCGCAAAGTTACAAATTATGCAGTTAACGCGACACAGATGCGCCCAAAACTCGTCGTCTGTGAGATAGAGGTCATCCACATACGAACACGCATCCGTGTCCACTCTCTCTAAGAGAGAGACAATGCGGGCAGCAAACATGCCTGGACTATTCTTATAGCCCATCGGTAAACGTTTGTATTGGCGCTGTTTGCCGCCACTTGTAAAACTGGTCCATTGGGAACTTCGACCATCTAAGTTGTGGGCAAAAAAAATATTGAAAATGTCAAGTGTGGTTTTAAACCGTTTACGCACAAGACCATCCACTAAAGCAGAGCCGTGGGTATTCTGTACTGCACAGGTACGACAATGTTAAGATGCCGGTAATCCAATACCAAACAGAACAAGCTGCCTGGCTTGGCCACAGTAAAAAGAGGGTTATTCATCAGTTACACACACAAGTTTCAATTACACCTTGATATTCCAATTGTTCAAGGATTTCCGCAACGGAAGCCTTAGCTTTGCATCTGATGGGATATTGAGGTTGAGGCTGTGGCATAGACCGTAAGGGAATCTCGTGGTGTGGGGAAAATGTATCCCATCCACAATGTGTATGGTACAGAGCCGGCACCAGGGCTTTAGCCCACTCTTTTGCAAAATTCAGCGTATGCTCCTTCGAGACAGTGTGCCCGAAACTAGGGAGGATCACCTCCTCCCCTCTCGGAGCAGTGAGCAATTCAATTCAATTTCAATTTTATTTTATTATGTTTTTGGCTCTCCGAGGAGGGCCACATAAAGTGTACAGAATAAAACACACAGCAATTACATTACACAAAAGAGCAAAGAAAATTAAATCCTTTAGACATCCTCAGGTAGATACGAAGCTGACATAAAAACAAAATTACAAAAGTCGGGTAGTCAAGACACATCTCCAGAGACATATTAATAAATAGCTAAGAACCCTTTGAAAAAATTAAAAATGTGAAAGCAGAACATTTCATTAGGAGGGCAATAAAGTGCAGACAGAAAATCATTCAAAGTAACAATGCCAAGATACAGGCAGATAACTTTTAACCATCTGCCGCGTAATTTACGAAGCGCAGGGCAAATCAGCAACACATGCATATAGTCCTGGATGTTTACTTTACAAAAATTACATAAGGGAGAGGAGCCATACCATTTAGATAACAGTCGGTTCAGGGGTAATAAATCATAGCGTAAAAGAAACCAAAATCTACGGATACCATGCGGAAGGTTCCATATTACATAGGGTTGTGGGAGTTTCCACAGGTAGGAATCAAGGAGAGGATCAGGAAAAGGATCAACCTTCCTTTTTTCACAAATAACTTTTTTATCCATCTGGAAACATAAGTCCCATGAAGCTGCTTTTAAGACAGATTTTAACTGTAAAGGAGAATACAAAAACAAAGCAGTTTCATCTAGTTTTAGAAGGGTTACAGCTTTTCTAAAATTACGGACAAGTTGAGAAAACTCATTAAAATTACCCAATAATTCACTTTTGAGGAGTGCTCTCATTATCCCTACCTCTGCTCTTGCAAGACAAGCCACCCATCTAACAAGGGCCGATAGTCCCTGTACCCAGCTACTCCTGAGACCAAATTCAAGCCTACAGGCGGCCAAAGAGCACGCAGTGTTTAGGGAGGAGAGAGATCTTAAAAGTTTCCCCTCAATCTTATGGCAAAAGTCCCACTTTTTCACATCTATAAGTTCAATACCATACAGAATTGTAGCGGGGATTTTAGATCTATACACTTCCAGTAAAATCGGAAAGTGCCGTTTCCCCGTTGCATGGTATAAGGATTTTAAACCTTTGCCATGGGCAATAGCTTTGCGTGTACAATGCTCTATATGGAGTTTCTCACTCAAGTTAGCCGTAATGATTTTCCCCCAAAAAATATAGGACTTTACAACCTCAAGTTTCTGGCCCCCGATAAACCAACCAAAATCAACAGATCGGCACCTCTTCTTGCCAGCTATACACATAACTTTACTTTTGGTAATATTAATTTTCATATGATTGGCCACTGCAAAAGTATGAAGAGCATTGAGCCGATTTGCGAGACCTTTTGGGGTTAGGTCTAAAATAAGGACATCATCGGCATACATCAGGCAAGATATAGGGGTCCCCCCAACCACCGGGGCGATGCCCTCTCTGGAGGACAGGGTAGCGGGTAAGTCCGCCGTATACAGAGAGAACAAGAGGGGGGCCAACAGACAGCCTTGTTTAAGGCCATTCAAAGATGGAATTAAATCCGATAACCCCCTTTCGCCCCCCATCAGGACCCTACACCAGGTCTCAGTATGTAGAGCCTGCACCAGCTCCAACAGATGGGATGGAAGACCAAGCGCTGCCAATTTTCTCCACAGCGTACCACGGTCCACTTTGTCGAACGCTGTGGAGAAATCAATAAAGGCAGCATATACCACCCCACCTCTCACCTGAACATACTTATCTGTGACCACATGAAGAACAGTAAGGTTGTCTAACGTACCATGGTCCCTACGGAAACCCGTTTGTTCTAGCGGCAAAATATTATTCTCCTCCACCCAACCGGAGAGGGATTTTAAAAGACATTTCGCAAACACCTTACCGATTGAGTCGAGGAGAGCAATCAAACGATAATTGCTGGGGTTATCCCTAACTCCCTTCTTAAAGATAGGGACCAAAATACTTCCCCTCCAAGAGGCAGGTACCTTTTTTGTCTTAAAACATACTTTAAACAGAGGGAACAAGATTTTACTCCACCTTACGGGATCCGATTTCAGGACCGTCATGGGGAGTTCATCGGGTCCCATTGCCCCGGAAACCCGCATACTTTTTATAGCTAACTCAATTTCTTTCTCCGCCGGGTAGATAGTAAAGCCCACGTGAGTAACATTAATGGCGGTATTATTGCCTGAGTTAACACCGGTTGCAAAATCGTCACTTAAAATCCCATTCCCTGCATAAAGATCCCGAATATAGGCAATCCATACCTCTTCCGCTATGGGGATAGGGGAGGGACCCAGTCTAGAACCACACCCCTTACCAATTATCGACCAAAATTCTCTAATCCTGCCATGGACGACGGATTCCCTCAAATTAATCCATACATTGTCCTCCCTTACTCTTTTTAATTTTGACTGAAATCTACTTTTCTTTCTTTTTAGCCTAGATATTTCTTTCCCACGTTCCGTAACTCTATCAAGATATTGTTCGCGGACCAGTTTGTTTATTTCCCTATTTAGACTACGCAGTGCGCTTGGGACCGCAACTCTATTTCTAGGTCGGAAAGTATTTTTTGCTTGAAAAATAATATTACGCACAAATTCTTCAAAATATGCTATTTCATTCCCATGCCACTCATTTAAGACTAGTAGGGTATCGGCAAGAAAATCCTGTACCCCATTAATGGCTATGGGATTCCAGTAGCATCTTCCCGAAGAGGCTTGGAAAGCAACATCACTGCCCGTAAAAGACCAAGGCACACTAGTCTGAGGCTTTAAGGAAATAGTAACAAACAGTATACTATGATCGCTCAGAGGAGTACATATTATTTTAAGATCCTGAATGAAAGGATACAAACCATAGTCTGCGATAGCATAGTCTAAGATAGAGCACCCAAACGGAGACTTGTGAGTAAATTTTGCAGGCACGTCGGACGGTAATCTCCCATTTAATATAAGTCCATCGACGGCCGCTAATTCACTTAACAAGATCTTCCCTCTTTTGTTTGTCACTAATTTATCAGGGAAGAGAGCTTGCGGAACAAAGTACGCCTCTTCCTTAAGTTTGTTCCTGAAAAGATCCAAGCTAACATTGGAAATTTTACAATTCAAGTCTCCGACCAACAGAATATCCGGCGGGGACGGAACATTTTTGATTAAATCAATGTATTGAAATACCTGCTTTAAAATCACATTAAAACGCTCTTCCGGGGGGATATAGACGTTCACAATTACAATAGGGGACTTTATCCCATTATTAAACAAATTGTCAATGGTGATAGCATGGAAAAGTTTACTTACATCCATGTAATGGGTAAATTTCCAGTGCAATTTATTAGATAGTAAGCAAGCGATTCCTCCCCTAGCATGACCTTTCTTAGAGGGGACGGCAGGAACTTCCAGAACATAATAATCCTTCGAGACCTTCAGCGTATCAATACACCACGTTTCCTGTAGACAGATCACATTCGCTCCCAGAGAAGATAAAAACTCAAACTTCTCTGGGCTACTATGGATCCCTGCGGCATTCCAGGAAATAATATTTAGTGGGGTGTTAAAGATGCTGAAACAATCTTGGATCATCTTTTGATTTAGTTGATAAGGCACTGTGCAGCCAGTTCCACCGATTATTGTCCTCTACCAGAGAGGAGTTCAAAATCAGCGGGAGTGGCTTTACTTGAGAAACCGAGCGTTTTCCCTTGGACACCCAAATCTTCAGGTCTCTAAGAGGAGCGGCTACCCCATTTTGATCCTCCCTTCTAGACACCTCCATGAAAGACGGGTTTGTATTACCATGGTTAAAGATCGGAAGAACATCAATGCCTATACGCTGGAAGTTCTCCGCTTGCTGTAATATCAAATTCACAATAATAGGGGAATAAAATTTCACCCTTATACTCGTTACCTTGACTTCACCAAACAGGGAGACTAACTCGATATCCCTAGTTTGGATGTGATGAAGACTATCAATCTCACTAAAGCGCTTAAGAAGCCAAGTTCTATTTAAGGGCAAGTCAGCGTCAAATAAAGGTAAAAAATCCAACACTAATGTTTCCACTGGGGCGTTTAAAGTTGTCAAAGGACAGTCTGGAAAATAGCGATCTCCATTCTCTGGAACTAAACGGAAGGGAGAAGCCAAGGGGTTAAGGGACCCAGATGGATTTTGACTTAATGGTCTAATTGCTGATGGAAAGAGGAGACCGGTAGGGGAGCCCACCCTTGGTGGAATAGATTCCAAAATCTTTGGAGGACAAAGTTCACTTTCTACCTTAAAAAAGGTACTAATGGGTAGGTTCCGTTCAATATCCATAACTTCCTTTCCAGATTTAGAGGATGGCTCCAGATTAATCACTTCATTCTCCAGTACAGACACAGAATTTTGGAAAATTATCCGACGCTGCCTTTTCTTCCTATATTTACGAGTTGGTTTCCTTCTATTCCCCTTATTGCTTCTAGATTTCCCATTTTTCCTAGATTTCCCATTATTTACCTTTACCTCATCTTTATCATCGATGAATTCTTTTTTATTTTCAGACACGAAGATGGGAAAAAGGTCCTGAACCACTTTAGGGTCAGATATGGATTTATCTTCCTCCATTATCTCAAGAACTGAATTATTTATACAGTTCGGCACTGCAGTTAAAAGAATAGCTGCAGCATGTGGTATCGAAACCGATGTCCCAGCTTTCGTGTCAGAATCCACTGAAGCCACGTTAGTTCCCCCCCTCGGCCGACTATGTTCGGACATGGGGGGAACATCCCTCAAATCTAATGGCTTTTGTAACAATGCCTTCAGTATTTGGGTAACGGATTCCAAAATGCAATCCGAATTACCAACAAATTTCCCCAAAAGAGATAAAATAGAGGCTAGTAATTGTTCCAAGGCAATCATGGATTCAGAAATTGGTTTTTCACATGCCTCCGATGGACGACAAATACCAGATAGATTAAGGCCCGGGGTCCCTGAAGCAACTAACAAGTCTGACATATCCTGATCATTCAAAGAGGGGGTACTACTATACAACATTAACCCAGAAGGGGTAGCTCCCCCTGAGGATTTAATAGGGGCCGAAGGCTGCAGTTTTACTAAATCTACATACCGGCCACAGAGTTCCTGATCGATACATAATGCAGACAAATCCCCATCCAACCCATCCTTCAGCAGCGTTCTAGGTATAGATGGACGATTTGTAGATTTGCTCTCATGCACTGAGGGAAAAATTTTGTTTTCCCCATTCCCTTCAGAAAGAGCAGGGGACGAAGCCACCACTGGCATCAGTTGTTGTGGTGTGGACTGAGAACAAGAGAGCGATAGATGTGTGATAGGTTGCATAGGGACCTCCTGGGTCAGGGCACAAGGGTTTTTTTTAGATGATAAGTTAGCGTTCTTCGGGGAGGGCAAATCCCACATTTCGTACAATTGACATTGACCCTTAAGGGGGGGATTGTTTACAGATTTATTTCTTATACGCTTAATTTCATTATTTGCACTAGGTAGACCACCCACTTCCCTTCCAGAACGCAATTTCTTATACATCTTTTACAGAAATAGGTCCACAAATTGATATTATAGCGATTATTCACCTCCGGGTGAGTGAGCACAAAAATAATACAATAAAACACAATAATAAAAGACAATCATAAAACCAGTCCTGGAGATGCAACTAAGGCTGCCCGAAAATAAAGTCCGAGGAAGCTGCCAGTCAATTTAGATGAGTGATTTCTTCCAAGAACAGTCATACGTACATTCCAATAGAGGATGTGAAGAAATACTTAAGTAAAATACCAAAAATCGCTCAATGAAAATAACCGGGCCCAGCCCAGCCTACCTCGGCCTCTGAGGGCCACAGAGGGCCCGCCCTTTGCCCGGGCTTAGCCCGGCGTCCCGCACGCGTCCCGCTTAGCGTCTAGTAAGCGGCTTTATAGGCGGGGCAGGGGGCGGGAAGAGACTCCAGGTGCGCTCCAAGATCCTGCGCTGCAACCTGGGTCTCGCAGTCCCAGCCCCTGATACAGCCGCCTCTCTCGCAGTGCCGGTAGGATTTCTCAAAGCCTCACACGGGGCGTTTGCAGGCAAGGCAGAACAGCATCCACAAGTCACGATGTGAAAATGAGATAACGAGCGGCGCCCGCGAAGCGGGGGCCGCGAGAAGTTGAAGCAGCGTCCAGCCAATCAGGTCAGGCGGTCAAGCTGAGCAGGACAGGGGCGGGAAGAGACTCCAGGTGCGCTCCAAGATCCTGCGCTGCAACCTGGGTCTCGCAGTCCCAGCCCCTGATACAGCCGCCTCTCTCGCAGTGCCGGTAGGATTTCTCAAAGCCTCACACGGGGCGTTTGCAGGCAAGGCAGAACAGCATCCACAAGTCACGATGTGAAAATGAGATAACGAGCGGCGCCCGCGAAGCGGGGGCCGCGAGAAGTTGAAGCAGCGTCCAGCCAATCAGGTCAGGCGGTCAAGCTGAGCAGGACAGGGGCGGGAAGAGACTCCAGGTGCGCTCCAAGATCCTGCGCTGCAACCTGGGTCTCGCAGTCCCAGCCCCTGATACAGCCGCCTCTCTCGCAGTGCCGGTAGGATTTCTCAAAGCCTCACACGGGGCGTTTGCAGGCAAGGCAGAACAGCATCCACAAGTCACGATGTGAAAATGAGATAACGAGCGGCGCCCGCGAAGCGGGGGCCGCGAGAAGTTGAAGCAGCGTCCAGCCAATCAGGTCAGGCGGTCAAGCTGAGCAGGACAGGGGCGGGAAGAGACTCCAGGTGCGCTCCAAGATCCTGCGCTGCAACCTGGGTCTCGCAGTCCCAGCCCCTGATACAGCCGCCTCTCTCGCAGTGCCGGTAGGATTTCTCAAAGCCTCACACGGGGCGTTTGCAGGCAAGGCAGAACAGCATCCACAAGTCACGATGTGAAAATGAGATAACGAGCGGCGCCCGCGAAGCGGGGGCCGCGAGAAGTTGAAGCAGCGTCCAGCCAATCAGGTCAGGCGGTCAAGCTGAGCAGGACAGGGGCGGGAAGAGACTCCAGGTGCGCTCCAAGATCCTGCGCTGCAACCTGGGTCTCGCAGTCCCAGCCCCTGATACAGCCGCCTCTCTCGCAGTGCCGGTAGGATTTCTCAAAGCCTCACACGGGGCGTTTGCAGGCAAGGCAGAACAGCATCCACAAGTCACGATGTGAAAATGAGATAACGAGCGGCAGCTGGCACCATGTTTTAAGTGTCTGCTCGTCAAACTCCTTTGTATGGAGAAAATGTACTCTCAAGTCGGAGTTTGTTTTCTCAAAACAAATTTGTCCCAACACTCGGAGTTTTCTCACTGCGCGTTGGGGCCATTCTACATTTGACAACACAGGAAAGGAAAATGTCAACAACGTAGCAGCAGTGAGCACAAAAGGTGGGGGCCAGTCAGCCTCCGCTAACAAAATGTCATAGGTAGTCGTAAGATTTTCCCAAAATACCCCTTTTATGGTACGTTGTATGTCACCTTCCACTAAAAGGACTATTTCATAAAGTCTATCAGGAGGAGCTACTTTAGTGTCAGCTGTCTCCACAACAACATATCGGTCAGTCGCTGTCACCTTCAGTAGTGGACGCAGGGCCTCCCGCACTATGGTAATCTCCGCCGCGCTGTCCAGCAAGGTCAGAGCCCATGTCTGATTCCGAAGCTGTGTTCTCACTATCTGTGGCATATCTCGCTGTTAAAGTGGCAACTTTCTTTTTCTGAAACTGGGGTCTTTTCGGTGTTGAATCGTCCTGCTTGCCTTTACCGTCTTTTGGGCGGGGCTGGTCGCGTCCCTGCTGGCCACCCCGACCTCTGCCGCCTCCTCCACCACCGGTCGATGAGGCCGATGATTCCTGAAAAGAACGAGGAGAGCGTTGTTCAGAAACCTGAAAACGATTAGGTGGTTTTATCGTCGCGCGATCGCACAAGTCACAAATACGTTCTGTAGGTGCAGGCACTGGAGACGCAGGACGAGACTCCTGTTTCTGCTGTTGTTGTTTACCCTGTTTTTGTTGTTTTTTCGGCCAATTTTGCTTTTTAGTGTTGGGCTGTTCGTCAGTCTCTGACTTCTGCCCTTGGGGTTGTTTTTTCTCTTTTGTTGAGAAAGGCTTGAGTCCCAAACTATTACGGCCTGCGGTCTTATAAGCCGCCACAATAATTCTTGGTAACTGTCGGGGTTTGTCGACATCGGGTACAGCCTGCAAAGCATTAGACACTTGAAAGTTCACTGCATCTCCCTTGGCATTCGCAAGTACGAGATCGGAAACTACGCCAAAACTGACACATAGGCGCATACCCAATTCAACCGCCATTTCGGGTCCGTGCTCATCTTGAACACGCTTAAGGACCGTTGGAAGGACAGTCATTGACGGATTGCCGAAGCACCTCGTATAAACTGCCGCAAAGATCTTACCCCAAGTCTCACAGTCACCAGCTTCCGGGACCAAGTCTTTTGGCATGCTAATTGTCGGAATCCTGTGTTTTTCACCAGGAGTCGTGTTAGGAAATACTGCTTCTAGCTGGTCAAATTTCTCGGCAAGCCAGAAAAAAAATCATCCTTATTCTGGGGGCGATTGCCCATTACTGCGTTCACCATCACAGGACTGAGCTTCATTCCGCCCTGTCCGAATGGAAGCGCCGCAACTCCTGGGGCCCCGCCCGGGAGATTGCGGGTAATGTACTGCACTAACGACCTAATCGCGCTAATTGTGACTAGATGTAGTCGTCTTAAATCTGCAAGGGGACACGCCCCTTGTTGAGGATGAGGTCTAAAGCCAGCCAAAACAGGCCAAGTTGCGCCTGGAATGGACAAAGGACCTAACCTCGGAGTTAACAAAGAGTGGGGTAGGGCGCCATTAAACCAAACTTTGTGCTGCCAAGCAATAATAGGAACTTCCTGTGTCCTATAGGGAACATATTCCTGTGGCATTGCAGTTGGAGTGTACGTGTCGAACACATTAGTATTTGCATTCACAGCCGGGAAGGTCACCCACGAGTAAAAGATTTCGTATGGGTGAGCCACTTCCGCACTCACCACCATGATCACAGCCATGCCATCCACAGGGACATCATGAGTCTGTAAATGATTGCGAACCGCAATCAACTATGCTGCGGAATATCAACGGCATTAGCCATAGGGACACAGTAAGAAAGAGGTACAATAAAAACTACATAGCACAACTGGGTAGATTTAAAAAAGAAACCGTTTGAAAAGATTCAAGCTAGAAAAGACCTATGTAACTATAGGTAGGTTTGTCCGACACCACTGCCTTCTGGAAACAATAGCGAAGGGGGTTAAGGACTGATAGAAGCACAACTCAAGTGTCATGTAATAAGACCGCTCACATTGGGCGCCATGTCGCAGGGATCCTGCTCTCACACAGAACTGTGCATAGAGACTTGGAACCTCAGTGAATGAGGG
Organism: Lissotriton helveticus; assembly: GCF_964261635.1. Taxonomy (NCBI): domain Eukaryota; kingdom Metazoa; phylum Chordata; class Amphibia; order Caudata; family Salamandridae; genus Lissotriton; species Lissotriton helveticus. Next base: position 539,533,937 of record NC_136067.1, read on the forward strand.
TGTGCCAAAACTCACCTTAGTACCCAAAATCCCCTACCAGACTAGCAATCAGTGTCTCATTGGTTCTTACAAACTCCCAATGTTTAGACAACCCAGAACATGGACTTAGAACACCTCAGGTAACGTGGAACACATGAACACTCTTTCGTTATACCAACATATCAATCCAGAACGAGGAGTAAATGAAGACACGTGCAAGTTTGAAATGTTTATTTCTAATACAGTGTTCTCCAGCGCAGTATCTTGGCTAATACAAGCAAACATATTGTTCGAGGCATGTGGGCTGCTAAATTCATATCTTAGCATTAGATCGCCGCCTAGTGTTGGGCTCGGATGATCGCACATTGTTGTCCTGGAAGAGTCTTCGAAGTATCCTGAGATAGGTGGCTCCTCCCCTGGACTACAGTGCGCATGGGCATCGGCTCCATCCCCAGATTGTTTTTTTCCGCCATTGGGTTCGGATGTGGTCTCGGCGTCTTACTGTCGGAACCAAGAAAAACTAACTTTTAGCGGCCAAAAGGCCTCGATTTTCTTGCGTCGGTATTGTCTGCGCACGGTCTCGAGTCTTCCGTCTCTTGGAGCCGGAATAAGCGGAGTTTTCTTCGCTCTCGGAACTTTGAGGCCTTCTCATCGCGACACGACTGCAAAACTTTTCGGACATGGAGCGGAGCCCGTTTAAGTACTGCCCGCTCTGTGGGTCCAAGTACCCACACATCGATCTACACCCCGTGTGTAACAAATGCCTTTCGCCTGACCACCACGACGGCAAGTGCAAGTTGTGTGCACAGTTCCGCTCAAAGAAGACTCTCAAGCTTCGGCGCGCGGTGCGCATGGAAGCTAAACAAGGGGCCCCGGATCCGGAGAACATCTTCGGCGACCAGGACGAAGAGGACCAGGGTCATCATCTCCAAATCTCCCCACCCGAGACGGAGGTCGAGGCGGATCCGAGAGACGACGACGGAGTCGCGGGTCAAGGCCTTGAATACGTTGACGAGGTAGGAGACGACGATGAGATTTATGGGGCCGCGGCAGACAGCTCGGGGGACGAGCTCTGCCCCGAAGGTTACGAGGATATCGACCGGGACACGGGATCGCCTGTCGGCCTTACCCAAGACCCGTTGCCGCAAGCCACAGCCCCGCCTTCGGGCCCGGCCACGGACTTACTTGCTGAGCAGACTGTTTCGAAACCGAAACCATCGGGATCGACAACACCTAAAATGGCCGACCCGAAAACGAAACCGAAACTTAAGGACTCGAGTGTCCCTAAGATGGCTGCCGTGCCGGTGAAAACGACGGTGCCCGCTACCCCATCGACTCCGTCGACCTCCGGTCCGCAGAAGTCGAAGAAGTCCGTCGATTCCGATGCTGCAAAATCGAAACCGACGCCAGAGGAGGGGTCCTCCAAAAAAGATGGTCGGCACGGGTCAGCGGCTACGACGCCGTCCAAGCCCGCCAAAGTCGGCTCCAAGGAGGCTACGCAGGCACACGGAAAGAAGTCTGCGCCCCGAACACAGGAATCGGAGGCGGTAAAGACAGGATCCGCGCCCAAAGTGCACAAGGCCCACAAGGACGTCGGATCCGAGGGAAAGATCAGACCATCCTCGTCGGCGCCGAAACAAACTGTGAGTGAGCCGTCCCTCATAGCCGAATCACTGCAAAGAATCAGGGAGAAGGCCTTTGCCCCGTCGGCTCCGATACCATCGCCGCAGCCGCAAAAGGACACTCCAGCGAAGCCTTCTGGGAAACTTCTCTTTATTTTGCCGCCAAAGGAGGCGCCGAAAGCATTTTCAACCAAATCGGCACCGAAACAGGTGATTTCTTCACCGACTGGCCCGCTTCCACGTCGGGTACTCGAATCAGAGGACGATTCAGCGCGTTTCATCGACGCTGACACAGGCAAACTGACCCTCTATAAGAGGAAAATCACTTCGGAGCCAGTGGACTCCTATGTCATCCCACTAAAGAAGAAGAGGGTGCCCCTTGACGCCTCAGGCCTCACGGAACCAATCCAGCCTCCTCCGAGACGGAGCCCTACTCCCTCCCCAGAACACTCTGCGGGTGAGGGGTATGATGAAGACGAGCAGTACAATTTCCCTATCAATGAACCTGATGCACAACCGGATTCATATGATGACACTGGTGACCAGAACACCCAGGGTGTGGGGCAGGACCCGCAGCTTTTTAATGCACGTGCATCCCCGACTGAGGATTCAGCAGGTTTTCATGCACTACTCGAAAGGGCGGCAGCCAATCATGATGTGGACATGCATGCCGACCCGGTTGAGGAAGACTTCCTTTTCGACACTTTTTCAGTCTCTGAAAGGACAGTAAAGACACTGCCTATGCTTAAAGGAGTCCTCAAGCATGCTGGGGACATATTTAAGGAGCCTACTAGAGCGAGAGTGGTCAACCCTCGCATTGAAAAAAAGTACAGACCTGCGCCTGCGGACCCCGCATACATCCGGGGACAATTGCCACTGGACTCTCTTGTGGTCGCCAATGCCAGGAAACGTGCCAACTCCCAGACAACGGGTGAAGCTCCTCCCCCGGATAAGGAGTCCAAAGTGCTAGAGGCAGGGGGCAAAAGAGTAGCTGCACAGGCATCAAACTTTTGGCGCATCGCCAATACACAGGCACTCTTGGCGCGTTACGATAGGGCGCACTACGACACCCTAGAACAGATTGTACAACACCTGCCTCCACAGTTCCAAGAAGCCACCCACCTGCTCATTGAGGAAGGAAAGCTAATCTCAAACGCAGCCATCAAGTGTGCACTTGACGCTGCGGACACAGCTGCTAGAGCTATCAACACTAGCGTTATGCTGAGACGACAAGCGTGGCTCCGCATCTCAGGGTTTAAACCGGATATTCAGACAACAATCCTTAATCAGCCAGTCAATCCTGATAGTCTGTTTGGTCCAGATGTTGACACCACCCTAGAGAAAATAAAGAAGGACACAGAAACTGCTAAGTCCATGGGGGCCCTGCAGTCACAACAGTTTCGTGGCAGCAATTTTCGTCGCTCAGGTGCACGTGGAGTCACCAGAGGACAAATGGGTCAACAATCCCAGTTCTCTAAAGGTGGGGCACAATCCTCGTTCACAAAACAGAACAAGGGAGGTTACAGAAATAACAGCAACAGAGGTCGCGGCAGAGGAAACAACAGCTCCCGCTCCTCTGCTCCAGCCAAACAGTGACTCTCTGTCACTGCCCCCCGACCACCTAACAACTGTCGGGGGGAGACTACAGCAGTTCCTGCCCGTCTGGAGAAACATCACCACAGACAGGTGGGTGCGACAACTAGTCCAGTATGGTTATTGCCTAGAGTTGAGGTCCACTCCACCCAACATCCCGCCAAGGCAAAGGCCTATGTCCGCAGAGCACTTGCTCTTATTGCAGCAGGAAGTAGTGGTGATGCTGCAAAAGGGAGCAATCGAGCTCGTGCCGGTGGGAGAGGAAGGCACAGGGGTTTATTCCCTGTACTTCCTTATTCCAAAGAAGGACAGATCTCTCAGACCCATTCTAGATCTACGTCCCCTCAACCTGTACATACTATCAGAACATTTCCACATGCTTACACTGCAACAGATTCTTCCATTGCTAAACCAGGGAGATTTCTTAGCAACCTTAGATCTCAAGGATGCTTATTTCCACATTCCACTACACCCGTCACACAGGAAATACCTCAGGTTCACTATTCAAGGCAGGCACTACCAGTTCAAGGTCCTACCCTTCGGAGTCACCACAGCCCCGAGGGTGTTCACCAAGTGTCTGGCGACAGTAGCGGCGCACCTCAGGAGGCAGAACATCCATGTCTACCCCTACCTAGACGACTGGCTTGTGCAAGCCAAGTCAGAGCAACAGTGCGCCGCAGACATGTCGACTACAATTCACCTTCTTCACGATCTGGGTTTCTCCCTGAACTACCCAAAATCGCATCTTCAGCCGGCACATGTCCGGCAGTTCCTAGGTGCGACGATCAACACCCTGACGGCCATGGCTCAGCCAAACCAAGTCAGGATAGACAGCATGCAGGCTCTGATCCAAAGGTTCAGGCCACAACACTCGCTTCCAGCGAGAGTGTTCATGCAGTTGATAGGCATGATGGCCTCCTGCATCTTCATAGTCCCTCACGCACGGCTACATATGCGCCCGCTCCAGGAGTGCTTAGCGAATCAGTGGACACAGGCTCGTGGGCAATTGACAGACCTAGTGTTGGTTACCAGTCGGGCATACGACTCTCTGCATTGGTGGACTCCACACAACCTTTGCAAGGGCCGACTGTTCCAAGAGCCTGTGCCGCAGATTGTCCTGACAACGGACGCATCTCTCCAGGGATGGGGAGCTCATGTGCTCACTTACACAGTGCAGGGACTATGGACGACGCAGCAACAGAAGATGCACATCAACTATCTGGAACTGATGGCAATCTTCATGGCGCTCAAGTCCTTCATTGTACATCTGTGCAACAAAGTCGTGCTAGTCCGGACGGACAACATGACCGCGATGTACTACATTCAAAAGCAGGGAGGCACCCACTCGCCACAGCTGTCTCATCTGGCTCAGAGCATGTGGAAGTGGGCCATTCAGAGGAACATTTTCCTCATGGCAGAACACCTCCCAGGAAAGGACAATCAGATGGCGGATCTGCTCAGCAGGTACAGCCATCAAATGCACGAGTGGGAGTTACACCCATCTGTCCTCCACCCGTACTTCCAGCAGTGGGGTCATCCGGAAATAGACCTGTTTGCCACAAAAGAGAACGCAAAATGCCAACACTTTGCCGCCAGGTTCCCTCACCCACAGTCGTAGGGGAATGCGATATGGATGACCTGGTCAGGCAAATTTGCGTACGCTTTTCCGCCAGCCCCTCTAATACCGCTGGTCGCAAGAAAGCTAAGGCAGCACGAGATGACTCTCATCCTAGTTGCTCCAACGTGGGCGCGCCAGGCCTGGTACACCACGTTCCTCGAACTCTCAGTGGTGCCGCATCAAAGACTGCGCCTCACGCCCAGTCTTTTGACGCAGAACCATGGAGAAATTCAGCATCCAGATCCGCAACAGCTCAACCTGGCGATCTGGCTCCTGAAGTCCTAGAGTTTGGATACCTTAACCTACCTCCGGAATGCATGAACATCATCAAGGAGGCGAGGAAACCAACTACTAGAGCATGCTATGCTGCAAAGTGGAAGCGTTTTGTCATTTACTGTACAGCCAATGACATCAACCCGCTAGATGCATCTATCCCCAACATCATCTGCTATCTGTTGCATCTTTACAAGTGCAATCTAGCGTACACTTCCATTCGGATACATCTATCCGCCATAGCGGCTTATCTCCAGAATAGGCAGCACCTCTCTGTCTTCAGAGTGCCCGCCATTAAAGCCTTCCTTGAAGGTCTGAAACAAGTCATTCCCCCAAGAACACCGCCAGCTCCGGTGTGGAACCTCAATGTCGTTCTCACCAGACTGATGGGACCACCATTTGAGCCATTGCACTCGTGTGAACTCCAGTTCCTTACGTGGAAAGTAGCTTTCCTTGTAGCTATTACGTCTCTGAGGCGTGTCAGTGAGCTGCAGGCGCTCACAATCCAAGAGCCATTCATTCAAATTCATCCAAATAGGGTAGTGCTACGCACTAACCCCAAATTCCTTCCGAAGGTGGTGTCTCAGTTTCATCTAAACCAAACTATTGACTTACCAGCATTCTTTCAAAACCCGCAAACGGTGGCGGAAAGAATGCTCCATACCTTAGATGTACGGAGGGCGTTGATGTACTACATAGACAGAACACAACCCTTTAGAAAAACAAAACAACTTTTTGTTGCCTTCGCACCACAATACAAAGGCAACCCGATTTCCAAAGCAGGGATAGCCAGATGGATTGTTAAGTGCATCCAGATATGTTATCAAAAGGCCAAGCGCACTTTAACAATACCCCCCAGAGCGCACTCCACACGCAAACTGGGGGCGTCCATGGCTTTCCTAGGGAACATTCCTTTAGAGGATATTTGCAGAGCAGCCACGTGGGTTACACCACATACCTTTACAAAACACTACTGTGTTGATGTGCATTCCAAGCAGCAAGCTGCTGTAGGACAGGCTGTTCTGAAGACACTTTTTCAGGTTTCTGCAGCTGGCATGGGCAACTGCCGCTGATGGAGGGACTGCTATGTATTCTATGCTAAGATATGAATTTAGCAGCCCACATGCCTCGAACTGAATATGCTACTTACCAGTATGCATCTGTTCTTGGCATGTAGGGCTGCTAACATTCATATCGCCCGCCCTCCTCCCCGGTGCCTGTCGCAGCTGCAGATATACTATTGTATTTATTCATTAGCATGGACATCCTTTACACTTTTCACTCCATCTTCTGCCACAATGGCGAAAAACAATCTGGGGATGGAGCCGATGCCCATGCGCACTGTAGTCCAGGGGAGGAGCCACCTATCTCAGGATACTTCGAAGACTCTTCCAGGACAACAATGTGCGATCATCCGAGCCCAACACTAGGCGGCGATCTAATGCTAAGATATGAATGTTAGCAGCCCTACATGCCAAGAACAGATGCATACTGGTAAGTAGCATATTCAATAAGAAACAAAGTTACCAGAATAGGTACTAGTCCATAAAATACAAAAGGAGCTGCATATGTGTTGTCTAGAACGTGCGTAGATCAGACCTCAGAACAACCACTGTGTTGAAATAACCTTGAAGGCCTCGGCACTCACTGTTCAGACATAGCTTACCAAGCAAAGCTGATACAATAGCAAAACATATTATTCTCATGTGAAGCAAAATATTCTACTAGGCTCAAAGCTCTAATAACAATATGTGCCGTGTGCAGAAGCAGCAGAAAGGTAAAATGGCGTTTAAAATTCTTATAAGCTCATGCTAACTTAACACAGTGTGAAGGCAAAGCATATCTATATGACAAAACGTTATTGGGATGATGGACTCCTGTATTCAGAGAGTAGAGACCCCAAGCCTGGTGCAGCCAGGAGGTTGGTCATACCTTTGGCATTCAGGGGCTTCCTATTGACAGTAGCCCATGACATTCCCTTAGCAGGACACCTAGGCCAGAACAAGACTTGGGACAGAATTGTCCCTCACTTTCACTGGCCCCACAAGTCTGAAGACACAAAGGAGTTTTGTCGCTCCTGTGTAACCTGTCAAGCCAGTGATAAGGCAGGTGGCACTACAAAGGCCCCCCTAATACCTGTGGTGGGGGTTCTCTTTGAAAAGAGTAGGGATTGACATTGTTGGACCAATGGATCCTCAGACAGCATCTGGGCACAGGTTTATCCTAGTGGTAGTGGATCATGCCACTAGGTACCCATAAGCTATTCCCCTTAGGACCACTACAACACCTGTTGTGGCAAGAGCCCTCTTGGGAGTGTTCTCAAGAGTGGGGTTTCCTAAGATTAGATTAGAGTATTTATAGAGCGCATGGCTGCCTTGGCAAAAAGGCGTCCCAGCGCTGAAGCAGAACAGAGCGCAGAACTTAGGCAGGGATTAGATCTGAGAGAAGAGCCAGGTTTTCACATGCCGTCTAAAGATCTTATAATCCTGCTCGGCGCGGATGTAGAGAGGAAGGGAATTCCAGAGTGTGGGAGCCAGTCGTCTTAAAGAGCGGCCGCCAGATCTCGCTTTACGTATACGAGGAGTGCGTGCAAGACACTGGTTTGCTGAGCGCAACGCGCGTGCTGGAGTGTACAGGGTGCACAGCTGCTCAATGGGCAGCCATTGGAGACGGTAGAGGAGGTTAGAGGCGTGGCTGAATTTCGGCAGGGCAAAGATGGCACATGCTGCCGCTTTCTGGACCCGCTGCAATCTCCTCATCACAGATTTATTTGATCCGAGAAGAACCACACTAGAGGCTTGAAAAATCAACTGGCGTGTCTGGGCATCAAAAAGTCCCAAAATCGGTCTCAGGCCACGGAGTATCCCAAAGCATTTCCCGGCCACTGTTTTAGCATATATTTCAAAGTTCAGATATTTATTCAATATAAAGCCCATGGGTTTGGGGTCAGGAGGGTTACCCAATGCCGAAGGCCACCATTCATTTGTCCAAAGATGGAAATCTTTGCCCACCAGGAGGATTTCTGATTTGGTGGAATTCAGTTGCAAACAGTTGTCACCCATTCCGCTATGGCGGCGGTATCCTCTTTAAATTTTTGTTTGTCTTGACTGGGATTATTGGATAGGCTGATCACCAGTTGGGTGTCATCTGAGTATGATATCAGGGACATTCCTCTTGCCTAAGATGGTAGTATCTGACAGAGGTGCAAACTTTATGTCCAGCTACTTGACTGCAATGTGGAAGAAATGTGGGGTCAACTATAAGTTCAACACACACTATCATCCACAGTGCAATGGTTTGGTTGAAAGGTTCAACAAAACCTTAAAGGGTATGATTAAGGGTCTCTCCGAAAAGCTCAGGCGGAGATGGGATATCCTGCTACCCTGCCTTTTGTTTGCATACAGGGAGGTTCCTCAGAAGGGGGTTGGCTACAGCCCATTTGAACGTCTGTTTCGACACCCTGTCAGAGGACCACTTTGCCTGGCAAAGGAGGGATGGGAGTTACCTCTCAAACCCCCCAAACAGGATATTGTGGACTATGTACTTGGTCTCCGCTCCAGGATGGCTGAGTACATAAAAAAGGCAACTGAAAGCATTGAGGCTAGACAGGAATTACAGAAACCCTGGCATGACCAAAAGGCTGTACTGACAGTTTACCAGCCAGGACAGAAAGTGTGGGTGTTGGAGCCTGTGGCCCCAGCAGCTCTCCAAGACAAGTGGAGTGGACCCCCACACTATTGTTGAACAGAAGGGAGAAATTACCTATCTGGTAGATCTTGGAACTCCCAGAATCCCCCCTTAGGGTGCTTCATGTCAACAGATTGAAACCATATTTTGACAGGGCAGACATGGACTTGCTCATGGCTACTGATTAAGGACAGAAGGAAGAGGTTGACCCTCTCCCTGACCTGCTCTCTCAGAACCCTGATGATGAATCAGTTGATGGAGTAGCCTTGGCAGGTAGCCTCACTGATCAGCAGCAAACTGCAGCAAACTGATTGCAGACAAGTTCTAAATCAGTTTAGACATATGTTTTCACTGACTCGAAGTCAGACTACACTCATGAAGTTGACACTGGGGACAGTCTGACTGTTAAAAATAAGATTTACAGGCAACCTGATCATGTCAGGGACTGTATCAGGACAAAAGTCCAGAAAATGTTGGATCTTGGAGTAATTGAACCTTCAGATAGCCCTTGGGCTAGTCCAGTAATCTTGGTACCAAAACCTCCCACCCAGGGTGGTAAGAGAGAGATAAGATTTTGTGTTGACTACAGAGGTCTCAATGCAGTCACTAGAACTGATGCCCATCCAATACCCAGAGCAGATGAGCTCATAGATATGTTGGCCTCTGCCAAATTTCTGAGCACCTTTGATCGAACAGCTGGCTACTGGCAGATCAGGCTAGCTGATGATGCAAAGCCAAAGACAGCAGTGGACATTATCAATTTGTGATAATGCCCTTTGGTATGAAAAATGCACCTGACACATTTCAAAGGTTGGTGAACAAAGTCTTAACAGGCCTGGAAGACAATAGTGCAGCATATCTAGATGATATTGCTGTCTTTAGCCCCACCTGGGAAAAGCACCTGATCCACCTGAAAAATGTTTTGGAGGCCTTGCAAAAAGCAGGCCTAACTATCAAGGCTACTAAGTGCCAGATAGGGCAGAGTCAGGTTGTGTACCTGGGCCACCTTGTAGGTGGAGGCCAGGTACAACCATTGCAGAGCAAAATCCAGACCATAATGGACTGGGTTACTCCAACCACCCAGACTCAGGTCAGAGCTTTCTTGGGCCTGACTGGGTACTATAGGAGATTTGTCAAGGGGTATGGATCCATTGTGACACCCCTGAATGACTTCTCTTCCAAAAGAATGCCTAAGAAAGTCCAGTGGACAGTTAACTTTCAAAAGGCATTTGATGACCTGAAGCTGGCCATGTGCACTGCACCAATTCTGCAAAGTCCTAACTACTCCAAAGAATTCATTGTCCAAACAGATGTATATGAGTTGGGGGTAGGGGCTGTGCTGTCACAATTGAATGATGAAGGTCAGGACCAGCCAGTAGCTTTTTTTAGCAGTAGACTGACCCCTAGAGAGAAATGTTGGTCAGCTATTGAGAGGGAGGCCTTTGCTGTGGTTTGGGCTCTCTCTTGGGAATAGCCGCCGCAGCGAAGAGGATATATTCATACAAGCATTAGGGTCAAGTGATCGTTCTCCGTTGTTTCCCTGTGAATCGAACCCCTGATGTACTTCTATATAGGCCAGGATCATCTCGTAGTCCTTTTCGGAATACCGAGATGAATCTATCATGTAATGCTTGTACATCATCGACAACAATTTAAACCAGGCCTCACAGCTTCCCAAATAAGATAAAGGCAGTGAAATAGAAAGATCATGTCTATGCATTACCGATGGCAGCAGGCCACAAACCCAACAATTTGTCGTATTGGTAGTGCTATGGATTTGATGCAACATCTCTACAAATACATTTTTAACATAGGTCTGGTGATGCCTTTCCTTATGAGGGGCCAAAGTAAGGAAATGCTCAGTCGGTGGGGTAGAAGTGCCTAGTACAGTATGCATGGGATGATGAAATTCTAAATATAAAAATACACCCATTATTATGATAAAAAGAACTGCAATAGTAGTCACAAAAGCAACTTTCACACGTGTTGTCCAAGAAGAAAACATAGGGACATAAGTAGGCATATATCGAGGAGCTAGGGGGCGTTCCTCTTCAGGAATAAAATGACCAAAGGGATACATTCTAACTAAAAGTCCAAACTACACTAAGGGACGCAGTCCAACCTGCTAGAGGGTACTTCTTTCCTGTGTCCGTCTAGAACCTCACAGGCAGGCTCCTGTCATTCATCAATAAGGAAACAGATCCTTGCGTTGACTTTTTCAAACAGTTGCAACCAGGGCTCCCTTTCGGCTTTCTTAGTCTTTCTTTCTGAACAAAGCAATACAATGTTCCAGCTCTCAACGTGTTCAGTCCAGTGTCTCGCTCATCACCCCCGAACTAGTCTAGAAATGCCCTATTGCTCAAGTTTCTCCCTATCTCCTACCATTTTCATCAGGGGTACTGTGTCGGTTTCCGGGCCGCAGGTTGTATCGAACATGACCAGGCAACTTCTGGTCGGCATACAAAACATCTGAATTGGGATTCGTGATTCCTGACTTATCATGAACTCCTCGTGCAACGACAGGGGCAACAGATTCCGGGACCAATCCAACTGCGCGTCTGCAGGTAGACTCCCCAAGGGGTCGTGTGTGCCGAAGGGTATGGAAGAGGAGGACTCCCCGTCCTAGAGTCCACCGTTATTCTGGCGGCAGCGTTATGGCTAACAGAGAGGCCAAAACGCCATATCTCCCCTCAGACGTGCTCTACCTGGGGGCTCAGGCATTTACTTGCAGGGAAGAAAGATGCTTATGACGACGCACCGCCATGAAGAGGCCTCGCGGCAGCCATGTCAGAGTCCGGCAAGAAAGGGCAGGGCGTCCCGCATAAGCCACGGAGTCAAAAGACCTACAGTACTCGATCTGGAGCACAGCACCAGTGCCCCCAGTGATCCGATGCAACAATCAGTCCTTCACGGAGTCCGCGGCGATCCCGGGAAGCCGCCCGCTGCTGCTCTTAGCCAAACTCAGGCCGCCATCTTAGTTCACTCGGGAACTCGGTGGTCCATTTCCCTACAGGGGATGGACTATACAGTGGAACATAGACCTGGGAGTAATCATGCCAATGCAGATGGACTCTCCAGATATTTCCACTTAGAACATGAAGACTCAACTGGTCAAGGGTAGTTTAATGTCCCTGCGTGGGGACGTGGGGGGGGGGGTTGTGTAGGAGAGTAGGATCTGCTTCCTATGGTGACCCCCACTTTTTGCTGTGTCTCACTGGTTTATCGACTTTAGTCTGGCTGTAACCCTGCCAATCAGGACCACAGCCTGGCTGTTCTCTCTCTAAATTGATTACCTGTACATTAGGTACACACCAGATTGGTTACTGGGTTACCCTTGTGAGTCCCTAGTATATGGTACTTTAGGTACCAAGAAGTGTGGCTCAAATGGTTAGAGCGGCAGACCCTGATGCAGAGGTCTGGCCCGGGACCAGGGTTCAATATCCGCCTCCATACCTCATTACTGGAGAAGACTATTTAAAAAAAAAAAAACTTGGAAAAATCTGTAACTAACACTAGAGGGCTGGAGTATGTAAAGCATAGGAATCGACAGCTCTGCATGCCAAGAACAGATGCTTACAGGGTAAGTAACATAATTCATTTCCAAATGTTTTCTTTGTTCCTTTTTAAGGATATGGCTGCACCCAGCATCAAAGACTGCTTCCTAGTGCATAATGCAGTCTATACTACCTTTAAAAAAAGTGTTATTTGATTCATGTATTCCACTACTCCAGAAAGATGCAAGGCTGACAGCCCCCCCTGAGTTATTGCCCAAAGAGGCTGACCAGCTGGTGTGACTAAGCACATTAAACCTGGTTGATGTGCAGAAAACAGGGACTTGGCCGCTTGGCGGAAAGCCGACTGGGAGATTCATGCTAGGCTACCTCAAGCACTGCATGACTGACAGTGAGGAGGAGAATTTTATGTTGGCTGTACAAAATATTTCAGACACGCAACCTATACTAACGCTACTGTGGAACCGTCAAGGAGATGTAGCTTAGCAGTTAGAGCTGCCAACTTTGGAACTTGGGGACCCAGGTTGAATCCCAGTCTCCGCTCTTGGCTCAACATCACGTGATTCTGGGCAAATCATTTAATCTCTGTGTTCAAACGAAAATGTAGTATAATGTGTGAATTGTATTTGTGTAGTCCCCGCTTGATGTACACAGTCCTATATATCATATCCCATTCCTCAAGTAATATCCATATGTTACATTTTAGATAGTTTTGCACTATAAAAATAGCAATACGTACATATAGTCATCAAGTAATACCTTTTAAAAGAACGATAAAAATTGACTACTGCTAAAATCATTCGCTCCTGCTATGGAAGTAGTTGAAGGATAGTGTTGTCAAAGGCTCATCTCGTATACCTGGGGCAAAACAACCAAAGCTACCTCTGCTCCTTGCTGCACATTATCGTCCAATGAGGGCAATCCTGGGAGTTTTCATGTTTGGAAAGAAGGACCTTTGCCCTGCCCCTGAAGAGAGCTAACTGACATTGTTTGACATTCTTCCCTAGATGTGAGCAGTCCCGCACGAGCCCCAAGCTCTGGGGGTATGTATGGGGAGAAAGTCATACAGCTGGTTAGGGGAATGCTTAACTAAGCTTCTGCCTACCCAAATTTTCACCTGCATATGACACAGGCAGCCACATTTACTACAATTAAGAGGCATGTGCCAGGGCAAAATTTTCATAAACTTAACGATGTCAAAAGACAATGGTACATTTTTATCCAACAGCATCATATTTTATTTGGAATCCAAATTCTCTTCGATCTCAGAGGAACATGAAACCATTGTGTGATTCTGTAAAGTTTGTTGCATTATTGTTTACAGGTATGCAACTTAGTATTCCATTAATTCTATGTATTATTCTTATTAAAACTGCACTACTGAAATAAGTTTACACATACATTTTGACTCCATTTAGTTCTCAACTAGTTCAAACTTAGTTCTTCGTAATCCTGTATCCATGTATTCAGTGAGTGCCCTTGAACGTTCCAAACTGAAATACTTACTTTTCAAACTGAAATACTAAGTGTCTACAGTCCAGTTTTGCAGAAATTGTTGTTATCCTATATTTTGCAGAAACATTGAAAAATAGCGTAATCTAGATTTTGACTATTATTTTTCTTTGTACAGGAAACATGTTTAATACGCTTCTGCCCTGTGACTGAAGAGGATCAAATCTCATATACTTTGTTGTATGCATACTTTAGCAGCAGAAAGCGATATGGTGTAGTTGCTAATAACATGCGGCAAGTGAAGGATATGTATCTTATACCTTTGGGAGCTTCAGAAAAAGTTCCACGTTTTCTTGTTCCCTTTGATGGGCCGGGTAAGTATTTTCATCCCATAGTTGGATATAATATTGCGTCATATTTATTCCATATTTTGATTGTGCCCTAATTTCAATACATTATGTATTTTCCCTGTTATGAAAGTGCTTTTCTTCGTTCATTAATCTCAGTTGTGCTTTACTGTGACAGAATTTTAGACTCGTATTTACAGAGGTGAAAAGAAAATAACTGAGCCATGCATCACCACACTCGTAGGCCCGAGATCATGCCACTAGAATCTGCCTCAACTTGATTGCACATATCTCATTTGTGAAGGATTCATTCTGGTTATGTGAGCTTTTGTGATCTTTTCTGTCTAATTGGGAACCAATAGGTAAACCCCTCAGAGATCGCCCCTCCTTGTTCGTTTCATAGAATTCCTGAGATTTTTAAAAGAAAAATCCTGCGTTAACTTCTCCTCTTCTAAATCTCTCTCATGCTGTTTAGACATGAGGTAACGTGCTCTAAGAGTGTCCTTAGTTGCGTTTGTACTTTGCATAAATTCTTTTATTTCTATTTTTGTAACATTCAATCTAAATCAGCATAGCATCACAGAGGTAAATGTATGTAGAATGCAGTACACGCAATAATCCATCAATATTAGCAGTGAATTTCCCTATCCTAAACAGCACTAGTCTAGCAAAATTTCACAGTAGCCATAACATACGCACCAAGTTAGACAAAGTAAGTTCCTTAATCTATCTTTATACTAATTTGGCACAGGCTAAGGGGCTGAGATAAATGAGGAGTAAGATTGGGATGAGAGCTACAAGGTGGGTAGGGGGGCTTAATGGTAGCATAGTGTGGGGAATCAGTGGGCATTTACTTTTTGAATGAAACCTAATGAGTGGCTCCAGAGTCAAGCGTGTTCTTTCCAAAAGCTTTCAGTGTGTTAAAAATTCCCCTAGGTCAACTCCTTCATTTCTGAATCAGTGTAAAACTCATTCTTGGTATGTTTTTCAGCGGGAGCTCCCGGGGGAAAGATGTGCAACTAAGATTTTTGTCCAGCGCTTTAGATGTGTGTTGAGAAATATTCCGAAAAATAATATCTCGTGTTGAATACATACCTTAGCTCCAGAACGTATTGGTCCGATTGTGGAGACGCAACATGGGGTCTGGCAGCGAGCAGCAGGCTTCCTGCGGAAGACTAGGGCGGTGATTGTGGCATTTCGCTACCGGGTTGACGGGGGAGGAGGAAGGTCAGGACATGAGCCGGCACAGGGGAGAGACGCCGGGAATACAGTGGAGATTTGCGGTAGCAAGGAAGCTCAGATCATACCCATGCTCCAAAGCACGCGAGTAGACTCTCAAGTGTTGCAGATCATTGGAAGTAAGAATGGGAAGACGAAAAGCTTACAGGTACGGGGAGGGCCACGGAAGGCACCGAGGTCGATGGAAGAGTCTCCCGCTAATGCTACAGAATCAGTCCATGATTTAAGGGGAGAGAGTAAAATTTGCGAAGTTAGCGTTATTGGAGGCAGGGGTAAAGGTGAAAAGATCAACCCCACGTTATTAAAATCTGTAGGTGAGCCATGTTCAGTGCAGAGGGTTGAAATTGCTACAGAAAACGCATCAACAGAATCTGAGACGCGAGTGAGGAGCCGGTATCAGTTGAGTTCGCTCCCGGAGGCTAGAAGCAGAGGGAAAGGTGGTGGGGAGGTCAGGGAGCAGGCAGTTAAGGGAGTAATTGCAGTCTCCCCTGAAAAGAAAGCGTTGAAGGGTCGGTGCTGTGGTCTAAAGGTAGCATGGGCTCCTGTAAAACCTTAAGGTCATATTTTAAAATAATGGAGCATGGTGAAGGTACACAGACAAAGGGGAAAAATCCATGAAGCAGATGCAAACAGCTCCACTTCCCTTGGAGAACAGATTTACTTTATTAGCTGGATTACCCCTGAGTGACGACATGCAGCCGGCTGAAAACGTGAGGGTGGCAGCTAGCCCCAGTTTAGGTCCTAGCCCTAGCCCTGGCCCT
This sequence comes from Lissotriton helveticus, assembly GCF_964261635.1. Classification (NCBI taxonomy): domain Eukaryota; kingdom Metazoa; phylum Chordata; class Amphibia; order Caudata; family Salamandridae; genus Lissotriton; species Lissotriton helveticus. The sequence continues at coordinate 539,550,020 of NC_136067.1, forward strand.
GGCCTTAGTCTTAGTACTAGTCTTAATCCTGGCCTTAGCTCTAGTTCCTCTATCTCTCCACGTGTAAGTATAGAACCCTCACCGACGTCCTGTGGGGTACTTGGTCGGGGCCGGCTACAGGGGCTCCTGTGGTTAAGAATGTCGCCAGCCATCACCGCCCGGCGCCTGGTGACCCTGCCTTCCTCACCACCCATCTGACGCCTGAGAGTCTGGTTATCCAAGCCTCAACGTCGCAGAGTGCTTTTCCCACGGCTCCTCCGGATAAGGACTCTAAGAAGCTGGAACAGTTCAGTAAGCGGTTGTTCTCCTCGGCCAGCTTGGGGCTGCAGTCGGTGAACACCGCCTGCTATTCCCATGTGGTGTGGGATACTGTGGCTCAGGTATTGCCTCAGTGTCCTGAGAAAGTTCAGGCTGTTCTTTCCCAAGCGGTTACAGAGGGTAAGGATGCGGCTAAGTTCGCCATTCGGTGTGGTTTGGACACCGCTGACTCGTTGGGCAGGGCGATTTGTACGACTGTGGCGCCGCGTCGCCACGCCTAGTTGCGTTCAACTGGGTTCTCTCCCGATGTCCAGAGTTTGCTCATGGACATGCCCTTTAATGGCACTCGCCTGTTTGGCGATAAGGCCGACAGTGCACTGGAGTGTTTTAAGGGCTCGCGGGCCAAGGACAAGTCGTTGGGTCTGTCTACAAAGAGCCTGGCCACTCCTGGTTTTCGTTCCGGCAGGGGCTCTCAGACACGTTCCTTCAGCAAGCCTGCGCAGAACCAGCCTCAGCACCGCCACGGCTTCCGCCGGGAATCAGCGTGAGGGTCAGTCCACTTCCACCCCTGCTGCTTCGACCTCCAAACCTTCCTAAGCCAAGCTTTGTGGAGCACCCCATGCCGGTGGGTGGCAGGATCCGCCACCACCTCCCCCACTGGAGCAATATTACATCGGACAAGTGGGTGTTGCAGATCATCCACGGGGTTATCCCCTTCCCTTTCAGTCCTTCCCTTCAGCCATCCCACCTCAGTGCCACCGCATGTCGGGGGATCACTTGGTGCTTCTCCAGCAGGAAGTCGCGGCCCTCTTGGCTAAGGGGGCCATCGAGTGCGTTCCTGGGTCAGAAGTAGGGAGTGGTTGTTATTCCCACTACTACAAGAAAGACAAGGTGGGGCCTGCGCCCCATCTTGGACCTTCGGAATGTCAGTCGCTTCCTCCGGAAGGAGAAATTCAAGATGCTGACTCTGGCTCAGGTCCTTGCTGTCCTCGACCCTGGAGACTGGATGGTAGCGTTGGACTTGCAGGAGGCATATTTTCACATCCCTGTCCTGCCAGCCACCGACGTTACCAGCGGTTCACGGTAGGCCGGGAGCATTTTCAGTTTGCCGTGCTCCCCTTCGGCCTTTCCAGTGCCTCTCGGGTGTTCACGAAAGTGATGGCGGTGGTCGCAGCTCATCTGCGCAGGTCAGGGGTGTCAGCCTTCCCCTACCTCGATGACTGGTTGTTGAAGGCGGGCTCGCCCCAGGCAGTTGTCATCCACCTCCAGACTATGGCCGACCTCCTGCATTTGCTGGGGTCCTCCGTCAACGTGCCGAAGTCGCACCTGAGTCCCTCTCAGAAGCTCCCCTTCATTGGAGCAGTTCTGGATTCGACGCGGTTTCGGGTTTATCCTCCCGAACAGAGAGTCCGCGATATTCAGGCTATGATTCCGATTTTTCAGCCTCTATCCCGGGTTTCGGTCAGGATGACCCTTCAGCTCCTGCATCCTACTGGTACCACATGCCAGGTTGCATATGCGGGCTCTGCAGTGGGACCTGAAGTTCCAGTGGTCACAGCACCAGGGCAACCTGTCCGATCACGTCCAGATCTCTGAGGGTACCGCACGACAATTGCAGTGGTGGCTCACGAATCACGATTCGGTCAATGGCAGATTCCTCTCCCTTTCCCAACCGGAGCACACAGTGGTGACGGACGCGTCCCTCCTTGAATGGGGTGGCCACTTGGGAGAGGCGGAGATCAGAGGCCTCTGGTCTCCGGCGGAGTCCGGACTCCATATCAACCTTTCGGAGCTTTGGGGTATCCGACTTTCACTGAAGGCATTCCTTCCCTCTATCCGGGGAAGTGGGGTGCAGGTGTTCACGGACAACACCACTACCATGTGGTATTGCAACAAACAGGGCGGGGTGGGGTCCTGGACACTATATCAGGAGGCTCTGCGCCTCTGGATATGGCTGGGTCATCAAGGCATTACCCTGGTCGTTCAACACCTGGCAGGTTCTCTTAACGCTAGGGCGAACAAACTCAGCCCGCCGGTGCTTGATTGATCACGAATGGCGTCTGAACTCTGACGTGGCGCACGGTCTCTTTCAGCAGTGGGGAGAGCCTTGGTTAGATCTATTCGCCACCGTAGAGAACACGCAATGTCATCAGTTCTGCGCATTGGAATTTCCAAGGCGGCACTCACTCGGCAACGCTTTTCATTGCGAGTAGAGCTGCTGTCTGCCTATACCACGTTTGCCCAGAGTGATGAAGAAGATTTGGCGCGACCGGGCCCAAGTCATCCTTGTGGCTCCGGATTGGGCATGAAGATATTGGCATCCCTAGCTACTCGACATGGTGATCGATCCCCCGATCCGGCTGCCTTTTCGGGAGGACCTTCTGTCGCAGCAGCCGGGGACGGTCCCCCACCCGAACCTGTCCAGCCACAACCTTCATGCGTGGAGATTGAGCAGCGACAGTTGACCGCTTTCAATCTTCCTCCCGAAGTTTGTGATGTCCTTCTGGCAGCCAGGCGTCTCTCCATGAAAACTGTATAAATCGACAGGTGGAACAAGTTTGTGGCATGATGCACAACCAAGTCTGTGGATCCCCTTTCTGCCCCTCTTTCTGAAGTTCTGCTGTTCCTTCTTTCCTTGGCCCAGCAGGGCTCTGCTCTGGGCACTATCAAAGGTTATCTTTCTGCCATCTCCGCCTTTCTACGGCTTCCAGATCAGCCTTCCCTGTTCAAGTCCCCGGTTGTTAACCGTTTTCTGAAAGTCATTACGCACACTTTTCCTCCTGTGCCGTTCATCATGCCTCAATTGAACTTAAACCTTGTCTTGACGTATCTGATATGCACTCCCTTTGAGCCCCTTTATAACTGTCCTCTGTGTCTTCTCACCTTGAAGACTGCTTTCCTGGTTGCTATCACCTCTGCTAGAAGAGTGAGTGAGCTCCAGCCTCTTTCTTCTAAACCTCCTTTCTTTTCTGTTCACCGGACAACGTGGTTCTAAAGACCCGTCCTTCTTTCTTACTGAAGGTTGTCACGCCCTTCCACATCGGACAGACCATTACCTTGCCCACCTTCTTTCCACCTCCGCATCCTTCCAGAGAGGAAGAGAGGCTCTACCACCTGGACCCTAAATGTGCGCTCTCCCTCTACCTGAGCCGCACACAACCGTTCCGGGTGGATGACCAGCTCTTTGTTGGCTACGTGGTCGCCAAAAAAGGTCGGGCCGTGCACAAACAGACCATCTCTCGGTGGGTCGTTCTCTGCATCAAGGCCTGTTACTCGTTGGCTAAGAAGGAGCCTCCTGTGGGGCTGCGTGCCCATTCCACCAGGGCAACTGCAGCAACTACTGCCTTGAGACGCGGCGTTCCCTTGCAGAACATTTGTCAGACCGCTACATGGGCCTCGCTGCACATGTTTACTAAGCACTACTGCATTGACAGTCAAGTCCGGAGGGACGGCTTCTTTGGCCGTTCTGTTCTCCGTGACTTTCTGGTGTCATCTTATTCGCAGACCCACCACCGGGGTTGGTATTGCTGGAGTATCTATTCTAAGGTAAGGAATCTATCACTAACGTGTCTCTTTCAGATGCACAAGTTACTACTTGTGTAACAATAAATCTGTAAGAGACATTAGTTAGTGATAGATTCCTTACTGCCCCACCCATCCTCCCCGTTCTGCAAACTGATTACTAGGGTTAAGGACATCCCTTTCAGGGCCCTAGTTTCATGGCACCAGAAGTCAGTTTCTTGCATGGCTCTGCGTTCCTGGCGCGGAAAGTCGTGTACAGAACTGACGTCAGCATGCATGGGGGGGCGCCTAAGTAGTCTCCATGACGTCATCTCGATGCTTAGGACGCCAGCGATGGATGCGGAGCCGCAGGACGCCACCTACTGACGCGCAGAGGTACTGCTAGCAAAACTTCCTGGATCCAGTCTGACGCCTGGGGATATTCTAAGGTAAGGAATCTATCACTAACTAATGTCTCTTACAGATATATTGTTACACAAGTAGTAACTTGTGCAATAAGATTAGTCAAGTATGAATCAGATTTTTCGGGTAGGTGGCTAGTGGCAACTGTTTTAGTTAAAGGCAGACCTTTAGTGTGTGCAGTCTACTATGGGCCGAATAACGATAACCCAGACTCCCTAGGAAAGTTGTAGTCCTGTCTACTGGAGACGACAGCCCCAATTATATTAGGGGGACATTTTAATTTAGTTTTGAAAAAGGATTGGATAGGATTTCAAAAGTAAAATATACCAACCCACCGAAAACTTTTTTAGATTGATGTGCATTATGAAAGATTTTAATGTAGTTGATATATGGCATATTAAAAAAAAAAGGATATGCAGGAGTTCACTCCCGTATAGATTACTTCTTATTAGATCAGGAGCTATGTGGGGAGGTAGTAGAGGTGACCCATATCCCAGCAATACTGTCTGATCACTCTGCTGTAGTATTCTCATTGAGGTATCATCAAAAAGAGGAGAAAAAAAGGTGGACTATAGATAGGGCGATTCTTTTTATTCAAGAATGTAGTTGGAGATTTGAGGGAAAAATCTGAGAACTACTTTAGTGTTAACAAGGGCCCAGCAGAAGGAAGTATAGTATGGGTTGCTTTTAAAGCCTATTTAAGGGGAGCCATAAAATCTATTTTGGTAGGGTAAAGTCGAGTGGAGAAGCAGGAAAGGGAGAATAGAATTAAAGAGATAAAGAATAAAGAAGGGGAATTACAGAAGGCGTCCATGGAGGATTTAAATAGAGTACAGGCCCAAGTAAAGAGCTAGAGGGGTTACAAGTCGCGTTCCGGGCAAAGATTGATAAAAAAATCACTTGATAGGTGGAAGGCAAGTAAACTCCAGCATTTTGCCAATGGAGAAATTGTGGATTACTATTAGCTTGGAAGGCGAAGGCAGATAGGTCAAGGAATACATTCCGGGAGTTGATTAGTAGAGAAACTGGAGAGGTATTGGACGTTAATCCTGATATATGTAGTGAGGCCTGTAGTTTTATGAAAGACTTGCATAGAGATGATATTCTACCTAGTCAAGAAGACATAAAGGAGTGGCTTGGGTTGACGATACTTTCACGGTTAACTATAGAGCAACAGAAAGTCTTAGAAGGAGAGATTAAGGAGGAGGAGATAAGAGTATTTTTAAATTATAAAAACAATTTATTAAGGATACATTACATAAAAACAGAATCAGAAAATGGGAAACACACAAAGACGGTTCAATAATCAATAAAAAACCACATTCAAATAAAAAGGAGTATACAGGGAAAAAGGATAGAACTCAATAAAAAAGAGAGCAGTTTTGAATTCCTCCTTAGTTTGTATTCCCAGATTCACTCCTTAGGCGTCGACGCGTTTCGGCGGAGTATTCATTTTAATCCGCCTTCATCAGGACAGTAATAGAGTTTCCCAAATAAATTCTCAGACACTAGATAAGTCTAACAGATATTGTAAGGGGTATTCGGCCTCCTTATCGTCAACTCAAGATATTCGTCCAGCGAATTCGTCTTTCTTTTATATATTAGAGAGACACTATTTAAAAATTGGAGGTATGAGGCGTAAATACGTCTATCTCACTCATCGAGTTCTCCAGCTGACTGGCTGGTAGAAATAATTAAAAAGCTAGTGCATGAGCACGCAGTAGTGAGGTATTCGATTCCCGCTTTCGTCTTATTAATCAGGCTTTTACACAATTTGTTACAGCGTGGGTTCGGGAGGTAGGATCCAAAGATACCCGCTGTACGAAGAAAACCTCTCTGTAAGCCCTTCTTTAGTCTTTTTAATCAGGTTTCTACACGATTGGTGTCAGCATGGGTTCAGGGAATATGATCCAAATATACCCGCTGTGCGAGGGAAACCTCTCTGTACGCCCTTGGGCGCTGTGGTCCCGGACGTCCTGCGTGCTTTTGTTCGTCTTCCCGGCTAGCTAGACGAACAAAAGCACGCAGGACGTCCGGGACCACAGCGCCCAAGGGCGTACAGAGAGGTTTCCCTCGCACAGCGGGTATATTTGGATCATATTCCCTGAACCCATGCTGACACCAATCGTGTAGAAACCTGATTAAAAAGACTAAAGAAGGGCTTACAGAGAGGTTTTCTTCGTACAGCGGGTATCTTTGGATCCTACCTCCCGAACCCACGCTGTAACAAATTGTGTAAAAGCCTGATTAATAAGACGAAAGCGGGAATCGAATACCTCACTACTGCGTGCTCATGCACTAGCTTTTTAATTATTTCTACCAGCCAGTCAGCTGGAGAACTCGATGAGTGAGATAGACGTATTTACGCCTCATACCTCCAATTTTTAAATAGTGTCTCCCTAATATATAAAAGAAAGACGAATTCGCTGGACGAATATCTTGAGTTGACGATAAGGAGGCCGAATACCCCTTACAATATCTGTTAGACTTATCTAGTGTCTGAGAATTTATTTGGGAAACTCTATTACTGTCCTGATGAAGGCGGATTAAAATGAATACTCCGCCGAAACGCGTCGACGCCTAAGGAGTGAATCTGGGAATACAAACTAAGGAGGAATTCAAAACTGCTCTCTTTTTTATTGAGTTCTATCCTTTTTCCCTGTATACTCCTTTTTATTTGAATGTGGTTTTTTATTGATTATTGAACCGTCTTTGTGTGTTTCCCATTTTCTGATTCTGTTTTTATGTAATGTATCCTTAATAAATTGTTTTTATAATTTAAAAATATTTTTAGAGTGTTTTCACATATATGGTTGGTTTCATCTGTCTACATTGCTTCTGTGTGTTATATGGGTGGCTCAAATGGTTGTTTGAAAGTATTTTTGTACTATTGTTACCTTATCCAAAGGGAATTTCTTTCTGACTAACGTCAACTGTGGAACCCCATCCCTTTGGTTTCGGGGTCCCTCTCTCTTTTATTAGGGAGGAGATAAGAGCCCAGTATAAGAAAATGGTTAAGGGAAAGGCAGCTGGACCGGATGGTCTTCCAGTGGAGGTTTTTCTTTGTATTATTGACAGTAATTCCTGTCTTTCAAGTCTTATTTAGTGAGATATATATATATATATATATATATATATCTCCAAAATCCTGAGGTGGAACAACTCAAAGCAGCATATATATATATATATATATATATATATATATATATATATATATATATATCAACCACTCCCGATTTATGAAAGAAAATCGGACTCCGACACAGGCATAAGCTTTACTATCCAGCCGTTTATTTAATCTTCCGCTTAATATATATATATATGAGTGGGAAGAAGGTCCCAGATTCCTGGTCAGAGGCTACAGTCACCCTGTATTTGAAATCAAATAAGGACCCGCAGAAAGTAGATTCATATAGTCCGATATTCTTATTAAATACAGACTACAAGATCTTCTCTGGAATGATAGCATCTCAGGTAGCTAAGGCAATACATGAGGTTATTCACCCTAATCAAAGAGGCTTTATCCCAGGGAGGCAGCTGAATGAATTGACCTTTCAGTTGTTGGGAGCTATAGATATTACGGAGGCTTAGAAATCACCTTTGACCAAAGTGGCAGTGGATGCAGCTAAAGCTTTTGACCAGGTACACTGGCCATACGTGTGGGAGGCTTTGCTAAGTTTTGGTTTTCCACTGAATATGGTAAGGGCGGTGCAACATCTGTACTGCTGTCCTAAAGCCAGGGTGCTGATAAACGGGAAGCTGTCAGATTGGTTTGAAATCTTTAGAGGGACAAGGCAGGGTTGCCCCCTTTCCCCGCTTCTTTTTAATCTATATATTGAGCCACTAGCCAATTTGATAAGGGCAGATACCACTATACTCCCTTTTAAATCACATAATTTGGAAGTTAAATTAGCATATATGCATATGATTTGATGTTGTACACGAGTAACCCGCAAAACGCAATCCCTAACCTAATGAGGAAAGCAGAGATATTTCGCCATATTTCCGGGTATAAAGTGAACACAGGAAAAACCCGAGATCATGGACTGGAATCAGGGTTTGGCAAGCTACAGGGCGAACACTCAAATACGGTATCTAGGGTTGCTAATAACTCAGAGATTGTGAAGACATTACAAAAACAAATTGGAAGAAAGTTAGCCAGGAAGTAATTGACCTACTCTCAAAATGGGCAAACTTACCCTTGAATATTTATGGAAGGGTAAACCTTATGAAAATGATTATTCTACAGAAGGTGACATTTCTTTTTATTACCATCCCGCTAGTTTTTCAGAAGAAAGATATAGCAAAACTCCAAGGGAGAATATGAGGTTTTATTTGGGAATTCAAAGGCCCTAGGTTATCCTGGAAAAAACTGCATAGGAGGCTTGAAATCGGAGTATTGGCACTACCAGATATGCTTGCTTGTTACGCCTTTCAGTTGGCTAACAGAACTGACAAATCACTGAAAGTCTTACTTTTTGATGCAATGCTGATTGATGTTCCACAAGGTCGAATTAATTTTCTTTTAAAATACGGAAACCCTACATTTTTTTAAAAGTTGAGGCTCAAGATACCTAAGTCTGCACTACATACGTGGATGTATGTGCGAAAAATTCGGAGAGTCCCTTATTTTTCATAATGGGCACCAATTTGGGACTCTCCAGTTCCCCAGAGTGTTTGAACGATCAACCAAGTCAGCCTTTGAAATCTGGGTGTATTTGCTATTGGGCAGACCCTGAGGCTGGCATACATTTGATGAGTTGGGAAGCATTGAGCAATTGCACTGATGGTTTGTTGACAAGGTTTCTGTAGTAGGGGATCTCTGTGTATAGTCATAATCTAGTGAATAGTCCCGCTCATGTGCGTGGACCCCGGCAATCAAAAATAATCTCTTAAGTTGTCAAAAAATGCAGAACTGCAAAGACACTTAAGAGAGAATTTAAAGACAAATAATGCAGCCTATATCCACAGGCTACACTGTCCAGTACTTCAACTAGAAATTCCACCAAAAACAACCACACAAACAGCACAGCCTGCCCAGTTTCTTCTACAGAAAAACTTGCCTCTACCAGTAAAAGCCTCTGGAATGATAGAGAGGAAGGCATGGACAGACAAGCCCCATAGGCTGCCATTATGTGGCTTAAATAGGATACTGTGCCTTTAAGAGAACTTACCAGAACTTCTCCCAGTATCCCAGAATGCACTGCAGGTCCCTTTTACTTTCAGTTCTTTTTGAAGGCTCCTGCTAACAGGACCCTGGTGCATTGAGCTCTCCCTTTTTCAAGGGTTTATTGAAATGTTTTGCACTTTTTTGCCTAAAAGTGTTTCAGTTTGTGTACTTGGTGTTTCCCTTCACTCCTGTTCAGGCTTTTTAGGGCTCTAAAATGCCTGCTCTTTTCGACAAGTGCCCAGCATGTGGAAGGAAGAAGGCCAAGACTGATCCACACGATGTCTGTATCCTCTGTCTCCCTGAAGCACATGTCCCTGAAGAATGTGACATTTGTCAGACCTTTTCATCAAGGACCCTGAGGGACAGGCTGAAGATTATGCTCCAAGGCCTAGAGGAGAGACGGCTGCAGGCTGCAGGTGGGTCTGGGCAGGCTGGGAAGACTCCCTCTGCTGAGGCCTCTGGGGGGCTCCCCAGAGGCAGGAAACCCAGCAAACGGTCCCGGTCTCTGTCGACGTCGATTGCTTCGACGACGACGTCGAGAGGGATGACGACGGTGTGATCCCCGTCTCCCCGGGGCTCCGGGTCGAGACGGCGTGAGAAGGCGATGTCGAAAGGCCTGGGTAGGCCGCCGTCGAAGTCACCGTCGACGGCGTCGTCGTCGTCGTCGTCAGCGTCGAGACATCGACGTCGAAGAAGTACTGACAGGCACTGGCGCTCGCCGTCGAAGCGACACCGCCGGTCGCCGTCGAGTGGACGGTCTGCGTCGAGGGACTCCTCGACCTCGAGGACCTCGGGCAAACGGTCGCCGCCGAGGAGGCATCGACGCTCATCGTTGAGGACTGCACGTTCGACGTTGCGCAAGCGAAGGTCGGCGTCGAGGAAGAAGCGCTCGACGTCGCGGAGGCGGCGTTCGACGCCGGAGTCGCGGAGGCGACGTTCGACGCCGAAGAAGCGACGCTCGACGTCGAGAAGAAAGAGGTCGGCGTCTTCAAGGCTTTCCAGCTCTCCTAAGTGGCGCAGAAGGATTTCTGACGCCAGAAGTCACGCTGGGTCGGGTGGAGGACGCCGGAGATGGCGGTCACCTACTGGAGGGGCTGAGTCGCAGTCCCCTCCCCCGAAGAAGTCACCGGGCTCGGTGTACTCAGTGGTTTATACATCACCTCGGCCTAAGAACCCTCCTCCTCCTTTACCTCGAGAGGATCCTCCCATCAATCCTCCTCTTCCACCACTTCCTCCCGCAGGGCAACCACTTCCGCCACGTGGGCCTGCTCCTCGGTCGGAGATGCCTTTTCCTCCTCCGAGGTCGGTGTCTCTGCCTCCGCTACCTACGCCGCCTAAGGGGACTCCAAAACCTCTACCCCAGGATAGGCCAAGGAAGCTGGGAGGAAGGTTTGTGGGACATCGGCGACTTCCATGAAGGCTGCGAGTGCCACGGCCTTGTTGGGGCGGTATGACCGAGCCCTCTGGGAATCCCTCCAGCAGTTTGTGGAACTCCTGCCTCGCGACAAGAGAGAAGATTTCCAGGAGGTGTTGAATGAGGGGATGTTGGTGGCGAATCAGGTCATCAGTGCTGCAGCCGATTCTTCCTTACTGGCGGCGCATGGCTTCTGCCATGGGATTAACCAGCGAAGACACGCTTGGCTCCGCCTCACGTCACTAAAACCTGACGCACAACAAAGGGTGGCCAATCTACCATTCTCCGGCGAAGCCCTGTTTGGAAAACACGCCGATGACGAAATGGCCCGCATGAAGGCGGAGGCCGAAACGCTCACGGCGGTGGGCCTGGAAAAGCCCAAGGATACCAAGAAATCGTACCGTCCGTTCCAGAGAAAGTTCGGTGGACAGGGCAGAGAGCGTGGCCAGGCTTCGGGACAGCAACAGCAGCAACAACAGCAGCAGTTCCGAAGGCGGTTCCAGAAGCGCCAGAGAGGAAGAGGCGGCCAACAGTCGGCAACAGCGACTAAAGGACCGGCCGGGTCTAGGCCCTGAGCGCTTACTTCCCCTACATCCGTTACCCACTCCGGTGGGGGGAAGCGTTCAATTTTTTCTGGCAGAGTGGAGAAAAATTACTCAGGACAAGTGGGTGCTGAATATTGTTTGCAATGGATACAGTCTTCGGTTCACCAGCCCGCCTCCAGCAATTCCACCGGTCAGCTCGCAGTTTCAGCTGCGCGAGCTCCAGGCGGAGGCCGATATCCTGTTAAGGAAAAGGGCGATAGAAGACGTACCTCGGTCTCAAAGAGGAAGAGGTCTGTAATCCCGGTTCTTCCTGGTTCACAAGAAGGACAAGAACGAGTTCAGGCCCATTCTGGACTTGCGACAGGCAAACAAGTGGATTCGCAGAGAAAAGTTTTGCATGCTGTCGTTGCATCAGATTTATCCTCAGTTGCAACAGGAGGACTGGCTTTGTGCTATAGACCTGCAAGATGCGTACCTCCATGTGCCCATTGCACACAAACACAGGAAGATCCTGCGATTCCAAGTCGGCGCCAATCATTATCAATACACAGTACTGCCATTCGGACTGAAGTCTGCGCCGAGAACATTCTCGAAGTGCATGGCGTGGTAGCAGCGCACCTGAGAAAGTACAAGGTGTTCGTCTACCTGTACCTGGACGATTGGTTGATCAAGGCCTCCTCCTTCTCGGAAGCGCAAGCCCACTTCCAGAAGACGTGCGTTCTCTTGAACAAACTGGGGTTGCACATCAACATGTCCAAGTCTGTCCTGACTCCAGGCCAGTGCATACAGTACCTGGGAGCCTCCATCAATACGCTGTCAGCAAGCGTGTCTCCTTCGGAGGAGAGACGGTTATCACTCCTTCGGAAGGCTCAGGCTCTTATGACCACTCCATCTACAACAGTGAGGACGGTGTCTTCTCTACTGGGATCGATGGCCTCTTGTATCTTCCTAACGCCACACGCACAGCTGCACATGAGACCGTTGCAGGAGTGCTTGGAGGACCAGTGGGATCAGAGGAAAGGAACATAGGGACGACAAGACTGTCTCTGCATGCTCTTCAGTATCTGAAGTGGTGGTGTTCAGCGGAGAATCTCCTCAGAGGGGTCCCTTTTCACAAGGATATTCCCACTCAGACTTTCGTGACGGATGCTTCTCTCCAAGGATGGGGGGCGCACTCCGGAGAGTTACAGATTCAGGGAACGTGGTCCCCGATGGAGGCCACGTATCACATCAATTTCCTAGAACTCAGAGCTGTTCACTTGGCACTGAAGGCCTTTCATCCGTCCTTTCAGACCAACTCCCTGCTTGTACAGACGGACAATACGACCACGATGTATTACCTCAACAAGCAGGGGGGTTCGAGATCGCGCACCCTGTCTCAGGAGGCGCAGGCGATCTGGCATTGGCTTCTGGCCAGAGGACTGACGATAACGGCTACCCATCTGCCGGGTGTGCAAAATGTTCAGGCGGACGCACTGAGCAGACTGCTCCAGGAAAACCACGAATGGGTCATAAACGACGAAGTACTAGGAGAAGTCTTCGCAGGGTGGGGGACTCCAGACGTAGATCTGTTCGCCATCGCCGAAAACAGCAAATGCGGAGACTTCGCCTCCAGGTACTACCAGCGGGGGACGCTGGGGAATGCGCTATGGATCGCATGGTCGAACAGCTTTCTGTACGCTTTTCCACCCATTCCCCTGATTCCGGCGGTACTCATCAAGCTGGCCCGGTCCAGGGCGCGGATGATACTTATCGCTCCGGAATGGCCCAGGCAGTGGTGGTTCACGGACCTGCTTCACCGGTCTCTCCTTCCTCACATGTCGCTGCCGTGCAGGCCGGACCTTCTCACGAAGTTCAGGGGACAGATGCTGCACCCCAACCTCTCGTCTTTGAGTTTGGCTGCATGGCTCCTGAGATAGTGCAATATGGCCATTTGAATCTGCCCGAAGATTGTATGGACATACTGAAGGAGTCTAAACAACCTTCCACTCGGACTTCCTATGCTTACAAGTGGAAGAGGTTCTGTATCTGGTGCAAGTCCAAGAACTATGACCCGATGACGTGCAAGGAGGATGTCATTCTTCCTTACCTTCTACATTTGGCGCAGTCTGGCCTTAATGTTCATTCCATTAAGGTTCATCTGGCTGCATTGACGGCCTACAGGAAATGCCCTTCACAGACTTCCTTCTTCCAGATCCCTGTGATCAAAGATTTTCTGGAAGACTTGAAGAAAGTATTCCCTCCTGTCAGGCTTCCTTCGCCTTCATGGGAATTGAATGCGGTGCTGTCCAGATTGATGAAGGAGCCTTTTGAACCTATTCATAAGGCTTCGTTGCAGCACCTGTCCTGGAAGGCGGCGTTCCTCGTGGCCATTACATCGGCCCGCAGGGTGAGTGAAATTCAGGCGTTGTGTTGCCAAGAGCCTTATACTGTATTTCATGCTGCTAAGGTTGTTAGGCGTACTCACCCTAAATTTCTTCCCAAGGTTATTTCTGATTTTCATGTCAACCAGACGATAACTTTGCCTACGTTTTTTCAGAATCCTTCATCTACAGCGGAAAGGTCCTTACATTCCCTGGATGTTAGGAGGGTGTTGAAATTTTATCTGGATAAAACCAAAGATATTCGTAGGTCAGACCAATTGTTTATCAATTATGGATCGGTCAGGACGGGTCTTGCAACCTCGAAGCAGTCCATCTCTAGGTGGATTGTGTCCTGCATACAGCTGTGTTACCAAACAGCTAATAAGACCTTAGGGGGTAAACCTAAGGCTCATTCCACCAGGGGCAAAGCTGCCACGACTGCTTTGCTCCGTAATGTTCCAATTGCAGAAATATGCAAGGCGGCCACTTGGAAGTCGGTTCATACCTTTGCTAAGCATTATTGCCTGGACACTGATGCCAGGGCAGACGCTCAGGTTGGGCAGGCTTCGCTGCGAAATCTGTTCGCACAATGGTGGTGTTATTTCTCCTTTCTCCACCGCCACTTTGGTGTGGGGATGGGCTTGCCATTCTATTCACTGATTATGACTATATACAGAGATCCCCTACTACAGAAGGAGTAGTTTCTGTCCTGTAACTCCAGTTCTGTAGTAGGGGTATCTCTGTTATAGTCATAAGCGCCCGCCCTCCTCCCCGGTGGAGAGAGATATTCATGTAAGGAATGCTACAGGTCTGGCGTGTTACGCCTTCAAAAAGAACTGAAAGTAAAAGGGACCTGCAGTGCATTCTTGGATACTGGGAGAAGTTCTGGAAAGTTCTATTAAAGGCACTGTATCCTATTTAAGCCACATAATGGCAGCCTATGGGGCTTGTCTGTCCATGCCTTCCTCTCTATCATTCCAGAGGCTTTTACTGGTAGAGGCAAGTTTTTCTGTAGAAGAAACTGGGCAGGCTGTGCTGTTTGTGTGGTTGTTTTTGGTGGAATTTCTAGTTGAAGTACTGGACAGTGTAGCCTGTGGATATAGGCTGCATTATTTGTCTTTAAATTCTCTCTTAAGTGTCTTTGCAGTTCTGCATTTTTTGACAACTTAAGAGATTATTTTTGATTGCCGGGGTCCACGCACATGAGCGGGACTATTCACTAGATTATGACTATAACAGAGATACCCCTACTACAGAACTGGAGTTACAGGACAGAAACTACTCCTTAAATATTATCAACTGATGTCCTGGTGAGTAACGCAAGATTCGGCGGAGGAGGATTATTCCAAATTTGACCAAGTGATGAGAACTGGTCAGTGGAAAAAGGAAACATTGTTTTGGTATTGGGCCTTCGTGGAAATGAGTGGGAAGATCGAGACTGACATTTTTAAACTGTGGGGTGAAGAGTTTAATGATGAGGATTTGATGCAAATGTGGAGTGACTCTTATAGTATATTACGACAAGAAGTAAAACCGGCACCACTTAAACGGAATCATCTATTTACTACTCCTAGAGTTTATTGGTCCCTTGCAAAACTTTCCAGAATTATCGGTAAACTCTATATTTGCCCTAGCTGCGGTCAGTAAGCAGCAGGCGATATGCATTTGTTTGCCATGCCCAAAAATAGTCCCATTTTGGAACTTGGTATGTGACTTTCTGGGAGAAATCATTGGGATACAAATGAAAGTAATTCTTGGGTGTAATTTTCTTTGGATTAACTTCGGATCAAGAAGTGCAAATCACAACGGTTGAATCAAAGTTCTTGTGTTCGAGGCATATGAGCTGCAGATTGTACATTTAGCAATAGATCGCCACCTGGTGTTGGGCTCGGATGATTGCAGGTTGTTGTTGTCTTCTTGGAAGAAGTCTTTGTAGTCACGAGATAGGTGACTCCTCCCTTGGACAATACTGCGCATGGTCATCGACTCCATCCTCAGATTGTTTTTTTCCGCCACTGGGTTCGGATGAAAGTTTTCCGCTCCGGCTAGAAAAGACTTTTTCGGCATTTTCGAAGCGTAAAACTTTAGACAAACAACTTTCGACATCGAAGACACTTTTCGACATCACTAGCTACATCCCGGTGCATCGACGCGGGCCGTTGGGCCCATCGGCGCCGTACGGCCTACGCCCCATGGAAAGAATTCCATTCAAGAGATGCCCGGTATGTCGCGCAAAATTCCCTCATAGCGACCATCACGAGGTTTGCAACCTCTGTCTCTCGCCAGAACACGACGAGTCGACCTGCACAGCCTGTGCCACCTTCCGATCGAAAAATACCATTCGGGATTGGAGGGCCCGTCGACACGAGATGAGGAGATCAGCGCCAGCACCGGAGGCCACCTTTGAGGAGATCGTCGAACAGGACGTCTCCGAGGAAGAGAACCCACTCGAAGATATCTCCGAGGACGAAGCTCCACTAGTCGCCGAGGAAGACTCGCCTGATCTCCAGATCATATCGGGAGCAGAGGACTCGGACGACTCGTTTCCATCTCGACAACCTGTGAGTACCGTACCTCTGCCCCTGCACCACAGACACTGCCCAAACCAAAGGCAACGGTCAGCACTCCGCCCATGGGGCCCAGTCGAGACCGAAATCTACCCTCTAACGCCCCGCCTTCCGGCTCGGCTCAGAGGAAAAAGACTACGCCTTCCGGTGCCTCGGCACCGAAAAAACAACATATGCCAATTCCACCTCCTCCATTGGCACCGAAACATCCTTCCACACCGAAGGACTCTTCGGCACCGAAGCCAACACACCCTTCGGCGCCCAAAGACTCTTCGGCACCCAAACCTAAACAGTCATCGGTGCCGAAACCAAAACCAGTACCGGAACCGAAAGCTTCGACTCCGAAACCATCCGGCTCCAAAAACAAAGACGGGAAGATAGACTCCGGCGCAACAGGACCAACAAAACCTGTCTCCACGCCGAAATCTTCGATAGCGGTACCAAAGACCACAAGGCCTGATGCACACAAGCCTAAAGAACCTTCGGCACGAAGAAATTGCCACAGGACTTAATAACTCCTCCTAAGGCAAAAAACACGAAAGAACCACTATCGACACCGAAGAAATCGGCGCCGGACAGGATTTTACAAGAGGAAGAACTATTTAGACCAGATCCAAAGCAGAAAAAGGTCTATATCAATCCAAAAACTGAACATGTGGAAGCAATTCCACACAAAAAGAGACCAGCAGACACACCACTTCCAACTGTGTGCCAAAAAGGATTGTGCAACATCTCCAATGCACCCTTCCTCTCCTTTACCTTCTTCCTCTCCTATCACTCCATATATTGAGCCTATAACTTCTCCTGCTCAATCTCCTGCATCATCACATCACACCGATGAAGAGTATGATTTAGGTGGGGGGGATGATGTACCAGATACACATGCATATCGCTTAGATGAGGATGAAGATGTCAACCCAGATTATACCAAGGAGGATGATGCATATAATTTCCAACCAAATAATGCACCAGACATACCTGATCCTCAGTATTACCCAACAAAACCTTCCCCTCCAGAGGATAGTATTGGGTTCAATCACCTACTAAACAGAGCTGCACTGTACCACGGAGTTCCAATGCATTCTGACGCCATTGAGGAGGATTTTCTATTAGACACATTTGAGCAGTCACAGAGAGCTACTCAAATACTACCTATGATCAAGGGGGTCATTAAACATGCCGCAGATATTTTTAAAGACCCAGTAAAGTGTAGGGTACTAAACCCAAGAATAGAGAAAAAGTATAGGCCAGCACCATCAGATCCTATCTACATTAAAGGACACCTACCATTGGACTCTTTAGTAGTGTCAAATGCACGTAAAAGAGCAAATTCCCAGACTTCTGGGGACACACCCCCCCCCCGACAAAGAATCAAAAATCATTGATGCGTCAGGGGAACGGATTGCTGCACAAGCAACAAACATATGGCGCATAGCAAACACACAAGCCTTACTCTCAAGCTACAATAGGGCTCACTACGACCAACTAGAAAAGTTAATGGACCATCTGCCAGATCAATACAAAGATCACGCAGCTGAGCTCTTACAGGAAGGTAAACTAATATCAAATGCCTCCATTAAATGCGCACTAGATGTAGCTGACACAGCATCTAGGGCAGTTAACACCAGTGTTATCCTCAGACGTCATGCATGGCTACGCATTTCCGGTTTTAAACCAGATGTGCAAACTACCATCCTCAACCAGCCCTTCAATCAGAACCAGTTGTTCGGGCCAGAGGTAGATAATACACTAGAAAAAATGAAAAAGGACACCGACACTGCTAAGTCTATGGGTGCATTACAATCTACCCAGACTAGAGGTTCCTTTCGTCGCTCCTCTTATAGAGGAGGCTCCAAGCAGACAGGCGCAGATAACACCTCATCTTTTAAGACACACACACAAACCCCCTCTAATAAAGGTTACTATAGAGGAGGGTACAGAGGCAACAACAATAAGGGAAGAGGTAGAGGTAACAACAACAACCGCTCCTCTTCCACTCCCAAACAGTGACTTCCCTCTGCCTCCCCTACATCATTCCACACCAGTAGGGGGCAGAGTATCACAGTTCCTACCCGTCTGGAACTCCATCACAACAGACAGGTGGGTAAGGCAAATTATCCAACATGGCTACTGCCTAGAACTCACAGCAACCCCCCAAACATACCACCCAGGCAGCGTCCAATGTCCACAGAACACATAACACTGCTTCAACAGGAAGTTCTAGCACTTCTACAGAAAGATGCTATTCAAGAGGTCCCCTTACAGGAACAAGGAACAGGAGTCTACTCCCTGTATTTCCTAATACCCAAAAAGGACGGGACATTAAGACCGATCCTCGACCTCAGGCCCTTAAACCACTACATTCAATCAGATCATTTCCACATGATCACTTTACAACAAGTACTCCCATTACTACAACAGGGAGACTTTCTCACAACACTAGACCTAAAGGACGCCTATTTTCATATTCCTATACATCCTGCGCACAGGAAGTATCTAAGATTTGTCATACAAGGACAACACTATCAGTTCAAAGTCCTTCCATTCGGGGTCACAACAGCACCACAAGTGTTTACAAAGTGCTTAGCAGTAGTAGCAGCACATCTCAGGAGACAACAAATACATGTCTTCCCTTACCTCGATGACTGGCTCTTAAAAGCAAGATCGTTCAACCAGTGTGTACAACACACAACACAAACAATTCAAACATTACACGACTTAGGGTTTACGATAAACTACACCAAGTCGCACCTAGAGCCTTCGCACGTTCACCAATATCTAGGAGCTACCATAGACACATCATTAGCTCTAGCCTATCCCAGTCAAGCCAGGATTCAAAGCATTCAGAGCTTGGTCTCCCTTTTCCAATGCCAACACTCTCTTCAGGCCAGAGTGTTCATGAAACTAATAGGCATGATGGCATCTTGCATCTTCATAGTTCCTCATGCAAGACTGCAAATGCACCCACTACAAGAATGTCTAGCACAACAGTGGAATCAGGCTCAAGGTCAGCTCACAGACCTGGTGTTAGTGGACAGCCGTACATATCGCTCTCTGTAATGGTGGAACACCAAAAACTTGACAAAGGGACGGCCGTTCCTAGAACCTGTTCCACAAATAGTGCTAACAACAGATGCATCCCTCACAGGATGGGGAGCCCATCTCCTGCACTATACCACTCAAGGACAATGGAACAGCCATCAGAAACTGCTCCACATCAATCATTTAGAGCTGCTAGCGATTTACCTAGCACTAAAAACTTTTCAACTACAAGTACAAAACAAAGCTGTTCTAATCCGGACGGACAATATGACAGCTATGTATTACATACAAAAACAGGGGGGGGGGACACTCTCTGCAACTGTCCCAGCTTGCACAGAACATTTGGAGATGGGCCATCCCTCAAAACATACACCTGACTGTAGAACACCTTTCAGGAATTCACAATCAGATAGCAGACCTGTTGAGTCGTCAATCACAACAGATTCACGAATGGGAGTTGCACCCACAAGTTCTACAACCATTCTTCCAAATGTGGGGGCACCCACACATAGATCTGTTTGCCACCCATGAAAACACAAAATGCCCAACCTTCGCCGCCAGGTTTCCACACCCGCGGTCGGAGGGGAATGCAATATGGATGAATTGGTCAGGCAGATTTGCGTACGCTTTTCCGCCTCTCCCACTCATTCCACTAGTAGTACGCAAGCTCAGACAACAGTCCCTTAAACTGATACTAGTGGCCCCCACATGGGCACGCCAGCCGTGGTTCACCACACTACTAGATCTCTCACTGGTTCCACATCAGAAATTACGGCTCACGCCATCCCTGTTAACACAGAACCAAGGAGAAATAAGGCACCCAGAACCAAGCCAGCTGAATTTAGCGACCTGGCTCCTGAGGTCTTAGAGTTTGGCTACTTAAATTTACCACCAGAATGTATGAACATAATTAAAGAAGCTAGAAGACCCACCACTAGAGCATGTTATGCTGCTAAGTGGAAAAGATTTGCAATATACTGTAACAACAATGATATTAATCCATTGGATGTTTCCATCCAAAATAATATTTGTTACCTTCTACACCTACAAAGGTCCAACTTGGTTTATTCTTCCATACGACTGCATCTAGCAGCAATTGCAGCCTATTTACAAAATAGACAGCACCTATCTCTCTTTAGAGTACCTGCGATAAAAGCATTTAAGAAGGATTAAAACGAATAATCCCACCTAGGTTACCACCTGCACCAGTATGAAACCTGAACATTGTACTTACAAGACTCAAGGGACCCCCGTTTGAGCCTTTACACAAGTGTGAATTGCAATTCCTAACATGGAAAACTGCCTTCCTTGTTGCCATCACCTCTCTCAGAAGAGTTAGTGAAATACAAGCATTCACAATAGAAGAACCAATTTTTTCAGATACACCCTAACAAAGTGGTTCTTAGACCTAATCCAAAATTCCTGCCAAAGGTGATTACTCCTTTTCACCTTAACCAATCAGTAGAGTTACCAGTGTTTTTCCAAAAACCAGACTCTGTTGCAGAAAGGTCTCTACACACCCTAGATGTTAGAAGAGCTCTTTTATACTACATAGACAGGTCTAAATCCTTCAGAAAGACAAAACAACTATTTGTATCTTTCTGTTCCCCACACAAAGGCAATCCCATATCTAAAGGAGGAATTGCCAGATGGATTGTAAAGTGTATTCAAATATGCTATCAAAAAGCAAAACGTACACTAACAGTTCCTCCTAGAGCGCACTCCACTCGCAAACTAGGAGCCTCTATGGCTTTCTTAGGAAACATACCACTAGAGGACATATGTAAGGCAGCAACATGGTCTACCATACACACCTTCACTAAACACTGTTGTGTTGACGTGCAAGCCAAGCAGCAATCTGCAGTAGGCCAAGCTGTCCTTAAAACACTATTTCAGTATGCTGCAAAGGATACAAGCGACCACCGCTAAGGGAGACACTGCTGCACAATCGTTGCTAAATGTACAATCTGCAGCTCATATGCTTTGAACGGAATATGCTACTTACCAGTATGCATCTGTTCTTGGCATGTAGAGCTGCAGAGTTTTACATGGCCTCCCCGGAACTTGTATCCGTTACAGTACTCATCTTAATTAGATGCACACGCATGGACATCCTTTCTCTTTACTTCTACTAACTCCATCATTTCCCATCATGGCGAAAAATAATCTGAGGATGGAGTCGATGACCATGCGCAGTATTGTCCAAGGGAGGAGTCACCTATCTCGTGACTACAAAGACTTCTTCCAAGAAGACAACAACCTGCAATCATACGAGCACAACACCAGGTGGCGATCTATTGCTAAATGTACAACTCTGCAGCTCTACTTGCCAAGAACAGATGCATACTGGTAAGTAGCATATTCCTTTATGCAGTTCTGTTGGCAAGGCGTGAGATCTGCAGGTTATGGAAATCTGAAAATCCTCCGACCTTCTGTGAATGTCTTAGGAACATTGTCTATATAAGCAAGTCGAATATGGCATGCAATTTAAAAAGCAGAGAAAAATGTGGTCTCCATTGGTAAGGTGGAGAGAGAAGGAAATGTGAGTCCTATGATTATGCCACCTACACTGTTGGCCATATTATCTCCTACCCTTGGGCAGTCTCAGTCTGTAAAGGAGATGGAACTGGAAATAGTAGTATACTTGTGGGCCGTCACTCTTCCTGTTTCCTCTTATGGTCTACAGTCTGATTTTCTCTGTAAGACTTAGAGGGACTAGAGTATAACCCAGCAAAATGAGGACAAAAAAAAGCATGTGTGGTGTGGGCCTTAAGTAACAGCACTTCATCCATGACGGAGATTGATCTCGGATTATTGAAAGCTTGCCGAGGATATGCCCATCAGGTACATATCTCTCCTCCTATGTGGGATTCCCTATCTGGGTCTACTAAGTATAAGTGTCTAACATTATGGGGAGGCCAAACAAGATGACAAATACTAAATCGGATCTCTTCTTTAAACATAGTGAACTACTAAATATCCAATAGATAGGCTGAGTCTATATTCAAGATTAAAGGCAGTGATCTAAGATCCTCTCAAAGATTGATATTTGATCTTGTAGCCTGTAGCTCAACCTCGTGTAGGAGACTAATCTGATAGAGACATCTAGCCGCAGATTCCTCATCTTAGAATCCTCACCAAGTGCCAGACTGTATCTGGAAATTTTTCCAGCAGTACCTCTGAGCGTCGGTTGAGCAAATCCTTAGAGACATTGTGCCCCAATTTTTACGTCAACGGAGTCTATATATGCCCTCCCCTGACCCTCTGTGGTCAGTTCCTTCTTTTCTGCACTAGCGACACGGATCTGCACTGCAGTTCCTCCAGTCGTTTTCCCGCCTACTCAATGTTTTTCAGTTGACGGATCAGTGTGCCTTTTTCTGCCCTTCTTCAATGTCCTCGGGGTTCAAGCCATGTGAGTCCTGTGGATGAAAAATATCCGCCACGGACCCTCCCTCGGTTTGCATGCGGAGACTGGGTGACTACCATGACTCCGAAGAGTGCGAGTCCTCTGGCCAGCTGCAACCGAAAGCACTCAGTGAATGTCGCATGAAGCTCCCTGAGGCACGGATGCTACCGGCACCGAACTCTTTTCGTCATACTCTGTCACTTGTACGCTCCACAGACCGATCACGCATCCGCTTTAGGAGCAGTTTCCGCGGGTGTCATTCTCCCTCTTC
Organism: Lissotriton helveticus; assembly: GCF_964261635.1. Lineage (NCBI taxonomy): Eukaryota > Metazoa > Chordata > Amphibia > Caudata > Salamandridae > Lissotriton > Lissotriton helveticus. The sequence goes on from NC_136067.1 coordinate 539,572,980, forward strand.
TTCCGGGGGTAAGTCTCGGAGTCAGCGGTCGAAGTTGGGCCGCCGGCAGCCTTCGTCACCTATTACTGGTTCCCACTCTTCTGTTGAGGTGTCGGGCATGAGTCCGCCTGCATCCCTCCACCTGTCCTGGGGCCGGGACATCTTTGACCCAGATGAGACAATGTTATCAATCTCTTCATTCTATTATTGGGTCGTCACCTATCTCAGGAGTGCCCTTGTGCCCCATGGAGGTGCATGAGGTCGTGCTTGTGACCCCCCTGGCGGGATCTCCCTCGGCTTCAGGTTGGCCTTAGGTGCCTGACACTTTAGCGACGCTGGTGCACAGCACATCGAGGCTCCCACCTTCAGCTTCACGTCGACCGACTCCAATGTCGACATCCAGCTCGTCTGCTTGCTCTCTTAGTAGTGCCATTGGCGCTACTTCCAACATCGAGGCGTCGTGTTCTCTGTGTAGCTTGACTTGGGTGACATCAGTGGTGTAGAATCATCTCAAGCGTCATGTTTCCTCCTGGTTTCGCTACGGAGGCTAGTTCTGCTCTGGTGACATGCTCAATCTAGCTTTAATCGTCCTAGATTTGCAACTTCCTTATGTGGAATAGTCAATTGAGCCTTTAATTGGTGTTCTACATCCTGTTCTGCCCAACGTTGAGCCTGTACTTCTTTACAGTGACTGACATTTGGATATCCTTTTGGGTGCTTGTGCTAAACCAGACACTGGGCTTCCTGTGGCTCACTCTATTTCTCACAGGCATCGTCCGGCCCCGTTGGATACCTCCTGTCTCCTGCGACATCCCTCTACTAGGGGCTTTGTGTTTCAGGCTGCTTTAACCATCCAAAATATTGATTTTCTCCCTCCTGTCTCTCCGGAACGAAAGGCCAGGAAATTTGATGCTTGAAGGCATATTTTCTCTTCTTATAGCTCTGCACTGTGGGGTCTGAACACTTCTTGTGTCCTTGCCCATTTATCCCACGCCTTGAAGGGCTCAGCGGGGCACCTCTTGCCCTCCCTTCCGGAGGAAGCCCGGAATGCTGCTGTTCCATTCGTTCGAGATGGGCAACAACCTGCCACACTTAGCATCCACTGTGGTATTGATACCTCTGATTCTGTTGGCCAGGCTTTGGCCTCTTCCACAGCCCTATGTTGGCGTGCATGGTTGCGTTTTTCCAGGTCTTTAGAGGCTGTGCAAACTACTATGATTGACATGCCTTTTGATGGCACCTCCCTTTTTGGTGCGCATGCTGACTCTCTGCTTTATGCTGGTTCAGAGATAGTATTGGTGTTGCAGAGTCTTAACTCTGGTTGAATAGGGCTTGTCAGGACAAATTGTTTTTCCTTGTTTCTGCTCTTATCAGCCTTCATAGGGTTGAGTGTTTCTCTCCCCTTTAGGGTTAAACTCTGGATTCAAGCTAGCCTAGATGATAACGGCTGATTAGCCAGAAACCGGCCCCAGGATGCTTGTTTCCAGACCAGCTAGGACATGGCTTGGCAGTTCGGGCTGGATTCCAGCTCCAAGCCCTAAGCAACGGCACGCAAAGCGGGGCAGGTGTTTTCTGGTCTCTTCCATTGACTGGCCATTATTTGGTGCTGGCGTGCGGGCGCGCCCACAGCGGCTACACCTGAAGAGGACTGCATCACCCAGAAGGCTTTTAGCCACGCCCACCAGAGCGGGGATGTTTAACCGAGTGCTCTCCTAGTAAGCGCCTGCAGCTGACACTTGCCATCACGCCACTGAAGAAAGGAACTCATTCCTGAAACGCGTCTGGCGTTCTACTTTTAAAATTAAGTTTCCATGAATTTACCTGCTGGCAGGCTGTTGCTTTAATAAAGAGGGCAGTTATCTTTACCTTTGTGAGGCTCCTGTTCCATAAGGGTTCTGCTTTGGCTTGATGTGTAGCGGCCGTCCCGGTCGCGGAAGGGAGTCTGTCGCCCCAGCGGATCCAGGGAAGCACCTACCGGTGTTTCCATTTTGGAGCGAAGGGGGAGCGAGGGGTCGGGCAGAGGATTCCAGCTCCAAGCCCTAAGCCACGGCACGCAAAGCGGGGCAGGTGTTTTCTGGTCTCTTCCATTGACTGGCCATTATTTGGTGCTGGCGTGCGGGCGCGCCCACAGCGGCTACACCTGAAGAGGACTGCATCACCCAGAAGGCTTTTAGCCACGCCCACCAGAGCGGGGATGTTTAACCGAGTGCTCTCCTAGTAAGCGCCTGCAGTTGACACTTGCCATCACGCCACTGAAGAAAGGAACTCATTCCTGAAACGCGTCTGGCGTTCTACTTTTAAAATTAAGTTTTCATGAATTTACCTGCTGGCAGGCTGTTGCTTTAATAAAGAGGGCAGTTATCTTTACCTTCGTGAGGCTCCTGTTCCATAAGGGTTCTGCTTTGGCTTGATATATATATATATATATATATGTATGTACCGCTCATCAAACGATTGTGTCCACGGCGTGCTGTTTTTCTATCCAGGAGGCAGCGCATTTGGAGATATATATATATATATATATATATATATATATATATATATATATATATATATATATATATAGGTCATGTGATCAAGGTCCGAGTGGGACCGAAACGCGTCATGGCAGAGGTGCTGGGTGTAAAAATACAATAAAATATTGCGTCACGATACTGGGTACGCTTCGTCTCTGTGGACATTGAATTCCTGTTGGTGAGACGAGAACAAGGAGATATATATATATATATATATATATATATATATGTATATATATATATATATGTGTGTGTGTGTATATATATATATATGTGTGTGTGTATATATATATATATATGTATATATATATAGGTTAGAGCAGGAGGCAGATCCTTTGAGTTGGCAGCTGCTAAATTATGGAATCTGCTCCCACTCGATATATGACAAACCGCGGAGCTTCTCCCATTTAGGAGAAAGATTAAAACCTGGCTGTTTCCTGAGTAATTAGATATGTGGTCTCTGCCCTGTCCGATATATGTCCTCTGCCCATGAGTTAGTTTAGCGCCAGGATGCCTGCAAGGTGACAGTGCTCTCTAGAAATAATAAATAATAATAATATATAATTTATTTATTTGTTTATATAGCGCTAGAATCGACCCCCGAAGGGGTATCTCTGCGCTTAAACTGATTCTGAGGAGAGACTGAGTATCCTGGCATGCTTCGCAAGTACTAAACAAAAAGGTTTTAAACAGTTTCCTGAATTTTGTATGCTCTGGGCACTGTCTAAGAAAGACGGTAAGCTCATTCCAGAGACGTGGGCCAAGATAGGAGAGAGCCTTCCCTTCCAATCTTGGCCTTCTTATACTGGGTACTTCAAGAAGATGCTTACTACTAGAGCGGAGATATCGCAAAGGTGCATAGGGTATGAATTTCTCTGCCAAATAGGAAGGACCCAGGTTCTGGAGTGCTTTATGAATAATGCAACAGGTTTTAAACTTGATCCGTTGGCGAATGGGCAGCCAGTGTAGCTTTACCAACAGGGGATGTGAAGGTGACCTAGGTGGTGCATTCTGGACCTACCGTGCGGCTGTATTTTGGACTACTTGTAGTCTGCTGAGTAAGGTGTCATTGGCTGAGATCAGCAGACCATTGCAGTAGTCCAGGCGGCTGAGTACTAGAGCCTGGACCAGAGTTTTATGAGTGGAGTCAGGAAGTAGCGGGAAGACTCTACGGAGTAGTCCTATTACATGGAAGCAGGACCCAGCTGTCTGAGTAATATGCTCTTTTAGGCTGAGGGCCTGATCTAATCGGATACCCAAGTTTTTTACTACATGTTTGGCGACCGGGTTAGGGCCCAAATCTGATGGCCATTAATCAGGAGTCCACAGGAGAGGGGCCTCTCCAAAGAGCATTACCTCAGTTTTTCCCACATTACATTGTAGAAAAGGTATTTACCATCCATTGTGATACAGCTCGCATTCCTTCCGAGAAGGCCATCTGGACCATAGCTGTCAGTTTGCTGAATGGAAAAAGAAGCTGCGTATCGTCTGCATATGATACGGGAATAAACCTGTATGTCCTTGAGATTGGCCAAGGGAGCGACATATATGTTAAATAGTGTTGGGCTCAAACAGGAGCCCTGCGGCACCCCCTTGGTCAATTCTATAGGGGCCGAACGATACGAGCCAAGATTAACACTCTGTGAGCGGCCAGACAGAAAACTCCTCATCCATGACAGAGCTGACCCTCTCAGCCCCACCTCTTCCAATCTTTCGAGCAAGACACTATGGGAAACTGTTTCGAACGCAGCGGATAGGTCCAACAGCACCAGTACCATAAAATGTTCTTTATCAAGGGACATTCTGATGTTATCTGTAACTGAGAGAAGTGCATATATGTGTGTGTGTGTGTATATATATATATTGCATCTGCTATTTCCCCAAATCGTGCTCACAATCCTGAGGGAGTCTTAACGAAGGCTGATGTTCATGATATTCCAGCTTCGCTCATCCCCTCCGTACCTCTGTGTTTACCTGTCTTGCCTGAGGGTCTGCCCACTACTGTGGGTAGCCCTCCCGATCCTCTCATCTCCATTTCACACTCTTTAGATATCTCTCTTGCTTCCACTTCCTACGGTGGACTAGATAGTATTCCGGCCAATCCAAACAAAAGAAAACGTCCTAACAGTATAATTTCCCCACAGGTAAAGACCTTAAACCGGGGGGGTAATTCGTCCAATGTTGGTAGTACAACAGCTGATAGCAGCCCCGGAACGCCCCACACTTCCCCCCAGGCTCCCTGGCGCGTCAACAACGTGGGGATAGCCCCTGTGGCATCTGGAAGCATTTTACCAACTGGGAGAACAGACTCTGTCCCAAACGACCAAGAAGGGAGGGAAAGGGAATTTATAGGAGTGGTTTGGGACACCTTAAAAAATCTTTTATCTCCCCTGGACTTAAGGCTCTCTCGAATAGAGAACAACCTCCTAGAGATGGAGAAAAGCATCATCGCTCTGGCCACTCTTGGCCTGAGAGGCCTTGAATACCAGGGTTTGATAGATAGTAATATGGCTCCCCAGGCTCCTACCCCCTCTCCCACAGCTATGTCCGGCTTGCCACCTAACCCTATTGTGCCTTGTTCCACCCAGCCCATCCCTAAACCACGCACTAAGAGAGTTGTTGCAACAAATCCGACTCCCCAGCCTAGGGTTCACACCATAAGCACTCCCACCATCCAACCACATACTCGTACTACCCCGGCGGCCCCGAGATCACAGAATCTTATTACCTCCAATCTCTGCCCTGCCCAGGCCTCACAGAATAAATTTCCTCCTCGTTCTTCTGGGGGTCATCGCTCTAAGAGCAATTTCCGAGGGGGATATGTTGATCTCCCTCCTGAAGCAAATGATTATGTGGTGGTCTTGACGGGTGTTCCGGAAATAGAGAATGGCCATTATGAACATCAGCATTCCCTACACAACAAGGTCATGCACTGGCTCAACACCTATAGACCTATCCCTAATGGTAGGAGGAGCAGAGTTACAATGGTACGCAGAGTCAAATGGGTGGGAACAACAAGAAAACTCACCCCCGGTGACTGTATAGTCGTAACCTTTGACGATGTCTTTACGGCCAACCATATCTGCTCCTGGGCGAGCCAAGACGGGGGCTCTTCCATTGCCCCAAGACCTTTGTCATTCTTCTATCCACCTCGTGTTGTACACTCACAGGGAGGCAATTGGTCTATGGTCCCCCAACAGCCCAGCTGGGGGTACCTTCCAAAGGAGCACAGTCAAACTAGAGGGTGGCCTGGTATTACAACTTCAAATAGGTTTGGCAGCCTTGAGGATGTCGATTGACTCCTAATGTCCCCAGCACTGGTACCATCAACTAAATCCAATATCTCACAGTTGGAAGCTGAGATTTCCCCACTGCTGACTACCTTGGGTATGATTAGTATTGTCCCTTCAATCCAGCCTATGATTCAGGTTCCTGCTGTACAGGGCCTGATGCACCCACCCACACCCGACTGTACCACCAGTATTCTCACAGCCGTGAGCATGATAGCCCCTGATTTATCGCCGCCTTTAGCTCCTTCCCAGTCTTCTTGGCTGGGTGGCTTTCATGCTGTTTCCCCAGCTACTGCCCCCCTGTCCTGCGAAAGTTCGGCAGGCAATTCCCAGCTTAAGATCTTAAACTGGAACGTGGCAGGGCTTGCGCGAAATTTCGACAAGCCAGACTGGAATTCATTTATGGAGCCTTTCGGGATTTGTCTCCTACAGGAAACCTGGTGCTTGGAGCCTCTGCACAGGGTCGGTTTCACGACATACTCTGTGCCAGCCTCCAGGCCTAAAGGCAGTAAAGGCCGCCCTTCTGGGGGCCTTCTTATTTGGATCAGTATCTCTCTGGGGCTTACTATAAAACACATAAATACCCAATCCCCAGATCTCCTGAGACTCACTATCCAGTGCCCGGGGGGCAGGACCTTAGAACTGTTCAACCTGTATCTTAGGGGGGGCAGGGTGGGGAACTCCTCTTCCCTATCTCCAACTGGAGTCGAAGAGGAGCTTAGTGGTTGCAACATTGATTCCCTAATTGTCTTGGCTGGGGACTTCAATTGTTGTTTCGAACCACTGTCCAGCGAAGACATTTTGGACACCTGGGAGGACGATGCCAAGAGAGGCATCCCCTTGCTCACTCTAGACCCCATCAAAAAATGGACACAGAATGCCATCGATATCAATTCTCTTTGTTTGGAATACGCCCTAAGAGCCACAAATGGCCGTTCCAAATCTGACCCTAGGGGTGCGCACACCTTTAATAGGGTGGGCCACTCCTCAAGAATAGATTATATATTATTAAATCATAACCTGTGGGAGTATTTTCTTGACATGGATGTCCAACAAACATCGGATAGTGACCACAACCCTTTGGTCCTATCACTTGCCCTCCCGTGGGAGACTGGGGATCTAGTACCACCCAGGTCCATCTGGAAATCATCCAATGATGTTGTTCCATCCAATTGCGGGAGGCGCTTGAAATGGGCAAAAGTTGCTTCAGATGAACCTAAAATGGCTCAAGCAAGGACCATAATAATGGAAGCCAAGTGTCTCTTAGGTACGCTGGATTCCGATAATGCCGTTCTTACGACATTTACGGAGACCATCGTATCACTTGGCAATCTGTTCCTGGTCCCTCAGGGGAGGGGCGGGGCCGAGCGGAGAACTGTGACCAGGGGTAGAGACCAATGGTACTCCCCCGCCTGTCGCTTGGCTAAAAGCAATCTTATCCGGGCAGTTGGTCTGAAAGACCCGGCTCTGATCTCCCTCGCTAGGAAAAAATACAAAAAAGTCCAAGTTGTGGCAAGGGACACCCATGAAACCAACTTTTGGAGCGAACTCATGGATTCAAGGGCTTTCTGGGCCTTGCTTAGAGGTAGGGATAGGCCCGTCGACTCATTACTGACATGTAACATCACAGGGGATGCCTGGTTGGCTCATTTTACAAAACTTTATTCCAACCCCCTGGGGACCGAGTGCCAGGGTAGGGGCCCCAGTCATATAGTACCAGCTAATAGCCCACACTTAGACCCCACTTTTTCACCTAAGGAGGTTGAAACAGCGATCAGGTGCATCGTGCCCAATAAGGCGGCGGGCCCAGATGGAGTCCCTGGAGATTTGCTCCGGATTAACATAGAGGAGTGGAGCCTACTCATCGCCAAACTCCTGAATGAGGCCTTGGAGGGCGGAGGCTTCCCGGATTCATGGAGGGGCGCAGAAGTTGTCCCTATTTTTAAAAAAGGGTGCAGGGACGACCCTGCCAACTACCGACCCATAAGTCTGCTTGATTCCACCCAGAAGGTAGCAGGGAAGGTAGTTTTAGGGAGGATTCTGCAATGGGCTGAGGAGGCGCAGGTCTTGTCTGACTTTCAGGCCGGTTTCAGATCAGGAACTGGCACGATTGAACAGACATTTCGTTTCCTTATGCTTTATTGGAAAGTGGTAAAACTGGGCAAGGGCAGTCTGTGCCTCGCCTTTATAGATCTGCGGACTGCCTTTGACCTAGTCCCACGCAACCTATTGTGGGCTGTCCTTGAGGGTCTGGGCATGCCCGCGTACTTGTTGGCACTAACCATTAAATTCCATGAAACGAATTTTGCCCAAATCAGATGGGGTGTGCAGGGCCAAAAAACACCTCGCATCTCTGTAGACAGGGGTGTCTGCCAGGGCTGTGTGCTAGCCCCCACTCTGTTTTCACTATATCTAAACGGAGTGGTGGAGCACCTTCTCCAACTACCAGCAGATGCTCCATCCCTGGCGGGCAGGAAGATACCAACACTCCTGTTTGCAGATGATACCCTGTTGATTTCGAAATCCCCGATGGGCCTTCAAACCCTGCTAACGAGGTTCCAGGGCTTCTGCGACGCCAGGGGCTTGGCTATTAACATCAGCAAAACCAAGTTCCTGGTGTTGAATCCCCCCAGGAAGACAGTCCACCCACCATCTCTGGACTCAGTTCCTTTAGAAAGGGTAAGAGAATTTGATTACCTAGGAATCCGGCTCTGTGACTCCATGAGCTGGAAGGCGCACCACCAAAAAATCATCCTGGCTCATAGGAGGGTCACAGGTGCCCTATTAAAAGAACATCGTGCCTCTTCCCTCAAACCTATCGGGGTGATATTAGATATCTATAGGGCAAAAGCTGTGAGTGCGGCACTGTATGGGGCTGAGCTGTGGGGTACCCAGAAATTTGAGACCCTATCTCACCTAGAGAACAAATTCCACAAAGACTTAATGAGGCTCCCTCATAGCTCCCCTACTGTTCCACTCCTACACGATACAGGTACACGATCCATAGCCGAGCAGGCCAAGCTACGTCCCCTTCTTTTATGGGCCCGTATATGGAATGTCCCTGAACTTTCAAGTTACGCGGATGCTCTACGCGAACTTCTCTCATCCCCGGGTTGGTCTAAGATCGGCTGGCTCTCGGAAGTAAAGTGCCTTCTTTGTGAACTAGGTCTGGATGACGCTTGGGCCAATAGATCATCACCACCCAAACAATTGTTAAAGAAAATATTTTGGTCGTGGGTGGATAACGAGAGAGCAAACCACTCCAACCTATGTAGATCTGCTGTGGAGTTTTTGGTTATTAAAGGCTGCCCTTTCAGAGAACCCTACCTGGATCTGATTTCTAACCCAACAGATAGGGCGTTGTATTTTAAATTTAGGGTTGGGGTTCTGCCTCTTGGCACATGGACAGCAAATTGGAAACCACCTTGGCAAACTATAGCAACTTGCCCTTTTTGCACGAACAGGGATGAAACAATTCCTCATTTAATGTTTGAATGTCCAGCATATGCTACTCCTCGTCGCAGATGGTTGAAAACGCTCTGCTTGAGGCTGGGCACCCGGTCATACTTAGAGGCCCTACAGTTGCTAAAATCAGATCCTCACCCCTTACTTGCTTGTGGCTTGGCAAAATTCTTGGGGTGGGCTTGGAGGATAAGATCCGCGAGGTTAATGATCCTCCAGTAAGGGCGCCAATCCACATTCCAATGGTCCTGCTGTTTAATGCTGTGTCCCTTCCTTTTCCTCAAGGAGGATTAATTATGCATGTTTATCAATGTTTTTAGATGGACGTTTTCTAGCATTGTTGTATATTTTAAACTTTTTTAGTGACTGGTCCGTCTTGCTGGCCAAACTGTATAATTGTTTTTATTCTTGTATCTGTTTTTACTGCAACGCTTTTATGAAATGAAATATTTCGAAATAAAGCTATACAACAACATATATATATATATATATGTTTAAGGCTGAGCTGTAGATCATATGCGTTAGCATAGATCGCCATCTGGTGTTGGGCTTGGATGATGTGTTTTTCTTCGAAGAAGTCTTTGTAGTCACAAGGTAGATGACTCCTCCTTTCGGTGATAGTGCGCATGTGCATCGACTCCCTCCTTAGATTGTTTTTTTCCACCATCGGGTTCGGATGTGTATTGCTGCGGTTCGGTATCATTCGGTATCATTCTCGAACCCCTTTAACGCGCAATCCTCTACCCTCAACGGTATTGTCTTCGATTTTGGTTTCCCATTCGTCGCGTATCGTCCAAACTGTGAAAATTTCGATTAGGAACTTCGAGGCGGGCCATCGAGCCTACCCGTGCCGACCACGCCAGCATTCGATGGAACAAACTCCGTTCAAGCTGTGTCCCGAGTGTCATGCTAAATTTCCACGCAACAACCTGCACAAGGTCTGCAACTTGTGCCTATCCCTGAAACACGAAGAATCATCCTGCGAAGCTTGTTAATCATTCAGATCGAAGAAGACCATCCGTGATGGTCGGGCTCGATGCCACAAGATGCGACGCAGCAGCGGCTCCGTACTATCATCATCGGCAACGATCCAGAGCACAGTGCTGCCGCAGAAGAAGAACTGCTCTCCGTTTCCGAAGCCTACTTCGACAAGGAAGAAGACCTGAGCGTCACTCCGGCTCAACGGACCGTGAGTACAGACCCCCATAGGCTAAGAAAAAGGCTCCGGTATCACCCTTGCCCCCGGGCTCCGGTGAAAAGGTTTCAGCTGCCTCGCCTTTCGGCCCGGCTATGAAATACAAACATAATCCTTCGGGCTCGAGCCGATCCCAGTCCGGTGCCGAAGGTGTTGGGTCGGCAAATATAAGGACAAACATGGGAATCCTCCCACGTCGTCGGTACCGAGGACATCTTTGACATCAAAAGCCTCAGAGCCGAAACCCTCCAAGCCAAAAGAGCCGGAACCGAAGTCGTCCAAACCGAAATCCTCTGAGCCGAAACTCTCCACAACTAAAAGCTTGGAGCCGACAACCTCTGCGTCGAAATGTTCGGACCTACTCAGAAGGCTACACAGCCTAAACCAGCTAAAACTAAAGAACTAGATTCTAAACACTCGGCACCCAAAGACTCTAAACAAAAATCTTTGATGCCGAAATCCACTCCAAAATGAACAGAGGCTCCTTCCAAAGAACTTCCATCTGAAGAACCACTTCTGGATCCAAAACAGAAAAAACTCAGAATTGATCCCAACACTGGACACCTTATGGCTACTCTTCCCAAGAAACGGAAGTTAGACCTCCCACAAGAGGCCCCTATACCTCTTAAGCAAAAAAGAGACATGGATACCAACCCTTCTCCCCCTTATATACCTCCATCTCCTCCTCCTATTCTAAACATCACACCATCAAATTCACAACCTCCAAGGTCACCTGACTCAAAGGATGACGATTTCAATGATGGGGATGGGATTGGGGATGATGATCATCATATCAAGCAAAGGCCCAGACATACCACACGATACTGACCCATGGGATGATTATAATAAGGATCCGGATGTACCAAATTACCCTTATCTATATCCCTCTAGGACTTCCCCACCTGATGACAACATTGACTTTGTGCAACTCATCAACAGGGCTGCACAATATCATGGGGTGGAGCTACATAGGGAACCTCTAGAAGAAGATTTCCTTGTAGAAATGTTCACACATTCACAGAGGTCTACTAACACTCTACCCATGCGAAAAGGCATGTTAAAACATACTAATAAGGTATTCAAGGACCCAGTTACAGCCAGAATACTAACACCTCGGGTAGATAAAAAATACAAGACTACTCCTATAGACCCTGTATACATAAAAGGTCAGTTACCACTAGACTCTCTTGTTGTGTCTAATGCCCGCAAGAGAGTTAACTCTCAAACAACTGGTGACACTCCTCTTCCTGATAAGGAGTCAAAACGTATTGATGCCTCGGACAAAAGGGTAGCCTCCCAGGCCGTCAACTCTTGGTGTATTGCCAATGCTCCAGCTCTATTGGCACGTTACGACAAGGCACATTATGACGAATTAGAAAAACTTCTACAACATTTGCCAGAAGAACATAAGGCCACAGTTAACAACCTCATTCAGAAAGGGAAGTTCATCACAAACACTTCCATAAAATGCACCCTAGATGCGGCAGCTAGCATACTCCTGTGAAGACACGCTTGGCTTCGAATCTCTGGATTCAAGCAGGAGGTACAATCCTTCATACTTAATCAGCCCTTTGACAAAGAACATCTTTTTGGGCCAACAGTAGATACTTCATTAGGAAAAATGAAGAAAGATACTGACACTGCAAAATCCATGGGAGCCCTACAATTACCTTCTAGCAGGGGTTCCTTTTGTCGCTCCTTCTACAGGGGTGGCTCAAAAACAGTGGCTTCAGAAAATCGCTCCTCATATTACAAGGGGAACAACCATTCTGCCCCTCCAGAGGCTATTTTCGAGGAGGTTACAGAGGAAACAATAACAGGGGTAGAGAAAGAGGTAACTCCACCCGCACTTCCCTGCCAACAATCAGTAACTTCCTCCTACTACGCCTGACCATTGCACTCCTGTCGGGGGGGGGACGTCTCTCACAGTTCCTACCTGTCTGGAATTCAATCACCTCAGACAAGTGGGTAATACAAATTATCCAAAATGTTTGTTGCCTGGAACTTACCAGCACTCCACCAACAATCCTTCAGAGAGAGCAGGCAATGTCACCACAACATCTCACCCTGTTAAAACAAGAGGTCCTCTCTCTGTTAGACAAACATGCAATAGAATCAGTCCACTTACATCACCGAGAGATGTGTACTCCCTATAGTTTTTGATTCCCAAGAAGGACGGCACTCTCTGGCCCATACTTGATCTCAGACAGCTAAACCGCTACATTCAATCTGACCACTTCCACATGGTCACCCTACAACAGGTGCTCATATTGCGTCAGCATGGCGACTTTCTTTCCACTCTAGATTTAAAGAACGCCTACTTTCATATTCGCATTCACCCGTCTCACAGGAAATATCTCAGGTACATGGTGGACAGACAACACTACCAATTCAAAGTCCTCCCATTCGGGGTCACTACAGCACCAAGAGTATTCACAAATGCCTAGCAGTAGTAGCAGCTCATTTAAGAAGCAACACATTCACATCTTCCCTTACTTAGGCGACTGGCTAATAAAAGCCAAGTCGCAACACAGCTGCCTACACCACACTCAGAAAACAGTTCAACTACTTCACAACTTGGGATTCACTGTGAACATCACCAAGTCTCATCTGCAACCCTCCAACACACAAGCCTATCTAGGAGCTACAATAGTCACCCGCAAAGCTCTAGCATACTGCAACCCAGTCAGAATACGCACCATGCAAACATGATATCACAATTTCATCCGCAACACTCACTACCCTCCTGAGTGTTAATGCAGTTGATCTGAATGATGGCGTCTTGAATTCTAATTGTTCCTTACGCAAGACTCCAACTACGTCCCCTACAGGAATGCTTAGCATGTCAGTGGAACCAGGCTCAAGGTCACTTAAACGATCTGGTGTTGGTTGTCGGCTGAACTCCTCGCTCTCTGCATTGATGAAATACACAAAACCTATCCAAGGGCGTCCATTCATTGATTCGGTTCCACCATCTGGAGCTGCTTGCATTTTTTCTAGCACTATAGGCTTTTCAGACACATCTAGTAGGCAAAGCTGTCCTAGTTCGTACAGACAACATGACAGCAATGTACTACATACAAAAACAGGGAGGGACACACTCTACAACTTTCACACCTAGCTCAAAGCATTTGGAGGTGGGCCATTCCTCAAAACATATACTTCCTTGCTCAACATCTCCCAGGAGTAGACAATCAGATTGCAGATCTACTCAGTCGTCAGAGACAACAGATCCACCAATTGGAACTACATCCCCAAGTACTCCTCCCATTCTTCCTAATGTGGGGCTACCCAGAAATAGATCTGTTCGCCACACACCACAACGCAAAATGCCCAAACTTTGCGTCCAGGTATCCATACCCATTGTCCAAAGGCAATGTGTTATGGATAAATTGGTCATGGAAATTTGCTTACGCTTTTCCACCTCTCCCGCTACTTCCATTAGTGGTTCGGAATCTCACTCACCAATCCCTCACAATGATCCAAGTTACTCCCACATGGGCGGATAACCATCCGACTGGACTACGGAAACACCCTCTACGCGGGAACCACAGCCAAGCTACAGAAAGGACTCCAACGCATCCAGAACGCCTCCGCCCGACTCATCCTTGACATCCCCCGACGCAGCCACATCTCCGGCCACCTGAGGGACCTGCACTGGCTCCCCGTCAGCAAGAGGATCACGTTCAGGCTCCTCACCCACGCACACAAGTCTCTCCACGACCTGGGCCCCAAGTACCTCAACGACCGCCTGACCTTCTACACGCCCACCCGCCAGCTCCGTTCAACAATCCTCTCCGCCGTACCACGCATCCGAAGAGCCACCGCCGGAGGAAGATCCTTCTCCTACCTGGCGGCCAAGACATGGAACTCCCTCCCCATCCACCTCCGGCTGACCCAGGACCATCTCACCTTCAGGAGACAACTCAAGACCTGGCTGTTCGAGCAATAGCGGACCCTTTCCCCCAAGCGCCTTGAGACCCTTCCGGGTGAGTAGTGTGCTATACAAATGTTATGATTGATTGATTGGTTCACAACCCCTATCAATAGTTCCTCATCAAAAGTTACACCTCTCCCACAAGCTTCTCACTCAGAACCATGGAGAGATAAGACATCCAGATCCCAGTCAACACAACCTTGCAATCTGGCACCTGAAGTCTTAGAATTTGGCTACCTTAACCTCCCATCAGACTGCATGAATGTCATTAAGGAGGCTAGACGTCCTACCACAAGAGCATGCTATGCAGCAAAATGGAAACAATTTGCAATTTATTGTACTAAAAACCAAATCAATCCGTTAGATGCCTCAACTCAAAACATCATTTGCTATCTGTTACACCTAGAACATGCTAACCTAGCATATACGTCTATACGATTACATCTTGCCGCTATAGCGGCTTACCTACAAAACAGACAACACTTGTCTTTGTTTCGAGTACCCGCTATCAAAGCGTCTATGGAAGGACTCAAAAGAATTATTCCTCCTAGACTTCCACCTTCTCCTGTGTGTAATCTTAATATAGTCCTTACAAGACTCATGGGCCCACTATTTGAGCCTATGCACAGAAGAGAATTACAATTTCTAACTTGGAAAGTAGCCTTCCTTATTGCCATCACATCTCTTAGTAGAATTGGTGAGCTCCAGGCACTAACCATACAAGAACCATTTTTACAAATTCACCAAAATAAAGTGGTTCTTAGGACTAGCCAACATTTTTACCCAAAGTTGTTTCTGCTTTTCATCTCAGCCAGTCTGTTGAGTTACCCGTCTTTTTTCTTCAGCCAGACTCAGTTGCAAAGCGTGCCCTTCACACATTAGATGTAAAAAGAGCGATACTTTATTACATTGAAAGAACCAAACCTTTTAGGAAGACAAAACAACTCATTGTTGCTTTCTCACCACCACATAAGGGCAACCCCATTTCAAAATCAGATATTGCATGCTGGATAGTTAAGTGCATACAGATAAAGCGGATTCTACATGCAAGATGGAGTTTTCCATGGTATTTTTAGGAAACATACCCTTAAATGACATTTGCAAATCTGCAACATGGTCTACACCACACACATTCACAAAACACTACTGTGTAGATGTGTTAGCAAAACAACAAGCTAGTGTTGGCCAGGCTGTTTTAAGAACACTATTTAAGACCACTGCAACAGATACAGGTTAGCCACTGCTTGGGAAAGAACTGCTATATAGTCTCTGCTAACGCATATGATCTACAGTTCATATGCCTCGAACGGAAAATGCTACTTACCCAGTATGCATCTGTTCTTGGCATATAGAGCTGTAGATTCATAAGCACCCACCCGCCTTTACCTGTTGAAGTATTATCTTACTTAGATACACTATACATGGACATCACTTTCTACTCCATCATCTCCTTTACGGCAAAACAATCTAAGGATGGAGTTAATGCCCATGCGCACTTTTACCGAAAGGAGAAGTCACCTACCTCATGACTACAAAGAAAAACAAAGTGCAAACATCCGAACCCAATACCAGATGGCGATCTATGGTAACGCATATGAATCTACAGCTCTATATGCCAAGAAGAGATGCATACTGGGTAAGTAGCATTTTCCATACACACATATACACACACACACCAAACACAAAGATATGTATCTACCAGGTATGACATACAGTCACAGTTAAAACTTACATTGAAGGAAGCAAACTGCAACTCATAGTAAGATGAAATGGAACTGAAAAACTAGCCCATGATACTCACACAACAGAAAATTGAAATAGAATAAAAGAAAGGAAGATCACACCTTTAAAAACACATGCTGGGTGACATAGCATCAAGATAATGCTGACTGACCAAAAGTATCCTGAAAGGCTGTTACTACCATCAGCCTAACAGAAAACACAGGAAAATGACATGGATAAATATATATCATTTTACCTAATGTGTTCTCTCAAATAATAGACTTTGATTTGCATCAGTTTTTGTACTTGGTCTGGTCTTCCTGACTTAACGATGAATGCGTTTATTCATCTATGCTCTATTGTGGATGAGTTCTGGGAGACCATTTTTTTGGATTTCTTGGAATGGGTTATTTTGAAAACTTCCTTATTGCTTTAGGGAACTGTAGTTTACGGGGGCGTTTGTTGTTGCTTTTGGCCCTTCTAGTCCATAGAATCATTTCACCCTTTAGGGTTCATGTACTACTGCTCTACTGTTGACTTTTGTCTTCTGACACAGTATTATTCAGCTGCCCTTGTGGCTTGGTTTTTTCGTTGCCTGTGGGATTGTTTTTATTTAAGTTACTGTGGTCCTTGCCACAGTTCTTATAAGGAGCTCATGCTTTTTTTTAAATCCAATTCCTATGTACATCTATTGATAATTTCAACCGGCTGGTTCTTTTTGAGAACTTTTGTAGGATTACTTCACTGACCCTCCTACGGATAGGTATGGCTATGGTATTTAATTCAAAATTTAAGGAATCTGCAGTTAGATGCCTGTATTGGATGAGCAAGTTACTTACCTTCGGTATAACATTATCTGGTAGAGATATAGTCTAGCCGCTGGTTCTTTCATGCCCTACCCATCCTCCCCGCTCTGCGAATAATCTGTAGTGTAAGATATATTTCCTTTTACAACCCTGGTTTATACATCAGAGGTCAGTGTTTCAATTAGCTATGTGCTTCATCGATCCATTTGATATTTCCTTATAGACCTTGTCTGGGTGTAAGGGTTATACCCTTTTCTGAACTGGTTTTATTCACCAGTGAACACTGTTCATGTAGTTGTGTGATTCAACAAACCATTTGGCCTTACCTTGTAGATTCTGACTTGATATTACCATACCATTCATTTCTGTCTCTAGATATTGTTTCAGAAATACATTGATCTTTTTTGGCACACTGTTTCCACAGCCAGTTTCTATAGTGGCTTCACAGAAGAAACTGACGTCTGCGTCTCGGAGGGGACTTGTATGACTCCACTGACCTCACCATTGGAGTCAATGTAATTTCACAGTCATACGACGCCGTCACCCGACGCGCAGAGATGTGCTGAAAAAATTCTGGTCTCAGTATGGTGCCTGGGGAGAATAAAAAGTTAAGGAATCTTCAGGTAGACTGTCTCTGCCAGATAATCTGTTACCGAAGGTAAGTAACTTCTTCAACTTGGTGCAAAGTAGGCTGGCTGATATCAAAGGCAATGTGTAAAGTATTTAGGCAGTGCATACATAGTAGAAAAAGTAACACAAAATTCAATAAAATGTCCCAGTCAATTTTATATTAAGGAGCCAATTTATGAGTAAAATAAAACCCAAACTACTCAAATCCAGTAAGGTGAACCAATTATATGAATTGTTTACGATTTAAGTTACAATAGCGCCAAAAAACTCGAATCACTAATGATAGTCTGTGAAGCGGGAGACCAGGACCAATTTGAGGAAGAGAGCAATGAAGCCCTGGTCAGATACAAAAATTAGATTGGTCCAAGTGAAAGTCTGGAAGTCAAAAAGATCAAAAAATTGTCTCATTCAAAACAGAGAAATGTCACTTTTTGAGAGGAAAAATTCTACCTCAACTGATTTCCGCTGAAATTGAAGCCACTGCTGCGGAACCGAAGGCTGTATACTTGAAGCAGGTTGGTACTTCTAGAGCTTTTAAGATTTCTTGTTGAAAATCTTTTAATTTCAATCGCAGAATGATATTTAGTACTTTTTTCTGAGGTGATGGTAACCTTTAGCCATACAAAGGCAGAAATTCAATCCAGCGTCAAGGAACTACTAGCCAAATACTTTTTCCCTTAGGTACCCCTAAGGCTCTGGAGAAAAGGTTTTCAGAAATTTCCAAACATATTTTCCGGTGCCCAAATAACCACAGAGTACAAATCTAAAGCACCCAGTACGTTGTGGGATGGCACTTAGAGACTCTCATGCTGTCAGGCAGAGGCCCACAGCAAAATCCAGCCCAGGTCAATAGCCACTGGTCAGCTAGGCATTTCCACGAAAAGGCCTTTTGCAGCTTGTTTTGTCCTCATGTGCCCGTGGCCACAAAGGAGTCTGCTTCTTCGTCCTGTATACAAGAAGGAGCAGGTCCAGCCCTTCCCGGCTCCTCTTTGGTCACAGTGTGCAGGTCCAGTCCTCTTGTGATCTTTCACAGGTCTAGTAAGTGTTCTGACAAGTAGTCAGTTCCTGGTCATTGCACATGTATACCTGTCACCAGGTAGTAGGTGGGGATAACTCCTGGGCACCCCCTGACCAATGGGATAACAATTCCCTGGGACTACCCTACATACCTATTTTGCTGTTTGCCTCACAGCAAACAATCCCACACTGCCCCTCACTCTCAGAATTCAAGATGGGTAAACCCTTCTCCCTTTGTGCAGAGCATGTGTCCACCCAGATGTGTGACCTTGATAACAGGCTGCCCCTACCTTCGTGCTGAGACCAAAAAACAGTTCTAGAGGTAGCTTCTCTCCGACTGGATTTGGTGCTGGCCTGACTTGTGCGACAAACGTTTGGGGCCTTTCCACATGTCACATTTACTTGTAGCAGGGCATGCTCCTTTGAAGTAAATTACCCCAACTGATCTTTCTGCCAGGGAAAGAAAGCACCTTCCCACTCCAAGGCAATTGTCTTTGCTCTGAAAGAAGAGTTCATAACTCTTTCAAACCTAAGCTGGGCAGCTATGGAGAGCTAATGTAAATTTGTTTCCTCCATCCACCAGCAGGGTAAAGGAACTGTTCTTAAAATTACATTTCCAATATATTTCATTAACATGTAATTCGTAAGTAGATTTGATTTTATGAAGTATAAACATAAGTCCTTGAATGGTGTCAGTAGCTGGCACAGGTCAAAATAAGTATTTAAAGTTTATAATCTGTACTTTGACTTTTCCTGTGTGCCAACTGCAGCATGGCCAGAGACAGTGTTGTTTTGGGTCTAGCAACTGGGTGTACATGCCGTTTCTACAATATCTTACCTTTTGAGTTCTTTGGTGACTTATTTAATATATAAAATCAGGTTTTCTTTCCTGTGAAAAAGGGGGATTGTGAGAGGTCTATGCAGCAGAGTTCAAGCTGCTGCTGTAATGCCACACAGTTAAGCCATGCCTTCACTCTCGTTGTAGTGGATGGCTTAATAGGTGCTGCAGTCCACAAATGACATTTAATTTCCCATGCTTAGGGTGTACTTCTGCACCATATACTTATAGAAAACTTAAATATTCCAATCAGGTTTCGAGTCAGTTTTGAGGTTTTAGGGGTCAGAGCACATACTCTGGGCATTGGATAGCAGTGTACCAGTGATACAGTTCAAGATTACCAGCAGTTCAGTCCTAGAAACTTAACTGGAGGTGACCACCCCAAATGGGGTAACTTTGCCACAGGTTATGACAAGATCACAAGACCATAATATATGTATAAAGTTACAATTGGGTTGGTGTTATATCCAGCGTGGGCAAACCAACTTTCCGAAGGCTGTAATGGGTCAAGTACAACGCAATTTTAGGATTTTGAAATGTGCAAATTTAAGCCTTGCTTCCCTTTGGCCCCTAACATGGGTTTGGAGCAAGAAGGTCCATTCTTCTATCTCATTCATATGCCCTCTAGGTCTGATAGAGCACTCTTGTAGAATTACCAGTTTGTTTAGCGCATCTTTCATAATTTAGAGTACACCACTCCTGTATTCTGGTCCATTTTTGTAATATATTGCAAGAGCTTAAGGTGAACCCATGCTGACTCTCAGACATAGCTGATGGCAGTTCTGCGATTCCTAATTTTGCAGCCCGACCTCTGACTGTAAGTTTGACAGTGATTTGATCTGCCCATCCCCCGTGATATCAACCGTCAGTATCCCTTTTCCATCCACTACTTTCTGAAAGTTAGTTCTTTCCACAAATTCCTTACCTCATAGTTATCCGCTAGGTGCCAAATTTGTATCCGTTAAAACATTTTTCCCATTTGCCGTTCTGTCAGGTGGCACCACTTATCTCCAGTTGCATCTTTGCCGGACCAGAAGGTAACATCATCAGACTACATATAACACAGTCCTGGAGTGCGCGGCATCAGTTCTTGTTTTTCTGCTCCTCCTTGATGCAGCTCATCTTAGTATTTAGCTGATTAAATTCTTTAGCAATATGATGCCAAGTTTGTCTCTAACCAAGTTTGAGGTTCAAACCCTGCAAGAGACATTGTACAAAAAGATGCCCTTATCAGGTCCACATAAACTCTATGTTGGATCAGATCAGACTTATCGGCCTACAACTCTTGTTTTTTAATTCAACTAAAAGTTATCATGAAGTAGGCTAAGCTAATATCCAGACAGGAAATGATTGTCCAAGTGACTTGCTACGAAACCAACAAAAGCAGTAGCAATGAGAGGCTCTCTTCCTCCTGGATGTAACAGTCCCGCTCTGGGAACACTTGCAGACTTGACCCCAATTCCGGGCCTCCGGCTCCTCATCTTCGCCAGAGAGCCGATTCTGAAAAAGGTAAAGTAAGAATTTTAGACTCCCTCTGCTTCTCCTTCTCAACTAAATGTCTTCTGGCAGGCCATGTTTGATGTCTTAAAGATATGCCTTTTGCCTTGTGGGCACTCTCAAAGGTGGATCCATGCCTGCGGGTTTAATGATTCTGGCAGCTCCAATCCTTGCTGTTCCAGAATGCCCACCTCCACAAGCTCCAACCTTGGTGCAGCTTCCAAGCAACACCTTGCCATCTAAGGCATCAACAAGCTTCTCTTCAGTGCAGCTTGTTACATTCTCACTCTCACTGCCCTGAAAGATAATTTTGGTACCTCCTCTGCATTCAGTGTCAGCAGACTTCTGTGCAGCCGAAGAAAAAGTTTATACATATTTCGATGATCAACCCTTGCCTCAGCATCTCCTCAAGGCCCTGAAGTTCTCTTAGATGGAAATTTCCAATCAACTTCTTTGCCCTGAAAATTCCCCCAAAGACTCTGGTATATAAAGGTAGATCATTTGTAGACTAACAGCCTCATTCTTTATACCTCAGGCAATTTTTCAGAAGAGGTCTACTCATTTACTGCAGTAGTATGATCGGAAGTGAAAGCCTGGCAATTGCCCTTGCCTACTGCTCCTGAAACAAATTTAAATAATTTGACTGAAATCCTGCAGCCATTCTCTGCAGTGTCAGAGTCCTTGCTACATTTCAGCAAGGTTTTTTCTGGGCCAGTTCTAAGTACCTGAGAGAAGCCCTTCTTGGGCCCGAAAATCCACCGACAAACTGTACAATGCGATTGGCAAGCACCTTCTGATTAAGAATTAACGTTGTTACACTCTTCTCTCGATTTATAGTGGTTCAAGCTTCATCTGCTAAGTTGAACCCCCTTGTGCTTTTTCCCCATCTTATCCGAACCATGAGTCTAACTGGCTTGGCTCTCCAAGCAGAAACTTTTTTGTGTTGGCCAGTTTAGCTCTTCATGCTGCTAACACCATTTATCTTCTTGCCTGATATATCCAAGTTCTGCCAAAATAGACAAGATTGGTGTCATTGGTCTTCGTGAGCACATGAAGAAACTTTTCTTCGATCTGGTCAGCAATGGTTTGCCCATCTCCGAATATACTGGAGTGCATGACCTGGAGTGTGCCAACATAGTGGCTCAATCCAAGGCCCGGTGGATACTCTGCACTGCTAAGACTGGATGTGCTCCACTGACATTTCGGGACATGTCAAGGCGTCCCTAATGGAAATTCAGTCTATGGCAAGCAGCTCTAAACAGAGAAGCTGACCTCTTTCCCTGTAAAATTTGAAAAATAAATTCACCAATGCACACTCGCTAGACGATACCAGCAGTACTGTCCCAAGTGGGGGTTCTTCAGGTAGCAACCCTCCCTACCGGTTTAGACTGCAAGCAGCTACATCATTCCTTTTGAAGAAGGAGTGGACCTAATGGATGCCAAGATCACCAATGCCAGCAACTCCAGTCTCGACCAGCTTAATCTGCCACCTCAAAGCCTCTTTAACTGCAGCCCCCTCCATCACTAGCTTTTGATAGGGCGAGAGGTCTCCCAGTTTATCACCAGTTGGAAAACTATTTTATCATATTATTGGCAGCTCCAGATTATCTGCAAGGGATACTTTCTTACCCTTCTCTCCTTCCCACTGGATCACTCTCTTTCTTTAAGAATGAGATCTCCTCAGTCTTCTTGTTGGCCCTTTTGAACAAACGGTGCACCAATATGGTTTGCACCCTGTTTAACCAAGTCTTTGCCTGTAAGCAGCAGCCCCCATCGTGGAAAGGAAACATCATCCACCCGATTTTTAAAAAGGGAGACAGGAGATCACCGCGGAACTACCGGCTGATATCTCTAATAGATGTGGAAGCCAAATGGTACGCCTCTTGCATTTTGGAGGAGATTCAGGAATGGGTGGACAATAACAACTTAATCCCCAGCTATCAAACAGGCTTTAGAAAAGGGACAGGGACCATAACAAACCTTACAGCCCTAGCCCTCCTGATGGAAAATGCCAAAATGAAGAACAATCGGTTATACGGCTGCTTTATCGATATTAGAGCGGCTTTTGATCGAGTCAGTAGGGAGAGACTTTGGGAAAAACTCAAGGAGTGGGGTCTGTCAAAAAATCTTCTCAACGCAGTCATGCTCCTCTACACTGACACTTGGGCAAGGGTCAAACAAGGTCAGGGTTCAAGCCTCACGTCGAAAATTCCAACTGAAGACGGACTAAAACAGGGCTGCGTCCTGGCCCCCATGCTTATTTAATTTATACGTTGCCGACCTAGGAAACAATCTCGGTCAAATTGTAAGCCATGCAGCGAAACTGGGAATCACCCCAATGCCAATCATCCAGTTCGCAGATGACATCGTCCTCCTAAGTAGAACCTGCAAAGGCTGATAAATGCTCTACAACTCTACCTAGATGAAGAACATCTGGAACTTAATAGAGAAAAGACAAAAGTAGTACGCCTTACAGAGCGAAAGTCTATCAAATTCAGTTGGACATCTAACCACCTTGCAATAGAGGAACAGCCATATTATCGGTATCTGGGGGTAACCCTCGGCAAAGACAACTTAAAAAAAGAATATTCGACGGTGTTTATTTATTTATTTATTTATTTATTTATATTCTTATAACGCACCATAGCAGGGTGGCCCCTCCAAACAACATGACCTCTGTTTTGGTCACATTGCACTGGAGGAAGTTCTGGGCCATCCAACCAGCTACCGCCCTCATGCCATTTTGAAAGGATTGCATGACTGCAGGAGTGATGGTTTCAAAGGGAAACAACAGCTGAGTATCGTCAGCGTAGGAAATTGGTGAGAACCCATAGGATCTAATAATCTCGGCCAGAGGGGCCACATATACGTTAAATAACGTAGGGCTCAAGCATGAGCCCTGTGGCACACCTTTGGTAAGCTTCCTGCAGACAGATTTATGGGGGCCTAATTTGACACCCTGTTGTCTGCCTTCAAGAAAGCTTTCAAGCCATGCAAGAGCGGTCCCCCTTACTCCCGCTCCCTTCAGACGGTCGAGAAGAATTTCATGCGACACCGTATCGAAGGCAGCGGATAAGTCCAATAGCACCAGAATCACTGAGCTCCCCCTGTCCAGTGACATTCTGATGTTATCTGTCACTGACAGGAGGGCTGATTCGGTGCTATGGTTGGGCCTAAAACCAGATTGCGAGTGGTCTAGGCCACCCGCTGCCTCGATGTAATTCGACAGGTGTGCATTTACATGCTTCTCGACCATCTTGCTGTAATATGGCAGAAGGGAGATGGGACGGAGGTTGGGAAGTTCCGTCCACGGGAGAGCCGCATTCTTGCGAATAGGGTTCACCACTGCAATTTTCCATTCAGTTGGAACTTTCCCCTCTTTGAGAGACTGGTTAATTACATCCTGAATGTAGGGAGCTAACAGGGTGGGAAGGGAAGTTAAGATTTTAACAGGGATGAGATCATCCGGTGAACCAGATTTTATTTGGGTCATTATGGTGTGGAGTTCATCAATGTTAACAGGAGGAAATGTGGTTAATGTAAGGTTGGCATTTCTGCTGGGGGAGGAAACATTCATAGTGGCACTATTTTGTTGGGATACTAGAATTTTTTCATGGATGGTCTCTATTTTGTTTTCAAAATATAATGAGACTTCATCACATAGACTTTGTGAAAAGTCATCAGGGCTTATGCAAGCCACAGGTTTTACAAATGTTTCCAGAATCCTGTACAGTTCTTTCGGAGAATTTCCGGCTTCCACGAGCTGTTGGGCAATATTATTTTTGCGTGCAGCTTTGATGTGTTTATAGTAATTGGTTTGAGCTGCTCGATGTGCCTTATTGTTCTCCTCCGTATGTGATCGCCGCCATCTCTTTTCTATCCTCCTACATTCTTGTTTCTCTTTCCTGAGAGCCTCAGTGTACCATTTTTCTTGTTTGGCCACAGGTAGTTGTCTAAAAGTTTTCAAAGGGGCGATTTTGTCTATGGCCACAGTTAGAGAATGCTGAAACATAGTTAACTTATGTTCTACATCCTCAGTATCTCTGATCTCAGGTTTTTTCCACACCTTTTCTAGCGACTCTAGCGTAAGTTTCTGCCACTGTCTACGTATAGTGGGGGGTAAAAAAGTCTTCTGAGGACCATTGTTAACTTTAAAAATAGTAAAGTGTAATAAAAAGTGATCTGACCAATTGACTTTAGTGGGTTTGTAACACAAAATATTATCAAAATTAGTGTATATCAAATCAATACAGTGTCCACCTTCATGAGTGGGATCCTGATTTCTTTGTGTAAGACCAATGGTAGCCATATCAATAAACAAACCATTAGTCCCAATGGAATCAGGTTGGTCAGTATGAATATTAAAATCTCCGAGGAGAAGAAAGTCTTCGTTGGCCCGTATATAGGGGCCTAACATCTCTAAGAGAGATGTAGAGAAGCTGGGACATGGAGAAGGTGGTCTATAAACAAGAGCACCTTTACTGGTCTTTCTGTTAGGGAGGGTAATTCTAAAGATCATGATTTCCATTTCCTTGCTACATTGTTTATCTAAAATGTCTAGTTTAAGAGAATCTTTATAGATTATAGCAATGCCACCGCCAGTTTTATCAGGGCGGTCAGAATGTTGAAGTTTGTAACCCATAGGCACTCCTACATTAATGGCAGATACCGTATGTGGCTTTAGCCAAGTTTCCGTAATGAAACAGAGATCTGGGGTCAAAGAGTGTATTAGGTCCCAGATCTCAATTTGGTGCTTGGGCATCGAACGAACATTAATAAGAATGCAATGCAAATCATGTGGTGACTTAATTGGTTCTTGGGAATCAGGAAATTGCATTGAAGAAAAATGACATTTTTTGCATGAGAATGGACCTCCAAAACACGGTCTATTATTCTCTGGATAGCATGGGGAGGAGAATTGCCTTAATGTTTTCAGCTGCAAAGCCTCATACCTGATATGGATGTTAGCACTAAGAGCCGGCATGATGTATATTTACCGCCCCGGCGCCCCGTCCTGTCGCGGACGGGCGCAGACGGGCAGCTCTTTGACTGGTCTTCGGCTGTGATGAGGCTGCGCGCAAACGCTGCGCGCTTCCTGTGAGGCGATGGCTAAATAGCCCCAGTTGAGACCTAGAGCGCTAACCGCTCCCGGAAGTGCCTGGCCCTCACCTGTCCGCCCTCCGCACAACGGTAATGAATTACCGAGTCGGACCGAGGCGGGCAGGCACAGGAATCGAGACCAGCACTCCGGATCAGTTTAAAATAAGTATTAAACAATTGTGAGCTGTGCACTCTAAAATCGTGCACACGAGTATTTTAAAAGCAAGTTGTGTTAAAAAGCGCTTGTTTGGCAAATGCGCTCTATCTGTCCCAAAATTGATTCTGCCCTCTTGATTCAGCAAGCCAGCGAGCCAGCTAGCGGTGTGCAGACACTGCCACTGTCTTTCCACCGCAGCTGCGCTGACCAGAGGCTCCGCCTAAATAGCCCCAGTTGAGACCTAGAGCGCTAACCGCTCCCGGAAGTGCCTGGCCCTCACCTGTCCGCCCTCCGCACAACGGTAATGAATTACCGAGTCGGACCGAGGCGGGCAGGCACAGGAATCGAGACCAGCACTCCGGATCAGTTTAAAATAAGTATTAAACAATTGTGAGCTGTGCACTCTAAAATCGTGCACACGAGTATTTTAAAAGCAAGTTGTGTTAAAAAGCGCTTGTTTGGCAAATGCGCTCTATCTGTCCCAAAATTGATTCTGCCCTCTTGATTCAGCAAGCCAGCGAGCCAGCTAGCGGTGTGCAGACACTGCCACTGTCTTTCCACCGCAGCTGCGCTGACCAGAGGCTCCGCCTAAATAGCCCCAGTTGAGACCTAGAGCGCTAACCGCTCCCGGAAGTGCCTGGCTCTCACCTGTCCGCCCTCCGCACAACGGTAATGAATTACCGAGTCGGACCGAGGCGGGCAGGCACAGGAATCGAGACCAGCACTCCGGATCAGTTTAAAATAAGTATTAAACAATTGTGAGCTGTGCACTCTAAAATCGTGCACACGAGTATTTTAAAAGCAAGTTGTGTTAAAAAGCGCTTGTTTGGCAAATGCGCTCTATCTGTCCCAAAATTGATTCTGCCCTCTTGATTCAGCAAGCCAGCGAGCCAGCTAGCGGTGTGCAGGCTCTGCCACTGTCTTTCCACCGCAGCTGCGCTGACCAGAGGCTCCGCCTAAATAGCCCCAGTTGAGACCTAGAGCGCTAACCGCTCCCGGAAGTGCCTGGCCCTCACCTGTCCGCCCTCCGCACAACGGTAATGAATTACCGAGTCGGACCGAGGCGGGCAGGCACAGGAATCGAGACCAGCACTCCGGATCAGTTTAAAATAAGTATTAAACAATTGTGAGCTGTGCACTCTAAAATCGTGCACACGAGTATTTTAAAAGCAAGTTGTGTTAAAAAGCGCTTGTTTGGCAAATGCGCTCTATCTGTCCCAAAATTGATTCTGCCCTCTTGATTCAGCAAGCCAGCGAGCCAGCTAGCGGTGTGCAGACACTGCCACTGTCTTTCCACCGCGGTGTTAAAAGCCAAGTCCCAGACGCTAATTTATGGATATAGGCGACTCTTACAAAAACTGGGTGGCCCAAACTACACCCACCTTTTAAAACTAATGGCCGCTCAGATTTTACCTATTCTATCGTACGGTTTGGTCACATGGCTTGGAGCGGAGGCCGGTTTATTAAACAACTTACAAAATAAAATTTACAAAGATGTATTTAAACTACCCAAATGCTCCTCACCAGCCCAGGTGCGATTAGAATTTGGACTCCAAAATCAAATCTTTAGGTCCAAATCAAGATTCGTCAAACTTTGTCACAAACTTTGTGCTGCCGACTTAGACTCTTTAAATAATCTCTGTTGGCAAGTAATCAACTCTGAATCTACCCAGCCCTGGGCCATTCACTTGCAAACGGAGCTCGAACTGCTAGAAGCATGGAACAAAAACATTGACCAAGCCAGTTTCTGCAAAATTGCTAATTCCATTGCCAAAAGGAAGTCGTTACTGGAAGACAAACAAATATTGACCCATCAACGTCATGCCTGGACAGTTATTTCTTCCTATACACTTCAACAACCCCAGGCATATTTGGCAACTCATTTTAGCCAACATTTAAAAAAGACCCTCATCGACTTCCGAATGGGCCTTCACGAATCCAAGGACTTAAGACCCTCCTGGAAACCCCAAGACGATTGCCCAAAATGCAGACTCTGCGGATACCAAAATGAATCTCTAATTCAATTGTTTTGTGTGTGCCCAGTCCTCATGGTATTTAAAAGACAGTTCTTGCGGGACATACTGATCAAATTGAACATAAGAACATGTCAGCAGGCCGTTATTATCTGGCTGGCAGGTTCATCCCCAATCCTGACTTGTCGGGGACTCAAATTTATGATTGAGATTAGAAAGCAGCTACAGGTCTGTTAACGATCATCCAACTTACTGTCTGAGGCCCATCCTCCGACGCTGGTGCTCCCACGCTTACTTCACAATTCCTTAACCGCTTCCGCGCTCATGACGAGCTCGGCTCGTCATGAGCGACGACGCTCCTACGCTCATGACGAGCTGAGCTCGTCATGTAACGCGGCTTTTTTTTAAACGCAGCGCGCAGCGGGAAAACCGCTAGCGCGCATGCGGTTAAGCTGCTAGTGGGGGGACTCGACGATCAGTTTTAAGTTTTAACCCTTTTTTAACTTCTACATTAATTCTTGTTTTTTTTAATTTTAACGTTATTTGTTATGTAAATATTAGCTAAACTTACTTTTCGTATTGTAAGGATTTTTATTAATTCGACAAAAATAACATATTGTATTGTATTGTATTGTATTGGTGCCCTTATACAAGGACTTGGGATCTTACTCCCTACAATTCTTGGTCCCAAAGAAAGATGCAGGGCTCATACCCATCTCATTTACTTAAAGGTTTGCTGTATTTGGTCCCTTCCACACTGTTAATCATTCAGGAGTTGGATTTGAAACTAGTATATTCATAGCATGTGTGGCTGTTGATACACATGTGGTGCACACTCCTGCCATCTAGTGTTGGGCTTAGACGTTTACTACTTGTTTTTCTATGAAACAGTCTTTTGGGTCATGAGATCCAGTGACTCCTTCGCTTTGAGGTAATGTACATGATCATCGGCTCCATCTTCAGATTGTTTTTCTCCGCAAGCTTGGAGTTGCACTTCGTAGCTCGCTATAGACGCCCCTTCTGTACTTCCCTCTCGAATTCCTTAGGTAAGTCTAAGGCCAGGCCAAGCATATGAAAACTGAGCAGGACTCAATCTCATCACTCCACTCTTAACTCCAAAGAGACTTCAATATTCCAACACTTCATGCACGACTTCCTCAGGTTATCAACCCCACAGCAGATTGAGGCTTTCAGAGGCCATGCTGCAAATTTTCAGTGTGCTTCCAGCTCCCTCTGGAGCATGTTCAGGTGCCACTGAACCATATGGACCTCCAGTCTGCTACCACCGCTGAGCCCTACCCTGGCACCCTCTGTCCCCTTAGAACCCATTACTGAGTCCGTCACAAATCCAGTCCAGCCTCCTTCTCCGTCCCAGGATCCAAACTGTTTCCTGCCTCCCCAACACTACCAGTGCTGATGGATGGCACAGTGCTGACACACGTCTGGCACCGAACAGATGTCGGTTCAAGCTTGACCATTGTCATACTACAAAAGTACTAAAGCGCAGCCGGTTGTCAAGCAGCCTTAACCAGACCCTGTGCCTGTACTGTGTTGCAGAGATCAGCTGAGGCTCCATTATATTTTAGTTTCTGACTCTGATACTGTTCCCGAGTAGATTGCACCCAAGCTTCTGAATAATGGTGAAGAATGAGTTACTCCCCTCTCATTACACTGATGATGCCTTTTCCCTTGATTTTGAAAATGCCAGTAGGCTTGATACCTCCCCTGAGACAGAGCTTGACTTGCTGCATACTCACAAACAAAGGAAAGGGCCTCATTTGCAGTGGTGGCTTACAGGGCATCCAAGATATTTCAGCTTCCCTCCTTTGAGACTAAGACATAGGTTTTGACAGAAATTCTTGAGCCTGAGCTAGAAACAGCTGAGTCCTTACTCCCCTTTAATGATGTCCTGGAAGATATTCTAAAGGCTACATGGTCGAAAACTAGTTCTTGCCTGCCTGTTAGCCAGCAGGTGCCCTGGTGCTGTAGGCCGGCGCCCAGTAATCCAGATTTTCTCTTCAAGCACCCTAGTATAGTGAGTTTCATTATACAGTCAAGTGAACCCTAATTCATCTGTGAGCAACTTTCTGATACAGAATCCAAAATAATTGATGCCTTTGGTAGATGTATGTTTTCTTCTGCCAGCCTTGCAGTGCAGTCTGTAAACACAAGCTGTTTGTGTGCCAGTACATGCTTGCCCTTTGGGACACGGCAAGCAAGATTTTATCATCAGTCCTGAAAGATGTAAGGACCTTCCTGGCTCAGATGATCCATGATCGTCAGTACTCAGCCAAGTAGGTTAGTAACACACATTTTGGATACAATGGACTACATTGGCAAAGGAGTTGGTACCTGTGTTGTCCTCCGAAGACAGGCCTGGATGAGGTCTACCAAATTCTCAGGCGATATACTGGCATCACTATGGATATAAAGGCATTGGTATGGAGATGGCCTTTCATGGTTCTCACCTCTTGGGAGAAAAGGTGGACTATGCATTGGAACACTTTAAAAATGGTACACCTACAGTACTTTCCTTGGGGTTGTTGATCCCTGAAAACATTTTCCACAATTGTTCTGGAAATGTAAGGGCTGTTTTATAGGCACAGACTGCCTTCCCAGCCGTAGATGTAGCAGACAGTTCCATCCTTTCGGGTGACGGAACCGGCAGGCCAGCAACTGCACTAGTTATCCAACCCCTCTTCCCCTGCTACAGTGGTTAACCAACAACTTTAGTTTGCCCTCCGAGAAGCATGCCCAACCCAGTGGGTGGCAGGATCCAGAACTTCCTCCTGAGTTGGTGATACATCACATCTCACAGTTGGATTTTGCAAATTGTTCAAAAAGACAACGCCCTATCTTCTCTCTCCTCCTCACCCAATAACCCCTCTACACCAGAGTAAATATCAGATAAGCATCTGTCCATTCTGCTACATGAAATTTGCCTCTTGTTCTCCAAGGGCCCCATCGAGTGAGCACTAGACTTTTACAAAGGCGGGTGTCATTACTCCAAATACTTCATAATCCCGCCCCCCACCCCCCCAAAAAAATATGGAGTTTTCAATTCTATCCTGGGCCTTCGATTCCTGAAAGCCTTCCTATGGATGGGGAAGTTTAAAATGCTTTCATTGGCCCAGGTCCTTTCTCTCAAAACCCAGGAGACTGGATGATGTGCTTGGACTTGCAGGTTGTGTATTTTCATATACCTGTCTTGTAGTTCCATCGGAGTCCTGTACCTCGATGACTGGCTGCTAAAAGTCTCACCTGATTCCTTCATAGAGGCTTCCATTCATTAACGTGATCATGGACACAGTGATGTTCAATGCTTTTCCTCCTCTGAAATTAGTTCAGGATATTCGGACTATGATCCCGATGTTTGAAGCTTAATCATTGATCCAGGTGGAATCCCAGTTTAAAAATTCAATGACATTGACTCTTTGGGAGTAAGGGTCTCAGCTGGCCCTACCCATGGCTAGTTAGCTAGTTAAAAATAATGTTAATCTGTGTGACTGTGTGGGTGCCACTTTAAGGTCCCATAGTATTCTGATGTCACCTGTCCTGGGGATATATAAGCCAAAAACCCAGGTGGCTGCAGCCTATGGAGCTGAAGTCTGGGGCTATGCGGAAATTACCAAAGTCTCAAAAAACTGTTTTGTAAATTTCTTAATGTGCGTAAGACTGCCAACTGGTGCTCCTACTGATATCCTGGTCTATGTCGTAGGGCTCAAGAACCTACACTATTTGGGTCATCTTAGACCTATTGTCCACTGGGACGGATTATTAATCACCAGTGCCCTGACACCTTATTTGAATGTCTAACCTGCCATGATTGGTTCAGCTGCCATATGCTATCACTGTTAGAATCCATGGGTTAGGCTGTTTTTTGGATCGTCTACTCATGCATATTATTTGTGTTGGTCTTCTAAAAGAATACTTCTGGAAGCACCTAGCAGTCATGAATTTGATAGTGTCCATGGAAAAGAAGCTGAACCCTACCAGAGTGTGAAATGGTACAGTTTATTGGACATCTATTTGAACTGGTTAAGTCAAATAGATGTTGCAATATAACTATATACAATGTAGATTTGGAATTTTGTCACTTGTTGCCTGTACAGACAGGTGGCGGCAGCCTATCATTTAGTCTACAAATTGCTATTTTTGAACAGGGATCACAGAAATTAACACACCTTTTATTCTTCTGTCCTGTGTATCAGGCTAAGAAATTATAGTTGAAACCCATGGTAAAACGTCTTGGCGCAACTGTTTTTATGAGGTCTTTTGGATCTGTAAAGGTGACAACTTCTATCACAGTGATATACTTGTTAACAAAATATTTAGCTTCATAATGTTGTCTATGACACAGACCGCTTAAATCAGTTTCTTAATGATAGTCTGCATATCTTTTGTTTTGTAATTGTTACTTCTGTAACATATTGTGGGACACATTGGGTTTTAGTGCTTATCAGGGATTGGGTCGTTTTTACCTATGATGCTTAAACGTATTGTGTGAACGATGGACAACTAAAGTTATTTTTGTATTGTGTACAAAATACATTTTATGGACCAATGCCATTTCACACGGTTGCCCATTTTCTAACTGAATCCCTTTGATTGTGTCATTTTGTCAATGTATTTGGATTGCATTCTTATGATGGGATCATTTTCTGACCATTCACCTGAACTAAACTTCAATTTATATTGGATAGCCTCAAAGAATGATGTCAAAACTATTTTTAACTCAGATGGTGTTGTAATGCACCTCTGACTTGAGCTTTCATCGACGTTTGATACAGTTAACCATTTTGTGCTCATAATAAGGCTTGATGACACTTGAGTTCAGCATATTGTTTTAGAAAAGAATTGCCTCTTACCTCATTTATCGGATCAACTTACTTTACTCTCTTTACTTTGTAATCATTCAAATCTACACCTAGAGTATCCCACTGCTGGATCATTGCTCCTCCTCTCGTGCATGACCATTGCCTGCTACCTGAGCTGATTTCCTTTATTAGCTGCAGTACCATTACATTATGGAAAACAAGGAGACGGGTAGTAAGGTATAGATTGCACAATGTAACTGTAAATTCTAAAAGGCAACAACTATATCATCTCAAATATGAAGGTGCTCCAAGGAAATTGAAACAACGACCACCCCTGGTGTTAAATGTGTGTAAACACTAGTCTACATACATATAGTACAAGAAAAAACAATGTCCTGAGTCACCCTCATAAAGTAACGCAAAAAGTAAGTCCACACTGTAGTCTTTTACACTGTTCTTCTTTGATGCTTTATTCCATGTCTTGTAAATATATGCTTCAGTTCTTCAACTCAAGAAACAGATAGCCACAGCGCCAACACGTGTTTCGTCTTAGGGAATTAAATCAAGACTTCATCAGGGCACAATCAATAATATCCGTAGAAAAAGTATAGACGGAATCCTCTTTCGCAGTCAAAGGTACCTTCCATATGCTCATATGAACCCATCAAGTACAAGGTATTGACGTTCCGCAAATAAACTCCTTCAATAGGGAATAATCATCAGACACTTGAGTTCTGTCCTGAGAAATTCATGTGAAATTCGACGGAGAGTGCTCCGCTGCAGATCCTGGCGTGTTGCCTTACTATTACATATTGACTGTGATAATGGACTATACCTTGGGGCACCAATGATAGTACTTTAACAATTACATAGAATTCAGAGAATCAAGCTGCTAGATAGATTCTCAACCTACCTGTTTTGACTTGTATTCCACCAGGAAGCATATATTTAATCTGCCTGTCTTTAACTACATGCATCACCTTTAAAGTAATATGCATTGCTCATCAAGCAATCCTATGGGATTGGATTAATCTTCCTTCAAAACAAACTCCACATCTGTAGCCATCCAAGAAATACCAGTATGATCCAGACTAGTTTCTCTTAGACAATTCCTCTCTTCAAAAAGTTGTGTACTGGCAGAAACACATCCATCTAGACTGCTGTTAGACCTGGCACTGTTGTCGTGGGTCTCCCTTCCAATTTGTTGCTATTGCCTCATGTTTTTGCTGGTTATAGATGCTGTGGGCACTGCCACTGCTATTCAGTGCTACAGTGCAAGTGTGCCCTATGGTAAACAGATGTATGGATTAGTGAGTGTGCCCAGGGCTTGTAAATCACATGCTGCTGGTGGGCTTGCAGCACTGGTTGTGCCACCCACAGAAGCAGCCTGTAAAATGTGTCTAAGGTCTGCCATTGCAGAGCCTGTGTGCAGTCTGGTACTGGGCAAGTGCACCCACTTGCCAGTCCCCAAACCTTGACTTTCTGCATATTAGTCATCCCTATGGTACGCCCAAGGGCAGGGTGCATTGTAGGTGAAAGGTAGCACATACCCTGGTGTGTGTGGCATGTCCCAATTGTGAATTACAGCCAGTTTTGCACTATTGCAAGGCTACCTATTTCCCATAGGCCAGAATGGGCAGTTTCATTATAACATCTTATGATCCTAACTCGGGTAACCAGGTAGAAATTAAGAGTTTAGTATGCCTAAACTCAAAATGATAATAAACATCTTTTAGTGAAGGTGATTTTAGCATTCTGTGTTTGAAAATACCACTTTTGGAAAGTAGGTATTTTCTTGCCTAACTGTCCAAGCCTGCCTCTGCTAGGTTGTATATTCCTTGTCTGGAGTGTGAGTGACAGGGGCTGGGGGATTCCAAGAGACAGGGTGAGTCAGCGCAGGGCTGAATAGAGCTATCTGCATGTAGATGGGTGGTAGGAGTACACCTGGGACCCGAATAGGGCTGTGCCTGCCTTCCACAATGCTGGCTCAATCTCCTGCGGTGCGTCTGATGTCCCTGGCCAACACTGTCAAAGGAAAGGAGGATTCTTGTTAACAAAGTGCTCCAGGACTGCACAGAACTGGTTTGGACTAGGCACAGACACTCTCTGCCTCCAGAGACAAAGGGTTTGCTAGTATACATATGGGGACCCAGACCCCAGAACTTTAGATCACTTTTGGGAAAAAAGAAGAACCTTTCCTGAGGAGAGGAACCAGAGAAACTGAGGAGGAGACTGTAGGAGAGTAGGGTCTGCTTCCTATGGTTACCCCCACTTTTTGCTGTGATTCTCTGGTTTTTCGACTTTAGTGTGGCTGTGGACCTGCTAATCAGGCCCACAGCCCAGCTGTTCTCTCTCTAAATTGATACCATGTACTTTACATACATACCAGATTGGTTACTGGGTCACCCTTGTGAGCCCCTGTATAGTGTACCATAGGTACCCAGGGCATAGGTGCACCCTAGGCCCACCAGCGGCTGCTGCATGTATTGTGCCACCTCTGGTTTGCCTTCCAATCTGACACCACAGGTCTGTTCACACAGTTTGGGTAAGGTGGTGTAATAACCCCTTACTTAGATACAGTATACCTATATATATATATTCATATAGACACATATACACCTATAAGTCACTCCTATGGCAGGCCTTGACAATCCTGGAGGCAGAGTGCTTGGTTTTATGTGAGAGGGTGCCCTAGCATGAGCTGAGCCCCTCTGCAGCTTTCGGAACCATCTCCCTATAGCTGTTCTATGATCCAGCCATACCATATACTCTTAAGTGCATTATAATCATCGCGGTTAATGCTAACTTTGGTTTGGCTTTATCAAAACATGTTGTGTTAAGGTGTCAAACACTTTGGAATACTACCCCCCTCCCTCCCCACCAGTTCTGGCGGCGGGGGTAACATTCCACCCTTCTAGAGGGAGAAGACATGTAGTTACTGGTTTACCAGTTAAAGTTAAACAGAGCCTCAGCATCACAAAATGGATGCTGCTGCCACAGACACAAGTCTGCCCTCCTGCTGCTGGACGAAACTCCGGCAGGAGAAGCCTGGACAATAGGTTTCCTGCCCCAGGGAGGTGCTGGCACCTCCCCAGACAGGCTCTTTGTGTATTGGGGCAGGGAGGGCTGCATTCAGTGAACGCTTTCCAGACACTGCCTGGAGCACACTAGGTGCTCCATGCATTTCCCAGTTCAAACCGGTTGCTAGGGCACTCATCCCCAGCTCTGGCGCAAAACTGGACAAAGGGGAAGGGGTGTAACCACCCCCACCCCAAGTCCACCCATAGGAGGGACCTTAAAGTTTGTCCAACCCCTAAACTTAGTATAAGTATAGGATCCCATTCCCTAGGACTTTAGATTACCTTGGACGAAACTCTGAAACATATATTCTGGACCTTTGACATTCCATTTCGACTGGAAGACGGAAGACATCTCATTTGTGGTCAAGGAATGACCATCCTGTTCAAACAGGCACCAAAAGCATCTTTGCCAGTCTGCATTTTCAAGGATCCCGCCGGATCCCGAAGAATCTGCGACAAAGGACAAGTACTTCCAGACATCTCTGACCCCGACCTTCGCTCACAGCAAAGCTGAGACCCATGGCGGACACGAGAGACGTGGGACCGGAACTCCTGGACATCCTGCATTTTGCTACCTGCATCGACTTCCCTAGGTATCCCGAAGTTGTGCATTGGGGTGCTTGAAGCCCCAGACCCGAGCACCTTTTGCACCGAAGCACAGAGCTCCACACTCCACGATGGCCCGTGGGCTCGCTTTGTGCATTTCCGCTCGACGCGTCTTCGCGGTTCCTAGTCCGTTGGCTAGTGAGCCCCCAAGAAGACAATCCTTTAATCTAACTTGTTTTCCTGGTTGCTCCAGGCTTGCTCCAACTTCCCTGCAGAGGAGAAGTTCCACAGACCTTGCTGGTCTGCACCGAAGCCCATCTTGACATCCTGCGTGGGTTGCGTTTGCCAAGGCTTGTTGGGTCCAATCCGGATACAGACACCGCAGTCAACTAGATCCTTCGTGGGACAGTTCGAATCCAGCTCTTGGTCGTCATCGACGCCTCCTGGTCCTCGTGGCTGAAGAGACAAACTTCACCTTTTCACCTGAAATCACCCGACATCTGGTGGCATCTTTCTATCGCCGCCCTGGTCACTGCCAAGTGGCCCAGACTCTCTCCCTTCTGCTTTCAGGTTCTACAGATCTTCGATCCACCCTTGGATCCACCCGAACACTTTTCCTCTGGTCGCCAGCAGCACTTCTTTGCAGATCTCCATTGAAATCGACTACGAAACCAGACACCAAAAGAGACCTATGCACCTGGCTTCCGTGGGTGTGGTAACACGAGTACTCTGGTAGTCTCGAGGGTATTGGTCCTCCTAGTGTCGAAGTCTAAAAGCGTTCCCTCGTAGTTAATTTAGAAGTGTCCTTAAATTGTAAATTTGTAACTTATTCGTTTCCCATAGAAAGTCAATGGTAACCTGCAGCTGTGTTTAGACACTGCACGCGTCTCCCGTGGGCCTCCTACATCCTAACCTTTGATTGTTTAGAGTAGCCCCAGCGATTCCACAGGCCCCAAGCCTGCTTTCTAATTCTCATGAGGTACTTATACCACTATTTTAGTATATGGTTTGTGAGGCCCCTAGGGCAAAATTTATACTGTGCAACTTATCGTATGCTAATTAAGTAACTTGTATTGTACTTTTACCTCTGACCTCATAAAGAGTGCAGAGGGGTTGTGTTCAGAATATATATATATATATATATATATATATATATATATATATATATATATATATATATATATATTCACTGAAAAAACCATAGGTTAGAGACCATATATAGTTAGGGATAAGCATTTACAAAA
Source organism: Lissotriton helveticus (assembly GCF_964261635.1). NCBI lineage: Eukaryota > Metazoa > Chordata > Amphibia > Caudata > Salamandridae > Lissotriton > Lissotriton helveticus. Next base: position 539,610,786 of record NC_136067.1, read on the forward strand.
CCTTATTTTACTCGCACAAAACCATTGAAATTCGCATATATATAATTAGTTACGCTAACTATATATCGCGCACCCGCAATCCACTGCTGATCATGTCACATATTACATCATTCATGACATGGTCAGTGACATCACTGATGACATCACTGATGACATCTCAAATGACATCTCAAATGACATCACTGATGACATCACTGATGACATCACTGATGACATCATCCAGTGACTGTGTGTTTCTGTAAAGTTTAAATATGTTTGATATATTGAAGAATGAGTGGATGTATAAGTGTCTGGATGAAGGATTTAGTAGGTGCGTGACTGACTGTATGAGTGAGTGAATAAATGTGTCGTACTAAATGCATGGGTTAGTGACTAAACTGTCTGAATGTGTGCATCAGTGCTGCTTCATATCCTAGAAGCCAGAGAACCCGCGCCTCGCTCTTCAACCGTTCCAGTCGTTTGAAACAGAATAACTTGTTGCAGCATTGTACTGCCTAGTAGGAGATTTTCGCATCAAGAAGGCTCCTCTGTTAGTTATGAACCAGGAACCATTTTTTAACTTCATGAGATTCCGATAAAATGTTTTGAAGAGCGAGTGTTGCAATTATATATACTTGATCAGGATTCTGACTGATCTTTTAAATTTATATGAACCGTCAACAAAGAAGATAAAATACCACAGTATACAGTGTGTTTATCCAGTAATAAAGATTCCCTGGCCACAAATTTGAAGCAATTATCCACGGCTACAGAATCTTTTTGAACTATTATTAGATCATTGTCACACAGAAAAACAAGTCTGCATTTTGATTACTTTATCCTGTGACGCTTTTGCTTTATTTATGATATACGTGGCTACTCCAGAAGAAGGCGCTGGCCGCCGAAACGCGCGTAGAGAACTTATTTGTTAATGCCACAGTTTTATAATTTTTCCATTTTATGTCTGAGAATTAATTTGTGTAAGATTTTATAAAAATGTTTTGAATGTGTTTTTTGTTGCTAATTTGTTGATTTTATACTTTCCTCCCTTTTTTTAAAATACCTGTTTATATATATGATGTGTACCAATGTCTGTGATCTCTTTTTTAATCCGATTAGTAATAAAATTTGAATTCAGACCTACCTACATCCCTCTTTCATTTATGTAATCCTTTTCAACATTATTAATTTGTCTTTCAAGTGCCTTGGTTGTTACTTTTCGCTCTGTGTGCATCAGTATGTCTGTTGTGATGTAAACTGCTGCATGTGTTGATCATTAGCTATACGAGAGGCTATATGTGTTATTGATTGGTTGCCCAAGTATTTGTATGGGAGATTGAGTTTGTGTGGGGGTGGCTGGGAGGTGTGTGACTCTGTGCATAGATGTGTGAGCAGTTGATTCACTAGGTGTATGAGTTCAAGAGTGCATGTGGAAACAGCTACATGGGGGCTTGACGGTGTGCATGAGTGTATTGATGAGTGAATGGATATCTCAATGCTACATGTCATAGTAAGTACATATGTAAAACACAGTACATGTGAGAGTTGGCATATATAAATAACTGTGCATGAGAGCCACTGAATGTGTGAGTGGCTGTATGGATCATTGTGAACTTGTATCAGGGATTGTATAAGAGAGTAAATATGTGTTAGTATATGTTTGAATAAGTAAGGTGTGTATAACTGTATAGTTGAGGAAATGGAGGTGAGATTGTTTCTTTGCATGACTGACTAGGTGTGTGAGTAACTCCATGGATGAGTGACAGTGTGTGAGTGTCTGTATACACTGAGTGTATCTAAGGTTATATTAGAGTCTGAAGAGGTTCATCGTATTAGCACAAGAATGATGTCAAATGAGATGTCATCAGTGATGTCATCTCATGTTTCGAGAATGGGGTCCAAGACCTAGCAGACAAGCGTCCGAGTTCCAAGGTGTCCCAGGGCCATTTCAGTGGACCAGGCCCAAAAAGGAAAGAGCCTGCCTCCATTTTGAGAGTCCTGTGGCAGCCGCCTATCGCTGCACCGCAAGAGTGGGCGCAACTCAGCTGAATGGCGGATTTTGGCACAGTGTACCAAAAGCGGGCGGAATGGCAACTGAAACGGTAAAGGGGCGCCCCACTACAGCAGACGAGCCTCCACCTGGGAAGGCCCGTTCACGCCGCCTCACCCCCCCCCCCCCCCCCGGGGCGCCCCACGCCGTTATTCGGAGCAGCATTGTAGGATACCAAAACCAGTGCGGCAACTTACTGGACATCACCTGGGTGCCATCCACATCTCAGCGCGTTCTGCTGCCTTGGGACTATTCGCACAACAGACCGCTACTGACGAGGCCTCCCCCCGCACCCCCCGGGACGCCCCACGCCGTTTTTCGGAGCTGCATTGTAGGATAGGCACCCAGGTAGCATCACCTGGGTGCCGTCCAGAACTCAGCATGTTGTGCTGCCTTGGGACTATTCGCACAAAACACAGCTACTGACCATTGTTGCTTCTTTTTTCAAAAAAATGTTTAAATGTAATTACTGTTTTTGTTGCGTTGTATATATTTATAAGTTATTAAAGTTTTCTAATCCTACTACTTTGTTGGAGTGCTATATATTTTTAATGTGACACATAATTGTAAAAACTTTGATGTACAAAGAGGCATCCCTGGAATCTTCCGCTTCAGGCTCGGTCCCCTCCCCAATCACAATACAGGATGGTTTTCAGATAGTAGGAACGCGTGTGGTGTGACGGATCTCATCGGGTGGGGGCCTTGATCTACTGTAACTCCTTTGAAGAGGGGTGATTCTTTACAGCTGGGGCCATAAACTACATCTGCAAGGCTAGGTGATAGCCTTGGACCGGCCTGGACAATCAGACACAGAGGAAGAGGAGTGTCAGAGGGTGCGGTAGTGAATAGGGCGAAAGGGAGGAGTCGGGCGGGCACAGGGTGTGATTCTCAAGGAAGAGCAGCGCAGATGGGGGGAGGTTTATTGCCCATGCATAAGACAGAGAGTGGGGGTGACCAGTGCCTGGGGGAGATGCTTGCGAGGGTGGGGAGCCATGCTAAGGATCGACAGCGTGCAGAGAGTGGGTCTGGTCAAGGCATCTAAAATGGCTGCCGTGCACGACAAAAGTGTGGCATTTGAAAAAAGGCAAGATGGCGCAGACAATGTTTTTCAACACTTCCTGATTTCCTTCGAATCGAATGTTAACAGACGTTATCTCTCCCACACTACCGGTCCCCCTGGGCTTAAACGCCGAGATGGTAGGGACTGCATCCTGTGGAGATAGGCCGAGACGTCACTCAGCAGAAAAAGAAAAAAAAAGTCTATAAACATACAATAAGTTAAAAGTCAATCATTCTTGTTTCCTTGTAGTACGCTCCCCAGTCCGCTTTCAGTTACGCGTACCGGGCGCACCCCACGAAAAAAAACGATTTTTTATTTTATTTTTATTTATTTTTATTTTTTTTGCCCCGCGGGGCCCTTTTAAAGCCTCCACATCAAACCTAGGGGGTCAGGGAGGATCTACTATGCCCCCTTATGGTCATTTCCCCCTTTGTTTTGGCCTCCTCTTGTCTCTCGATCCTACCGAGAGACAAGATGGCGGCCGCTCCGGACTGTTTAGAATGTTGACAGACACCGGAGAGCCAATCAGCTTCGCTTCGCGAAGTTCCGTTACGCGTCAAGTACGCGAACCGGAGCGCTACCCGGAGCGCTGTTACAGATATATATCTTTTTTTGAACGTTAATTTCTCAAAATCCACTGGAGCACATATATTGAGACCTAGCAAAGGCACATCGGGCTAACAGTCCCTACAATTTTGCCAAGTTTCGTGCAAATCCATTCAGCCGTTCGGGCTAAAAGTGAGGCCAACCGCCCTATGGAAATTAACATGGGAAAAACGCGTTTTGGGACCCCCCTTTTTTCTCGGCCCCCCCTTGACGAACCCCCCCCAAATTTTCAGTGGCTGCTCAGAAACAAAATGTTCCATTTTCCTGAAAATTTCAGCCAATTCCGTCCACAAACGCCAAAGTTATTAGACATAGAATTTTCAAAAATCCCATAGAGAAAAAATCCTAACTATACATACCTACTGGCGACCGCCAGTAGGTAATATATATATATATAGCTTAATTCGGTCTCTGAAGTCTTAGCCTGAAAACTGCTCGCTACCGCTAAGATAGCTTTCTTATAAGGTTGACTTTACAAACCTCATCAGTAAGTGTCGCTTAGACTGGTGCAAGGTGCCCACTAGAACTATTGGACATCATATGCCAGGCTAACCTCTCATAGAGACTATCCCTAAGCTGAGTGCTGTTTGGGGGATTGGCCTGCAGTGGTTGCCTGACTGCCATAGAAAGGAGAAAGGAGTTTGTGCTACTTTCAAATCAACTTGTAAAGGATCTCCAAGGGCCTGAGATAAAGCTTGCCTCCTGCTGAAGTTTCAAGGACAACAGACTTCACCAACCAGCTCCCCTGCCTTCCCTTGCTGGGAATTGAAGTGCCTGCTGTTGAGCTGGGCCTTCTGAAAGACTGCGTATCTCTGGGAGTTGGAAGCGCGACTCAAAAGGAAGAAGCCTGTCTCAGCCGTTGTCGTCGCATCACCGGAGAAGAGTGTTGCCGTCGCAGCAGACGTCGTCGCATCACCGGAGAAGCGTGACGACGCTGTTGACATCGCATCACCCGAAGCGCCTCGCATCACCGGAGAATAGTGTCGCCGTCGCAGCATACGCCGTTGCATCACCGGAGAAGTGTGTCGCAGGGCTTGTCGCGGCTTAGAAGAATCATTAAGTCGCCGTCGGGCATGCACGCATCGTGTCGCATCAAGACGAAGACGCCATTTTGTTTCATTGCACCGGATCTTCATTACATCACGGTGCTGCTGGTCAGATCGCCACGGAAGCGCAGTAAAAAACCGACGTATCACCTCCCCACGCGGAGGAGAACCAATGCAACCCCTACGCAGCTGAAGGGACCCGACGCATCATCGTTTTTGCGTGTAAGGAACCGACGCATCACCTTCCCTGCAACACTTTTGTTGTATAGCGTTACGCATCCAAAGATACATTGTACTCAGTGTTGCATTTTACATCTAAAGAGAACTAAGCTATTTCTACCATTTTTAAAGTACAGTATTGTGGCTTTTTGTCGTTTGTGGTCTTGTGTTAAGTCTATATAAAAATACTTATTTTTATACTTCAACTTGTGTGGTGGCCATCTGTAGTGTTGTCACTGGGTTACTGTATGTGTGCACAAATGCTTTACACACTGCTTTGAGATAAGCCTGCCTGCTCGTGCCAAGCTAACAAGGGGGTGAGCAGGGGTTATTTTAGGAGTGTACCCCCTTAACCTGACTAAACGCAAGGGTCCCTATTTGGTCAAAGGTACCAAGTAAGAGTGTGTTTTTTCTTCTATCTGCGCAGAGGAATCACCTTCTTTGTTGGTTTCCGGTGGCGCTAGAGAGCAGTAAGGAGCAGTAAGGAGGAGGTCTGAGGAGCAGCGGCGGCGGTGGCGGCGGCGGTATCAGCCCGGAAAAAGCCGCGGAGAAAGCAAAGAAAGCAAAAAGACTCGAGAAAGCTGAAAAGGAGCTGTTGGAGCCGCGGGAGCCGCGGAAGTCGCGGGCGAGAGGAACCCGCTGCAGGAGAGGAATCCGGGCGTACTCCGGCAAATTCGAGAGACAGCGGTACATACCACCGCCGAGCCGAGCACAGCCCGGTGGTGCTAGTGAGCCGCCCGAAGCGCCTGAAGCGCCTGAATCGCCCAGACAGTGGAGCGCCGAGCTGTGGCGGGCTGAGGAGGGCCAGGGGAGATTCACGGCTGTGGCAGTAACAGACCCTCCCTGTAAAGGAGTGAGGAAGCGAGGAAGCGGAGCAGCAAGGACGAGATTTGATCCGCCACCCGTGAGTACCAGCCCTATAGAAATTCACCTCCCCCCTGGAGCAGACCACAAAGACCACAAAGGAAAAAGAAGAAAGGGAATAAAAGGCAATTGAAGGATTTGGAACACCCATAGGGTAGACTTGGAACACCCATAGGGTAGTCTGTATAGGTCCAGGACCCCCCGCTAAAAAGTCTCTGACGGCAGATGTTTATACCCCTGTAATACCCCTGTAAAAGCGTTTCCCAAGTGTTTCCCAAGCGGCTTAGGGCGGAGGTGAAGAGCCGAGCCGGGGAAGGTCGAGAGGCTCGGCAGGACGTTAAGGACTGAGGGAACCTGCTGAGGCGCCGCGGAGCGGCAGGCGGGAGCCGGCGGTCCCTGGGATCAGGCGCTCGGCAGCACCGAGGGTGGGCCGTGGCCCCGCCCGTTAAGCTGGTAAAAAAAACGGCCAATAGAGGAAAAAAGTAATACCAGCAGTTCTCCTGACCCCCCCAAAATCTATAAGGTTTAATTACATGGAATAGCAAGGAAACGTCCGGAATTTTGAGAGGCCAGTGGAGCAGCCAAAGCGTAAAGCGTAATCTGGGGCTGCGAGCTGGTTTGTGAGCTGCAAGGGGCTGAAGGAGTTACGAAGAATCACGAGCCATAAGGAGCAGCAACTCGGAGAAACTTGAGTGCTGTGATAAGCCAGAGCCAGCACAAGAGGCAGAGGCAAGTTCCAGAGGGCAAGCTACGGACTCAAGCTGAAAACAAGTAAGGAGTAAGCAAGGAACAGGGTCCAAGGGGACACCAGAAAAAGAGGGGCAAGCAGAAACTTCCGATACTAGTCCAGTGGGGCAGGTGGAAAGAGTCGACTAAGTTCTGGAGCCGGAGCAAAGGGGGTGGAGAGTGGCAACTATGAGAACGGACTGATAGATAAGACATAAAGGGGGTCGAGTTCAGTGGACACATCTGAGGATAATTACCACCAGCAAAAGATCACTGTAATATTCAAACTGAGTTCACCTTGCAGAAAATACAGAACCATTTTTCACCATTTTTCCATCAAGCCATTAAGCCATCCACCCAACGCCTGACCACATTTCCACGTGTACTCCCCCGACGGCAGCTGTCGCAAAGCGGCAGACGGGCTTGGGGAGTTTTGGGAAAGACAAAGCAATATACGAGCTGGAAGGGAGAACCTCCAGGAAAAAAATTTGCATTTTGAAAGATGCGGTCAGGAAAAATCCGACAGACACGAATACAGAAAGTAAAAAGAAGGATGGCTGTAAAAGGAAAAAAGGAACAAGTGAACAAAAGCAAGTTAGAAGAGTCAACTAATGACGAACTATCTGACCAGGCACATATTCCCATGGCCGAATCTTTTAAGTTTGGGGGTGAAAAATTGAAGTTCAAATTTCAGTTCCTAAAAGAGCAAGGGGCTGCAACGTATACCACAAGCAACGGAGAAAAAATTCAAAAAAGTCCAAAAAAATCAACCCGCTTGACTTCATCACGTAAAAAACGTAAGACGAGAAGCGAATCTGAAATAAGTATGAGCCCCAATCTTAAAGAAAAATCGACAATAAAAAATTGGCTGATTAAAACCTCTGCACAAATTCATGCACCCTTCAATCAAACAAAGTTAACACCAAATAAAACTTCAGATGAGGTTAACGAAAATAGCCCAGTATTCATAAATCAAAGCAATGTTGGATCCCAAACAAATCTGCAGAAAAGCGCACAAAAGATTGAGTGGTCTAAATCATTTTCGATCTTCGAAGAAACAGAACTTCGGAGAATGCTGGAAGAAAACACACATAAGGAAGCTGAACCAATGCAACTGAGTCTCGAAAATTTGAGAAAATTGGAACACTCCGAAAGCATCGGAAATGGAAACGTAAATGGACACAAAAGGAAGCCAACATCTTCTCCAATAATCCTTACATCAAGCCCAATTAGACAATCTACTAGTAAGCGCCAGGTTTCCAACATAGCAAAAGATACCACAAAAGAAGAACATCCTATAACTATCTCTTCCTCAGAGAGTTTAAACAGGACAACAGGGGTACAGTTGCAACAAACCGAAGCAAAATCTGCACTCTGGGGGGATGTTCTACTAAAAAGCTTACAACAAGCAATCAATGCGCTGAACTTTCAATCAAACAAACTTGACGTGCAGGTAGATTTGATGAACCTAATTGCATCTCATATAGCGGGAATAAATTCGAAATTGGACAAAATTTCGCTAAACCTCGTAAATGAAAAGGAGGAAAAAAAACAATGGAAAGAGAAATTAACAGAACAAAATTGCGTCTTCAAGGATATAATAGATAAATTAGCATCTCTACCAGACATCTTGAAAGAAATACTAGCAGTAACATACTCAAAAACCGATAAAGGTGATAATCCCATAGATGAGGCCAAAAAAGTTGGAAAACAAAATAGAACAACCCACACCTTCGAAGAAGAAAAAACTCAAAACGACACAGAAGAAAATGAGCCAACAAAGAGAGGTCCGGAAGAAAACAAAACAATGGGTTCATCGGGCACGGCAGAACCCTTAACCAAAAGACAGCGGAAACGGGCAAGGAAGGCAAGAAAAAATGCTACTAAAAGTAAGCAAGTAAAACAACTCTTTGCCATTTTTGACCAAAAGAAGAAAGAGGCCCCAACAGATCAGATCACAGATATCACTACCAAAGAAGATGGAAATAAAGAAAAAAATACAGAAAAAGCCGAAGAACAAACAAAATTTAAAGAGCAGAATAAAACAATATCAAGTATACAAGGAAAATCAAAAGACGAGGAAAATTCAAATACAAACAAAGTTAATGATGAAATTGAGACAATAAAAACAAATCACAGTGAGGCCACAGAACAACAAAAAACTCAGGAAAATGCGCTAATACTAAAAAGGGAATATGAAACATCGGCTCATAAAGGGTCAAATTGGCACATAAGAGGAAAATCACCATATAACCTGAAAAAAATGGAAAAAGAGCAATTTCAAAAAATACAGGCAGATCAAGCGAGGGAACCTAATATAGGCCTGATCATCACGGTAGGAAATAAAGGAAGAACTTGCAGAGACAATAGCGAAATTGAGCCAAATGACAAACCAGGGCAAAACACAAGCAATATACAAACAGGCCGAGAAGTAACGAACCCCCTAAAAGAAGCATCTTCGGTAGATCATATCCGACCGGAATCAGCCACGCTCTGCCGGAACGATGAAATAACGTACATTCGATTTAACCCAATAGAGGGAAAAAGGAGAGTTTATCAAACCCAATATCTCGAAACAGCAAGCACGGAAACAGAATGTAAATTACTGTTCAAGCCGGAATATCAAACAAAAGGCAATTCGGACACGCTGAACAGAGGAAATATTCTGAGATTAATCAAAGAGATACCGAAACTAAGGGGAATAACAACAAGCGACCTGAAATCAGTAGAATTCATTCAAGGAAAAAAAGATAAGGACACGGAAATAAGCAGTACCATCTGGGCTTCTAAAAAAATAGCAGAGCTTATCTTTGCGACTAGGACACATTTCACAGGATGGGGAATAACTTTAGAGCGTCAAACTCCAATAAAATATCCATTCCCCCTACTAAACAACAGGATTTCACAACCTAAAAATGTAAATTAAAAAATTCATACAATCTTGAAGGGAGCAAGAAATAAATCAATTATCGAACAAGATCTGAGTAGCACAAAAACAAAGCAGCAGTACCAGGATCTGAAGGAACATAACGATTGGTCTTGGTTAGCACAGACACTAAACACTCATCGATCCTGATGTAGGTAAATCAGTACAAAAAAACCAAAGACAAAACATCAATTTAACCCCAAAACCAGAGAGAAAAATAAATATTTGCTCGTGGAACGTACACGGTTTTAAAGAAATGTCCCAAGATCAAGAGACAATAGACTACCTGAGTAAATTTGAAATAATACTACTCCAGGAAACATGGAACGTAACCCCGAGGCAAATCATGGGATATGAGGAATATCATATAATGGCAGAAAAATTTGCAAAGTATGGACACCCAAGGGGAGGTCTGTCCATTTTTATTACGAATGACCTAAACTGGAAAACCGAACTGCTCGATTCAGGAGAGAACTGGATACAAGTGATTAAAGTAGAAACTAAAGTAAATAAAAAGTGTCCAGGATGGAAACTACTAATCATAAATTTATATATTCATCCACACAAGGTCAGAAAAACTAAAAAAGCTCTAACACTAATAAATTTGATAAAAACCTTACACAAAACTAATCAGTCCCACGAGATATTTATCTCCGGAGATTTCAACTGCAATTTAATAAAAGTCAACCAGAACAAGTACAAAATCCATAAGTTATGGAGCGAACTGGAATCCCTAGGTTTAACAATCCTAAACGGAAATATGGAGGGAAACCAACCCGCCAAAACCACCTTCTCTAGTGGAAAAAAGAACTCCACACTTGACTTTACCCTAACAAGTAACGAACTAAAAAAGAATGTAGCCCATTTTGAAATACGAACACGACCGGAGAGTGATCATTTCCCACAAGAGACCATAATGAGGAAAAACATCGAAGAGAAAACACAAATAGAATTTCTCACCGCAATTCCGGAAATACACAAATTGAAGAAAATCAAATGTAAGGGTCCTGTAAAAAAGGAGATAATGGACTCAGTACTTGAACGTGAAATTTATATGGAGTCCATTGAAAATCAATCACCCACAACAAAATGGGAGAACTTACATAAATTTGTGTTAGGAAAATTCTCGGTAAACACACCAGCAAATTATGGATACAAAGCAAACAAAGAACAGTGGTATAACACTAAACTAAGAGACAAAAAAAGGGAAATTGCGAAAAAATTAAGAATAAAGGCTGCAGAAAAAAGGTTAGGAAAAGAAGTAGATAACAATGATATACAAAAAATGAGAAAAAAATATAAAGAGGATTGCAGAAAAGCGAAAAAATCGCACACAGAGGAAATCTGGGAAGATCTATTAAGAACAAGCAAACTGCCAAACAGTGGAGAATTTTGGAACATAATCAATAAATTATCAAAAGGAGCGGGCGGTCAATACAACATAGGAATAAGTGAAACAACATGGGCCGCTTATATTGACAGTCTATACAACATCCCTAGCTACCCAAATAATAAAGAAATAAATAAACACTTTAAAATAAGTCAAGACCAAAAAGAAACAGATTTTGGACAATGGAAAAATAATAAGCAAGAATGCACTGACCAAGTGGAACAGGCACCACTGACAACTATTAAACAAACAACCGCCCTAATAAGAAAAATGAAAGCGGAAGGAGCAGCAGGCCCAAATGGAATGCCAAACGCCTTATTCAAATATGACCCCGATTTCTGGGCAAAATACTTGACACCGCTATTCAATTACGTTCATAAAGGAAAAAAGATTCCACAGTCCTGGCAAGGTAACATCTTCCATCCAATACACAAAAATGGATGTAGAATGGAACCCGGAAATTATAGATTAATAGTTTTAATCGACGTGGAGGCAAAGCTCTTTTCATCTTGCATACTGAATCTCCTACGACAATGGATAAATGACAATAAAATAGTACCCAAATTCCAAACCGGTTTTAGGGAAGGTATGGGCTGTTTAACCAATCTGTCAGCATTGTCATTATTAATCGAAGGAGCAGGTAAAAGGAAGACGGGATTAATAGCCTGCTATATAGACCTGAAATCCTCCTTCGACCGAGTTCCAAGAAAACGCCTATGGGAAAAACTTGATCTTTGGGGTCTGCCGCCGGCTTTAATTGAAACAATAATGGCACTATACAGCGGAACATGGGCAAAAGTAAAGCTTAGAGACGGGAGAAGATTATCCGCAGAATTAAAAATAAAAAACGGCCTCAAACAGGGCTGCGTGCTCTCTCCAAGCCTTTTTAATATATATCTGGCAGACTTGAAAGACCAACTTCAGAACGTGAATGGACACCCGCCAAAATTGGCCAATGAAAGCATCCAGTTCCTCCAATATGCGGACGATATTGTAGTCTTAAGCCAAACACCGATAGGCCTCCAAAGAACAATATCTGAATTGACAGACTATTTCGATAGAGAAGGCCTGGAATTAAACATCAAAAAAACAAAAGTGGTGAGATTGGCGGGCACTAGCAGACGATCTTTCAAGTGGCACACAAAAGGCAAACACATTGAGGAAACAGCTGCTTACAAATATCTGGGGGTCACAATAAGTAAAAATATGTCCCTTCTAGATCAAAAAAGAAACATCGCGGCAAAAGCACAATCATTGAGCTTTGCGTACAGAGTTCTCCAAAAGAAATTGCAATGCCCATCATACGACCACCTGCTAAAAGTAATGGCAGCCCAAGTTTTACCATCTCTCTCATATGGACTGGAAATATGCCATGGGAAAGAAGTACCCATCCTAAATACCCTCCAGACAAAAATATACAAATCCGTGTTTCACCTTTACAAGGGATCATCTCCGGCACAAATAAGGCTGGAATTCGGCTTGCTAAACCAAATTTATCAAAGAAAAGCAGTCCTAGTGAAATGGTGCTGGAAATTGAGATCAGCGGAAATAGGATCTTTAAATAACTTATGTTGGCAAGAAATTAAAAAACAATATGACCAACAGGAACCCAACTCATGGGGCGATGATTTGCGAGTGTCACTAGAAACCCTCAAAATAGAGGAGATCTGGAATAGTCAACCAGAAGAATCATCCTTTAAGAAGATTTGCAAGCTAAATACAAAAGCTCTATCTTTGACAGAAGATAAAAAGACTTTGGCCAAACGGCGACATGCATGGACCATTTTAAACTCGTACAAACGATTAAAACCACAACCCTACCTCATGGCGCATTTCCGGCTATCCTTAAAAACAAAATTTTTGGCCTTCAGAATGGGTAACCATTTCTCAAAAGACTTGATCCCGTCATGGAAGGACACACACCAGGGACCAAGATGTAGACTATGCGGCTACCACACGGAAACCTTGTGCCACCTCCTGTGTACATGTGAGTCCTCCAAAGAAAAGAGAAGAACTTTACTGAAACCAATTTTTAACATGTTACAGATCCGTACCTGCAGGCAGGCGGTTACCAGCTGGATGGGAGCAGGTTCAAACATCCTAATATGCCGCGGGGTAAAATTCATGAACTTTGTAGAGACTCAGTTCTAAAAGCAGAAACAGATTTAAAGATAGGGTCCGGAACATAGTGACTAATTAAGGAATGAGAAAAACATATTTTAAGTAAATGAATTTTTATATATTACTATTTTAATTGAAATTTGTACATGTATGCTTTATGGTTGTGACTAACCAAATAAAGTAAATTTTTGACTGACTGACTGACCTTCCCCCCCTGCCTACCAGAACCCCTACCCTATCTGGCACTCAATGGCCTTGATAGTTTGGCCTGGCTCTATCAGGGCCTGAAGCACTGCCCAGAGGTGAAGAGGTGGTCCTCCCAACTGTTACTAATGATAGTTAGGTCATGCAGGTAGGCAGCTCAGAAGGCCTCCAAACCAACAAAGATCTGGTTTACCAGCCTCTGGAAGGTGGCAGGGACGTTGTTTAATCTAAAGGGCATCACCCTAAACTGATAGTGGCCCTCTGGAGTGGAGAAGGCTGGCCTCTCCTTGGCTCGCTCGGTTAGGGCAATCTGCCACGACCCTGATGTGAGATTAAAGGTACTCAAGTTCATCCGCTCCAGGGATAGGATGAGCATCAATCTTGGTCACATAATTTAGCGCTCTGTAATCCACACAGATTCTCAGTTCAGATGTAGTGCCTGGTGGGGCAGCTTTTGGTACCAGAGCCACAGGACTGGATCAATAAATCAGGGTTCTCAAGGCGTGCAATGGTCTGCAATTCAGTCGAAGAGCCAGGTCTTGTGGTCATTTCTTAATTGAGGCAGTGATGGTGATTGCCTGAGGTGCAGAGGTAGGGAGTTCCAGGTCTTCTCAGCGAGGTAGGAGAAGGATCTTCCTTGCCGCGGATGCCATCGCTTGTAGTCTTGTGCAGAGAGTGTGGTGGGATAATGTGACGAAGGTGACATAGATGTCAAGGAGGAGGAGGGCTGAAGTTTAGCCTTGGTCCAGGAGAGTTCAGATGTCGTCCGTTGCGGCAAGGAGCACAGTCTCTGTGCTGTGGTTGCTCCTGAAGCCAGATTGGGAGGGGTCCAGGGTGTGATTTGTTTAGATGAATTCTGTGAGTTAGTCGTTGATGACTTTCTCTGACTTTGCTTGAGAAGGGGAGCAGAGAGATGGGTTCTTGAGGTCCATCGAGTTGACAGTCTTCCTTCAGCAAGGGGTTGATCTCTGCGTGTTTCCAGTCTTCAGGGAAGGTGGCATATTCAATGGAGCAGTTGATGGTGCAGCAGAATTCAGAGGCGATGGCGCCTGCTCAGTTTAAAATGTGGTGGGGCAGTGGTCCGAGGGGGCACCAGAGTGGATGGTTTTCATGATCCTTAGGCTATCGTCAGCAGTGAGGGTGGTCCAGTTGAGCAGTGTTGGCTGGGACCTGGAGCCTTCAGGTGAGGTGGTTGGGGTGGGTGGGTCCTGGATTGGATTGTGAAGCTGCCGTAGATGTCTAAAATCTAGCGGTGGAAAAAAAAAGTAAGGTTCTCGCAGAGATCTTGGGAGGGGAATGTCTGTGGTGTCCGTGCAGGGTTTGGAGAATTCTTTGATCACAATGAAGAGTTCCTTGCTGTTGTGTGCGTTGACATTGATGTGTTCCTGTATGGCAGTTTCCTTGGTGGTTCTGATGAGGTTGTTGTGGTGTGCGGTGACGGCGGTCTTGAGGGCTGGGTGTTATGTCGATGTCTTGCTCTCCTCCATCTTCTTTTAAGCTGTCTGCAGGTGCTCCTGGTCTCTTAGAGGGCGGGGGAGAACCAGCTGGCTTTCCCAGAGGGTTTCCTGGGGGGAGGTGGGGGGAGTGTGTCTGGGCAGTTGGCGATCCATCCTTGAAGGTTGGGTGCTGAGGCATTGGCGTCCGTGGTGGTCGTGGTGGAGCTTTGCTGATGGAGGCGAGTTTCTCTTCGGAGCTCTGGTTCCAGCTTCTGCGTGGGGCGTGGTGGTGTTGGGTGGGTTTGGTAAAGGAGAAGTTGAAACAGTCTATCCAATGTAGTTCAGAGGTGTGGCTAACAGAGCCCGTGGAGACAAAGGGGTCGAGCGTGTGTCCTGCTGAGTGGGTTCGGGAGGAGATCAGTTGTTTCAGTCCGATGGTGGTAAGGTTTTCTAGTAAGGATGATGTATTTTGGCTGTCCAGATTGTACAGGTGGAAATTGAGGTCGCTGTGGAGGATGTAATCTGTTGAGGCGAAAGCATGGTGGGTGATTAAATCGGCTATGCCTTCCCTGAAGGGGGGGGGAGCGGGGTCCAGGAGGTCTGTAGACTAGGGTGCCGCAGAGGGTGGCGCTTGAGCTTGTCTGGATCTGGAAGTGGAGGTGTTCCATGTCTGGCGAGTGGTCGTCGAAGCTCGTTGTGATGTTAAGGGTGTTTTTGTGTACGATTGGCGATGCCTCGTCCTGGCTGGTTGTGCGCGGTCCTTATGGATGATCTTGTAGCCGTCGGGGATGGGGGTTGAGATGTCCACAGCTGAGAGGAGATTCAGCCAGGTTTCCATAAATAAGGCAACGTCAGGGGGATATAGTCGAGCAGGTCTCAGGTCTTCATTGCGTGTCTATGGAGAGAGTGGGTGTTGAGTAGGATGTAGCTGAGGTTGTCAGGTCCTGTTCTTGCAGGTCGTGCGGTCGGTGGGTCTGGGGTCCAGAGGCAGGATAAGGTGCAGTTGTGGCAGGTGAACGGGCCTTGGGTGTCCTTCGGTGACGCGTGGTGGTAGGCAGTGGATCGTCCTGTGTTGAGTGCTTGGAGGGTGCTGGCATCGTAGCGATGAAGGTTGTGGGGACCAGTGTCTGTGGGTGGGCGCAGACGGGCTTACTTCGGCACTCCTTTGATGCCGCTGGCAATATTTAGTGTTGGGGAGGGCTGGTCAGCTGGGAGGCAGGAAACTGCGCTGGAAGGGGGCAGGGCCACGGGGCACAAGCAGCGGCAAGCACGGGAAGCGGGGAAACTGAGAGGGTGAAAGGGAAAGAAAGAAAAGCAAACCAGAGCAAAGTTAAAAGGACAGCAAAAGGCTTAAAGTAAAACGGGGAAATAAAAAACGATAAATGAACGACAGAAAATGGCTATGAGAAAATTAGACACCAGCAGAACAGAAACAAGAGTCTGGCTCACCACTGGGCCACTAGGGATGAAGCGCAGGCAGGAGCCTGTGAGTGGCGGAGGGCCCCAAACACAGACCCTATGGCTCAAGATGGTAGACCACTGCCAGGTGGAGCTGCACGGCAGATGCAGCGATAAATGCGAAGGTCAGTGAGGTCGCTCCTTCACTACAAAGTAGTGTTGGGGGGCAGTAGGGCAGGTCAGCTGGGAGATGGGAGGCAGGAAACCTCGCTGGAAGGGGGCAGGGCTGCAGTGAACAAGCAGCGGCGAGGACAGGAAAGGGGTACACGGAGAAAGAAAAAAGGAAAGAAAGAAAAGCGACCAGAGCAAAGTTAAAAGGACAACAAAAGGCTAAAACAGGGAAATATAAACAGAAAAAAGAAAGATAGAAAAAGGAAAGGAAAAGGTTATGAAAACGAAAAAACAGCAGAACAGAAATGAGAGATAGGTTCACCACTGGGCAGCTAGGGATGAGGTGCAGACTGGAGCCTGTGGGTGGAGGAGATCCTTGAACACAGAACCTAGAGCTCAAGGGGGCAGATCACTTGCGGGTAGAGCTGTGTGGCTGGGGGAGCAACACACGCTGACAAGGTCGTTGAGGTTGTTCATTTACCAAGCAGTGGCTGCCATTAAGTAGTGTTGGGGATGTGGTAGTGCTGGTCATCTGGGAGGCGGGAAACCAGGGGCTACTGGAGGGTTCTATCACCCTCCACTCCAGCATCTTAGAGACTTCGCCCTTGATGCTGGCCCTCACCTTATCCAACAACCTGTAGGATTTATTCTTGACGGAGGTTGTCCCCTGTGTCCACATCACAGGTAGGTAATCCCAGGAGTAAGGGAGAAAAGAGAGGAGTACTCTTTCAACACTTGGCGACAGCCACTCTGTTGTTCATGAGTCCGACTGGGACAAATGGTTACTCCTTCCACAGACCCAACCTTCTCCTTGGATGCCAAGAGGTCATGTAAAGTTTCACTCTCCTCTTCCTCTGCTCCATCTGTCACCAACAGCATGGTGGGCTCAGACCTCTCAAAGAGGGGTGTGAGGTGATTGATGTATAGTACCCTGTGGGGTTGCCTGGGGGTCTTAAGGTCCACCACATAAGTGACCTTATCCTTCTTCTCATTTCCCTCATAAGGCCCTGTCCATTGGTCCTTAAGGGCACTGGGCTCCCTGGGTCCCATGACCCACACTTTCTGCCTGGGCTGTAATTCCAGAGTGGTAGACTTTTGGTTATACCACTCCTTCATTACAGCTTGGCTGGCTTCCAAGTTGTCAGAAACGTGCTTCCACAACTTAGCCTATTGGCTGTGAATGGCCAGCATGTAGCTCACTACATTCTGGGGAATTTTCCTTGGAGCTTGCTCCCACCCTTCCTTTATCAAACTGGCAGGTCCTCCGAGAAGGTGACTGTACAGAAGCTCAAAGGGCCTAAAGCCCCACTCCCTTCTGCGGTTCTTCCCTGTAGGAAAACAGCAGACAGAGCAACAGGATATCCCACTATTTCCTCAGGCAGACTTCTGATCATTCCTTTTAGGGTCTAATCTCTCAACAAGCCCATTTGTTTGGGGGTGGTATAGGGTGGAGAACTTGTAAGTAACACCACACTCTTTCCACATGGACTGCATATATGTAGACATGAAGTTTGGGCCATTGTCACACACAACTTTCTTGGGGGAAACCCACTTGTGTAATAATCCCCATCAAAGCCTTTGCCACCGCAGGTGCAGTGGTGGTCCTCCGAGGGATTACCTTTGGGTACCAGGTGGCATGATCCACCAGAACCAGGATGAACCTGTTGCCTGAAGCAATAGTCCCAACAATGTTGGTGCCTACCCTTTTAAAGGGGGTGCTAACAACATGTAGTGGTTCCAGGGGAGCTTTTAGCATTTCTCTGTCTTCCTACTAGCCTGGCAGGTCACACAGGTCCTACAGAACATATCTGAGGATGTCCTGATCTTGGGTCTATAGAAATGTGGGGCAAGCTTTGCAAAGGTCTTGTCTTGCCCAAGTGTCCTGCCAAGGATACTTTGTGAACCAGCTCCAGTAAGAAGGCCCTGTAGCTTTGGGGGACCACCAGGCCCCTTGATGTTCCATGCACAGGAGCCTTAGGCTCACTTTTTAAAGGAGGTTGTCCTCCCAATAAAATGTGATTGTTCTCAGAGACCTCACATCCTACTTGGGTTTCAGCTTGACGCCTCAAGGGTAGGGCACTCCCGCTGTGCCCTACAGAACTCCTCCCAGGTGGGTCCTCCTTGTACATTCCAGTCAGAAGGTGTAGGTAGGTCACCTAGGAGAGCAATGTCATACTCATGTGGCCTCCGGGGAAGCCACTGCAGGTGCCCCATCCATCTCACTGGTCATACGTTCAGGGGTGGGTTTCACACACCCCCTACTTTTCTCTTTTTTTAGTAGCTGGCTGGGCCATTGTTCGAGGCTCCAGATCTTTTTAACTCCCTTTCTGGGCAGCCATGGACCTTGTTGTGGTACAGATCCACTGGGTAACCCCAACACCTCTACATAAGCCTTGAGCTCCACTTCTTGCCAGATAGTGTGCTCAAGGTCATTACCCAAATGGCAGGGTTCACAGCAACTTTCAGAAGACCTGTAAACCCCCCCCCCCCCCACCCAATTAAAAATTGAACCAGGGCCACTGGATAGTGACCTTCCCTGTTGTCAGCCACCACAATTTGGTGGAATGCATTTGGAATCACCTACTCTGGAGACACCAGCTGACTCCTTACCATAATCATGCTAACACCTGTGTCCTTTAGAGCCTCAACACCTTGCCCATTGATGGTGAACCATTGCCTGTACTTAGTAGTATTTGATGGCACATGGATCTTAGGAAGTATCTCCTGCTCTCCCCGGGACTCTAGAGTAACCCTGCTAAGCGTCCCCCCCTTTAACTGGGACACACTCCTCCCGAGCACTATGCTAGCCACCCCTGGGTTCTTCCTTCTAGTGGGAGGACACTTGGGATCCCCTTTGTAGTGCTCATACTCACTGCACTCATAGCACTTGGGAGATTTGGGCTGCTGACCTTTGTCAGGGTGTGGTGGTGAGCCTCAGCAAGGCCTACCAGTGCTAGGGGTTCTCCCTTCTCTGCACAGAGTCCTCAGACCAATTGGAAGAAGTTGGCACAGAAACTGGAATAGGAAAGACAAAGTTTATTAAACCTCATGAGGTGGAACTACATTCACACAACGCCCTTCGGTAGTGTATGAGGTAGCACACTGACTGGAAGGAGCTTGGTCCATTTATACCCACACAGGGGCTCAAATGAGGGCGGTACAAGGTACAGAATACTGGTTTCAAATACATACAAGGTCATACAGAGAGTGTGCTGGCAACAAGTGGGAGGGGCTGACAGTTAGCTAATTCTGGTGGACACATCCTGACAGTTACAATTTGGGTACAGCTGTAAGCTCAACTGAGCATGTGCAAAGCAGAAGAGGCTAAATATATCTCGACTCTAGGCAGATTTCAAGAGCAGTTGACAAGAAGGTAGGACAGAGCACATGGTAAACAGAATGGCTGCCAGAAATACAAAATGGATTCCACACAACGGACAAGATAGTCCCTAAATACAAGATTGTACCAAACTTTGAAAAGCACCGCCAACAGATTTTAGATCTCCACCATGTGTGGTTGACAAAGTCTAGAAGCAAAAATGTTTCAAAATGAAAGACGCTGTATTCGTAAATGCAAAAAAGTTCAAGGTTCCTTTAATAATCCATTTGAAGTGCCAGCCAACGCGTTTCGTTCCGTCAAGCGGAACTTCTTCAGGGCTGTAAATCAAAAAATAAAACATACAAAAAACCCTAGTGAATTCCTTCACAATGACATAAATACACACGTGAAATGTTATACAAAAAACATTTAACATTATATATACCAAACAAAACCCAAGTTAAAAACATCCTTTTCTCATAAAAGTGCAGCATATATGAATACATTATTTTATCCATTTCGTTGGGTTCTTGTCCTGCACAATAAGATACATTGACAATATCATTATACACTCTCGAGTAGTCCAAAAACAGATGGCCCATTCATTAGGTCACATATTAAAAGTTAAGAAACAGATCCACAGGGATTTCTTTCAATTGTCAGAAACAGCGTCATTGTTATTGTAATCATCCATATCTAAGCATAGAACTGCAATCGTGACTTTGCACCAAACATTTGCATATCCAGACAAGTTTTGTCAATTTCTAGTATCCGACATATTTATTTAATTAAACCATATGGTCCCAGGATACCATTTCTAGTTTTTTCCCCATCTTCAACAATGCTTAAAACACATTTCCTGAGGACCCCCTATTTGGGATAACTCTTTTTCACAGCCACCACTGGAGCCAGCCCCGGCCACACGAAAAGAACAGCAAGTCTCTCCATATTTATTTCACATGATTACGAAGTGAGACACATAAAAGTCACACAAAAAGAAATATATGTTCTTCCTACCGCAATGAATGTCATCAGCCGTATTTGTCTTCCAAATCACAATAACGAAATGGGATACAGATCAGTTCCCTCAATGCGGGTAATTGATGAGTGGTATAGGTCCAAGATCAAAGGTTATTTCTCTTATCGATTTATCAGACTATTTCTTGCCAGCTATTTCGAAATATCTATTCAAGATATAATGTTCACCTGGAATTGTATCAAGTGAAAGTACATATAAGGGCAATGTTAGGTCCCACCTTTTCCTACATATACTAATATTTCATAGAAAAACATTTTTACACTATCCACAATTAAAAAGTATAATAAATATATAATTCTATACCTTACGATTTCGAAGGGTATATTTCTTGGAAATTATTCCTATGTCTCCATCTTAGTTCTCGATCTTATTTGATAATTTTCTGTAGGGCACTAACCTAAAAGATATATATATATTCATGATATAACTGGTTCCATTGCAGTATGTGCACCAGCTTGAGTTGGTGCTTTGAAGGTGTAAAAGTGGTCCACTGCCCATATCGTTTTGTCCTAAATACAAGATGTCTTCTGCTAATGCTTAACCTAATCGCTGCTAAATTACAACATACGGCCCTTTCAGCATTAGCTGAAGACATTTGTTTATCTGGGGTCATTTAGATATGCATCCTGTACATTGATGCTCATCATCTCAGCTGTTTCTTTATTTAACATTTGCTGTGCTTTTATATCTGCAATATTTCTTTTGGCAGGTGTACAAGCAATGATGCACATGGAGCAAAGCATAGGACCACATTGTATACAAGTACAGCATGTAAATATTATCACCAGTAGTATACATAGAATAGTCAGTAGTTTCCAGCCCCAAGTACCAATGAGTGTCCATATCCAGTTTGAAAATGTCCATGTACCAGTCTCTGTGTAAATTTCTGCAGCAATCCTATGCAGTTTTGAGATTGCATCATATACTGAAGGTGGGTGATCCGGTATAAATACGCAACTGCTACCGATGATGCGACATGCACCACCTCGATCAGCCAAAATCACGTCAAGCACCATCCTATTTTGGAGTGCTACAATCCTTGCAATTTGTAGTTCCTCTGTAATGTTCCCAAGTGCCATAGCTGTTTGATTGGCGACAGCTTCCACAACACAAGTTTATCGCCTTATCTTTCTGCTATTCAATGCAGCACCCACAAAGAAGAACAAACTCAAATTGAAATCGACATATTGTTGCAAAGTGGTATCTGTCTTGTCAACTTCATCTGCACTTATTGTTCGTTTATATCTATTCTTGGAAATGTCATTAAACAACTTTAAATTCAGGTGATATGATGGAGGGGCCAAGAACACAGGTGGTAACAAAAATGATATGTAACATACCCCGGACCACCCAACAGGTAATTGATAGTATCCTTTATTACCACATACAAAATATGAATTGTGTGAAGACGTAAAACTACTGTTGTTAGCTCCTTCAATAATCAATGTCAAAATACATTCACTCCGTCCTACGGGACTTCTCCCAACACTGCCAATACATAAATCTGTTTTAGCTCTAGTTACAGAAATCACAAAGGGTCCAGTGTTTTTAATAGTTCTCACATTTGTGAAAACATACGGTGTTGAAATATTGTCCGGTTGGTACTCTTCCCATTCCCATTTAGTCTTCATCTTGGTAGCATTCTTTATTTAACCGAAAAATGATTCCACCTACTGAGGGCGTTCTGGAAGCAAACAAAAGAGCATACCAAGCTTGACAAGAACCATTATGGGAAAAAGGTAGAGGAATAAAAGGCTTTCCTCCTTTCTTTTGGTGTGCAGGTATCATCCCACACACCCAACAATTGGTAGTGTTTGTGGCATTGTGTGTATGATGCAACATCTGGATGAATGTGTTATTTAGGTAGGATTGTCGATGTTTCTGCTCATGGTAGGGAAGTGTAAAATAGTTATGTTCCACTGAAGCTGGAGTAGTGGCAACAAGAAGCTGTCGAGCAGGAGCCACTTTCTCAACAAACCAGATGATTATTGCCATAACCACCAAAGCAACAACAAATCCTACAGCACAAATAATTCTCTTGTTATTCATTTTCGCAACAGTGATGATTGATCTTTTTTTAAAAATGTGTTGAAAGTAATCGTTGGAGCTCTTATCCCTTGGGCAGCCGCTGATTTCTTCACCACGGGCCAAGACGGGTGTCGCCACACTAATGCAGGGCTGATCCCCCCCCCCTCCCCTCTTGCCACATTGGCTCTCTGTTTCACAAACCCCGGGCGGTAGCTCAACCAGTCTCGTTCAACACTGCAGATTCTTTCCTCTGTCTCAAGTGGTATGGCGATGCTCCAGGAAGACTTCCGCAGATTTGTCAGGTGAGATAGCTTGACCTTTCTCTGTCTCCAGAATCTCTCGATGGTCGGTCAGCGCAGCAGGTTCCACCAAGGCGGGTGACACACGCTTGCAATGCGTGCTGTGGACCCTGTCCTTGTAGCCAAAAGCACCTGCTCCGCACCTCGACACTTCGGCTCCAAGCTGTTCAATCTGTCGAAGACCTTGACCATCACATAGTCGCTGGGATGGAGTTCATGGGCCTCACCTGTAGATCTGTCCGGAAGAGCTTCGCGAACCTGTTGATGAATAGAGATCAAACTGTTGGTTAACTGTGCCAAATAATCATTCAACAGAACACAAGGTACATCATGTATGGGGCGTGGCTTAGAAACTCCCCAAATATTCATCGGTCTCCCAAATACCACCTCATACGGTGTAAGGCCTGATTGTGAGTGTGGCACCGATCTTATGGATAATAATGCCAAACGTAGTGCATCTGGCTACTTTCTGGGACGTGGAAGCCAGTATTTTTGCCAGCTTCAATTTTAAAGTAGCATTATACCTTTCCACCAATCCTGCTGATTGCGGGTGGAAGACTGTATGGAATTTCTGTTTGATCCCTAACCCTTTCAGGACATACTCAACAACTTTCCTAATAAAATGAGGTCCGTTGTCACTCCACAAAAGCTTACAAACACCATACCTAGGAAAAAACTCCTTTAGAAGCACCTTTGCTGTGGTGAGAGCAGTATTATTCTTTGTAGGGTATGCCTCTATCCATTTACTGAAGGGACATACCACCACTAAGACATATTTTAGATTATTGCAGCGTTCAAGTTGGATGTAATCCATCTGCAAAACTTCAAAAGGTGCGGTTGGTGTAGCAAACCCTCCTGTAGGAGTCCGTGTCCCTTTTCCAGGATTATACTGTCAACAGATCAAACAGGACTGTACCACTCTTTTAGCTGTGCTGGCAATTTCAGGATGCTCCCAAACTTGTTTAAGCAATTTAGTTATTGCTAGAGCTCCAACATGTGCCAGCCCATGTGCCATTGAACCATAGGTTGTAAATAGGCTGCATACATTTTCCACTTATTCATTTCTTTGTTACGCCAACAACCCTCATCGTCTAACATTCCTTCTTTAGACCATTGCTCAAGTTCTTCCACAGAGGCAGATCTCTGTATATCCAATACTTCCTCTCTAGCATCATGCCATCGTTCAGCTTGAGACTTCACTACGTACATGGAAGTAGTGTTTCGTTGGGTCGCAGTTTCACGAGCTACGCGATCTGCAAAGCTATTGCCTTGTCCTATTTTGTCAATGATTTTCTTGTGTGCGCTACACTTCGTAATAGCAACTTTCTTCGGGTATGTAAGTGCAGTCAAGAGATTATGCACTAAGTCTCCATTCATTATCTGCATCCCGTGGATGTAAGAAAGCCTCTTTCCTTCCAGAGGAGGCCAAAATCATGAACCACTCCAAAAGCATAGCGGCTATCCGTGTAAATGTTCACACACAAGTCAGTGCTAAGTTCACACGCTTGTGTCAAAGCTATTAGTTCAGCTGCTTGAGCCGACTTCTGAGGTATGCGAGCTGTTTCCACTACTGTCTCAAGCGTGGTGATTGCATAAGCAGCTGAAGTCGTGCCATCTGATAACTTCAGACAGGACCCATCAACCCACAGTTCCCCATCTACATCTGGAAGGGGCTAATCTTGCAAATCGATGCGACCCTTTGTCTGTCCCTCAGTAAGGAATAAACAAGCGTGAGGTTCCTTTGACTGGGACTGAGTCGCAGGATATAGCAACAAAGTGACTGGGTTCAGTGTCACACACCTCTTCAAGGTAATATGAGGTGCTACCAGTGTCAATTCGTATCCTGTCAAACGAGCACTAGTTAAGTGCAGTGTCTTAGTGAATATGATCTGGTGTCAATGCACGGCCCTCCTTAGACAGAAGGTGACCTAAGTAGGTTACCTTCGGTCTACAATATTGCAATTTCTTTTGTGATACTTTATCATGGTGTGTAGCAAGAAAGCAAAGACAAAGTACACTCTTCACATAGTTCAGGCGTATCGGCTGCCAACAAGATGTCATCGACATATTGTATGAGAGCCACCCCTTTAGGTAAAGTAAAGGAATCAAGCTGTCTCTTCAATGCTTGACTGTAAATACTAAGACTCTCAGTATAACCTTGAGGAACTCTACTAAATCTATACGATTGGTTATTCAAAGTGACACCGAACAAATATCGACTTTCAGGATGAATAGGGATCGAAAATAAAGCGTTCTTCGCAAGTCTATAACCGAGAATGTAGTTGCTGTCGAAGGAACCAAAGTAAGTAGTGTCGTTATGTCAGAAACCACAGGGTACTGCGGTACTACAATCTTGTTTACTTCTCTCAAGTCAATGATAAGTCTATAAATCTTAGTGTCAGTATCTTTTTTCAAAATGGGAAGAATCGGACTATTGCAAACATTGTAAGGAACTTCTTCCACAACCCCCACTTTAATCAAATCGTGAATAATGCGTGTAAGTGCTTCTTCTCCTTCTTTAGAAATTTTATACTGAGGCAGTCTTGACAAAGAAGCACCTTCCTTGACACTAATATGCACTGGCGGAATAACCATTTGCCCTACATCAGTGTCTGAAGTAGCCCACAAGGTACTAGGGAGTGAAGCTAATGCAATGTCTTCTTTAACAATACAAGATCTCGAAATCACAGGGTAGTTGTCATTCAAAATAACCTGTACTCCTTCCGGAGAACATCGTATCGTAGCCCTGAAATATTTGAGCATATCTAAACCCACAATATTATCTGGTGTGTTGGAGAAAGCAAAAACGGACATGGAGCAGTAAACTTATCAACATGAAATGCGAGTGGTTGTGACAATGGGCTAAGGGAAGGTGTTCCATCGAAACCTATTGATGTAATAGTTAAGCCAGACAGGGGAGCCCTTGGAACCAATTGTCTAGACTAGGCGCTACGAGTAGCTCCTGTATCAACCAGAAACTGATCAGTAGAACCCAAAACATGTGCTGTAACATAGGGACCCCTCTGATCTACTGGAACTTCAACTGATTCCTTACCCCATCCTAGGCAATCCTATGCATAAGCAGAATCTTGAAAATCAGACGCCACACAGTCGGACATTTGATATTGGTTCCTTCTGTCAAAAGTATTAGACCCCTTCTGTCCACGTGTATTAGCATCAAACCTAGCGCGATCATTCGTGCTTCCTCTAGGCCCTGAATATCCTGAGCGATTTCTCATTTGTCCCGACCACTTGGACACTGCAGAGCACGCAGTACTGGACAATCAGAAAGCCAATGTCCAAATTTCTTGCTGTACGCACACTGGTCAACAGATACATTTGAACGAGTATAAGAAGGAAAAGACGAACCACAAGATCCACGTCCGACTCTATCATTACCTCCAGAAGGTCGTCCATAAGCTTGAGCTAACATAACCTTTGTTTTCAACTATTTAGATTTTTTATCCTCATTATTTTTAGCTTCCAATTCTTGTCGCTCATAATACTGAGCCATGGTTAAAAGAGAAACCGGAGAAGAGGTAGTCCATGAACACTCACTGGCCTTTAGGCGACTAGCTATTCCTGGCAAAAGGTTTGCAACATATTTATCGACAAACAGATGCCTACCCATGTCATCTGTTAATAACTGGCCACTAAAATCGTGGAATGCCTCTTCAAAGCGTGAAAAGAAATCTGAAACAGATTCATCTGCCTTTTGCTTACACGACGCTAATACAGTCCAATCTATCTTTTTAGGGGGAATAATCGTCTTTAACATAACTAATATAGCTGCCGGAAGGTCTAAAATTAACTGACACGGTTTCTGTGCAGGTTCTCTATCTTCATCTAACTGCTCTAAATCTTTCCATAATGCTCCAAATGTCGCACGGTCATCAACTTTACGCACAGTTCTCCACATATCAGGCGGTAATATTAATCCAAAAAACAAATCAATATCAGGCAAAGTCATAGTACAAGAACTAATTGCACCCTCAACTTCCTCATAAAAGGCTGCTGGATTCTTTCGCGGATCAGGCAATGCATTTTAAGGGCCATAACATCTGCTCTAGTCCAAGGAGTGTAAACCCAATTATAAATAAAATAACCTTTAGCATCTGTAGAAGTCTTATCATCATTTGTACCCGTTCCTTTAGGAGGAACGTATTAAGGCAGGGCTTCCCGCATGGGTTTCACATTAATTACAACATTCTTATCTGTTTCAAAAGTAGAAGTTCGTGCCATGCTGATCTGAGATGTTGGTGCAGCTGCGTCTGCTGCCTTTTTCTCCTCTCGCAAACGGGCTGCTTCAACACGCAGTTTAACCAAGCGTCTGATCGTGTCAGCCACCTGGGAGAAGATAAAAAGACCGTCACGTAATTGTTTACAATCAGCTGCTACATCATCGGGCTCCATTTCTACCGAATGTTTCCTAAATCGTTCAATAACCTCTGCAGCAAATACCTCAGTAAAATATGTCTGCTCCCTTTCCTGCCAACTTTTTATACTATCTAGAAGTTCAGAAGCAGTAGTAGTACTACGAACGGCTTTACGGGCAGCAGATCTAATCTGAGACACACGTTCAGCAGATAACATTGAGCGAGTTTCTCTAGCTTTGTCCTGGTCTGTAGAAGAGTCCTCATCTGCCTCATAAGGAGCAGAAGGTAGAGTATACGGAGGTGGACAACGATCTAATAAGAGAGAATCATCTTGGGGTTTATTAAGAATAGGATAAAGAGGTCTACGAACAGCGTATTGGCCATTTACCTGTGAATGACGCTCCCTATCTACCCTCTCTTTAATTTCCTTCCTTTCCCTATTTTTCAGTTCCAATGCTTTTGCATGGATACCCTTTCGCTGTTCTTTTTCAGTCAAGGCTTGCTCACGCTTCATTCATTTACGCACTTCTTTCTCCCACATTCATACACAGTCAAACATATCTTGCCTAGCCTTTCGCTTAAACATCTGTTGCTCCACATACTGAATCTTTCACAAATTAAATGACCCATGCATAGGCCAGCGCAACTCAGGATCTTTACAAGTGTATTTATTCCATAACATGCTGTACATTATGGAAGAAATACCATACTTAACATACATGTCCCTATTAGGCGTCCCCTCCTTCGTCGAGTTTCAAACTGGTACCACTACAAAAGCAACACATCCTACGAAGTCTGCTGGAAACAGGCATGCCAAAAATAG